>NC_140987.1:175439518-176150808 GCF_052327205.1 Somniosus microcephalus | reverse complement strand
AAGAGAGAGAACCAAATAAAGCATTGGGGCCCAATACTCTTCCAAATAAAGCATTGGAGCCCAATACTCTACCAAATAAATCATTGGGGTCCAATACTCTACCAAATAAAGCATTGGGGCCCAATACTCTACCAAATAAAGCATTGGGGCCCAATACTCTACCAAATAAAGCATTGGAGCCCAATACTCCACCAAATAAAGCATTGGGGCCCAAAACTCTACCAAATAAACATTGGAGCCCAATACTCCACCAAATAAAGCATTGGGGCCCAATACTCTACCAAATAATGCACTGGGGCCCAATACTCTACCAAATAAAGCATTGGAGCCCAATACTCTACCAAATAAAGCTTTGGGGCCCAATACTCTACCAAATAAAGCATTGGAGCCCAATACTCTACCAAATAAAGCATTGGAGCCCAATACTCCACCAAATAAAGCATTGGGGCCCAATACTCTACCAAATAATGCACTGGGGCCCAATACTCTACCAAATAAAGCATTGGAGCCCAATACTCTACCAAATAAAGCTTTGGGGCCCAATACTCTACCAAATAAAGCATTGGAGCCCAATACTCTACCAAATAAAGCATTGGAGCCCAATACACTATCAAATAAAGCTTTGGGGCCCAATACTCTACCAAATAAAGCATTGGAGCCCAATACTCCACCAAATGAAGCATTGGAGCCCAATACTTTACCAAATAAAACTTTGGGGCCGAATACTCTACCAAATAAAACATTGGAGCCCAATACTCTGCCAAATAAAGCATTGGAGCACAATACTCTACCAAATAAAACATTGGAGCCCAATACTCTACCAAATAAAGCATTGGAGCCCAATACTCTACTAAATAAAGCATTGGAGCCCAATACTCTACCAAATAAAGCATTGGGGCCCAATACGCTACCAAATAAAACATTGGAGCCCAATACTCTACCAAATAAAGCATTGGGGTCCAATACTCCACCAAATAAATCATTGGAGCCCAATACTCTCCAAATTAAAGCATTGGGGCCCAATACTCTACCAAATAAAGCTTTGGGGCCCAATACTGCACCAAATAGAACATTGGGGCCCAATACTCCACCAAATAAAGCATTGGAGCCCAATACTCTACCAAATAAAGCATTGGGGCCCAATACTCTTCCAAATAAAGCATTGGAGCCCAATACTCTACCAAATAAATCATTGGGGTCCAATACTCTACCAAATAAAGCATTGGGGCCCAATACTCTATCAAATAAAGCATTGGGGCCCAATACTCTACCAAATAAAGCATTGGAGCCCAATACTCCACCAAATAAAGCATTGGGGCCCAAAACTCTACCAAATAAACATTGGAGCGCAATACTCCACCAAATAAAGCATTGGGGCCCAATACTCTACCAAATAATGCACTGGGGCCCAATACTCTACCAAATAAAGCATTGGAGCCCAATACTCTACCAAATAAAGCTTTGGGGCCCAATACTCTACCAAATAAAGCATTGGAGCCCAATACTCTACCAAATAAAGCATTGGAGCCCAATACACTATCAAATAAAGCTTTGGGGCCCAATACTCTACCAAATAAAGCATTGGAGCCCAATACTCCACCAAATGAAGCATTGGAGCCCAATACTTTACCAAATAAAACTTTGGGGCCCAATACTCTACCAAATAAAACATTGGAGCCCAATACTCTGCCAAATAAAGCATTGGAGCACAATACTCTACCAAATAAAACATTGGAGCCCAATACTCTACCAAATAAAGCATTGGAGCCCAATACTCTACCAAATAAAACATTGGAGCCCAATACTCTGCCAAATAAAGCATTGGAGCCCAATACTCTACCAAATAAAGCATTGGAGCCCAATACTCTGCCAAATAAAACATTGGGGCCCAATACTCTACCAAATAAAACATTGGAGCCCAATACTCTACCAAATAAAGCATTGGGGCCAAATACTCTACGAAATAAAGCATTGGGGCCCAATACTCTACCAAATAAAACATTGGGGCCCAATACTCTAACAAATAAAACATTGGAGCCCAATACTCTACCAAATAAAACATTGGAGTCCAATACTCTACCAAATAAAACATTGGCGTCCAATACTGTACCAAATAAAGCACTGGAGCCCAATACTCTACCAAATAAAGCTTTGGGGCCCAATACTCGACCAAATAAAGCATTGGAGCCCAATACTCTACCAAATAAATCATTGGAGCCCAATACTCTACCAAATAAAACATTGGAGCCCAATACTCTGCCAAATAAAGCATTGGAGCCAATACTCTACCAAATAAACCATTGGAGCCCAATACTCTACCAAATAAAGCATTGGAGCCCAATACTCTACCAAATAAAGCATTGGAGCCCAATACTCTACCAAATAAAACATTGGAGCCCAATACTCTACCAAATAAAGCATTGGGGCCCAATACTCCACCAAATAAAACATTGGAGCCCAATACTCTCCAAATTAAAGCATTGGGGCCCAATACTCTACCAAATAAAGCTTTGGGGCCCAATACTGCACCAAATAGAACATTGGAGCCCAATACTCTACCAAATAAAGCATTGGAGCCCAATACTCTACCAAATAAAGCATTGGGGCCCAATACTCTTCCAAATAAAGCATTGGAGCCCAATACTCTACCAAATAAATCATTGGGGTCCAATACTCTACCAAATAAAGCATTGAGGCCCAATACTCTACCAAATAAAGCATTGGGGCCCAATACTCTACCAAATAAAGCATTGGAGCCCAATACTCCACCAAATAAAGCATTGGGGTCCAATACTCTACCAAATAAACATTGGAGCCCAATACTCCACCAAATAAAGCACTGGGGCCCAATACTCTACCAAATAATGCACTGGGGCCCAATACTCTACCAAATAAAGCATTGGAGCCCAATACTCTACCAAATAAAGCTTTGGGGCCCAATACTCTACCAAATAAAGCATTGGAGCCCAATACTCTACCAAATAAAGCATTGGAGCCCAATACACTATCAAATAAAGCTTTGGGGCCCAATACTCGACCAAATAAAGCATTGGAGCCCAATACTCCACCAAATGAAGCATTGGAGCCCAATACTCTACCAAATAAAACATTGGAGCCCAATACTCTGCCAAATACAGCATTGGAGCCCAATACTCTACCAAATAAAACATTGGAGCCCAATACTCTACCAAATAAAGCATTGGAGCCCAATACTCTACCAAATAAAACATTGGAGCCCAATACTCTGCCAATAAAGCATTGGAGCCCAATACTCTACCAAATAAAGCATTGGGGCCAAACACTCTACCAAATAAAGCATTGGGGCCCAATACTCTACCAAATAAAACATTGGGGCCCAATACTCTAACAAATAAAACATTGGAGCCCAATACTCTACCAAATAAATCATTGGAGCCCAATACTCTACCAAATAAAACATTGGCGTCCAATACTGTACCAAATAAAGCACTGGAGGCCAATACTTTACCAAATAAACCTTTGGGGCCCAATGCTCTACCAAATAAAGCATTGGAGCCCAATACTCCACCAAATGAAGCATTGGAGCCCAATACTTTACCAAATAAAGCTTTGGGGCCCAATACTCTACCAAATAAAGCATTGGAGCCCAACACTCTACCAAATAAAACATTGGAGCCCAATACTCTGCCAAATAAAGCATTGGAGCCCAATACTCTACCAAATAAACCATTGGAGCCCAATACTCTACCAAATAAAGCATTGGAGCCCAATACTCTACCAAATAAAACATTGGAGCCCAATGCTCTGCCAAATAAAGCATTGGAGCCCAATACTCCCCCAAATAAAGCATTGGAGCCCAATACTCTGCCAAATAAAGCATTGGGGCCCAATACTCCACCAAATAAAGCATTGGGGCCCAATACTCTACCAAATAAAGCATTGGGGCCCAATACTCTACCAAATAAAGCATTGTGCCCCAATACTCTGCCAAATAAAGCATTGGGGCCCAATACTCCACCAAATAAAGCATTGGGGCCCAATACGCTACCAAATAAAACATTGGAGCCCAATACTCTACCAAATAAAGCAATGGGCCGAATACTCTACCAAATAAAACATTGGAGCCCAATACTCTCCCAAATAAAGCATTGGGGCACAATACTCCACCAAATAAAGCATTGGGGCCCAATACTCTACCAAATAAAGCATTGGGGCCCAATTCTCTACCAAATAAAGCATTGTGCCCCAATACTCCACCAAATAAAGCATTGGGGCCCAATACTCTACCAAATAAAGCATTGGAGCCCAATACTCTACCAAATAAAGCATTGGGGCCCAATACGCTACCAAATAAAACATTGGAGCCCAATACTCTACCAAATAAAGCAATGGGGCCGAATACTCTACCAAATAAAACATTGGAGCCCAATACTCTCCCAAATAAAGCATTGGGGCCCAATACTCTACCAAATAAAGCTTTGGGGCCCAATACTCTACCAAATAAAACATTGGAGCCCAATACTCTACCAAATAAATCATTGGGGCCCAATACTCTACCAAATAAAACATTGGAGCCCAATACTCTACCAAATATAGCATTGGGGCCCAATACTCTACCAAATAAAGCATTGGAGCCCAATACTCTACCAAATAAATCATTGGGGCCCAATACTCTACCAAATAAAACATTAGGGCCCAATATTCCAACAAATAAAGCATTGGGGCTCAATACTCCACCAAATAAAACATTGGGGCCCAATACTCTACCAATTAAAGCATTGGGGCCCAATACTCTACCAAATAAAGCATTGGGGCCCAATACTCCACCAAATTAAGCATTGTGGCCCAATACTCTACCAAATAAAGCATTGGAGCCCAATACTCCACCAAATAAAACATTGGGGCCCAATACTCTCCCAAATGAAGCATTGGAGCCCAATACTCTACCAAATAAAGCTTTGGGGCCCAATACTCAACCAAATAAAGCATTGGAGCCCAATATTCTACCAAATAAAACATTGGAGCCCAGTACTCTGCCAAATAAAGCATTGGAGCCCAATTCTCTACCAAATAAAACATTGGAGCCCAATGCTCTACCAAATAAAGCATTGGAGCCCAATACTCTACCAAATAAAACATTGGAGCCCAATACTCTGCCAAATAAAGCATTGGAGACCAATACTCTACCAAATAAAGCATTGGAGCTCAATACTCTGCCAAATAAATCATTGGGGCCCAATACTCTACCAAATAAAACATTGGAGCCCAATACTCTACCAAATAAATCACTGGAGCCCAATACTCTCCCAAATAAAGCATTGGGACCAAATACTCTACCAAATAAAGCATTGGGGCCCAATACTCTTCCAGATAAAACATTGGGGCCCAATACTCTACGAAATAAAACATTGGATCCCAATACTCTACCAAATAAAACATTGGAGCCCAATACTCTTCCAAATAATACATTGGCACCCAATACTGTACCAAATAAAGCACTGGAGCCCAATACACTACCAAATAAAGCATTGGAGCCCAATACTCTACCAAATAAAGCACTGGAGCCCAATACTCTACCAAATTAAGCATTGGGGCCCAATACTCCACCGAATAAAGCATTGGAGCCCAATACTCTACCAAATAAAGCATTGGGGCCCATTACTCTACCAAATAAATCATTGGGGCCCAATACTCTACCAAATAAAGCATTGGAGCCCAATACTCCAGCAAATAATACATTGGGGCCCAATACTCTACCAAATAAAGCATTGGGGCCCAATACTCCACCCAATAAAATATTGGGGCCCAATACTCCAGCAAATAAAGCATTGGGGCCCAATACTCTACCAAATAAAGCATTGGGGCCCAATACTCTACCAAATAAAGCATTGTGCCCCAATACGCTACCAAATAAATCATTGGAGCCCAATACTCTACCAAATAAAGCATTGGGGCTCAATACTCTACCAAATAAAACATTGGAGCCCAATACTCTCCCAAATAAAGCATTGGGGCCCAATACTCTACCAAATAAAGCTTTGGGGCCCAATACTCTACCAAATAAAACATTGGAGCCCAATACTCTACCAAATATAGCATTGGGGCCCAATACTCTACCAAATAAAGCATTGGAGCCCAATACTCTACCAAATAAATCATTGGGGCCCAATACTCTACCAAATAAAACATTGGGGCCCAATACTCCACCAAATAAAGCATTGGGGCCCAATACTCCACCAAATAAAACATTGGGGCCCAATACTCTACCAATTAAAGCATTGGGGCCCAATACTCTACCAAATAAAGCATTGGGGCCCAATACTCCACCAAATTAAGCACTGTGGCCCAATACTCTACCAAATAAAGCATTGGAGCCCAATACTCTACCAAATAAAGCATTGGGGCCCAATACGCTACCAAATAAAACATTGGAGCCCAATACTCTACCAAATAAAGCAATGGGGCCGAATACTCTACCAAATAAAACATTGGAGCCCAATACTCTCCCAAATAAAGCATTGGGGCCCAATACTCCACCAAATAAAGCATTGGGGCCCAATACTCTACCAAATAAAGCATTGGGGCCCAATACTCTACCAAATAAAGCATTGTGCCCCAATACTCCACCAAATAAAGCATTGGGGCCCAATACTCTACCAAATAAAGCATTGGAGCCCAATACTCTACCAAATAAAGCATTGGGGCCCAATACGCTACCAAATAAAACATTGGAGCCCAATACTCTACCAAATAAAGCAATGGGGCCGAATACTCTACCAAATAAAACATTGGAGCCCAATACTCTCCCAAATAAAGCATTGGGGCCCAATACTCTACCAAATAAAGCTTTGGGGCCCAATACTCTACCAAATAAAACATTGGAGCCCAATACTCTACCAAATAAAGCATTGGGGCCCAATACTCTACCAAATAAAACATTGGAGCCCAATACTCTACCAAATATAGCATTGGGGCCCAATACTCTACCAAATAAAGCATTGGAGCCCAATACTCTACCAAATAAATCATTGGGGCCCAATACTCTACCAAATAAAACATTAGGGCCCAATATTCCAACAAATAAAGCATTGGGGCTCAATACTCCACCAAATAAAACATTGGGGCCCAATACTCTACCAATTAAAGCATTGGGGCCCAATACTCTACCAAATAAAGCATTGGGGCCCAATACTCCACCAAATTAAGCATTGTGGCCCAATACTCTACCAAATAAAGCATTGGAGCCCAATACTCCACCAAATAAAACATTGGGGCCCAATACTCTCCCAAATGAAGCATTGGAGCCCAATACTCTACCAAATAAAGCTTTGGGGCCCAATACTCAACCAAATAAAGCATTGGAGCCCAATATTCTACCAAATAAAACATTGGAGCCCAGTACTCTGCCAAATAAAGCATTGGAGCCCAATTCTCTACCAAATAAAACATTGGAGCCCAATGCTCTACCAAATAAAGCATTGGAGCCCAATACTCTACCAAATAAAACATTGGAGCCCAATACTCTGCCAAATAAAGCATTGGAGACCAATACTCTACCAAATAAAGCATTGGAGCTCAATACTCTGCCAAATAAATCATTGGGGCCCAATACTCTACCAAATAAAACATTGGAGCCCAATACTCTACCAAATAAAGCACTGGAGCCCAATACTCTCCCAAATAAAGCATTGGGACCAAATACTCTACCAAATAAAGCATTGGGGCCCAATACTCTACCAGATAAAACATTGGGGCCCAATACTCTACCAAATAAAACATTGGATCCCAATACTCTACCAAATAAAACATTGGAGCCCAATACTCTACCAAATAATACATTGGCGCCCAATACTGTACCAAATAAAGCACTGGAGCCCAATACACTACCAAATAAAGCATTGGAGCCCAATACTCTACCAAATAAAGCACTGGAGCCCAATACTCTACCAAATTAAGCATTGGGGCCCAATACTCCACCGAATAAAGCATTGGAGCCCAATACTCTACCAAATAAAGCATTGGGGCCCATTACTCTACCAAATAAATCATTGGGGCCCAATACTCTACCAAATAAAGCATTGGAGCCCAATACTCCAGCAAATAATACATTGGGGCCCAATACTCTACCAAATAAAGCATTGGGGCCCAATACTCCACCCAATAAAATATTGGGGCCCAATACTCCAGCAAATAAAGCATTGGGGCCCAATACTCTACCAAATAAAGCATTGGGGCCCAATACTCTACCAAATAAAGCATTGTGCCCCAATACACTACCAAATAAAGCATTGGGGCCCAATACTCTACCAAATAAAGCATTGGAGCCCAATACTCTACCAAATAAAGCATTGGGGCCCAATACGCTACCAAATAAATCATTGGAGCCCAATACTCTACCAAATAAAGCATTGGGGCTCAATACTCTACCAAATAAAACATTGGAGCCCAATACTCTCCCAAATAAAGCATTGGGGCCCAATACTCTACCAAATAAAGCTTTGGGGCCCAATACTCTACCAAATAAAACATTGGAGCCCAATACTCTACCAAATATAGCATTGGGGCCCAATACTCTACCAAATAAAGCATTGGAGCCCAATACTCTACCAAATAAATCATTGGGGCCCAATACTCTACCAAATAAAACATTGGGGCCCAATACTCCACCAAATAAAGCATTGGGGCCCAATACTCCACCAAATAAAACATTGGGGCCCAATACTCTACCAATTAAAGCATTGGGGCCCAATACTCTACCAAATAAAGCATTGGGGCCCAATACTCCACCAAATTAAGCACTGTGGCCCAATACTCTACCAAATAAAGCATTGGAGCCCAATACTCCACCAAATAAAACATTGGGGCCCAATACTCTCCCAAATGAAGCATTGGAGCCCAATACTCTACCAAATAAAGCTTTGGGGCCCAATACTCAACCAAATAAAGCATTGGAGCCCAATATTCTACCAAATAAAACATTGGAGCCCAATACTCTGCCAAATAAAGCATTGGAGCCCAACTCTCTACCAAATAAATCATTGGAGCCCAATGCTCTACCAAATAAAGCATTGGAGCCCAATACTCTACCAAATAAAACATTGGAGCCCAATACTCTGACAAATAAAGCATTGGAGCCCAATACTCTACCAAATAAAGCATTGGAGCTCAATACTCTGCCAAATAAAACATTGGGGACCAATACTCTACCAAATATAGCATTGGGGCCCAATACTCTACCAAATAAAGCATTGGAGCCCAATACTCTACCAAATAAATCATTGGGGCCCAATACTCTACCAAATAAAACATTAGGGCCCAATACTCCACCAAATAAAGCTTTGGGGCTCAATACTCCACCAAATAAAACATTGGGGCCCAATACCCTACCAATTAAAGCATTGGGGCCCAATACTCTACCAAATAAAGCATTGGGGCCCAATACTCCACCAAATTAAGCATTGTGGCCCAATACTCTACCAAATAAAGCATTGGAGCACAATACCCCACCAAATAAAACATTGGGGCCCAATACTCTCCCAAATGAAGCATTGGAGCCCAATACTCTACCAAATAAAGCTTTGGGGCCCAATACTCAACCAAATAAAGCATTGGAGCCCGATATTCCACCAAATAAAACATTGGAGCCCAATACTCTGCCAAATAAAGCATTGGAGCCCAATTCTCTACCAAATAAAACATTGGAGCCCAATGCTCTACCAAATAAAGCATTGGAGCCCAATACTCTACCAAATAAAACATTGGAGCCCAATACTCTGCCAAATAAAGCATTGGAGCCCAATACTCTACCAAATAAAGCATTGGAGCTCAATACTCTGCCAAATAAATCATTGGGGCCCAATACTCTACCAAATAAAACATTGGAGCCCAATATTCTACCAAATAAAGCACTGGAGCCCAATACTCTCCCAAATAAAGCATTGGGACCAAATACTCTACCAAATAAAGCATTGGGGCCCAATACTCTACCAGCTAAAACATTGGGGCCCAATACTCTACCAAATCAAACATTGGATCCCAATACTCTACCAAATAAAACATTGGAGCCCAAAACTCTACCAAATAAAACATTGGCGCCCAATACTGTACCAAATAAAGCACTGGAGCCCAATACACTACCAAATAAAGCATTGGAGCCCAATACTCTACCAAATAAAGCACTGGAGCCCAATACTTTACCAAATTAAGCATTGGGGCCCAATACTCCACCGAATAAAGCATTGGAGCCCAATACTCTACCAAATAAAGCATTGGGGCCCAATACTCTACCAAATAAAGCATTGGGGCCCAATACTCTACCAAATAATGCATTGGGGCCCAATACTCCACCAAATAAAGCATTGGGGCCCAATACTCTACCAAATAAAGCATTGGAGCCCAATACTCCACCAAATAAAACATTGGGGCCCAATACTCTCCCAAATGAAGCATTGGAGCCCAATACTCTACCAAATAAAGCTTTGGGGCCCAATACTCAACCAAATAAAGCATTGGAGCCCGATATTCCACCAAATAAAACATTGGAGCCCAATACTCTGCCAAATAAAGCATTGGAGCCCAATTCTCTACCAAATAAATCATTGGAGCCCAATGCTCTACCAAATAAAGCATTGGAGCCCAATACTCTACCAAATAAAACATTGGAGCCCAATACTCTGCCAAATAAAGCATTGGAGCCCAATACTCTACCAAATAAAGCATTGGAGCTCAATACTCTGCCAAATAAATCATTGGGGCCCAATACTCAACCAAATAAAGCATTGGAGCCCGATATTCCACCAAATAAAACATTGGAGCCCAATACTCTGCCAAATAAAGCATTGGAGCCCAATTCTCTACCAAATAAATCATTGGAGCCCAATGCTCTACCAAATAAAGCATTGGAGCCCAATACTCTACCAAATAAAACATTGGAGCCCAATACTCTGCCAAATAAAGCATTGGAGCCCAATACTCTACCAAATAAAGCATTGGAGCTCAATACTCTGCCAAATAAATCATTGGGGCCCAATACTCTACCAAATAAAATATTGGAGCCCAATACTCTACCAAATAAAGCACTGGAGCCCAATACTCTCCCAAATAAAGCATTGGGACCAAATACTCTACCAAATAAAGCATTGGGGCCCAATACTCTACCAGCTAAAACATTGGGGCCCAATACTCTACCAAATCAAACATTGGATCCCAATACTCTACCAAATAAAACATTGGAGCCCAATACTCTACCAAATAAAACATTGGCGCCCAATACTGTACCAAATAAAGCACTGGAGCCCAATACACTACCAAATAAAGCATTGGAGCCCAATACTCTACCAAATAAAGCACTGGAGCCCAATACTTTACCAAATTAAGCATTGGGGCCCAATACTCCACCGAATAAAGCATTGGAGCCCAATACTCTACCAAATAAAGCATTGGGGCCCAATACTCTACCAAATAAAGCATTGGGGCCCAATACTCTACCAAATAAAGCATTGGAGCCAAATACTCTACCAAATAAAGCATTGGAGCCCAATACTCTACCAAATAAAACATTGGGGCCCAATGCTCTATGAAATAAAGCATTGGGGCCCAATACTCTACCAAATAATGCATTGGGGCCCAATACTCCACCAAATAAAGCATTGGGGCCCAATACTCTAACAAATAAAGCATTGGAGCCCAATACTCTACCAAATAAATCATTGGGGCCCAATACTCTACCAAATAAAACATTGGGGCCCAATACTCCACCAAATAAAGCATTGGGGCCCAATACTCCACCAAATAAAACATTGGGGCCCAATACGCTACCAATTAAAGCATTGGGGCCCAATACTCTACCATAATAAAGCATTGGGGCCCAATACTCCACCAAATTAAGCATTGTGGCCCAATACTCTACCAAATAAAGCATTGGAGCCCAATACTCCACCAAATAAAACATTGGGGCCCAATACTCTCCCAAATGAAGCATTGGAGCCCAGTACTCTACCAAATAAAGCTTTGGGGCCCAATACTCAACCAAATAAAGCATTGGAGCCCAATATTCTACCAAATAAAACATTGGAGCCCAATACTCTGCCAAATAAAGCATTGGAGCCCAACTCTCTACCAAATAAAACATTGGAGCCCAATGCTCTACCAAATAAAGCATTGGAGCCCAATACTCAACCAAATAAAACATTGGAGCCCAATACTCTGCCAAATAAAGCATTGGAGCCCAATACTCTACCAAATAAAGCATTGGAGCTCAATACTCTGCCAAATAAAACATTGGGGCCCAATACTCTACCAAATAAAGCATTGGAGCCCAATACTCTACCAAATAAATCATTGGGGCCCAATACTCTACCAAATAAAACATTAGGGCCCAATACTCCACCAATAAAGCATTGGGGCTCAATACTCCACCAAATAAAACATTGGGGCCCAATACCCTACCAATTAAAGCATTGGGGCCCAATACTCTACCAAATAAAGAATTGGGGCCCAATACTCCACCAAATTAAGCATTGTTGCCCAATACTCTACCAAATTAAGCATTGGAGCCCAATACTCCACCAAATAAAACATTGGAGCCCAATACTCTCCCAAATAAAGCATTGAGGCCCAATACTCTACCAAATAAAGCTTTGGGCCCAATACTCTACCAAATAAAACATTGGAGCCCAATACGCTACCAAATAAAACATTGGAGCCCAATACTCTACCAAATAAAGCAATGGGGCCGAATACTCTACCAAATAAAACAGTGGAGCCAATACTCTCCCAAATAAAGCATTGGGGCCCAATACTCCACCAAATAAAGCATTGGGGCCCAATACTCTACCAAATAAAGCATTGGGGCCCAATACTCTACCAAATAAAGCATTGTGCCCCAATACTCCACCAAATAAAGCATTGGGGCCCAATACTCTACCAAATAAAGCATTGGAGCCCAATACTCTACCAAATAAAGCATTGGGGCCCAA
The DNA here is from genome assembly GCF_052327205.1 of Somniosus microcephalus. Lineage (NCBI taxonomy): Eukaryota > Metazoa > Chordata > Chondrichthyes > Squaliformes > Somniosidae > Somniosus > Somniosus microcephalus. Next base: position 176,137,852 of record NC_140987.1, on the reverse strand, counting down.
TACGCTACCAAATAAAACATTGGAGCCCAATACTCTACCAAATAAAGCAATGTGGCCGAATACTCTACCAAATAAAACATTGGAGCCCAATACTCTCCCAATAAAGCATTGGGTCCAATACTCTACCAAATAAAGCTTTGGGGCCCAATACTCTACCAAATAAAACATTGGAGCCCATACTCTCCCAAATAAAGCACTGGAGCCCAATACTTTACCAAATTAAGCATTGGGGCCCAATACTCCACCGAATAAAGCATTGGAGCCCAATACTCTACCAAATAAAGCATTGGGGCCCAATACTCTACCAAATAAAGCATTGGGGCCCAATACTCTACCAAATAAAGCATTGGAGCCAAATACTCTACCAAATAAAGCATTGGAGCCCAATACTCTACCAAATAAAACATTGGGGCCCAATGCTCTATGAAATAAAGCATTGGGGCCCAATACTCTACCAAATAATGCATTGGGGCCCAATACTCCACCAAATAAAGCATTGGGGCCCAATACTCTACCAAATAAAGCATTGGAGCCCAATACTCCACCAAATAAAACATTGGGGCCCAATACTCTCCCAAATGAGCATTGGAGCCAATACTCTACCAAATAAAGCTTTGGGGCCCAATACTCAACCAAATAAAGCATTGGAGCCCGATATTCCACCAAATAAAACATTGGAGCCCAATACTCTGCCAAATAAAGCATTGGAGCCCAATTCTCTACCAAATAAATCATTGGAGCCCAATGCTCTACCAAATAAAGCATTGGAGCCCAATACTCTACCAAATAAAACATTGGAGCCCAATACTCTGCCAAATAAAGCATTGAGCCCAATACTCTACCAAATAAAGCATTGGAGCTCAATACTCTGCCAAATAAATCATTGGGGCCCAATACTCTACCAAATAAAACATTGGAGCCCAATACTCTACCAAATAAAGCACTGGAGCCCAATACTCTCCCAAATAAAGCATTGGGACCAAATACTCTACCAAATAAAGCATTGGGGCCCAATACTCTACCAGCTAAAAACATTGGGGCCCAATACTCTACCAAATCAAACATTGGATCCCAATACTCTACCAAATAAAACATTGGAGCCCAATACTCTACCAAATAAAACATTGGCGCCCAATACTGTACCAAATAAAGCACTGGAGCCCAATACACTACCAAATAAAGCATTGGAGCCCAATACTCTACCAAATAAAGCACTGGAGCCCAATACTTTACCAAATTAAGCATTGGGGCCCAATACTCCACCGAATAAGCATTGGAGCCCAATACTCTACCAAATAAAGCATTGGGGCCAATACTCTACCAAATAAAGCATTGGGGCCCAATACTCTACCAAATAAAGCATTGGAGCCAAATACTCTACCAAATAAAGCATTGGAGCCCAATACTCTACCAAATAAAACATTGGGGCCCAATGCTCTATGAAATAAAGCATTGGGGCCCAATACTCTACCAAATAATGCATTGGGGCCCAATACTCCACCAAATAAAGCATTGGGGCCCAATACTCTAACAAATAAAGCATTGGAGCCCAATACTCTACCAAATAAATCATTGGGGCCCAATACTCTACCAAATAAAAAATTGGGGCCCAATACTCCACCAAATAAAGCATTGGGGCCCAATACTCCACCAAATAAAACATTGGGGCCCAATACGCTACCAATTAAGCATTGGGGCCCAATACTCTACCATAATAAAGCATTGGGGCCCAATACTCCACCAAATTAAGCATTGTGGCCCAATACTCAACCAAATAAAGCATTGGAGCCCAATATTCTACCAAATAAAACATTGGAGCCCAATACTCTGCCAAATAAAGCATTGGAGCCCAACTCTCTACAAATAAAACATTGGAGCCCAATGCTCTACCAAATAAAGCATTGGAGCCCAATACTCAACCAAATAAAACATTGGAGCCCAATACTCTGCCAAATAAAGCATTGGAGCCCAATACTCTACCAAATAAAGCATTGGAGCTCAATACTCTGCCAAATAAAACATTGGGGCCCAATACTCTACCAAATAAAGCATTGGAGCCCAATACTCTACCAAATAAATCATTGGGGCCCAATACTCTACCAAATAAAACATTAGGGCCCAATACTCCACCAAATAAAGCATTGGGGCTCAATACTCCACCAAATAAAACATTGGGGCCCAATACCCTACCAATTAAAGCATTGGGGCCAATACTCTACCAAATAAAGAATTGGGGCCCAATACTCCACCAAATTAAGCATTGTTGCCCAATACTCTACCAAATTAAGCATTGGAGCCCAATACTCCACCAAATAAAACATTGGAGCCCAATACTCTCCCAAATAAAGCATTGAGGCCCAATACTCTACCAAATAAAGCTTTGGGGCCCAATACTCTACCAAATAAAACATTGGAGCCAATACGCTACCAAATAAAACATTGGAGCCCAATACTCTACCAAATAAAGCAATGGGGCCGAATACTCTACCAAATAAAACAGTGGAGCCCAATACTCTCCCAAATAAAGCATTGGGGCCCAATACTCCACCAAATAAAGCATTGGGGCCCAATACTCTACCAAATAAAGCATTGGGGCCCAATACTCTACCAAATAAAGCATTGTGCCCCAATACTCCACCAAATAAAGCATTGGGGCCCAATACTCTACCAAATAAAGCATTGGAGCCCAATACTCTACCAAATAAAGCATTGGGGCCCAATACGCTACCAAATAAAACATTGGAGCCCAATACTCTACCAAATAAAGCAATGTGGCCGAATACTCTACCAAATAAAACATTGGAGCCCAATACTCTCCCAAATAAAGCATTGGGGCCCAATACTCTACCAAATAAAGCTTTGGGGCCCAATACTCTACCAAATAAAACATTGGAGCCCAATACTCTACCAAATAAAGCATTGGGGCCCAATACTCTACCAAATAAAACATTGGAGCCCAATACTCTACCAAATATAGCATTGGGGCCCAATACTCTACCAAATAAAGCATTGGAGCCCAATACTCTACCAAATAAATCATTGGGGCCCAATACTCTACCAAATAAAACATTAGGGCCCAATACTCCACCAAATAAAGCATTGGGGCTCAATACTCACCAAATAAAACATTGGGGCCCAATACTCTACCAATTAAAGCATTGGGGCCCAATACTCTACCAAATAAAGCATTGGGGCCAATACTCCACCAAATTAAGCATTGTGGCCCAATACTCTACCAATAAAGCATTGGAGCCCAATACTCCACCAAATAAAACATTGGGGCCCAATACTCTCCCAAATGAAGCATTGGAGCCCAATACTCTACCAAATAAAGCTTTGGTGCCCAATACTCAACCAAATAAAGCATTGGAGCCAATATTCTACCAAATAAAACATTGAGCCCAGTACTCTGCCAAATAAAGCATTGGAGCCCAATTCTCTACCAAATAAAACATTGGAGCCCAATGCTCTACCAAATAAAGCATTGAGCCCAATACTCTACCAAATAAAACATTGGAGCCCAATATTCTGCCAAATAAAGCATTGGAGACCAATACTCTACCAAATAAAGCATTGGAGCTCAATACTCTGCCAAATAAATCATTGGGGCCCAATACTCTACCAAATAAAACATTGGAGCCCAATACTCTACCAAATAAAGCACTGGAGCCCAATACTCTCCCAAATAAAGCATTGGGACCAAATACTCTACCAAGTAAAGCATGGGGCCCAATACTCTACCAGATAAAACATTGGGGCCCAATACTCCACCAAATAAAGCATTGGGGCCAATACTCTAACAAATAAAGCATTGGAGCCCAATACTCTACCAAATAAATCATTGGGGCCCAATACTCTACCAAATAAAAAATTGGGGCCCAATACTCCACCAAATAAAGCATTGGGGCCCAATACTCCACCAAATAAAACATTGGGGCCCAATACGCTACCAATTAAAGCATTGGGGCCCAATACTCTACCATAATAAAGCATTGGGGCCCAATACTCCACCAAATTAAGCATTGTGGCCCAATACTCTACCAAATAAAGCATTGGAGCCCAATACTCCACCAAATAAAACACTGGGTCCCAATACTCTCCCAAATGAAGCATTGGAGCCCAGTACTCTACCAAATAAAGCTTTGGGGCCCAATACACAACCAAATAAAGCATTGGAGCCCAATATTCTACCAAATAAAAACATTGGAGCCCAATACTCTGCCAAATAAAGCATTGGAGCCCAACTCTCTACCAAATAAAACATTGGAGCCCAATGCTCTACCAAATAAAGCATTGGAGCCCAATACTCAACCAAATAAAACATTGGAGCCCAATACTCTGCCAAATAAAGCATGGAGCCCAATACTCTACCAAATAAAGCATTGGAGCTCAATACTCTGCCAAATAAAACATTGGGGCCCAATACTCTACCAAATAAAGCATTGGAGCCCAATACTCTACCAAATAAATCATTGGGGCCCAATACTCTACCAAATAAAACATTAGGGCCCAATACTCCACCAAATAAAGCATTGGGGCTCAATACTCCACCAAATAAAACATTGGGGCCCAATACCCTACCAATTAAAGCATTGGGGCCCAATACTCTACCAAATAAAGAATTGGGGCCCAATACTCCACCAAATTAAGCATTGTTGCCCAATACTCTACCAAATTAAGCATTGGAGCCCAATACTCCACCAAATAAAACATTGGAGCCCAATACTCTCCCAAATAAAGCATTGAGGCCCAATACTCTACCAAATAAAGCTTGGGGCCCAATACTCTACCAAGTAAAACATTGGAGCCAATACGCTACCAATAAAACATTGGAGCCCAATACTCTACCAAATAAAGCAATGGGGCCGAATACTCTACCAAATAAAACAGTGGAGCCCAATACTCTCCCAAATAAAGCATTGGGGCCCAATACTCCACCAAATGAAGCATTGGGGCCCAATACTCTACCAAATAAAGCATTGGGGCCCAATACTCTACCAAATAAAGCATTGTGCCCCAATACTCCACCAAATAAAGCATTGGGGCCCAATACTCTACCAAATAAAGCATTGGAGCCCAATACTCTACCAAATAAAGCATTGGGGCCCAATACGCTACCAAATAAAACATTGGAGCCCAATACTCTACCAAATAAAGCAATGTGGCCGAATACTCTACAAAATAAAACATTGGAGCCCAATACTCTCCCAAATAAAGCATTGGGGCCCAATACTCTACCAAATAAAGCTTTGGGGCCCAATACTCTACCAAATAAAACATTGGAGCCCAATACTCTACCAAATAAAGCATTGGGGCCCAATACTCTACCAAATAAAACATTGGAGCCCAATACTCTACCAAATATAGCATTGGGGCCCAATACTCTACCAAATAAAGCATTGGAGCCCAATACTCTACCAAATAAATCATTGGGGCCCAATACTCTACCAAATAAAACATTAGGGCCCAATACTCCACCAAATAAAGCATTGGGGCTCAATACTCCACCAAATAAAACATTGGGGCCCAATACTCTACCAATTAAAGCATTGGGGCCCAATACCCTACCAAATAAGGCATTGGGGCCCAATACTCCACCAAATTAAGCATTGTGGCCCAATACTCTACCAAATAAAGCATTGGAGCCCAATACTCCACCAAATAAAACATTGGGGCCCAATACTCTCCCAAATGAAGCATTGGAGCCCAATACTCTACCAAATAAAGCTTTGGTGCCCAATACTCAACCAAATAAAGCATTGGAGCCCAATATTCTACCAATAAAACATTGGAGCCCAGTACTCTGCCAATAAAGCATTGGAGCCCAATTCTCTACCAAATAAAACATTGGAGCCCAATGCTCTACCAAATAAAGCATTGGAGCCCAATACTCTACCAAATAAAACATTGGAGCCCAATATTCTGCCAAATAAAGCATTGGAGACCAATACTCTACCAAATAAAGCATTGGAGCTCAATACTCTGCCAAATAAATCATTGGGGCCCAATACTCTACCAAATAAAACATTGGAGCCCAATACTCTACCAAATAAAGCACTGGAGCCCAATACTCTCCCAAATAAAGCATTGGGACCAAATACTCTACCAAGTAAAGCATTGGGGCCCAATACTCTACCAGATAAAACATTGGGGCCCAATACTCTACCAAATAAAACATGGATCCCAATACTCTACCAAATAAAACATTGGACCCAATACTCTACCAAATAATACATTGGCGCCCAATACTGTACCAAATAAAGCACTGGAGCCCAATACACTACCAAATAAAGCATTGGAGCCCAATACTCTACCAATAAAGCACTGGAGCCCAATACTCTACCAAATTAAGCATTGGGGCCCAATACTCCACCGAATAAAGCATTGGAGCCCAATACTCTACCAAATAAAGCATTGGGGCCCATTACTCTACCAAATAAATCATTGGGGCCCAATACTCTACCAAATAAAGCATTGGAGCCCAATACTCCAGCAAATAATACATGGGGCCCAATACTCTACCAAATAAAGCATTGGGGCCCAATACTCCACCCAATAAAATATTGGGGCCCAATACTCCAGCAAATAAAGCATTGGGGCCCAATACTCTACCAAATAAAGCATTGGGGCCCAATACTCTACCAAATAAAGCATTGTGCCCCAATACACTACCAAATAAAGCATTGGGGCCCAATACTCTACCAAATAAAGCATTGGAGCCCAATACTCTACCAAATAAAGCATTGGGGCCCAATACGCTACCAAATAAATCATTGGAGCCCAATACTCTACCAAATAAAGCATTGGGGCTCAATACTCTACCAAATAAAACATTGGAGCCCAATACTCTCCCAAATAAAGCATTGGGGCCCAATACTCTACCAAATAAAGCTTTGGTGCCCAATACTCAACCAAATAAAGCATTGGAGCCCAATATTCTACCAAATAAAACATTGGAGCCCAGTACTCTGCCAAATAAAGCATTGGAGCCCAATTCTCTACCAAATAAAACATTGGAGCCCAATGCTCTACCAAATAAAGCATTGGAGCCCAATACTCTACCAAATAAAACATTGGAGCCCAATACTCTGCCAAATAAAGCATGGAGACCAATACTCTACCAAATAAAGCATTGGAGCTCAATACTCTGCCAAATAAATCATTGGGGCCCAATACTCTACCAAATAAAACATTGGAGCCCAATACTCTACCAAATAAAGCACTGGAGCCCAATACTCTCCCAAATAAAGCATTGGGACCAAATACTCTACCAAGTAAAGCATTGGGGCCCAATACTCTACCAGATAAAACATTGGGGCCCAATACTCTACCAAATAAAACATTGGATCCCAATACTCTACCAAATAAAACATTGGAGCCCAATACTCTACCAAATAATACATTGGCGCCCAATACTGTACCAAATAAAGCACTGGAGCCCAATACACTACCAAATAAAGCATTGGAGCCCAATACTCTACCAAATAAAGCACTGGAGCCCAATACTCTACCAAATTAAGCATTGGGGCCCAATACTCCACCGAATAAAGCATTGGAGCCCAATACTCTACCAAATAAAGCATTGGGGCCCATTACTCTACCAAATAAATCATTGGGGCCCAATACTCTACCAAATAAAGCATTGGAGCCCAATACTCCAGCAAATAATACATTGGGGCCCAATACTCTACCAAATAAAGCATTGGGGCCCAATACTCCACCCAATAAAATATTGGGGCCCAATACTCCAGCAAATAAAGCATTGGGGCCCAATACTCTACCAAATAAAGCATTGGGGCCCAATACTCTACCAAATAAAGCATTGTGCCCCAATACACTACCAAATAAAGCATTGGGGCCCAATACTCTACCAAATAAAGCATTGGAGCCCAATACTCTACCAAATAAAGCATTGGGGCCCAATACGCTACCAAATAAATCATTGGAGCCCAATACTCTACCAAATAAAGCATTGGGGCTCAATACTCTACCAAATAAAACATTGGAGCCCAATACTCTCCCAAATAAAGCATTGGGGCCCAATACTCTACAAATAAAGCTTTGGGGCCCAATACTCTACCAAATAAAACATTGGAGCCCAATACTCTACCAAATATAGCATTGGGGCCCAATACTCTACCAAATAAAGCATTGGAGCCCAATACTCTACCAAATAAATCATTGGGGCCCAATACTCTACCAAATAAAACATTGGGGCCCAATACTCCACCAAATAAAGCATTGGGGCCCAATACTCCACCAAATAAAACATTGGGGCCCAATACTCTACCAATTAAAGCATTGGGGCCAATACTCTACCAAATAAAGCATTGGGGCCCAATACTCTACCAAATAAAACATTGGGGCCCAATACTCCACCAAATAAAGCATTGGGGCCCAATACTCCACCAAATAAAACATTGGGGCCCAATACTCTACCAATTAAAGCATTTGGGCCCAATACTCTACCATAATAAAGCATTGGGGCCCAATACTCCACCAAATTAAGCATTGTGGCCCAATACTCTACCAAATAAAGCATTGGAGCCCAATACTCCACCAAATAAAACATTGGGGCCCAATACTCTCCCAAATGAAGCATTGGAGCCCAATACTCTACCAAATAAAGCTTTGGGGCCCAATACTCAACCAAATAAAGCATTGGAGCCCAATATTCTACCAAATAAAACATTGGAGCCCAATACTCTGCCAAATAAAGCATTGGAGCCCAACTCTCTACCAAATAAAACATTGGAGCCCAATGCTCTACCAAATAAAGCATTGGAGCCCAATACTCAACCAAATAAAACATTGGAGCCCAATACTCTGCCAAATAAAGCATTGGAGCCCAATACTCTACCAAATAAAGCATTGGAGCTCAATACTCTGCCAAATAAAACATTGGGGCCCAATACTCTACCAAATAAAGCATTGGAGCCCAATACTCTACCAAATAAATCATTGGGGCCCAATACTCTACCAAATAAAACATTGGGGCCCAATACTCCACCAAATAAAGCATTGGGGCTCAATACCCAGCAAATAAAACATTGGGGCCCAATACCCTACCAATTAAAGCATTGGGGCCCAAGTACTCTACCAAATAAAGAATTGGGGCCCAATACTCCACCAAATTAAGCATTCTGGCCCAATACTCTACCAAATAAAGCATTGGAGCCCAATACTCCACCAAATAAAACATTGGAGCCCAATACTCTACCAAATAAAGCTTTGGGGCCCAATACTCTACCAATAAAACATTGGAGCCCAATACGCTACCAAATAAAACATTGGAGCCCAATACTCTACCAAATAAAGCTTTGGGGCCCAATACTCTACCAAATAAAACATTGGAGCCCAATACGCTACCAAATAAAACATTGGAGCCCAATACTCTACCAAATAAAGCAATGGGGCCGAATACTCTACCAAATAAAACATTGGAGCCCAATACTCTCCCAAATAAAGCATTGGGGCCCAATACTCCACAAAATAAAGCATTGGGGCCCAATACTCTACCAAATAAAGCATTGGGGCCCAATACTCTACCAAATAAAGCATTGTGCCCCAATACTCCACCAAATAAAGCATTGGGGCCCAATACTCTACCAAATAAAGCATTGGAGCCCAATACTCTACCAAATAAAGCATTGGGGCCCAATACGCTACCAAATAAAACATTGGAGCCCAATACTCTACCAAATAAAGCAAAGGGGCCGAATACTCTACCAAATAAAACATTGGGGCCCAAAACTCTACCAAATAAAGCTTTAGGGCCCAATACTCTACCAAATAAAACATTGGAGCCCAATACTCTACCAAATAAAGCATTGGGGCCCAATACTCTCCCAAATAAAACATTGGAGCCCAATACTCTACCAAATATAGCATTGGGGCCCAATACTCTACCAAATAAAGCATTGGAGCCCAATACTCTACCAAATAAATCATTGGGGCCCAATACTCTACCAAATAAAACATTAGGGCCCAATACTCCACCAAATAAAGCATTGGGGCTCAATACTCCACCAAATAAAACATTGGGGCCCAATACTCTACCAATTAAAGCATTGGGGCCCAATACTCTACCAAATAAAGCATTGGGGCCCAATACTCCACCAAATTAAGCATTGTGGCCCAATACTCTACCAAATAAAGCATTGGAGCCCAATACTCCACCAAATAAAACATTGGGGCCCAATACTCTCCCAAATGAAGCATTGGAGCCCAATACTCTAACAAATAAAGCTTTGGGGCCCAATACTCAACCAAATAAAGCATTGGAGCTCAATATTCTACCTAATAAAACATTGGAGCCCAGTACTCTGCCAAATAAAGCATTGGAGCCCAATTCTCTACCAAATAAAACATTGGAGCCCAATGCTCTACCAAATAAAGCATTGGAGCCCAATACTCTACCAAATAAAACATTGGAGCCCAATACTCTGCCAATAAAGCATTGGAGACCAATACTCTACCAAATAAAGCATTGGAGCTCAATACTCTGCCAAATAAATCATTGGGGCCCAATACTCTACCAAATAAAACATTGGAGCCCAATACTCTACCAAATAAAGCACTGGAGCCCAATACTCTCCCAAATAAAGCATTGGGACCAAATACTCCACCAAGTAAAGCATTGGGGCCCAATACTCTACCAGATAAAACATTGGGGCCCAATACTCTACCAAATAAAACATTGGATCCCAATACTCTACCAAATAAAACATTGGAGCCCAATACTCTACCAAATAATACATTGGCGCCCAATACTGTACCAAATAAAGCACTGGAGCCCAATACACTACCAAATAAAGCATTGGAGCCCAATACTCTACCAAATAAAGCACTGGAGCCCAATACTCTACCAAATTAAGCATTGGGGCCCAATACTCCACCGAATAAAGCATTGGAGCCCAATACTCTACCAAATAAAGCATTGGGGCCCATTACTCTACCAAATAAATCATTGGGGCCCAATACTCTACCAAATAAAGCATTGGAGCCCAATACTCCAGCAAATAATACATTGGGGCCCAATACTCTACCAAATAAAGCATTGGGGCCCAATACTCCACCCAATAAAATATTGGGGCCCAATACTCCAGCAAATAAAGCATTGGGGCTCAATACTCTACCAAATAAAGCATTGGGGCCCAATACTCTACCAAATAAAGCATTGTGCCCCAATACACTACCAAATAAAGCATTGGGGCCCAATAATCTACCAAATAAAGCATTGGAGCCCAATACTCTACCAAATAAAGCATTGGAGCCCAATACGCTACCAAATAAATCATTGGAGCCCAATACTCTACCAAATAAAGCATTGGGGCTCAATACTCTACCAAATAAAACATTGGAGCCCAATACTCTCCCAAATAAAGCATTGGGGCCCAATACTCTACCAAATAAAGCTTTGGGGCCCAATACTCTACCAAATAAAACATTGGAGCCCAATACTCTACCAAATATAGCATTGGGGCCCAATACTCTACCAAATAAAGCATTGGAGCCCAATACTCTACCAAATAAATCATTGGGGCCCAATACTCTACCAAATAAAACATTGGGGCCCAATACTCCACCAAATAAAGCATTGGGGCCCAATACTCCACCAAATAAAACATTGGGGCCCAATACTCTACCAATTAAAGCATTGGGGCCCAATACTCTACCAAATAAAGCATTGGGGCCCAATACTCCACCAAATTAAGCACTGTGGCCCAATACTCTACCAAATAAAGCATTGGAGCCCAATACTCCACCAAATAAAACATTGGGGCCCAATACTCTCCCAAATGAAGCATTGGAGCCCAATACTCTACCAAATAAAGCTTTGGGGCCCAATACTCAACCAAATAAAGCATTGGAGCCCAATATTCTACCAAATAAAACATTGGAGCCCAATACTCTGCCAAATAAAGCATTGGAGCCCAACTCTCTGCCAAATAAAACATTGGAGCCCAATGCTCTACCAAATAAAGCATTGGAGCCCAATACTCTACCAAATAAAACATTGGAGCCCAATACTCTGCCAAATAAAGCATTGGAGCCCAATACTCTACCAGATAAAGCATTGGAGCTCAATACTCTGCCAAATAAAACATTGGGGCCCAATACTCTACCAAATATAGCATTGGGGCCCAATACTCTACCAAATAAAGCATTGGAGCCCAATACTCTACCAAATAAATCATTGAGGCCCAATACTCTACCAAATAAAACTTTAGGGCCCAATACTCCACCAAATAAAGCTTTGGGGCTCAATACTCCACCAAATAAAACATTGGGGCCCAATACCCTACCAATTAAAGCATTGGGGCCCAATACTCTACCAAATAAAGCATTGTGGCCCAATACTCCACCAAATTAAGCATTGTGGCCCAATACTCTACCAAATAAAGCATTGGAGCCCAATACTCCACCAAATAAAACATTGGGGCCCAATACTCTCCCAAATGAAGCATTGGAGCCCAATACTCTACCAAATAAAGCTTTGGGGCCCAATACTCAACCAAATAAAGCATTGGAGCCCGATATTCCACCAAATAAAACATTGGAGCCCAATACTCTGCCAAATAAAGCATTGGAGCCCAATTCTCTACCAAATAAAACATTGGAGCCCAATGCTCTACCAAATAAAGCATTGGAGCCCAATACTCTACCAAATAAAACATTGGAGCCCAATACTCTGCCAAATAAAGCATTGGAGCCCAATACTCTACCAAATAAAGCATTGGAGCTCAATACTCTGCCAAATAAATCATTGGGGCCCAATACTCTACCAAATAAAACATTGGAGCCCAATACTCTACCAAATAAAGCACTGGAGCCCAATACTCTCCCAAATAAAGCATTGGGACCAAATACTCTACCAAATAAAGCATTGGGGCCCAATACTCTACCAGCTAAAACATTGGGGCCCAATACTCTACCAAATCAAACATTGGATCCCAATACTCTACCAAATAAAACATTGGAGCCCAATACTCTACCAAATAAAACATTGGCGCCCAATACTGTACCAAATAAAGCACTGGAGCCCAATACACTACCAAATAAAGCATTGGAGCCCAATACTCTACCAAATAAAGCACTGGAGCCCAATACATTACCAAATTAAGCATTGGGGCCCAATACTCCACCGAATAAAGCATTGGAGCCCAATACTCTACCAAATAAAGCATTGGGGCCCAATACTCTACCAAATAAAGCATTGGAGCCAAATACTCTACCAAATAAAGCATTGGAGCCCAATACTCTACCAAATAAAACATTGGGGCCCAATGCTCTATGAAATAAAGCATTGGGGCCCAATACTCTACCAAATAATGCATTGGGGCCCAATACTCCACCAAATAAAGCATTGGGGCCCAATACTGCAACGAATAAAGCATTGGAGCCCAATATTCTACCAAATAAATCATTGGGGCCCAATACTCCACCAAATAAAACATTGGGGCCCAATACTCTACCAATTAAAGCATTGGGGCCCAATACTCTACCATAATAAAGCATTGGGGACCAATACTCCACCAAATTAAGCATTGTGGCCCAATACTCTACCAAATAAAGCATTGGAGCCCAATACTCCACCAAATAAAACATTGGGGCCCAATACTCTCCCAAATGAAGCATTGGAGCCCAATACTCTACCAAATAAAGCTTTGGGGCCCAATACTCAAACAAATAAAGCATTGGAGCCCAATATTCTACCAAATAAAACATTGGAGCCCAATACTCTGCCAAATAAAGCATTGGAGCCCAACTCTCTACCAAATAAAACATTGGAGCCCAATGCTCAACCAAATAAAGCAATGGAGCCCAATACTCAACCAAATAAAACATTGGAGCCCAATACTCTGCCAAATAAAGCATTGGAGCCCAATACTCTGCCAAATAAAACATTGGGGCCCAATACTCTACCAAATAAAGCATTGGAGCCCAATACTCTACCAAATAAATCATTGGGGCCCAATACTCTACCAAATAAAACATTAGGGCCCAATACTCCACCAAATAAAGCATTGGGGCTCAATACTCCACCAAATAAAACATTGGGGCCCAATACTCTACCAAATAAAGCATTGGAGCCCAATACTCTACCAAATAAATCATTGGGGCCCAATACTCTACCAAATAAAACATTAGGGCCCAATACTCCACCAAATAAAGCATTGGGGCTCAATACTCCACCAAATAAAACATTGGGGCCCAATACCCTACCAATTAAAGCATTGGGGCCCAATACTCTACCAAATAAAGAATTGGGGCCCAATACTCCACCAAATTAAGCATTGTGGCCCAATACTCTACCAAATAAAGCATTGGAGCCCAATACTCCACCAAATAAAACATTGGAGCCCAATACTCTCCCAAATAAAGCATTGGGGCCCAATACTCTACCAAATAAAGCTTTGGGGCCCAATACTCTACCAAATAAAACATTGGAGCCCAATACTCTACCAAATATAGCATTGGGGCCCAATACTCTACCAAATAAAGCATTGGAGCCCAATATTCTACCAAATAAATCATTGGGGCCCAATACTCTACCAAATAAAACATTGGGGCCCAATACTCCACCAAATAAAGCATTGGGGCCCAATACTCCACCAAATAAAACATTGGGGCCCAATACTCTACCAATTAAATCATTGGGGCCCAATACTCTACCAAATAAAGCATTGGGGCCCAATACTCCACCAAATTAAGCACTGTGGCCCAATACTCTACCAAATAAAGCATTGGAGCCCAATACTCCACCAAATAAAACATTGGGGCCCAATACTCTCCCAAATGAAGCATTGGAGCCCAATACACTACCAAATAAAGCTTTGGGGCCCAATACTCAACCAAATAAAGCATTGGAGCCCAATATTCTACCAAATAAAACATTGGAGCCCAATACTCTGCCAAATAAAGCATTGGAGCCCAACTCTCTACCAAATAAAACATTGGAGCCCAATGCTCTACCAAATAAAGCATTGGAGCCCAATACTCTACCAAATAAAACATTGGAGCCCAATACTCTGCCAAATAAAGCATTGGAGCCCAATACTCTACCAAATAAAGCATTGGAGCTCAATACTCTGCCAAATAAAACATTGGGGCCCAATACTCTACCAAATATAGCATTGGGGCCCAATACTCTACCAAATAAAGCATTGGAGCCCAATACTCTACCAAATAAATCATTGGGGCCCAATACTCTACCAAATAAAACATTAGGGCCCAATACTCCACCAAATAAAGCATTGGGGCTCAATACTCCACCAAATAAAACATTGGGGCCCAATACCCTACCAATTAAAGCATTGGGGCCTAATACTCTACCAAATAAAGCATTGGGGCCCAATACTCCACCAAATTAAGCATTGTGGCCCAATACTCTACCAAATAAAGCATTGGAGCCCAATACTCCACCAAATAAAACATTGGGGCCCAATACTCTCCCAAATGAAGCATTGGAGCCCAATACTCTACCAAATAAAGCTTTGGGGCCCAATACTCAACCAAATAAAGCATTGGAGCCCGATATTCCACCAAATAAAACATTGGAGCCCAATACTCTGCCAAATAAAGCATTGGAGCCCAATTCTCTACCAAATAAAACATTGGAGCCCAATGCTCTACCAAATAAAGCATTGGAGCCCAATACCCTACCAAATAAAACATTGGAGCCCAATACTCTGCCAAATAAAGCATTGGAGCCCAATACTCTACCAAATAAAGCATTGGAGCTCAATACTCTGCCAAATAAATCATTGGGGCCCAATACTCTACCAAATAAAACATTGGAGCCCAATACTCTACCAAATAAAGCACTGGAGCCCAATACTCTCCCAAATAAAGCATTGGGACCAAATACTCTACCAAATAAAGCATTGGGGCCCAATACTCTACCAGCTAAAACATTGGGGCCCAATACTCTACCAAATCAAACATTGGATCCCAATACTCTGCCAAATAAAACATTGGAGCCCAATACTCTACCAAATAAAACATTGGCGCCCAATACTGTACCAAATAAAGCACTGGAGCCCAATACACTACCAAATAAAGCATTGGAGCCCAATACTCTACCAAATAAAGCACTGGAGCCCAATACTCTACCAAATTAAGCATTGGGGCCCAATACTCCACCGAATAAAGCATTGGAGCCCAATACTCTACCAAATAAAGCATTGGGGCCCAATACTCTACCAAATAAAGCATTGGGGCCCAATACTCTACCAAATAAAGCATTGGAGCCAAATACTCTACCAAATAAAGCATTGGAGCCCAATACTCTGCCAAATAAAACATTGGGGCCCAATGCTCTATGAAATAAAGCATTGGGGCCCAATACTCTACCAAATAATGCATTGGGGCCCAATACTCTACCAAATAAAGCATTGGGGCCCAATACTCTACCAAATAAAGCATTGGAGCCCAATACTCTACCAAATAAATCATTGGGGCCCAATACTCTACCAAATAAAACATTGGGGCCCAATACTCCACCAAATAAAGCATTGGGGCCCAATACTCCACCAAATAAAACATTGGGGCCCAATACTCTACCAATTAAAGCATTGGGGCCCAATACTCTACCATAATAAAGCATTGGGGCCCAATACTCCACCAAATTAAGCATTGTGGCCCAATACTCTACCAAATAAAGCATTGGAGCCCAATACTCCACCAAATAAAACATTGGGGCCCAATTCTCTCCCAAATGAAGCATTGGAGCCCAATACTCTACCAAATAAAGCTTTGGGGCCCAATACTCAACCAAATAAAGCATTGGAGCCCAATATTCTACCAAATAAAACATTGGAGCCCAATACTCTGCCAAATAAAGCATTGGAGCCCAACTCTCTACCAAATAAAACATTGGAGCCCAATGCTCTACCAAATAAAGCATTGGAGCCCAATACTCAACCAAATAAAACATTGGAGCCCAATACTCTGCCAAATAAAGCATTGGAGCCCAATACTCTACCAAATAAAGCATTGGAGCTCAATACTCTGCCAAATAAAACATTGGGGCCCAATACTCTACCAAATAAAGCATTGGAGCCCAATACTCTACCAAATAAATCATTGGGGCCCAATACTCTACCAAATAAAACATTAGGGCCCAATACTCCACCAAATAAAGCATTGGGGCTCAATACTCCACCAAATAAAACATTGGGGCCCAATACCCTACCAATTAAAGCATTGGGGCCCAATACTCTACCAAATAAAGAATTGGGGCCCAATACTCCACCAAATTAAGCATTGTGGCCCAAAACTCTACCAAATAAAGCATTGGAGCCCAATACTCCACCAAATAAAACATTGGGGCCCAATACTCTCCCAAATGAAGCATTGGAGCCCAATACTCTACCAAATAAAGCTTTGGGGCCCAATACTCAACCAAATAAAGCATTGGAGCCCGATATTCCACCAAATAAAACATTGGAGCCCAATACTCTGCCAAATAAAGCATTGGAGCGCAATTCTCCACCAAATAAAACATTGGAGCCCAATGCTCTACCAAATAAAGCATTGGAGCCCAATACTCTACCAAATAAAACATTGGAGCCCAATACTCTGCCAAATAAAGCATTGGAGCCCAATACTCTACCAAATAAAGCATTGGAGCTCAATACTCTGCCAAATAAATCATTGGGGCCCAATACTCTACCAAATAAAACATTGGAGCCCAATACTCTACCAAATAAAGCACTGGAGCCCAATACTCTCCCAAATAAAGCATTGGGACCAAATACTCTACCAAATAAAGCATTGCGGCCCAATACTCTACCAGATAAAATATTGGGGCCCAATACTCTACCAAATAAAACATTGGATCCCAATACTCTACCAAATAAAAAATTGGAGCCCAATACTCTACCAAATAAAACATTGGCGCCCAATACTGTACCAAATAAAGCACTGGAGCCCAATACACTACCAAATAAAGCATTGGAGCCCAATACTCTAACAAATAAAGCACTGGAGCCCAATACTCTACCAAATTAAGCACTGGGGCCCAATACTCCACCGAATAAAGCATTGGAGCCCAATACTCTACCAAATAAAGCATTGGGGCCCAATACTCTACCAAATAAAGCATTGGGGCCCAATACTCTACCAAATAAAGCATTGGAGCCCAATACTCCAGCAAATAATACATTGGGGCCCAATACTCTACCAAATAAAGCATTGGGGCCCAATACTCCACCAAATAAAGTATTGGGGCCCAATACTCTACCAAATAAAGCATTGGGGCCCAATGCTCTATGAAATAAAGCATTGGGGCCCAATACTCTACTAAATAATGCATTGGGGCCCAATACTCCACCAAATAAAGCATTGGGGCCCAATACTCTACCAAATAAAGCATTGGGGCCCAATACTCTACCAAATAAATCATTGGGGCCCAATACTCTACCAAATAAAACATTGGGGCCCAATACTCTCCCAAATGAAGCATTGGAGCCCAATACTCTACCAAATAAAGCATTGGGGCCCAATACTCCACCAAATTAAGCATTGTGGCCCAATACTCTACCAAATAAAGCATTGGAGCCCAATACTCCACCAAATAAAACATTGGGGCCCAATACTCTCCCAAATGAAGCATTGGAGCCCAATACTCTACCAAATAAAGCTTTGGGGCCCAATACTCAACCAAATAAAGCATTGGAGCCCAATATTCTACCAAATAAAACATTGGAGCCCAATACTCTGCCAAATAAAGCATTGGAGCTCAACTCTCTGCCAAATAAAACATTGGAGCCCAATGCTCTACCAAATAAAGCATTGGAGCCCAATACTCTACCAAATAAAACATTGGAGCCCAATACTCTGCCAAATAAAGCATTGGAGCCCAATACTCTACCAAATAAAGCATTGGAGCTCAATACTCTGCCAAATAAAACATTGGGGCCCAATACTCTACCAAATAAAACATTGGAGCCCAATACTCTACCAAATAAAGCATTGGGACCAAATACACTACCAAATAAAGCATTGGGGCCCAATACTCTACCAAATAAAACATTGGGGACCAATACTCTACCAAATAAAACATTGGAGCCCAATACTCTACCAAATAAAACATTGGAGCCCAATACTCTACCAAATAAAACATTGGCGCCCAATACTGTACCAAATAAAGCACTGGAGCCCAATACACTACCAAATAAAGCATTGGAGCCCAATACTCCACCAAATAAAGCACTGGAGCCCAATACTCTACCAAATTAAGCATTGGCACCCAATACTCTACCGAATAAAGCATTGGAGCCCAATACTCGACCAAATAAAGCATTGGGGCCCAATACTCTACCAAATAAAGCATTGGGGCCCAATACACTACCAAATAAAGCATTGGAGCCCAATACTCCACCAAATAAAGCATTGGAGTCCAATACTCTGCCAAATAAAGCATTGGAGCCCAATACTCTGCCAAATAAAGCATTGGGGCCCAATACTCTACCAAATAAAGAATTGGAGCCCAATACTCTAACAAATAAAGCATTGGAGCCCAATACTCTACCAAATAAAGCATTGGAGCCCAATACTCTACCAAATAAAGCATTGGAGCCCAATACTCTACCAAATAAAGCTTTGGGGCCCAATACTCCAACAAATAAAGCATTGGGGCCCAATACTCCACCAAATAAAACATTGGGGCCCAATACTCTAACAAATAAAGCATTGGGGCCCAATACTCTACCAAATAAAGCATTGGAGCCCAATACTCCAGCAAATAAAACATTGGGGCCCAATACTCTACCAAATAAAGCATTGGGGCCCAATACTCCACCAAATAAAATATTGGGGCCCAATACTCTACCAAATAAAGCATTGGGGCCCAATACTCTATGAAATAAAGCATTGGGGCCCAATACTCTACCAAATAAAGCATTGGGGTCCAATACTCCACCAAATAAAGCATTGGGGCCCAATACTCTACCAAATAAAGCATTGGGGCCCAATACTCTACCAAATAAAGCATTGGGTCCCAATACTCTACCAAATGAAGCATTGGGGCCCAATACTCTACCAAATAAAGCATTGGAGCCCAATACTCTACCAAATAAAGCATTGGGGCCCAATACGCTACCAAATAAAACATTGGTGCCCAATACTCTACCAAATAAAGCATTGGGGCCCAATAGTCTAGCAAATAAAACATTGGAGCCCAATACTCTCCCAAATAAAGCATTGGGGCCCAATACTCTACCAAATAAAGCTTTGGGGCCCAATACTCTACCAAATAAAACATTGGAGCCCAATACCCTACCAAATAAAGCATTGGGGCACAATACTCTACCAAATAAAACATTGGGGCCCAATACTGTACCAAATATAGCATTGGGGCCCAATACTCTACCAAATAAAGCATTGGAGCCCAATACTCTACCAAATAAAGCATTGGGGCCCAATACTCTACCAAATAAAACATTGGGGCCCAATACTCCACCAAGTAAAGCATTGGGGCCCAATACTCCACCAAATAAGACATTGGGGCCCAATACTCTACCAATTAAAGCATTGGGGCCCAATACTCTACCACATAAAGCATTGGGGCCCAATACTCCACCAAATTAAGCATTGTGGCCCAATACTCTACCAAATAAAGCATTGGAGCCCAATACTCCACCAAATAAAACATTTGAGCCCAATACCCTAACAAATAAAGCATTGGGGCCCAATGCTCTACCAAATAAAACATTGGGGCCCAATACTGTACCAAATATAGCATTGGGGCCCAATACTCTACCAAATAAAGCATTGGAGCCCAATACTCTACCAAATAAAGCATTGGGGCCCAATACTCTACCAAATAAAACATTGGGGCCCAATACTCTACCAAATAATGCATTGGGGCCCAATACTCCACCAAATTAAGCATTGTGGCCCAATACTCTACCAAATAAAGCATTGGAGCCCAATACTC
Source organism: Somniosus microcephalus (assembly GCF_052327205.1). NCBI lineage: Eukaryota > Metazoa > Chordata > Chondrichthyes > Squaliformes > Somniosidae > Somniosus > Somniosus microcephalus. Next base: position 176,116,905 of record NC_140987.1, on the reverse strand, counting down.
CACCAAATAAACCATTGGGGCCCAATACTCTACCAAATAAAACATTGGAGCCCAATACTCTACCAAATAAAACATTGGGGCCCAATACTCTACCAAATAAAACATTGGGGCCCAATACTCTACCAAATAAAGCATTGGGGCCCAATACTCTTCCAAATAAAACATTGGGGCCCAATACTCTACCAAATAAAACATTGGGGCCCAATACTTTACCAAATAAAGCATTGGGGCCCAATACTCTACCAAATAAAACATTGGGGCCCAATACTCTACCAAATAAAGCATTGGAGCCCAATACTCTACCAAATAAAGCATTGGAGCCCAATACTCTACCAAATAAAGCATTGGGGCCCAATACTCTACCAAATAAAACATTGGGGCCCAATACTCTACCAAATAAAGCATTGGGGCCCAATATAATTGCAAAATACTGTGGATGCTGGAAATCTGAAATAACAACAGAAAATGCTGGAAACACTCAGAACAAAGGAACTTTGTTTGCTAAGCACTCAAGACTGTCAATCAGTTGTGGTTCCAGATGGCCGTGAGGTTAAACCTGGGAGCCAGAGTAAGGAAGAGTGGCGCCAGGAGGGGAACCGGCCCTCTCAGTCTAGGTTAAATTGCTACGGGTGTGGGAAAGATGGTCATTGGAGAAACGACTGTAAAAATCCTTGGAAGGACAGGGGAAAGGATCCCATAGCCCCAGCCCAAAAGAAGACCTCCCTCCCGCAGCAATTGAGTCATTTTTATAGTCCCTACGGTCTCCTCTGACTGGCATGGGGAGAGTAGCAGCCACCACCGGTGTTTTAATCCCATCTGCCCCACCTCACTCCCAGCGATGACTAGAGCCAGTGCAGCCTGTTGACCTGTGTCCCCGCAGAAATGCTGAGGGGAGCAGGCCCTATGTTGAGATGGGGGTGGAGATGCTGCAGGGGAGATATTCGGTGGACACTGGAGCCTCCAGCACGGTGGTCCACTCGGAGGACCTGACCCACTCACCCCGGTCTAACAAGGTCCCATTTAGCTTAATGGGACGCACAGGGAAACAGGCGGCTGGGAGTGAACCTGAGAATAGTGATCCCCAGCCCACAGCAGGTCTAAGTTCACAGGCAGGCGCTGTGGCTTGCGTTAGGGGAGGAGCCATTCATGATTTTGAACAGGATTACTGGCAGGCAGCCAGTTATATCAAACAAGGCGGTTTGTTTAAGCAGGGGGCAGGGGGACAGGCAGCTGGGATTATAGAAGCTCCCCAGCACTTGGTCTGAGCAATTCCCCCTCTCTTGTGGGACTCTGGGGAGGAGACTGAACCAGGTTTTAGACCTGCAGGGGAAGGCTGTCAGCCACCGGCAGCTGGTGGCAAGGGATTGCCTGTCCCCAGCCCAGGTTTGGGAAGGGAGGGACCCGAAGGAGGTGGTCCCCAACCAGCAGCCTTAAGCTGCGAGGGACCAGAAGCTGGAATCAGTCCAGCCACGCAGCAGGGAGCAGCCTGTGGCAGCCCAACCAGGGACTGAGCTGGCTGCCCGGAGACGGGCGGCGCTTGTATATAGCTTTGTTAAGGCAGAACATGTTATTAAGGTAGAACGTGTATTAAGGTAGAACATGTTATTAAGGTAGAACGTGTATTAAGGTAGAACGTGTTAATTTTAGTTTCAGTGATATATATTAGTGTATAAGTTTTGAGTGTGGTATGGTTCCAGTATTGTATTGTGGATCAAGGTCACGGGACCTGATTATACTTCCCCGAGCCAGGGGACCTGGCGAGATGTTTTCTTTTGTTTTCCAGAGTTCCGGAAGGTACCAGGGACCAACGAGTCATGGGATTCACAAGAGGAAGCACCCCTAGTCCATGAAGGAAGGGGTCTGCAGGAATCAGATGCCCACAACATTTAAAAATGCTGCTGGAAATACAATTTAAGACTAAGAATTTATAGAACTGGTTAATTATTTCACTGCTTGTTTGTAGTTAAAGGAAGCTCGTTTGTCATCCATCTTTTTAGCAGACATGTTGGCTGGATGACAATCCCTTTGAAGATGTTGAAATGATGTTACAAGCGGTGCAGGGGCATAGGACCCCCTCCATGCTTGATTTATTATGAATATAAGCAGTGCGGGGGCGTAGGACCCCCTCCATGCTTGACTTATTGTGAATATAAGTGGTGCAGGGGCACTGGACCCCCTCCGTGTATTGACTATTTAATTAATTTTGGGTTTTCTGTCAATAGATGCCTGCCGTACTACGATTCTCTCTGGGCAGGGGAGATGGAGGTGTCGGGGGATCAAAGATAGATTTAGTTAAGTATAAGGGAAGGTTGTTTGTGGGGGGGGTCAGAAATTATTGCTCACTTTTGGCAATGATATTACAAGCAAGTTTTAGTATCCGATGGGGGACTGTAAGAATTTGCAATAATTTACAGCTCCAAAGATTAATTTCTTTGATTAAAGAATCCCTGGGTGATACACCTTTAAAAATTTCAGGGATCAAAAATGGCCATCAGACCGCATGGCCGAAGACAAAGGACTTGGAAAACAGCTTTCTGTGTCTGTGAAGAAAGGTTCAATGGCAGTCAAATCTGTCAATCAAAGGAGAGTTTCCCCCCACCCTGCAGCAGGACAATCGATGCCTGTTTACAGAACGTTATACAATGTTGACTCTAAGATCAAGTGCTTGAAACTGCCAGCATGAACAAAGGAACTTTATTTGCTAAGCACTCAAGACTGTCAATCAATTGTGGTTCCAGATGACCACAGGACAATGCTTTGTTTACAAAGAAATTGAATGCTATTAGCATTTGTTTGTATATCAAGTGGACACATCCAAACTGAGGAGAAACTGTTTAAATGAATGGGAGAACACATTCAAACCCATTACTGGACAATGGGGCAGTTGGATCCCTTTTGTTTTAGCCCAGAAACATCCAGATCTGGGTGGGCCCCAAAAGGGAGTATAAAAGATAGCTTCCCAGAAGCATCTCTCTCTCTCTGGCCTCGCCTCCGTGTCCCTCTACAGTGTGGGAGTCTGTCTGTAGAAACAAAACACCAGCAGTTTGCTTTTAATACACTGGGGTGTTTTTCACTTCGGGGCAGTGAAGATCTAAGTTCGCAGGACACGGAGCAGGCATTTCCAGTGGTGAGCATATATTTTTCTGGCCTTCCACAAGGCAACTTAGGATAGGTATAGGGGTGGGAGTAAAGTGGGAATTTCGTTAGAATTGTGATTTTAGTCGATTTCCTTCATTGTGTCCGTTTCTCCTCCCCTATTTAAGCAAGACAGTGTTGCACCTAGCAGAGAAGTGCTATAGTGAACATTGAATTCAGTATTTAAAACTGTATTAAAAAGGAGTAGCTGTTTCAAAGTACTGTATTTAAAACTTTATTAAAAGGGGTGTTGCATCAAGCTGTAGTGCTGCGGTGAACACTGTGTAGCTAATTTTTTTAAGTCGATATTAAAGTACTGTATTTAAAATAAGGTAGTGTTGCACTGGGCAGGGAGCGCTCTAGTGGACACTGAGTGTACTGCAAGTATTAAATAAAGGAGAGTTGCACTGAGCAGGGCGCCCTCTAGTGGACACTAAGTGTACTGCATTTAAGCAAAAGTGTTGTACCAGGCATAAGAGCCATTTCGATTTTTCTTTCTCTTGTTTTCAATAAATACTGGGCTGTTTTGCACCCAAACCATGAGTCACGTTGTTTTCTGTCTACATCGCTACCGAATAAGTCTGGCGGTCAGAACTCAGGAATAGGGGAGCGCTTCAAAACCGCAAGGGGATCCCTGGAGCAGCTCAGAGGCTTCTGACTGGCCAGAGACAAATAACCCCAACCTCGCCAGCGTGTGCTAATTCCTTACACCTTGGCATCACATCTCTGACTCTTTCCTTTACTCCCCCACAGGACCATCGCAAGCATCCGTCCCCACTAGCCAGGAGGAACAGGCTGAGCCTCCAGACTCCTCAGAGGAAGCTGCAACCTCTGAGGGTGCAGCGTCAGCAGAATTCAGCACACCCAGCACCAGCGCAGACACTCACACCTTGGTGGGACCTTCGGGACATAGGGTAGTGTTGTCACCTGGTGCATCAGAGCTCACAAGCATGAGCAGAGCCTTTGTGGAGTCATTGGCACATGAACGTATCACCACAGAAAGGATGGCAACCTCCGTGGAAAGGATGGCTGCAGTAGAGGAGAGGATGTCTACGGCCATGGAGGAGCTAAGCCGCCAGAGTGTTGAAAACATGATGAGTGTTCAGAGTAGACTGACATCTCTGGAGCAGTGATGGTCAATTATCGAACAGAGAAACCAGACCTTCATGGCAGTCCCTCTGCGTAGGACTGCCAGTGCAGATAGGGGTCCCCATGGCTACCCTGATGTGCAGCAAGGTGCTCTCAAGCCACTTGCAAGTGCTGAGGGGGACGTGACCCATGAGAGGGAGGTTGGTGGCAGACATCAAGGAAGTGGGGGCTCCTCTCCAAGCGCTCACACTTCCATGCCACTGCAGAGCCCTCTGTCAGAGCCCCACCGGAGTACACACCCAAGTGAGATAGGCATCTCAACCCCTGCACAGCCGCAGGAGCAGAGACTGCTGATGAGCCCTCACGGGTTTGCCACCCAGAGGACGCTCGCCAAAGGTGTCGAGACAGGAGCAGCAAGAAAGTGAGCAAGGGGCCTCCACATCTGCTGAAGCCACAGGGGAACCACCACGTAGGAGCACGCGTAAGAGAAAGATACTGCACAAATACTCACAAGGGTAGACACTTGGGTGAAATTTGATGTTTTATGGGTAATAGCCATCATATGAATCATGTACATAAAAAATCTGATGGCTACTGCTGTAGTTGTGGCATGTGTCATTTCGCAAATGGGACTTCCACATTGATGGCTTAGGATTACTTGCAATTGTCAGTATGGTGGTCAAATAGCTAGGAATCCACAGGGTCTTTGGCCATTTTCGATGCTCAGGTAAGAAGCTGCGAGGCAAAAGTGCTTGAGTGGCTAGGCTAAGTAAATCCGGCCAAGATGAGTACGTTCCTTGCATCCCCGGCAGCAACGTTCTTGCGTACTGCTGCCGCTGGTTGATGGGCCTCTGCAAGATGTTCATTTTCGCTCTCCTCCTCCTCATCTGAGGAGGATATGTGAGGAGCCACTTGTTCCTCAGGAATCTGCAAGCCACGACGCTGTGCCATGTTGTGAAGTGCACAGCAAACCACAGCGATTCTGGAGACCCTGGCTGCTGAGTACTGCAGGGCTCCACCTGATCTATCCAGGCATTTGAAGCGCATCTTCAGCAGTTGTGACTGGAAGCCTGTGGCCAGTGGGGTACCACAGGGATCGGTGCTGGGTCCCTTGCTGTTTGTGGTCTACATTAATGACTTGGATATGAATGTAAAAGGTATGATCAGTAAGTTCGCGGATGATACAAAAATTGGTAGGGTGGTAAATAGCGGGGAGGGTAGCCTCAGTCTGCAGGACGATATAGATGGGTTGGTCAGATGGGCGGAACAGTGGCAAATGGAATTTAACCCGGAAAAGTGCGAGGTGATGCACTTTGGGGGGACTAACAAGGCAAGGGAATACACAATGAATGGAAAGACCCTAGGCAAGACGGAGGGTCAGAGGGATCTGGGTGTGCAAGTGCACAGATCCCTGAAGGCGGCGGAACAGGTGGATAAGGTGGTAAAAAAGGCATATGGGATACTTGCCTTCATTAGCCGAGGCATTGAATATAAGAGCAAGGAGGTTATGATGGAGCTGTATAAAACACTGGTTAGGCCACAGCTGGAATACTGTGTGCAGTTCTGGTCGCCACACTACAGGAAGGATGTGATCGCATTAGAGAGGGTGCAGAGGAGGTTCACCAGGGTGTTACCAGGGCTGGAGCGCTTCAGCTATGAAGAGAGACTGGGCAGATTGGGTTTGTTTTCCTTGGAGCAGAGGAGGCTGAGGGGGGACATGATTGAGGTGTACAAAATTATGAGGGGCATAGATAGGATGGATGCTGAGGAGCTTTCTCCCTTAGTAGAGGGGTCAATAACTAGGGGGCATAGATTCAAGGTAAAGGGCGGGAGGTTTAGAGGGGATTTGAGAAAGAACTTTTTCACCCAGAGGGTGGTTGGAGTCTGGAACTCACTGCCTGAAAGGGTTGTGGAGGCAGAAACCCTCACAACATTTAAGAAGCATTTGGATGAGCACTTGAAATGCCATAGCACACAAGGCTACGGGCCAAATGCTGGAATATGGGATTAGATTAGACAGGGCTTGATGGCCGGCGTGGACACGATGGGCCGAAGGGCCTCTATCCGTGCTGTATTACTCTATGACGCTATGACTCTAAACCGATGGTTTGCTTCATTATGGATCTGGTGGAAATGTGGCTGGATTTGTAGCTCTACTCAGCTTCGTTGGATGGGCTCTTCAACGGTGTCATTAGCCACGTCCTCAGGGGATAGCCCTTGTCTCCAAGTAGCCATCCGTTAAGTTGGTCTGGTGGACTGAATAGCGGAGGCACACTAGACTGGCACAGTATGAAGGAGTCATGGCAACTGCCAGGGTACATGGCACAAACATGCAAAATTTTCTTCTTGTGGTCACACACCAGCTGAACTTTAAGGGAGTGGAAGCCCTTGCGATTGACAAAAATACCTGGATTGCGATGAGGTGCCATAAGGGCCACATGTGTGCAGTCAACGATGCCCTGCACCCTTGGAAAACCTGCCAGATGAGCTAATCCAACCGCACGCGCCGTAACACTTGCTCGATCCTTGGTGAACTGGATGTGATTGTGCGCGAGGGGAAGGAGGGCATCGGTTACCTGCGTGATGCAAGTGTGTGTGGCCGCCTGGGAGATGCCGCTGATGTCTGCTGCTGATCCCTGGAATGAGCCTGAGGCAAAAAAGTTGATTGCGGTGGTGACTTTGACAGCCACTGGTAACGGTTGTCCACCTGACCCTCTGGCCTGCAGGTCTTGTTGCAGCATTGCGCAGATGTCATCTACTACCTCTCGTGAAAGTCGGAGCCGCCTTTGGCGCTGCTGCTCAGACATGTTGAGATAGCTGACCTTGTGTCTGTAGACCCTGTTTGGGGGGTATCTCCTGTGCCGACGGGCTTCCAAGCGCTGGCCCCTTCTGGCCTGTGCATCTTCAGGTGGGTGAGCAGCAGCCTCGTGCTCCTGTTGTTGCTGCTGCTGTTGGGGCTGCTGCTTTTGTTGCTGCTGTTGTTCGGCCTCATCTAATATCCAGAAAGGAAGGAAATAAATGGCTCCCATGCTTCTGGTAGATGCCTCAGTTGAGGAAGCGCTCAGTGAAGGTGGCGAGAGGGGTTTCCCAGGAGGTCACACTGGAGATGGGTGTCAGGCTCCAAACTTCCACAGCTGTGTTTATGCCTTCTAAAAGTTCCCAATGAAAATCCTGCCCAGTGTGTTTTGCCTGATACTTCAGGTCCGATTTTAATTCGGGGTGGGAATCGGGGATGCGGGGGACCAAAACAGCTGGTTTCTCACAGCCTGAGGCCTGGGAGATTTTAACTCCCGGGTCTCATTTACATGCTCTGACTCTGACTCCCGCTCGAAGCCGACAGGAATGACATCACCACCAGCAGTACAGGAGTCAAAATTGGTGGGGGAAAGGCTGCTGCTGAGGTCCCAAGGAAATGGTCCCCAGAAAGGTAAGTCCAGATTGGCGGGTGGTGGGGGGTCAGCAAGTCTGTGATTGGGTGAGGAAGGGAAGCTTGGGACAAGGGAGGCCCATGATATCCTTGTGGGGCCAGGAGGAGCACACGACAACCAACCTTTATCTACTTTTTTTAATCATTTGCTTGGTTCTGGATCTGTGCAGCCTCTAATTTTTGCTGGCAGGCCACAGACTATGAGGGCCGCAGTCGGGCTCACGGTTAAAACGGTGTGCGTGTCCGGATGACATCCTACATTCATTAACTACCATTCATGCTCCTGCAGGCCCCACAAAATCTTTCGGCCTGGTTTCAGCCCAGCTGCACCCCACCCTCTTCCTTTAAGGTACACTCTCTGGCTCTGCCATGTGCAGGAGCTGCCCTGAATCTTCTCTCACCACCACACCCACCCCCGCCAACCCACCCACCTACACCCACGCCCCCCCCCCACCCACCCCGCACCCCTGTCCCCTGCAGGTACAGTGCTTGCTGCTTGTTAGTGAAAACCAAATGAAGCCGGGCCCTCAAAATGACTCGGGTCTTGTGGCAAAGATTTTGGGTTGGCAGTGCTAGAACTCTTCCTTCCTTACGCCTAATATCAATCCAAACTGAAAATCACCCCCACGGTCTTGTCTCAGTGTGTTCATGCTAAAATGTTCCTTGTTCAATTCATTATCTCACCTACATTATGCAAAGACAAGTGTGAAAAATTGTAAAAGGAATATTCGTAAATATTTCAGTAAGTCAATAGAAGTTCATAGCAGTAATGTAAAGCAGTTCCAATGATGCAAATTCCAAAATTCTTTACTTAGAGTATTTTGGGCATGTTTCCGGAGTAACAAATATAATAATTTCAAGCAAATCACTTTCAAAATGCATGAAGTAAGAAACAAATATTGCTTTAATGGCAACATTTTTGAAGTGTGGGAAGAACGGCGAACAGAATCAATGTAGGATAAAATCCGATTGAATGTTCTACTAATTCACTGAATAAAATGTGTCAAGGCTTGGATAATAAAATAAGTTATGGAATAAGTTATTCATTTTTCAACAAATTCATTGTGTCTTTGGCCATCATTTGGATTTCTTATTCAAGGCAGATTAACTGCTAAGAAAACCTAAAAATAGGCAGTTTTAGGGCTACTCAGACTGGATTAAGAGCTTGTGCTGATAAAGTCCTGGTAATTGAATAAGCTATCTAGAACCTCTAGGCACTGTGAATTGCTCTGAATATGAAATAGGCTGTCGCAATGTATAATGTCTCTATAATACTAATCATTTTGGACTGCTTCAAATTTTCTTTTTAAGTCAGTTTTAACCCTTGGTCAAGATATTTATATCTAACATCTTTGACATTGACTCTAAGGAGTTTTGATTGTGAGAAATAATTGTAGTGGAGGCAAAAACTCTTTGACATGGTTGACCACACCATCTTGTCGAACACCTCTCCACCATCGTCCATCTAGGTGGGACCGCACTCGCCTGATTCCATTCTTATCTATCTAATCGTAGCCAAAGAATCACCTGCAATGGCTTGTCTTCCCGCTCCCGCATCGTTACGTCTGGTGTCAACCAAGGATCTATCCTTGGCCCCCCCCCATGCCTATTTCTCATCTACATGCTGCCCCTCGACAACATCATCCGAAAACACAGCGTCAGTTTCCACATGTACACTGACAACACTCAGCTCTACCTCACCACCATTTCTTTTGAACCCTCCACTGTCTCTAAATTATCCAACTGCTCATCCAGTACTAGATGTGTAGAAATTTCCACTAACTAAATATTGGGAAAACCAAAGCCATTGTCTTCAATTCCTGCCACAAACTCCGTTCCCTAGACATCAACTCCATCCCTCTCCCTAGCATCTAACCTCAGGCTGTTCACAACCTTGGTGTCATATTTGACCCTGAAATGAACTTCCAACCACATATCCATGCCATAACTAAGACCACCTATTTCCATCTCCATACCATCACCCGACTCCGCCCCTGCCTCAGATCATCTGCTGCTGAAGCTCTCATCCATGCCTTTGTTACCTCTAGACTTGACTATTCCAAAGCACTCCTGGCTGATCTCCCACCTTGTACCCTCCATAAAGTTGAGGTCATCCAAAACTCTGCCACCCATGACCTAACTCGCACCAAGTCCCTTTCACTCATCACTCCTGTACTCGCTGACCTACACTGGCTCCTGGTTAAGCAACGCCTCAATAAAAACATTTTCATCCTTGTTTTCAAATCTCTCCATGACCTCTCCCCTCCCTAGCTTTGTAATCTCCTCCAGCCCCACAACACTCTGAGATATCTGTGCTCCTCTAATTCTGGTCTCTTGAGCATCCCTGATTTTTAATCGCTCAACCATTGGTGGCCCTGCCTTCAGCTGCCAAGGTCCTGAGCTCTGGAATTCCCACCCTAAACCTCTCCGCCTCTCTACTTCTCTTTCCTCCTTTAAGACACTCCTTAAAATCTACCTCTTTGTCATCTGCCCTAATATCTCCTTATGTGGCTTGGTGTCAAATTTTGTTTTATACTGCTCCTGTGAAGCGCCTTGGGATGTTTTACTATGTTAAAGGTGCTATATAAATACAAGTTGTTATTGTTGTAGTCATTCGACTGGTGGTTAGACATTGGGATGAGGAATTGTAGGTTTTTCTGGAAGGATAAGCGAGATGGGTAATGGCCTCCCTCATCTCAACTTATCTTTGTGATCTTTGTGAAATGGTAACCTATATATGGTACCATATAGCTTTAATCCTCATTGTACAGTGACCACATAAAGTAAAAGAACTGCGCTTGAATCAGCAGTTCATTATCAAAGGTGGAACCAATGAAATAAGAATTTCCTCCATGGGAGAAGGAGCAGATTTGTTAAGGAACTTAATTTTACTTAAAATAATAAAGGCATAGATTCTGCTGTTGTTTTGCTACCTTCCTATTTAAATTGTTTACCAATTGCATCAGTTTGCACCATTGTCTTTCTTCTCATTCCTTTGTTAGGTTTTTGAGCAACCTGTTTCTCCTCCATTTGTAGCAACTGCTAGCAAAAAAGGACCATTTCTTACCTTGCATCAGTTTCTACCTGCCATGCGTCCTACAGCTTCATCTGTCCCTAAAGTTCCAAGATCTATGGCTCAAAAAATCCAAGGGATGGTAGATCATGACATAAGTGTTGAGATACAGCAAACCAGGACCTCCTCCACTAACCCCACCAAAGTTAATTTGCCTGGCACTGTTGTGCCTCTGCACCTCAAGGGGAACATCTAAAATCTCTGCCATTGTATCCAATGTGGGCTGGCTGGTGGGGGTGACAGGGTCTCTCCCAGAAAAAAGGATTTTGCTGACCTCCAATGCCCCCTTGGCAAGGGGGCTGCGCATGAATAAATGTTTATTAAACATAAAATTGTATCCCTATTTGGGGTCCAGGTCTCAGTCTCAGCAGGAGTTATGGCAGTGGGACAGTGAAACTGTTGCAGATTTTCATCTCCCAGGCCTCCATTTTCAACAGTGATTCTGAGTTATAATGAGAACTCACGTGTCCTAGGTTCAGGACTTAGTCACCTATCAAACCACAATTGGCTTTGATTGAAGTCATAGGATAACTTTGAGTAACATAATAGGAACATAGGTACCGAAGTCAGCCATTCAGCCCCTTGAACCTGATCCGCCATTCAATTAGATCATGGCTGATCTCTATCTAGAACATAAGAACATAAGAAATGGAAGCAGGAGTAGGCTATTTGGCCCTTTGAGCCTGCTCTGCCATTCAATAAGATCATGGCTGATATTCTACCTCATCTCCACTTTCCTGCACTATCCCCATATCACTTGATTCCCTTAATATTCAAAAATCTATCGATCTCTGCCTTTAATATACTCAACAACTGAACCTCCACAGCCCTCTGAGGTAGAGAATTCCAAAGATTCACCATCCTCTGAGTGAAGACATGTCTCCTCATCTCAGTCCTAAATGGCTGACCCCTTATTCTGAGACTGTGACCGCTGGTTCTAGACTCCTCATCCAGGGAAAACATCCTCCCTGCATCTACCCTGTCAAGCTCTGTAAGAATTTTGTATGTTTCAATGGGATCACCTCTCATTCTTCTACATTCCAGAGAATATAGGCCTAGTCTACTCAATCTCTCCTCAAAGGACAATCCCCCCATCTCAGGGACCATTCTGGCGAACCTTCATTGCACACCCTCTATGGCAAGTATATCCTTCCATAGGTAAGGAGACCAAAACTATACGCAATACTCCAGGTGTGGTCTCACCTATTCTGGAATCTATGGAATTTTGGAAAATGATAACCAATGCATCCATTATCTCTATAGCCACCACTTTCAAAACCCTAGGATGGAGGCCATCATGTCCTGGGGATTTATTGGCTTTCAGTCCCATTAATTTCTCCAGAACTATTTTTTTACTAATACTAATTTCTTTCAGTTCCTCATTCTCACTAGAGCCTTGGTTCTCCACTCTTTCCGGGAAGTTTTTTGCATCTTCTTCCATGAAGACAGACACAAAGGCTGCAATTTTGCCCACGCTCAGATGGCGGATTTGGAGGCGGGTCAGAGGTTAAAGGCGATTTGATTGACGGCGGGTTCCGATCCCGCTGTCAACCCAGTTCCAAACAGTTTTCCCAAGTGTCGGGTCCCCGATTTGCAAATGGACTCGACACCTAGCGGCAGGAAGTGGATTAAAGGCAATTACCTGCCTATTAACAGGTACTTGCCAGTAGTTTCCAGCTTGTTTTTGGATTTTCCCGCTTCTGGGTCAGGTTCCACGACATCCGGACACCACACCAGGTAAGTGTGGCATGTTGTGAGTCTGCTGTAATATTTGTGGAATAATGACAGCTGCAGAAGTGGTGTGAAGGATCCTATGTTGCACATGGTGAGTTTCAGATCAAAGAAAATGTTGGGTACTGCATTTTTAATACATTTACAGATTTCTTTAGCTTTCAATTTTTAAAATCCATGTCCAGTGCCACCTCATTGGGAGAACCTCTCTCACCAGGGACAGATCGCTTCTGTCACCTCAGCTGCAGCTGCCAGCTATTCCAGCCTATGGAGGGAGTCATTGGAAAGCCCGGGTGCAAGAGGTCATCTTTGTGCAGTGATTGTCAGTGTTTTCGACACCTCAATGCTGTCAAACACTGAGAAATCAACTGTCAAAATAAAATTGTGCGTGGTCCCTTTAAGGAAACCGGCAGATGACACATCATCAAATGACGTCATCAGACCCGCTTCCTGTTAATTGGCTGGCAAGCCCGCAGGGTGGGCTTAACAAGGTCAATCAAGGCAAAATCACGCCTGTGGAGCAGATGCAGCTGGGTGTGGGACTGAAAGCCAGAAACCAGCTGTCCCGCACTCAACCCGCCTCCATTAATAACATCGCGGCCAAAGTATTTGTTTAATTTCTCTACCATTTCCTTATTCCGAATTATAATTTCTCCTTTCTCAGCCTGTAAGGGATCCACATTTATTTTCACTAATCTTTTCCTTTTTACATATCTATCGAAGCTTTTACAATCTGTTTTTATTTCTCTCACTAGTTTGCTCTCATATTCTATTTTCCATTTCTTTATCTCAACTCCATTTAACCACCTTGGTTCCATATCCCTTAATAGCCTGACCAAACAATACCATCTAAATGTTCTAGGTCTATTCTAGACCAATGAGATAACCATTTGGGTTAGTCCAACAGCAACAACAACAAAAGCAACAACTTGTATTTGTATGACACCTGCAATGGTTTGCTAGCACTGTTCGGGGGGTTTTAAACTAACTTGGCAGGGGGATGGGATACAGAGTGGAGCTATAATAGGGGGTGATGTACAGCCACATATAGAGGAAAATATAAGTCAGACTGGAAGGCAGAGCAAATATGTAACGGCACAAGGGAGTAGGGCAAGGCTAAATGGCATTTATTTTAATGCAAGGAGTCTTACGAATAAGGTGGATGAACTGAAAGTGTTGATGAACTGAAAGTGTTGATGAACACATGGGAGTACGATATTGTTGCTATCACGGAGACATGGTTGAGGGAGGGGCAAGACTGGCAGCTCAATATTCCGGGGTATAGAATCTTCAGGCGAGACAGGGGGCGGGGGGGGGGTAAAAGAGGAGGGGGTGTCGCAATATTAATTAAGGAGACAATTACTGCTGTAAGGAGGGATGATATATTAACAGGTTCCTCTAATGAGGCCATATGGGTTGAACTTAAAAACAAAAAGGGGGCTAGCACTTTGCTGGGAGTGTACTATAGGCCCTCAAACAGCCAGGGGGAGATAGAGGAACAGATATGTAGGCAAATCTCAGAGAAGTGTGCAAATAATAGGGTAATTATAGTGGGGGATTTCAACTTCCCCAATATTAACTGGGATAGTCAGAGTGTGAAAGGCTTAGAGGGTGCAGAATTCTTAAAGTGCATCCAGGAGAGCTTTTTGAGCCAGCATGTAGAAAGTCCTACAAGAGAGGGGGCGGTACTGGACCTAATTCTAGGGAATGTGGCCGGGCAAGTGGTGGAAGTGTTAGTAGGTGAGCACTTTGGTGACAGTGACCATAATTCGGTGAGATTTAAGGTAGTCATGGAAAAGGACAAGGATGGACCGGAAATAAAGGTTCTAAATTGGGGGAAGGCCGATTTTAATATGATAAGGCAGGATCTGGCCAATGTGGACTGGGATCAGCTACTTGAAGGAAAATCCACATCGGAGCAATGCGAGTCTTTCAGAAAGGAAATTGAGAGAGTACAATGGCAACATGTTCCCGTAAAGGTCAAGGGTGGGACCAACAAGCCCAGGGAACCTTGGATGTCAAGGGATATACGAGAATGGATTAGGAAAAAAAGGGGGGCTTTTGGCAGATACAAAGGACTAAAGACAGAGGAAGCCCTAGAGGAGTATAAAAAGTGCAGGGGGATACTTAAAAAAGAAATTAGGGGAGCGAGGAGGGGCCATGAAATAACACTGGCGAGCAAAATAAAGGAAAATCCTAAGGTGTTTAATAAGTATATTAAGGGCAAGAGGATAATTAGGGAAAGAGTAGGGCCCATTAGGGACCAAAGTGGCAAACTGTGTGTAGAGCCAGAAGATGTAGGTGGGGTTTTAAATGAATTTTTTGCATCTCTGTTCACTATGGAGAAGGACGATGTGGACATAGAAATCGGGCAGGGAGACTGTGATATACTTGAACATCTTAGCATCGAGAGGGAGGAGGTACTAGCGGTTTTAGCAGGCTTTAAAGTGGATAAATCCCCAGGCCCAGACGAGATGTATCCCAGGCTATTATGTGAGGCAAAGGAGGAGATTGCAGGGGCTCTGACACAAATTTTCAGAACCTCTCTGGCCACAGGGGATGTGCCAGAGGACTGGAGAACAGCTAATGTAGTACCATTATTCAAGAAGGGTAGTAGGGATAAACCAGGGAATTACAGGCCAGTGAGCCTAACATCAGTGGTAGGGAAATTATTGGAAAAAATTCTGAGGGATAGAATTGGTCTCCACTTGGAGAGGCAGGGATTAATTAGGGATAGCCAGCATGGCTTTGTCAAGGGAAGATCATGTCTGACCAATTTGATTGAATTTTTTGAGGGGGTGACTAGGTGTGGATGAGGGTAGTGCAGTGGATGTGATTTACATGGATTTCAGTAAGGCTTTTGATAAAGTCCCGCATAGGAGACTGGTCAGGAAGGTAAGTACCCATGGGATCCAGGGTGCCTTGGCACATTGGATCCAAAACTGGCTTAGTGGCAGGAGGCAGAGGGTGATGGTGGAAGGTTGTTTTTGTGACTGGAAGCCTGTGTCCAGTGGGCTACCGCAGGGATCGGTGCTGGGTCCCTTGCTGTTTGTGGTCTACATTAATGATTTGGATGTGAATGTAAAAGGTATGATCAGTAAGTTCTCAGATGACACGAAAATTGGTGGGGTGGTAAATAGCGAGGCGGGAAGCCTCAGGCTACAGGACGATATAGATGGGTTGGTCAGATGGGCGGAACAGTGGCAAATGGAATTTAACCCTGAAAAGTGTGAGGTGATGCATTTTGGACGGACTAACAAGGCAAGGGAATGCACAATGAATGGTAAGACCCTAGGAAAGACAGAGGATCAGAGGGACCTTGGTGTGCATGTACATAGATCCCTGAAGGCAGCAGAACAGGTGGGTAAGGTGGTTAAAAAGGCATATGGGATACTTGCCTTCATTAGCTGAGGCATAGAATATAAGAGCAGGGAGGTTATGATGGAGCTGGACAAAACGCTGGTAAGGCCACAGCTGGAGTACTGTGTGCAGTTCTGGTCGCCACACTATAGGAAGGATGTGATTGCTTTGGAGAGGGTGCAGAGGAGATTTACCAGGATGTTACCTGGGCTGGAGTGCTTCAGCTATGAAGAAAGACTGGACAGGCTGGGGTTGTTTTCCTTGGAGCAGTGAAGGCTGAGGGGGGACCTGATTGAGGTATACAAAATTATGAGGGGCATAGATAGGGTGGATAGAAAAGAACTTTTCCCCTTAGTAGAGGGGTCAATAACAAGGGGGCATAGATTCAAGGTAAGGAGCAGGAGGTTTACAGGGGATTTGAGGAATTCACCCAGAGGGTGGTTGGAATCTGGAACTCACTGCCTGAAAGGGTGGTAGAGGCAGGAACCCTCACAACATTCAAGAAGCATTTGGATGAGCACTTGAAATGCCATAGCATACAAGGCTACGGACCAAATGCTGGAAAATGGGATTAGATTAGATAGGGCTTGATGGCCGGTGTGGACGCGATGGGCCGAAGGGCCTCTTTCTGTGCTGTATAACTCTATGACTCTATGACTCTATAATGCAGAAAAACTTGACAAGGTGCTTCACATGAGCTTTGCAGTCAAGTTAGAACTAGGTGAACAAAAGTTTGCTTGAAGAGATATATTTTGGAAAGGCTTTTAAAGGTCGTGAGGGAGGTAGAGAAGCACAGGGGTTTGGGGAGCGAGTTCAAAGGATAGAGCCAAGGCAGTTGCAAGCTCTGCCATCAAAGTGGGTGCAGAAGATTATGGATGGGGAATGCACAAGACAGCAGAGTTAGAGGACATGGGATGAGACAAAAAGGCTGTGGAGGGATTTGTAGATGGGGACAAGAATTTTAAATTCAAGTCTTTGGGGTACACTGAGCCAGTGTAGCTCAGCAAGGATAGGCATGATGGAGGACTTGGACTTGGTGTGGTACAAGATGTGGGTGGTGGAGTTTTGGACAATTTGGAATTTATGGAGGATAATAGTCAAGAGACTAGCAAGGAGGGTGTTGGAGAAGTCAAGCTGGCAATCAGTAACTAGTGGTGTTCCGCAGGGGTCAGTGCTGGGTCCCCAACTCTTTACAATCTATATTAATGATTTGGAGGAGGGGACCGAGTGTAACATATCAAAGTTTGCAGATGATACTAAGATGGGAGGGAAAGTAGTGAGTGAGGAGGACATAAAAAACCTGCAAGGGGACATAGACAGGCTAAGTAAGTGGGCAGAGATTTGGCAGATGGAATACAATACTGGAAAGTGTGAGGTTATGCACTTTGGCAGGAAAAATCGTAGAGCAAGTTATTATCTTAATGGCAAGAAACTGGAAAGTACTGAAGTACAAAGGGATCTGGGGGTCCTGGTGCACGAAACTCAAAAGGTTAGTATGCAGGTGCAGCAAGTGATTAAGAAGGCCAATGGAATGTTGGCTTTCATTGCTAGAGAGATAGAATATAAAAATAGGGAGGCATTGCTTCAGTTGTACAAGGTATTGGTGAGACCGCACCTGGAATACTGCGTACAGTTTTGGTGTCCATACTTAAGAAAGGACATACTTGCTCTCGAGTCAGTACAAAGAAGGTTCACTCGGTTAATCCCGGGGATGAGGGGATGGACATATGAGGAGAGGTTGAGTAGATTGGGACTCTACTCATTGGAGTTCAGAAGAATGAGAGGCGATCTTATTGAAACATATAAGATTGTGAAGGGGTTGGATCGGGTGGATGCGGGGAAGATGTTCCCGATGATGGGTGAAACTAGAACTAGGGGGCATAGTCTTAGAATAAGGGGCTGCTCTTTCAAAACTGAGATGAGGAGGAACTACTTCACTCAGAGGGTGGTAGGTCCATGGAATATGCTGCCCAAAAAGCTGTAGAAGCTACATCATTACATAAATTTAAAACAGAAATAGACAGTTTCCTAGAAGTAAAGGGAATTAAGGGTTACGGGGAGCGGGCAGGAATTTGGACATGAGTCTAGGTTCGGATCGGTCATGGCCCTGTGGGTAGCGGAGCGGGCCCAGGGGCCGTGTAGCCTGATCCTGCTCCTATTTCGTGTGTCTAATTCTGTTCGATTCAGGAGATGGTTCTGTGATAGTGGATTGGCGGTTAGGATCAGATCAGCCATGATCTTATTAAATGGCGGAGCAGGCTCGAGGGGCCAATTGGCCTACTCCTGCTCCTATTTCTTATGTTCTTATGTTCTTATTAAGCCTAGAAATGATAAAGGCATGGTTTTGGTAGCACTAGGGATAAGGTAGGGGAAGAGGTAAGCAATGTTGCAGATGTGGGTCTGAGTGTTCTTGCTAGTGGATAAGATATTGGGTTTAAAGCTCAGCTCTGGGCCAAGTAGAATGCTACGGTTGTTTGCTCTCGGGTTGAGCCTGACTGAGCAACCTGGGAGGGGAATAGAGCTGATGGCAAGGGTGCAGATTATTTTGATAGGTGCTGAAAATGATGGTTTTGGTTTTTGCAAAGTTGCAGGAAATTCTAATTTGTTCATGAGTTAATATCAGACAAGCAGTCTGACATTACAGAGAGATTTACATAGAATAAAAAGCACAGAATAAGGTAATTCGGCCCAACTGACCTATGCCGGTATTTATTCTCCACACAAGCCTCCACCCACCCTACTTCATCTCAGCATATCCTTCTATTCCTTTTCCCCTCATGTACTTATCTAGTTTCTCCTTAAATACATCTGTGCTATTCACCTTAATTACTCCTTGTAGTAACATGTTCCACATTCTAACCACTTTCTGGGTAATGATGTTTCTCTTGAATTCCTCATTGGATTTATGGAAATGGTCAAGGGATTTGGTGAAAAGATACAATTGGGCGTCATCACTATGCATTTGGAAGCTGACCCCATGGGGACAATTTTCAACGTGGGTGTTGTGTATGTACCTTTAAGAGAATAACTGGTCTCAGACTGCAGTACCGGCAGTGAATACCCCTGTATAAAAGGCGCTAGTGAGCCTCTGTTGTTTTCAGTTTCACTATTGACTTCCATCAGTAAAGACTTGTTTTGTTCAACTCCTGCTGTCCGTGTCTCAATCATTCATGGACGTAATACTGGCGACGAGCAGATACGAACCTACCTACAGTCTGCACCACCTCCTGGGATCCATTCCTACAGCGAAGTGAGCAGAGGTCGAGGCCAGAAAGAAAAGAAAGTAAGAGGCAGTAGAAACGGGCGTCGACCGTGGGCATCCGCCCCTGTGTTTGTGGAGTTGAAGATTGCTGGAGAAGTTGTCGGGAGCGGGGCCTGGTTCCTGTCGATGGTGCTTCAGCTAATCGGGCTGGTGGCAGGTAGTGCACTGATACTTCCTGGGCTGCGGCGGTCGCGAACTCGAGCGGGTGGTTTGCAACGGGGCCGAGCAGCGTTGTCGGGAAGAAGAGAGAGAGAGGGTGGAGCACACAGGGCGCGGCCGGTGCTACGAAGCCCGGCTGCGTATAGACCCGCGAAGAGGGAGGCAAGAGTCCCACAGGGTTGTTCCACGACGGGAAAATAATAAAAAAAGAAATATTAAACGCGCAAGAAACCGCGAGGAGCTGCAGGTTGCAACAGGAACCGCGGAAAGCAGCGCTAACAACAGCGGGGAAAAAGGCAAAGCGCAGGAGGCGCCATCTTAATCAGCGGGGAAGAAGGCAAAGCGCGGCAGGCGCCATTATGTTAAATCGGGGAAGAAGGCAAAGCGCGGGAGGCGCCATTTTAGATTTGCAAGATGCCGAAGACTGGCTGTATCACTGCTTTTGAAAATACAATAGAGGACTGGTCCATGTATGTGGAAAGAGTCGAGGTATATTTCGAGGCAAACGAAATAGTGGAGGAGAAAAAGGCATCAATATTGCTAAACTTAATGGGCGCTAGAACGTACGGCCTATTGCGGGACCTGATTACTCCAGCCAAACCGAAGGCGAAGAGTTTTAACGAAATTGTTGCCGTCCTACAGGAACACCTAAACCCTGCACCGCTGTTGATAGCAGAAAGATTTAAATTCCACAGGAGAACTCAGCATAAAGATGAGAGCAATGCTGATTACCTTACGGAACTGCACAAGCTATCAAAGCACTGCCAGTTCGTAGCAGGACTGGCAGATACCCTACAGGACAAATTTGTCTGTGGACTCCTGAGTGAAGGAACACAGAAGAAGTTACTCTCAGAGAAAGAGCTGACGCTAGATAAGGCTTTCAGCGTGGCAGTATCGTATGAAGCAGCAGCCAGGGGAACTGCAGAAATTCAACAAAAACCACAGGAATACGGCACCCACGAAATGACACGGGGATTTGCAAAATGTTATCGCTGCGGCAGAACTAACCATGACCAGAAGGACTGCTGGTCCAAAGACAAAATATGCAGGCAATGCGGGAAGATGGGACACAGTGCACGAGTTTGCAGGTCTGGGAAGAAGACCAGCGACAACAAAAAGGCTACTAAGGAACCGTACAAGAAAGTACAAAAGATGACGGACAGTAGTTCCGAAGACCAGATGAGCGATAGTGAATCCGGGAACAGGAGACTAAGCTGCCTCAAACTTCACAATGTAATCGCAAAAGAGGATCACCGAACCATTTGGGTCACCCTCACGATAGCAGGGTCCCAAGTTAAAATGGAATTGGATACAGGATCAGCGCTAACCGTCATGAATCGACGAGACTACGAGCGGCTATTTTCACACATACCCTTGAGAGAGACATCCATCGTCTTGACGACGTATACCGGGCAAAAACTATACCCCAGAGGAAAAATAAGGGTGCCTGTCGAATACAACGGCAAGAAAATACGGAAATTGTATCTCTACATACTGCCAAATGGTGGACCACCGTTATTGGGACAGGAATGGATCAGGAAGATAAACTTAGATTGGCACTCCATTCATGCAATGACGGTGGACGGTAAAAAAGATGAAGACGTCACTCCTGGACGATTGTCAACAATCTTAGCTAACGCCAAAGAGGTATTTCAACAAGAACTGGGCACGCTTAAAGGCGTAACCGCCTCGATAAAAATAGAAGAGAATGCAGTTCCCAAGTTTTTCAAAGCAAGACCGGTACCATATGCAATTCGCCCAGCCGTCGAGGCAGAGCTGGAGAATCTGGAGAAGGCAGGCGTGTTGTCTAAGGTCGACTGGAGCGAGTGGGTGACACCCATCGTTCCTGTCATGAAGAAAACGTTAAGCAATAAGTCCGGGGAGCCAAGGAAGATTCGCATCTGTGGGGATTTCAAGGTGACGGTGAACCCAGTCCTTCACACAGTACAATATCCTCTTCCAAGGATAGAAGACATCTTCGCCTCACTGTCTGGAGGGAAGCGTTTTACAAAAATTGACCTAGCACAAGCATATTTGCAGATGGAGGTTGAAGAGTCCTCTAGGAAGTATCTCACGATAAACACTCACAAAGGTCTTTACCAGTATCATCGATTGGTATTCGGAGTAGCATCGGCTCCGGCGATATGGCAAAGAGCGATGGAACAAGTCCTGCAAGGGATTCCGGGGACTCAGTGTTACTTGGACGACATCCTTGTGACAGGTGAAGATGACAGTGAACACCTTAACAACCTAGAACAGGTGCTCACTAGGCTACGGGAACATGGGCTGCGAGCCAACCGCCCCAAGTGTGAATTTTTTAAGAAACAGATATCGTATTGTGGCCACGTGATTGATGAAGAGGGGTCACATAAGTCCCCTGACAAAATTGAAGCGGTTGTTAAGGCCCCAACGCCTGAAAATGTGTCGCAACTGAGGTCATTCCTCGGATTGGTGAGTTACTACCATAAGTTTTTGCCGAATTTGTCGACAATTCTGCACCCACTGAACGCCCTGCTACGAATGGGGGTAGCATGGAAATGGAGCAATGATTGTAAGCGGGCCTTTCAGAAGAGTAAGGACTTAATCACTTCAAGGGAAGTATTGGCTCACTACAACCCAGCACTGCCGATCAGACTGGCGTGTGATGCGTCTCCCTACGGCATTGGGGCGGTACTGTCACATAAATTCCTTGATGGTTTAGAGACGCCGATAGCTTTTGCGTCACGCTCGTTAACTTCTGCCAAGCGTAACTACGCCCAGATTGACAGAGAGGCCCTCAGCCTAGTGTGGGGGGTGAAGAAGTTCAATCACTTCCTGCACGGTCAAAAAGTTACTCTACTAACCGATCATCAACCTCTTGTCTCCATTTTCAACCCTCAGAAGGGCGTACCGATAATGACAGCACAACGGCTGCAGAGGTGGTCCCTTTTCCTAGGGGCACACCAATATGACATCGCGTACAAAGGAACTAAACAGCATGGAAATGCTGATGGATTGTCACGCCTACCGTTGCCGACGGTGGAAGAAGAAGACCTTGCAGTGGATCCAATGGAGTTATTCCACTCGACCATAGTCGAATGTCTCCCTGTGATGAATGCAAACATAGAAAAGGAAACACGGAATGACCCGACACTATCACGGGTCTATGATTTAACGGTGAAGGGATGGCCAGCGCATGGCGAACCACTGCTGCCAGCATTCTCGCCGAGAAGAGAACAGCTGTCAGTGTGCAGAGGAACCTTGATGTGTGGATCCAGAGTAGTAATTCCACCTAAGTTGATGGATAGAGTGCTCAATGAGCTTCATGAGGGTTATCTGGGTGGGGTAAAAATGAAGAACTTAGCCAGAGCGCTTGTGTGGTGGCCGGGAATCGATAGAGAAATTGAAGAGATGACCAAAAGCTGTGCAGGATGCCAGAAGGTCCAAAACGCCCCACCACAAGCTCCTCTGCATCCATGGGAGTGGCCCTCATCTCCATGGCAAAGGGTGCACATTGATTTTGCTGGTCCCTTCATGGACTCGATGTTTTTAATTGCGGTGGATGCACATTCAAAGTGGCCAGAGGTAATAAAAATGTCCTCAACCACCACGGAAAAAACTATCACAGTTTTACGAACCATATTCGCCAGGAATGGGCTGCCTGAACAGATTTGCTCTGACAATGGACCACAGTTTGTGTCTGAAGAGTTCCGGAGGTTCTTAAAGAACAATGGTGTTAAGCATTACACATCTGCCCCATATCATCCAGCCACTAATGGATTGGCCGAGAGGTTTGTCCAAACATTCAAGAAGGCTATCAAGGCAATGTGTAATGAAGATATACCCCTACAACACAAGGTGGACAACTTCTTGTTTGCCTACCGGAATGCGACACATGCGGTTACCAACCAAGCTCCAGCCATGATGTTCTTCAATCGAAGACTACGATGCCGCTTGGATTTGGTTAAGCCAAACGTCCGAAGAGATGTGGAGAACAGGCAGTTTCAGCATATGAATGAAAGGCCGACCAGGAGTTTTAAGATAGGTCAACCACTTTTGACCCAGGACTACCGCACTGAGAAATGGCAGCCAGGAACGATTTGTACATGACAAGGACCTCTCATGTATACCGTAGCCTGTAGCTATAAGTGACAACATGTTTGAAAACTTTGAACAAGAAGAATAGGTTAGAGACTGGTCTGTAGTTGGAACAGATGGATAGATAAAATATGTACATTTTGATGAGAAGGTTATGATGACAGGTTTGAATGGAAGAGGGTCTGCCCCTGAACAGAGGGAGCCATTAATAAGCATTGGGACCAGGAAAGAACATAAGAACATAAGAAATAGGAGCAGGAGTAGGGCATTCGACCCTTAGAGCCTGCTCCGAAGGCAATTGCATGGTCCAGAGTTAGGTGGCAAGGGGATCAGGAGTGCAAGTGGAGAGCCTCTAGAATAGGTGAGCTTTAATAGGACAAGCAGATGGGACAAAAGCTGGAAAGAAATGGGGGATGGAGGTTAGAATGGATGAAGGATTAGGAGGTGGTCAGCATTGGGAAGCAGTGGAGGAAGGTGGCACCTGAGGCAGTTGCTTTGATGGTGTCAATATATGAGACAAAGAAATAAATGAGATCCTCACACTTGGTGTTAGAGATAAATATCAAAGGGACAAGGGAAGGAGTTTTGATGAGGCAGTTTGTTATAGAAAAAAGGTCCAATAGCAGAGCTGAGTCCCTGCAGTAAAGGAGAATTATCAATATATTTAACTATCAGTAACTGAAAATAGTTACTGATAGATAGAAGTAGAAATTGGACATCGTTGCAACATTTTACAGGAGTGAAATGGGCAAAACAAGGGCCAATTTTGGGGACCAATGACCCACACCCAAAAGAGGACTGAAAGACGTTCGATCTGATATTGGTCGAACCATTTTTCAGGTGTCCCTGGTGGCCATCTAAAACAAGCGTTATGCCCCAGAAATATTTAAATGTTTTAGGCTCCCTGGCAGAATGTTTTGGAATGAGTGGAGCAAGATGCAGGTCTGTTGAGCTCAGGATTCTTAAGCAGCTTCCAACAAAAGATCAGATTTTTCTTAAAAACTTAAAACATTTGTTCCTGTGAAGTAAAGAGCAGGAGTACTCGCCTGGCTTCTCTGTATTCCCAATCAGACCCTCCCTCTATTGCTTCTCCACCCTCCCTCCTCAAACTTACCTTCAGGCCACTGCTAGCGAGGGATGTGGCCCAAAATTGATCTGTAACAAATGGGTGCGCTGCCTGTGGAGGGGTGGCAGTTGCCTGCAGCTCACCCAAATAATATTAATCAGACCAGAGGCCTGATTTTGTACACAGCTCCCACTTCAGGCCTGAAATTGGCCCAAAGGAATTTCCGCACCATAGTCAGATACTAGGACAAGTAGTTCTCTGTCATTTCAGTGCATGCTGATTAAATTAACCGCTTCAGCAGAAAGGATAATCAGCTATGATTCTGCTATTCTTCAACTCTCCCAGTGGGGAGCCACACTCTCATAGAGCACAGGCTGGAGACAGGAATACAATATTGTAGCGCCGACTCTGCAACCTGCACTCTCTGTGAGTGGGGCACCCTGCTCAGAATGTGGAATCACTTCTACTCTTGATATACTCTTTGAATTCTCTAATGACCATCTAGCTAAGCATTACTTGTAGTGTCCGTGTGTAGATAAAGACACTGAAGACAGGAGTTGGTTCATAGGTATTTACTAAGCAAGCCTGGGGGGGGTTTCTAAAGGATATACACAATACACAGGCTTATATAGCCCAAGTGGCAATTACCGGCATTACGCACACCTGGGGCTCTTAAAGGCACATACACCACAATTCCTCCCCTTCTAGCTAACTAGTACATTATATTTTAAGTAATTATTAATTACATGTTATATGCAAAATAATATACATTGCTGTGTTAATTAATTATAAGTTAGTCTCTCAGGAGGCTTCCTGACTCGGTCCGGATAACGCCTCGGGGGTGTAGTAGTTTCTGGTGGTGTAGTAGGTTCTTCTGGCAAGGCTGATTCGGCTTGAAGGCCAGTGTCGGGTTCATCGGGTTCCAGTATCACCGGATCGGAGGTAGATATGGGTATCTCTACTTCATCGTTAGATGTATAGAGTGGTGGTGTAGGTTGTCCCTTTTTGGATGACTTGATGACTTGGTCAGCATGGCGCCTTATTATGCTTTCTCCGATGTCCACGGTATACATCAGTGGTCCTAGTCGTGTGCAGATAGTTCCAGGCTGCCATTTCTCGGTACGGTAGTCCCGGGCCAAAACCGGTTGGCCTATCTGGAAGGCCCTAGTTGGCCTTTCATTCATGCCCTGAAACTGCCGGTTCTCCACGTCCCTTCGGATGTTGGGCTTGACCAAATCCAGCCGGCATCTTAGGTTTCTATTGTAGAACATCATGGCGGGAGTTTGGTTGGTAACCATATGTGTTGCATTCCTATATGCAAATAAGAAGTTATCCACCTTGTGCTGAAGTTTTATGTCTTCATTACCCATGGCCTTTATGGCCTTCTTGAAGGTCTGGACAAACCTTTCAGCCAATCCATTGGTGGCGGGATGGTATGGGGCGGACGTGTAATGCTTTACCCCATTGTTCTTTAAGAACTTTCTGAATTCTTCGGACACAAATTGCGATCCATTATCAGAACATATCTGTTCCGGCAGCCCATTCCTGGCAAATATGGTCCTTAATACTGTGATGGTTTTTTCCGTGGTGGTGGAGGACATCTTTATTACCTCCGGCCACTTGGAGTGTGCATCAACTGGGATTAAGAACATTGAGTCCATAAATGGACCAGCAAAGTCGATGTGCACCCTTTGCCAGGGAGATGAGGGCCACTCCCATGGATGTAGAGGGGCCTGTGGTGGAGCATTTTGGACCTTCTGGCATCCTAGGCAGCTCTTGGTCATGTCTTCGATGTCTCCATCGATACCTGGCCACCATACAAATGCCCTAGCTAGGTTCTTCATTTTCACTCCACCCAGATGCCCCTCGTGAAGCTCCTTTAGCACTTTATCCTGGAGTTTGGGTGGAATCACCACTCTGGATCCACACATCAAGGTTCCTCGGCATACTGACAGCTGTTCTCTTCTTTGCGAGAATGCTGGCAACAGTGGTTCGCCATGTGCTGGCCATCCCTTCACTGTTAAATCGTAGACCCGTGAGAGAGTAGGGTCATTTCTTATCTCCCTTTCAATGGCAGAATTTGTCACCGGTAGACATTCCACTATGGTAGAGTGGAATATCTCTACTGGGTCTACTGTAGGTGCCTCTTCTATTGTTGGCAACGGTAGGCGCGATAAACCGTCAGCATTCCCATGCTGTTTTGACCCTTTGTATTCAATGTTGTATTGGTGTGCCCCTAGAAAAAGGGACCACCTCTGTAGTCTTTGTGCCGTCATAATGGGGACACCTTTTTTAGGGTTGAATATGGAGATGAGGGGTTGATGGTCAGTCAGCAAGGTAAATTTTTGTCCGTGTAGGTAATGGTTGAATTTCTTCACTCCCCATACCAGGCTGAGTGCTTCCCTGTCTATCTGGGCATAGTTACGCTCAGCTGAGTTCAATGAGCGTGACGCAAAAGCTATCGGACGTTCCGAGCCATCAGGGAATCTATGGGACAATACCGCTCCTATGCCGTAAGGGGATGCATCGCACGCCAGTCTGATTGGTAGTGATGGGTTGTAATGAGCCAAAACTTTCTCGGATGTGATTAAGTCTTTACATTTATGGAAGGCACGTTTACAGTCTTCGTTCCATTTCCAAATCACTCCTGTCTGTAGAAGATCATTAAGAGGGTGTAGAATAGTTGATAAGTTCGGTAAAAATTTATGATAGTAATTTATTAATCCCAGGAATGACCTCAATTGTGAAACATTTTCAGATGCTGGGGCTTTTATAACTGCTTCAATTTTTTCAGGTGACTTATGCAACCCTTCCTTATTAATTATGTGGCCACAATATGATATCTGATTTTGGAAAAATTCGCACTTGGGGCGATTTGCTCGTAGGCCCCATTCTTTCAGCCTAGTGAGCACCTGCTCCAAATTGGCAAGGTGCTCGTTGTCGTTTTCTCCTGTTATAAGGATGTCGTCTAGGTAGCATTGAGTCCCCGGAATCCCTTGCAGGACTTGCTCCATAGCTCTTTGCCAGATAGCTGGAGCTGATGCTACTCCAAAAACCAGTCGATTGTACTGGTGCAGGCCTTTGTGTGTGTTTATTGTGAGATACTTTTTAGAGGTCTCCTCAACCTCCATCTGTAGATATGCCTGTGCCAAGTCAATTTTTGTGAAACGTTTCCCTCCGGATAGTGAGGCGAAAATATCTTCTATCCTCGGAAGAGGATACTGTACCGTGTGAAGGACCGGGTTTACAGTCACCTTAAAGTCCCCACAGATGGGAATTTTTCTCTGTTCCTCAGAGTTATTTTTCAATGCTTTTTTCATGACTGGAACGATGGGTGTTGCCCATTCGCTCCAATCTATTTTGGATAATACGCCTGCCTTTTCCAAATTCTCCAGCTCTGCCTCGACTGCCGGATGTATTGCGTATGGCACCGGTCTTGCCTTAAAAAATTTGGGAATTGCTGCATCTTCCACTTTTATTGAGGTGGTGATGCCTTTCAAGGTTCCTAGTTTCTCTTGAAACACTTCTTTGGCGTTGGCCAAGATGTCTTTTAATCGTTCAGGTATGATGTCATCATTGTTTTTTTCCTTACTGGTCACCGTCAGTGCCTGAATGGAGTGCCAGTCTAAACGTATCTTCCTTATCCATTCACGTCCCAACAACGGTGGACCACCATCTTGTAGAATGTATAAATACAACTTTTGTATTTCTTTGCCGTTGTATACCACAGGCACCCTTATTTTTCCTTTGGGGTAGACTTTCTGCCCTGTATATGTTTTTAAGATAATGGATGTGTCTTTTAGAGGTATATGCGAAAATAGCCTCTCGTAATCTCGTCGATTTATTACGGTTAGAGCTGATCCTGTATCTAGCTCCATTTTAACTGGGGACTCTGCTATTGTGAGGGTAACCCAAATGGTTTGGTAATCCTCTTTGGCAAGTACATTATGTAATTTGAGACAGCTTAGTCTCTTGTTTCCGGAGTCGCTATCGCTATTCTGGTCTTCGGAGCTATTGTCCGTCATCATTTGTACCCTCCTGTACTTTTCTTTATTGATTTTTTGTTTTCTGTCAGTGGATTTATTTTGTCCAGATTGGCATACCTGTGCAATGTGTCCAATCCTACTGCATTGCCTGCATGCTTTGCCCTTGAACCAGCAGTCCCTCTGGTTATGGGTGGATCTGCCGCAGCGATAACATCTTCCGAACTCCTGTGTCATTTCATGGGTGCCGAAGTCCTGTGTCTCTTGTTGTATCTCTGCAGCTCCTTTTGCTGCTGCTTCATATGATACAGCCATACTGAAATCTTTGTCCAATGTTAAATCTTTTTCAGAAAGCAGTCTTTTTTGTGTTCCTTCACTTAAGAGACCGCAAACAAATTTGTCTCGAAGATAATCCGATAGTCCTGCTCCGAATTGGCAGTACTTTGATAGCTTTCTTAATTCGGTTAGGTAATCAGCGTTACTTTCATTCTTGTGTTGATTTCTCTTGAAGAACTTGAATCGTTCCGCTATCAGCAGCGGTGTTGGGTTTAAATGCTCCTGCAGGGTATCAACAATTTCTTTAAAATTCTTGTCCTTTGGTTTGGCTGGAGTGATTAAGTTTCGTAACAGCCCGTATGTCTTCGCGCCCATTAAGTTCAGAAGTACTGAAGCTTTTTTTTCATCTGCTATTCCATTTGCAGTGCAATAAACCTCTACTCTTTCCACGTATGTGGTCCAATCTTCTATTTCGCCATCAAAAGCCTCAATATTACCAGATTTAGGCATTTCAGAAAAGATATGGCGCTTCCCGCGCTTTTTTTTCTTTTTTTTTCTCTCTGTAGCAACGATATGGCGCTTCCCGCGCTTTCCCGCTGCTGCTACCGATAACAACGCTGTTTTACTGTGGTTTCCGTTTATTCACCGTTGGAGACTCGTTCCCGATGGAGGTCTAAACGCTGACCTGCTTACCGCGCCGGCCGTCTCCCGAGTGCACCCTCCCAGTCCGTTATTGCTTGCCTCCGATTTCGCTGCCTGTCTCAGCTGTAGAGCCCGCCGCTGGAGCTCCAGCCTGACGCCCAGGAAGGATTAGCGCAGTACCTGTCACCAGCTTGGCCAGCTGGTGAAACCACAGTTTCTCTTACTTCCTTGAGTCTTCTGGACGCTGGAGGAATCGATGTCCTTGAGGTGCTGCCGAATTGCAGGTAAGTCCGTTTCCACTTCGTCGCCACTGTAGTGTCCGTGTGTAGATAAAGACACTGAAGACAGGAGTTGGTTCATAGGTATTTACTAAGCAAGTCTGGGGGGGTTCTAAAGGATATACACAATACACAGGCTTATATAGCCCAAGTGGCAATTACCGGCATTACGCACACCTGGGGCTCTTAAAGGCACATACACCACATTACTGTTTTTAGAATTTTCAACAGATACACTGAAAATGAGCAATTTGTCTCACTGCATTTCTTTTTGCCGTTGATGAAGCTGTATCAGTTATGAATTATCTTTTGCGAGCCAATGTCCCATCTTTATAGGTGTCCTAAAAAATGGATGACCTTGAAGTCATCCTCACATCTTTAAGGTTACGCAAATACTTCACAAAGTTCAAATGAGACTCAAACAATGTTATTAGAATGTATTTTTATCGAAAGCTGGGAGCTAGTGCTTCAGTGGTGATTTGGGTAGTTTCTTTCTCAAACTGCTATGCACTTGAGTATTATCAACACAGTTGGGATGATTAGCCTGTGGGATGACAAATTGCAACTCAGCTCTTAAGAGGATTTTTGAATGGCCTCATCAAACTGAATAGCTCCTCACCACAGTCTACTTGGATAGTGTCACGTTGCTACATATCTCTTAATCCATTGGCATTGAATCTCATGAAAATGTTGACCTTGTCACATTGGACTGTATCTGGCAGTTTGTGCCCTGCAGCATTCACAGACTAGTATAGATGCTCACATATTCTAAACAATGATGATAATGTGAGCTTCTGATTTCTGGTTCCCAAGCGTATTGTGACCAAAGTGGCTTAGTCAATGGGTAAAGCAATGCACCACTTTCAACATCATTCCAACAGTCATGTTAGTCATTCACCCAGAAAAAACGTAAAAAGCTAAGATCGTTGATGACAGATCTAATATGAATGCTAATATTCTACAATAGTATTCATTGCTGAAGTGCACGGTGAGCCATGGCGGGATGGTGACAGAGCCCTGCCTCAGACAAGTACAATTGGCATTACAGCTGTGGAAACCTTAATGTTGGATTTTAATACAAATATTTGACATCTGAAGTATATTGATCCTTGTGGTACCCCACTATTTACAGCCTGCCAACCCGAAAATGACTTGTTTATTCCTACCCTCTGTTTTCTGTCCGTTAACCAATCCTCAGTCCATGCTAGTATATTACCCCCAATCCCATGAGCCCGAACTTTAATAACCTCTTGTGTGGCACCTTATCGAATGCCTTCTGAAAATCCAAATACACCACATCCACTGGTTCCCCCTTATTTATCCTGCTAGTTACAACCTCAAAAAACTTCTAACAGATTGTCAAACAAGATTTCCCTTTCATAAATCCATGTTGACTCTGCCCAATCCTATTATTACTTCCTAAGTGCCCTGTTATCACATCCCTAATAATAGATTCTAGCATTTTCCCTATTACTGATGTCAGGCTAATTGGTCTACAGTGCCCTGTTTTCTCTCTCTCTCCTTTCTTAAATAGTGGGGTTACATTTACTACCTTCTAATCCGTGGGAACTGTTCCAGAATCTATGGAATTTTGAAAGAAGACAACCAATGCCTAACCACCTCTTTTAAAACCCTAGGATGTAGGCCATCAGGTCCTGGGGATTTATCAGCTTTCAGTCCCATTCATTTCTCCAGTACTATTTCCTTACTAATACTAATTTCTTTCAGTTCCTCAAAGGGATTACAGTTACGTGTAGACTGGAGAAGCTGGGATGTTCTCCTTAGAGTAGAGATGGCTAAGAGGAGATTTGACAGAGATGTTTAAAAGCATGAACGGTTTAGATAGAGTAAATAAGGAGAAACCGTTTTCAATGGCTGAAGGTTGGATACGAGAGGGTACAGATTTAAGATGATTGGTAAAAGAACCAGAGGTGACATGAGGAAAGGTATTTTTACACAACACGTGGTTAGGATTTGGAATGCACTGCCTGGTAAGCTGGTGAATACAGATTCAATAGCAGCCTATTATTAGGGAATTGGATAAATACTTGAAAGAGAAAAAAATTACAGGGATATAGGGAAAAAACAGGGGAGTGAGTCTGACTGGATTGCTCTTCGAAAGAGCCGGCGCAGACTCGATGGGCTGAATGGCCTCCTTCTGTGCTGTACTATTCTATGATTCTAAGTGAAGAAAGGTGTAAGATAAGTCCACTCTAGTAAAGGTTTAAGCCAGTTTGACATCATATTTCCTAAATTCTGCTATCCGCCAACCTAACTTATGCCACTCAGATATCTCAAAACAGCAGCTGAGGAATGTTACTTTGGATTGGTGTTCTGTCAAAACTCTCTTATGCTTTTTATTATTGAGGCTCCTATGATTATTTCAAAGTTTCCCTCGCAACTCGAAGGGAAAGACTGAAAAAATGTTTTTTTCCCATGGGGATTCCCTTCTTTGTGATTTACATGTTGGAGGAAGAAGAGCAGGTAACTGTAATAACCAAGCCAGGCTCATAAGGCAGCACCACAGCAGATCTAACCCTACTGCAGATACCCAACTACCAGGGCGTGCAGCCCCAGAAGATATATCCATCAGTTGGCCTTGTGATCTTTGGATCATGTGCAGAAGTTCCTGGAGCCTGGACCTGCCACTTACTCCAGGATTCTCTGCATTGTAAAGAAGCCCACTTTCTGATAATGCCACAAAGGATGGCATTGGGGCTCTGCTGCCATTCTTGCTATCTGCTGCATATCTTTATGAAGTCTTTGCAGGGCCTTCATATTCTGATACTCTGCAAGCATTCGTCTTTCCATGACAGGAACCCTGAGATGATCATCTCTCTGGAATCTCCTAAGTCTTGACAGGCTCTACCATCATCATCTGGCTTCCTTCTGAGTTATCAATTGCCCTATTTCAATTCCTTATCCAGACTGTCTGTATACCCCAAATTAAATAACTTATCTAGGCTGGTCAGCACAAGTGATAAAGTTCATCAGGAAGTGGGACAATTTCTTTTGGCAGTGCTGGATGTTGAAGGTTCTGTCATTGATTCTTTCTCTATCTCTGCAGCATCTTTCTTGCTTCTGTGGAGATTGGAAGAATGAGAAATGTAGTGAGTTTCTTTACCTTCCTGTTAGGCGTCCTGTAAGGGTTTCCTTAGAATATGAGCCTTAAAATGAGAAACAATTTCTGATCTTTGGCCATTAGCTCTTGGTCAGCACAAAACCACCTGTAGGTGCTGGCCCTCCAATGTCTCCATCTCCTATAACATTAGCTGAGTGATTCCTAGCATTAGCTTTGCCTTCCCTTCATGCTGTCTCTCCTCCTGTACTTGTAATTCTCAGGAATTGTACACAATCTTTTCCTGAATGACAAAAGAATGCTCATTATTGTCAGTCACAGACTGTTTAATTTGACAACTATTTGAGAATTCTCGTCACTTCTCCTATAAAATTGGCATAGAAATAGTGAATCTTCAATGGACATGTACACATTGCAGGAGGTTGTCTCTATTTAACTGAAGTTTTCCATGTGCAGGTGTCACATTTAATGCACGGTATGGTACCCTTAGATTTGTGAATGCCCTTTTAGGGTAAGTCTAGGTCTACTGTCTGAAATGTACAAAATATACATTATCAGCAGCCTATAGCCATAATTGCCCCGATATTAACTGCAAGGCGCGTTGGGAGCGAGAATATTCGACATCGGGTGGGAAACCTGGAAGTAATTTCAGCACGTCTGTCTGTGGCATTTTAACGCAGCCACAGAGCGGCGAGGCCCGAGACCAGTCGGGACCAGCGGGAGCAGCGTGGTGAGACCGGTATAAAAACCGGAGAGCGGTGAGGCCCGAGACCAGTCGGGACCAGCGGGAGCAGCGTGGTGAGACCGGTATAAAAACCGGAGAGAGGCGAGGCCCGAGACCAGTCGGGACCAGCGGGAGCAGCGTGGTGAGACCGGTATAAAAACCGGAGAGAGGCGAGGCCCAAGACCAGTCGGGACCAGCGGGAGCAGCGTGGTGAGACCGGTATAAAAACCGGAGAGAGGCGAGGCCCGAGACCAGTCGGGACCAGCGGGAGCAGCGTGGTGAGACCGGTATAAAAACCGGAGAGAGGCGAGGCCCGAGACCAGTCGGGACCAGCGGGAGCAGCGTGGTGAGACCGGTATAAAAACCGGAGAGAGGCGAGGCCCGAGACCAGTCGGGACCAGCGGGAGCAGCGTGGTGAGACCGGTATAAAAACCGGAGAGAGGCGAGGCCCGAGACCAGTCGGGACCAGCGGGAGCAGCGTGGTGAGACCGGTATAAAAACCGGAGAGAGGCGAGGCACACCAACTCAGCAGCAGGGAGAGAGGTAAAAAGTAATCAGTGTGTGACGTCACCAGGGAGCAGGTAGGTGATTGGTTGGTGAGTATTTCTCTTTTTTCAATACAAGCTTGAATTCTGTGGTGTTAAAATTCTGTGGTGTAGTGGGAATAGTTGGTAAATAAAGCGCCCTAGAGCATACCTGTAACTGGGGTATTGAATAAATTTTAAAAATTAATTAAAGGAGTAAGTCATGGCAGGAGAGTTCAGACCCGTGTTCTGCTCCTTCTGCTCTATGTGGGAAGTCAGGGATGCTGCCAGTGTCCCTGACGACCATGTGTGCGGGAAATGCATCCAGCTGCAGCTACTTGTAGACCGCATTGTGGCGCTCGAGCTGCGGGTGGATGAATTTTGGAGCATGCGCGATGCTGAGAGGCTCGTGGATAGCACGTTTAGCGAGTTGTTCACGCCTCAGGGTAGGGCAGCACAGGGGGTGACCATCAGGCGGAGCAACAAAGGCAGGCAGGTAGTGCAGGGAACCCCTGCGGACATCCCCCTTTCAAACAAGTATACCGCTTTGGATACTGTTGAGGGGGATGACTTACCAGGGGAAGGCAGCAGCAGCCAACTTCCTGGCACTGGGGGTGCTCCTGCTGCCCAGGAAGGGGGGAAAAAGAGTGGGAGAGCAATAGTGGTAGGGGATTCTATAGTAAGGGGAACAGATAGGCGTTTCTGTGGCTGTAGACGTGAATCCAGGATGGTTTGTTGCCTCCCTGGTGCCAGGGTCAAGGATGTCACTGAGCGGCTGCAGGGCATTCTGGAGGGGGAGGGTGAACAGCCAGTGGTCGTGGTCCACATTGGTACCAACGACATAGGTAAAAAGAGAGATGAGGTCCTGCAGCAAGAATTTAGGGAGCTAGGTGAAGGATTAAAGAGCAGGACCTCAAAGGTTGTAATCTCTGGATTACTCCCGGTGCCACGTGCTAGTAAGTATAGGAATAGGAAGATAGAACAGATGAATGCGTGGCTAAAGGGATGGTGCAGGGGGGAGGGCTTTAGTTTCCTGGATCACTGGGTCTGCTTCTGGGAAAGGTGGGACTTGTACAAGTCGGACGGTTTACACCTGAACCAGAGGGGAACCAATATCCTTGCGGGGAGGTTTGCTAGCACTGCTGGGGAGGGTTTAAACTAACTTGGCAGGGGGTTGGGGTACAGAGTGGAGCTATAGTAGGGGGTGATTTACAGCCAAATACAGAGGGAAAAACAAGTCAGCTGGGAAGGCAGAGCAAATATGTGAAGGCAAAAGAGAATATGGCAGGGCTGGAAGGCATTTATTTTAATGCAAGGAGTCTTGCAAATAAGGTGGATGAACTGAAGTTGTTGTTGAACACATGGGAGTACGATATTGTTGCTATCACGGAGACATGGTTGAGGGAGGGTCAGGACTGGCAGCTCAATATTCCGGGGTATAGAATCTTCAGGCGAGACAGAGGGGGGTGTAAAAGGGGAGGGGGTGTTGCAATATTAATTAAGGAGTCAATTACTGCTGTAAGGAGGGATGATATATTAGCGGGTTCCTCTAATGAGGCCATATGGGTAGAACTTAAAAACAAAAAGGGGGCAAGCACTTTGCTGGGAGTGTACTATAGGCCCCCAAACAGTCAGGGGGAGATAGAGGAACAGATATGTAGGCAAATCTCAGAAAAGTGCGAAAATAATAGGGTAATAATAGTGGGGGATTTCAACTTCCCCAATATAAATTGGGACAGTCAGAGTGTGAAAGGCTTAGAGGGTGCAGAATTCTTAAAGTGCATCCAGGAGAGCTTTTTGAGCCAACATGTAGAAAGTCCTACAAGAGAGGGGGCGGTACTGGACCTAATTCTGGGGAATGTAGCCGGGCAAGTGGTGGAAGTGTCAGTAGGAGAGCATTTTGGCGACAGTGACCATAATTCGGTGAGATTTAAGGTGGTCATGGAAAAAGACAAAGACGGCCCGGAAATAAGGGTTCTAAATTGGGGGAAGGCCGATTTTAATATGATAAGGCAGGATCTGGCCAAAGTGGACTGGGAGCAGCTGCTTATAGGAAAATCCACATCAAAACAGTGGGAGACTTTCAGAAGGGAAATAGAGAGAGTACAACGCCAACATGTTCCTGTAAAGGTCAAGGGTGGGACCAACAAGCAAAGGGAACCTTGGATGACAAGGGATATACAAAAATGCATTAGAAATAAAAGGGGGGCTTTTGGCAGTTACAAAAGACTAAAGACGGAAGAAGCCCTAGAGGAGTATAAAAAGCGCAGGGGCATATTAAAAAAGAAATTCGGAGGGCGAGGAGGGGCCATGAAATAACACTGGCGAGCAAAATAAAGGAAAATCCTAAGGTGTTTTATAAGTATATTAAGGGCAAGAGGATAACCAGGGAAAGGGTAGGGCCCATTAGGGACCAAAGTGGCAATCTGTGTGTAGAGCCAGAGGATGTAGGCGGGGTTTTAAATGAATTTTTTGCATCTGTGTTCACTATGGAGAAAGACGATGCAGACATAGAAATCGGGCAAGGGGACTGTGACATACTTGAACATATTAGCATCGAGAGGGAGGAGGTGCTAGTGGTTTTAACAGGCCAAAAAGTGGATAAATCCCCAGGCCCGGACGAGATGTATCCCAGACTGCTGTGGGAGGCAAAGGAGGAGATTGCAGGGGCTCTGACACAAATTTTCAGAACCTCTCTGGCCACAGGGGATGTACCAAAGGACTGGAGAACAGCTAACGTAGTACCATTATTCAAGAAGGGTAGCAGGGATAAACAGGGAATTACAGGCCAGTGAGTCTAACATCTGTGGTGGGGAAATTATTGGAAAAAATTCTGAGGGACAAAATTAATCTCCACTTGGAGAGGCAAGGATTAATCGGGGATAGTCAGCATGGCTTTGTCAAGGGTAAATCATGTCTGACAAATCTGATTGAATTTTTCGAGGGGGTGACTACGGGGGTGGATGAGGGAAATGCTGTGGATGTGGTTTACATGGACTTCAGTAAAGCTTTTGACAAAGTCCCGCATAGGAGACTGGTCAAGAAGGTAAGAGCCCATGGGATCCAGGGTGCCTTGGCGCGTTGGATCCTAAACTGGCTGAGTGGCAGGAGGCAGAGGGTGATGGTCG
The DNA here is from genome assembly GCF_052327205.1 of Somniosus microcephalus. Classification (NCBI taxonomy): domain Eukaryota; kingdom Metazoa; phylum Chordata; class Chondrichthyes; order Squaliformes; family Somniosidae; genus Somniosus; species Somniosus microcephalus. The sequence continues at coordinate 176,079,892 of NC_140987.1, read as the reverse complement.
AAGGTTGCTTTTGTGACTGGAAGCCTGTGTCCAGTGGGGTACCTCAGGGATCAGTGCTGGGTCCCTTGTTGTTTGTGATCTACATAAATGATTTGGATGAGAATGTAAAAGGTATGATCAGTAAGTTCGCAGATGACATGAAAATTGGTGGGGTGGTAAATTGCGAGGAGGAAAGCCTCAGGCTACAGGACGATATAAACGGGTTGGTCAGATGGGCGGAAAAGTGGCAAATGGAATTTAACCCTGAAAAGTGCGAGGTGATGCATTTTGGACGGACAAATAAGGCAAGGGAATACACAATGAGTGGTAGGACCCTAGGAAGTACAGAGGGTCAGAGGGACCTTGGTGTACATGTACATAGATCCCTGAAGGCAGCGGAGCAGGTAGATAAGGTGGTTAAAAAGGCATATGGGATACTTGCCTTCATTAGCCGAGGCATAGAATATAAGAGCAGGGAGGTTATGATGGAGCTGTAAAAAACGCTGGTGAGGCCACAGCTGGAGTACTGTGTGCAGTTCTGGTCGCCTCACTATAGGAAGGATGTGATTGCTTTGGAGAGGGTGCAGAGAAGATTCACCAGGATGTTACCTGGGATGGAGCGCCTCAGCTATGAAGAGAGGCTGGACAGGCTGGGGTTGTTTTCCTTGGAGCAGAGAAGGCTGAGGGGGGACCTGATTGAGGTGTACAAAATGATGAGGGGCATAGATAGGGTAGATAAAGAGGAACTTTTCCCCTTAGTAGGGGGGTCAATAACAAGGGGGCATAGATTCAGGGTAAGGGGCAGGAGATTTAGAGGGGATTTGAGGAGGAACTTTTTCACCCAGAAGGTGGTTGGAATGTGGAATTCAATGCCTGAAAGGGTGGTAGAGGCAGGAACCCTCACAACATTCAAGAAGCATTTGGATGAGCACTTGAAATGCCATTGCATACAAGGCTATGGACCAAATGCTGGAAAATGGGATTAGACTGGACAGGGATGGATGGGCGGCGCAGACACGATGGGCCGAAGGGCCTCTTTCTGTGCTGTAAAACTCTATGACTCTATGACCTCATTATTATTTTACATCCTGGTTTGGTGTGGCAGCGGGCGTGGTGCGGACCCGCATGACATGATCTCAACTCCAGTATTTAAAGGGCCAATCCAAAGATGAAATTTGGAGGAGTTGGGTGTTAGAATCAAGAGAGGAAGAAGTTTCCGAATGGATTCAAGACAGTCAAAGGCTGTGCCCTGCTTTAATGATACCTCCCTTGATGCACTGCTGGGGGCAGTGAGGGGCCAGAGATACTTTTCCCCAGCAACGGGAGGATGAAACCTGCTGCTGCTACAAAGAAGCATGGTTTGAGGTGGCCCAGGAGGTCAGCAGTAGGAGCATTGTGCCACACTCATGGCTTCAGAGCAGGATTTCACCCCCAAAGTCTCTCACTTCTCATCCTTAGCCCGCCCCCCCCCCCCACCCCTGTCAATATCCGAAATGCTGCCTCATCTCCCGATGGCCAAGTCTGCCCGAGCACAGGTGCAGGTGGAGCAGACTTTGGCGGGGCCCTCACAGTGTGGGGAAGATGCGGAAAGAGTGGCTGTTGGATATGGTTGTTAAATTGGTCCAATGGTGGTAACTAAATGAACTTTGCAGTAATAAGGGAATCCTTGGCATCCCGAGCAACAATGTGAGCAGCTAGTGATGCATTGGTGTCCACTTCCTCCCCCTCCTCCTCTTCCTCCTCATCCTGCTCCTTGGATTTGTCTGCAGATGATGTGCACTGTGTTCCTCCTGCAGCTTCAATCCTCGCTGTTATGCAAAGCGCAGCACACCACGACCATTCTGGAGATCCTGGCTGGTGAGTACTGAAGGGCACCTCCAGGTCTTTCCAGGCATCTGAAGCATATCTAAGCATGCCGATCGCCTGCTCAGTGACACATCTGGTGTTCATATGGCTTTTATTGTACCACTCTTGGGCTTCATTGGTTGGGTTTCTCACGGGTATCTTCAGCCAAGATTGAAGTGGGTATCCTTTGTCTCCTAGCAGCCCCTTAAGTCTGCTTGCAACTCCAAAGACGTCAGGGAGCTTGGACTGCTGCAGGCTGAAAGCATCATGGCAGCTGCTGGGGAATATGGCGCACACCTGCAAATGTCTTTTCTGGTGGTTGCACACCAGCTGCATATTGATAGCGTAGAAGCCCTTGAGGTTTACGAATATTCCTGGTTGATCTGGGGGTGTGCAGATCGCCACGTGTGTGCAGTTGATGATGCCCTTCAACTGTGAGGAACCAGCCAGAGAAGCAAACCTGAGCACCCACTCATTCTGGCTGGCACCATCACAGGCAAAATTGACATAATTGCTGGCCCTGGCAAACAAACCTGCATTATGCATTTCTGGGCCGCTGACTGGGTGATCCTGCAAATGTCTCTGGCAGAGCCCTGGAAGGATGCAGAGGCAAAAAAGTTGAGTGCAGTGGTCATTTTGACAGCCACTGGTTATGCGTGGCCACCAGGTCCAGCAGAGAGCAGGTCTTCTCAGAGGCTGCAGATGTCCTCCACCAGCTGATGGAACAATTTGAGCCTCCTGAAGCACTGCACTTCTGACAGGTCAAGGAAGCTCAGCCTCTGCCAGTACACCCAGTGTCACAGGTAGTACCTCCTTTGAGCTCGACCTCTCTGCTGCTCCCCTCTCTGCTGCTCCCTTCCGTGCTGTCCAGCTGCAGGTCTGTCAACAGTAGGCTGCTGCTGGTGCTGCTAATGTTCATATTGCCCCTTGTCTGAGGTCTAATCTAAGGCAGCCAAGGCACCACCTATCCTGATCTGATTCTGAAAATCTCCAAAGGGTAGAAAGTAAACTTTCAGCACAAGTACTGTGAACAAACCCTTTCCCACTAGTAGGTAAGAAAGCAGCTGTGAGCACTGAGTGTTAATTTCAGTATTTGCCTGATTTTAATGAGCCCCTTTGCCATTGAAACCAAGGCGAGAACACCATGACCGTTCTGGAGACCCTGGCTGGTGAGTTCCCGCCTTGGTTTCAATGGCGAGTTTCAGGAAGACCAGGAAACTCGTGGATGTGCCGTTAAGTTTGAAACTGGGTTGAACTATGGCTTAATTGAGCACTTAGCATATTTAAACTGCCAACCCGCCTCTCCCGAGGGGGTAAACCCGGAAGTTGGTGCTTTGGAGCCGGCTTCTTGACGCGCTTACATTTTTAGCGAATTTACCCTCCACCCGCACATAAAGCTGCGTGCTCTTCAACATTAAAATTCACCCCATTGTCTTTCCTGACTTTGTGAGGTCATTAAACCACATCCTGCATAGGAGAGGGTTTCTGGGGTTTAGGAAATTTTCACTCATTACCTGTGCCACTTCCTTCCACATGATCATGACTGCTGCATTTACAGGTCTCTTGTCACTCATTCCCACTATTCTATCCCCCAATGTCTAATTTCAGTTAGAACATTAATATTACCACTGCCAGGACAGAGGCCATCAGCAGGTAAGTGCTGGGCCAACCTGGAGGGAGAGGAAGCTGCTACAAGGAGCTATCTCACCATAGTGGGAACTTGGGGTCCTTACTGCCATTCCCAGGACCTACTGCCACCTTTCACCTGGTAGTTCTAGAAAGCAGCGGTAAGTGGAAGGGACATCCTGTGGGGAACCGGGCCCCACACTTCTGCTGCTATTAGCATGCCATGGGCAGGGAAGAAGAATCTAGAGGCAGTTCTCGTGGGAGCGAGGGGAGTGAAATCTCAGTTGTGGCAGTGAGGCAACAGTAGATCTCACAGCCTAAGTTTTCCCTTATTCGCTACCGCAATCTTGCCCAATTTCAGGCGAGATCGTGGAGAAGAATCCTAGCCCTTATGTCTTACACGTGCATAGTGTAACATAGAAACATAGCAGATATGAGCAGGAGTAGGCCATTCGGCTCCTCGAGCCCGCTCCGCCATTCAATGTGATCATGGCTGATCATCCAAATTCAGTACCCTGTCCCTGCTTTCTCCCCATACCCCTTGATCCCTTTAGCCTTAAGAAATATATCCAACTCCTTCTTGAATATATTTAATGAATTGGCCTCTACTGCCTTCTGTGGTAGAGAATTCCACAGGTTCACCACTCTCTGGGTGAAGAAATTCCTCCTCATTTCTGTCCTAAATGGCTTACCCCTTATCCTTAGACTGTGACCCCTGGTTCTGGACTCCCTGGCCATCAGAAACATCCTTCCTGCATCTAGTCTGTCCAGTCCTGTCAGAATTTTATAAGTTTCAATGAGATGCCCTCTCATTCTTCTAAACTCCAGCGAGTATAAGCCCAATCGACCCAATCTCTCCTCATACGTCATTCCTGCCATCCCAGGTATCAGCCTAGAGAATCTTCGCTGAACTCCTTCCATGGCAAGAACATCCTTCCTCAGATAAGGCGACCAAAACTGCACACAATACTCAAGATGTGGTCTCACCAAGACCCTGTACAACTGCAGCAAGACATCCTTGTTCCTGTACTCAAACCCTCTCGCTACAAAGGCCAACATACCATTTGCCTTCTTAACCGCCTGCTGCACCTGCATGCTTACCTTCAGCGACTGGTGCACAAGGACACCCAGGTCTCTTTGCACTTCCCCTTCTCCCAATCTATTGCCATTCAGATAATAATCTGCCTTCCTGTTTTTGCCACCAAAGTGGATAACCTCACATTTATCCACGTTATATTGCATCTGCCATGCATCTGCCCAATCACCCAACCTGTCCAAATCATCCTGGAGTTTCTCAGCATCCTCCTCACAGCACACACGCCCACCCAGCTTTGTGTCATCTGCAAATTTGGAGATATTACATCTAGTTCCCTTGTCTAGATCATTAATATATATTGTGAATAGCTGGGGTCCAAGGACTGAGCCCTGCGGTACTCCACTAGTCACTGCCTGCCACTCGGAAAAAGACCCGTTTATTCCAACTCTTTGCTTTCTGTCTGCCAACCAGTTCTCTATCCAAGTCAATACCTTGCCCCCAATCCCATGTGTCTTAACTTTACACGCTAATCTCTTATGCGGGACCTTATCAAAAGCCTTCTGAAAGTCCAAATACACCACATCCACTGGTTCTCCCTTATCTGTTTTACCAGTTACATCCTCAAAAAATTCCAGTAACTTAGTCAAGCACGATTTACCTTTTGTAAATCCATGTTGACTTTGTCCGATCCTGTCACTGTTTTCCAAGTGCTCTGCTATTACATCTTTTATAATGGACTCTAGCATTTTCCCCACTACCGATGTCAGGCTTACTGGTCTGTAATTCCCCGTTTTCTCTCTACTACCTTTTTTGAATCGTGGGGTAACATTTGCTACCCTCCAATCCATGGGTACTGTTCCAGATTCCATTGAATGTTGGAAGATGATCAGCAATGCATCTACTATTTCTAGGGCCACTTCCTTAAGTACCTTAGGATGTAGATTATCAGGCCCTGGGGATTTATCGGCCTTCAACCCCGTCAATTTCCCTAACACCATTTCCCTACAAATACTGATTTCTTTCAGTTCCTCCCTTTCATCAGACCCTATGTTCACTGGGAGGTTATTTGTGTCCTCCTTTGTGAAGACAGAACCAAAATATGTATGTGTGAATATGTATCTGGTTTGAGGTTGATAATTTTAATATTTCCTGTATATGATACAATTTGAGATATTACACAAATAAATAGTGACATTTGAACAATAGAGATTTTTCCACTGCAAGGACACATTTAATTGTTATAATTTGTGTTCAAGACTTACTGGTATCCAGGGCCCTTTGAGATCTTCTATAACTGTCCGTTTATGCCTTATAATAATGTGATATCATTAGCAACCAAGCAGACCTTACAATAGGTTGGCACTAGTCCCATTGCTCCCCCAAGTACAACAGTAAAGTCCACACCAGGCACTAGATTTGTATCATCTGTAGCAGTCCAATGCACCAAAAGAAAAATCAAGTTTAAAGCATTAGTTTGGAGGGTGACAGCAGGACTTTGCTCACAAAAGCCAAAGGTCTGGAGAATGCTATAAGGACTCCTTGCTGAGCAGAGTGAGAATGTAATAATGTAGAGTCTACAGCAGAAGGATTTATTACGTGTTTACCTAAAAATATGACTTGATATCACCCTAGTAATTGATAAACAGCGATGAGGTCGTAGGATTGTTTTTTCTATCTTTTTACACATTACTTATGTAATAGAAATCGATGTCGCTCTTACAAAGCCATTTAATTGAGTTATCTGTTATTCTTAAAAAAACTAGTACAGAGATAATTATGGAGATTAATGCAAGTTAATTCCTATCACAATCTATCGATCTGTCTCTCAATCTTTTCATCTATTGGTCTATCTTCTGAAAGTTTTGCCTCACGCCTGCGTCCATAAGGCAAAAAATATATGTAAGAAGTGGGAGAATGCACATGGAGCAAAAAACAATGAATGGTTCACATTTCCCAGGAATCAATCAATAAACACTTTAACACTGTCGGCACTATCTTGGAGCACCTCTCCTAATCTTCTTTTTGAATCCTTTTAACACCTATGTTGCTTCCTCATGCACTCTACAATCACAATTTATAACATAACAATTACCTCCAAAAATTAAATCCCAAATACATCACTAAATTTACCCGTTCACTTACGTATACTATCATCCAAATCGCTCAAGTTCCATCTATTCTTGTCTGCCTAACACACTGTTTTTTTTGCATGAACGAGGCATTAGCGGGTCAAAAATTGGGGAGGAAAGATCATCAAGTTACTGCTGTCAGCCTGCCCATTGCCATTGGTATAAACTTTACTATTATACTGGGGTGGGGAAGGGTAGGTAGGAGCCCTGAGCCCGCATGGTGCAAGTATGAGCAGCCTCAAGAAATCACACAACTGGTGCCACAGACTCTTGCAAGGAGGGCCCAGCTGCAGCATCCATTGAGGTGACCACATGCTCCAGAGTAAGCTGCAGAGTGTTGATGCCATGCAATTGAACCTGTCACGAGTTCATGGCAGATTCCTCCACTATCTCCAACTGGTGGCTGTAGCTCCCTGGAAACCTGTCCAACACAGCGAGCAATTCCGAGTGCGCAGAAAACATTTGTCATCAGGAGGGTGAGTGGAAACTCTGCCCACCGCCTGCCTGGTGTACATCACAGATGAAAATCACTACCTATATCTTCTGCTTTCCAGGCTGAAAAGCAAATAACAATAATTGCCATTTTACATGTGAATCTATATTTTCAGTGCCAAAGCTCTGTCATATACATTTTAGTTCCAAATCTTCTAACCTTGTGAATCTTCAAGTATAAGATGATAGGTATGAAATAAAACAGATCTGTTGTGTATGTAACCTGTTCCACCTTTAGAGAGCTTAAGCCTGTTCCACCTTAAGAGATGTACTACTTTCTCAGGCTGCTGTAGACGTAATACCGGGGGTGAACACACCGGTATATAAGCACTGTGCAGTAATCTTGTATTCAGTATAGTCCCTACCTCCAACCAGTAAAGACCTGTTTTTATTGTTACTCATTAGTCTGTTTTAATTAACTAAATAATTCACAGACTTAACACTGGCGACGAGTCAGGTTCTTACCCTGCGGCAGTTATTCCACGGCGGTTGAAGAGAGGTTTCAAACCTCACCACTCACCACCCCACTGGAAGTGACAGGCATTAGGACCCTGAAGCCTCCATCAGCTTGTGAACCGGAGTAGAAGACAGGACTGGGGAAGAGAGAGGTATAGGGCGATAGCGATCGGCAGATAAGGGCCGGGCCGCTTTCAAGTGCGAGGCGCAGCCGGGCCATCGATCGCATCCGCTGATAAGGGCCGCACTCGGGGGCTGAAGGGAGACGGCGTCGGGGGACGGGTGAAGACCGCCAAGCGCGGGAAAACCGCCATTTTGTGGGCGGAGGACGACGGCAAGAGCGGGAAGCCACCATCTTTGATAACAAGTAAAGAAAATAAAATCTGAGAAATTGCAAATCTACAATGCCTAAACACGGGAATATTAGCACCTTTGATAGTGACCTCGAAGGTTGGGCCATATATGTTGAAAGAGTAAAAAATTATTGTAAGGCCAATAAAATTCGTGACCAAGATAAAGCTCTAACATTATTAAATTTAATGGGTGCGAAGACATACGGGCAATTGAAACACCTGTTATCACCAGATGAACCGGCGGATAAGACGTTCGATGAGATTGTTACTGTCCTGAAAGATCATCTAAACCCCACGCCGCTGATGCTAGCGGAACGATTTAAATTTTACGACAGAAGGCAGCTACAGCATGAAAGCAATGCTGAATATTTGCTGGAATTGTGTAAATTAGCGAAATATTGCCAGTTTGGAACGGGACTGACAGAGGCACTTCGAGACAAATTTGTGTGTGGTTTATTTAAACAGGATACACAAAAGCGACTGCTCGAGGAGAATGAGCTGACGCTTGAGAAGGCGGTCACTATGGCAGCAGCACGCGAAGCCGCAGCGAGAGGCACGGCAGTAATGCAGCTACGGTCACCGGAGCTCAGTGCACACAAATTGGGTGTGAGTTCTGGCAAATGTTATCGTTGTGGAAAGACAACGCATGATCAGAACCAGTGTTGGTTTAAAAACCAAGAATGTAGAACTTGTGGTAGGCTTGGACATATAGCTAGAGTATGCAGGTCAGCGAAGAAGACCAGCAACAAGAAGTCGCCGCAAGGGAAATACGCAAAGGTACACAAGGTGGCCGAACAGGAGTCCGATTCAGACGCAAGCAGTATTGAACTGGCTAGCTTAAGGGTACTCAACGTTGGTAAGGGTGCAGACCTCCAGACAATTTGGGTTACTCTTCAGATAGAAGGAATCCAAGTAAAAATGGAATTGGACACTGGATCGGCATTGTCGGTCATGAATAAGAAAGATTACAGAAGGTTATTCCAACATATTCCCCTACAGGATACGGAGATTATATTGACAACCTACACGGGGCAGAGAGTGTACCCCATCGGGACAATAAAGGTTGCAGTGGCCAACAAGGGCGAAGGAAGTCAAATAATGGACTTATATGTGCTACCGGAGGGAGGTCCACCACTACTAGGCCGGGAGTGGTTTAGAAACATAAATATGGACTGGCATTCGCTAAAAGCCATAAAGAGTGAGAACTCGGTGCAGATAATCAGCCCAGACTCCAGAACTGATGATGGTAAGACCAACCCATGTGCAAAAGACAAAGTTTCAGCACAGAATTCCACTGAGCAACAACAACATAGTTTAACAGAGAATTCTGAGTCTGTCAAGTCTACTGATATGCACATTTTTGAGGGACACTGGGCTCGAACTCAACTCCATTTCAAACTACAACAGCAATTAGAACAAATGATTCACCGTTTTGAGCAAGAGATGAATGAAATAAAAAAGTTCTTTGTTACAGAGTGGGAGAATCTGGAAAGTCAACAGAAGCAACTGATGGAGAAAATGGAGCAGGAGCACACCAACCATCTGCGCGAGGAGGCCGAACGAATCAAAGCTGATTCAGGTTCTGAAGGTGCGTGCCATAATCTGGTGTCAGAAGAGTTAACGGTCAGCCAACTCCTTCATATGCTGAGGGACAAGACTCTGAAATGGGAAAAACTTGAACACGAGCTGCGATCTTCAAAGGAAAAGGGTTCGGAGCTCTCAAAAGTCATTGAGATGGCTGATGTGACGACACAGACTGAAACGACTGCAACAGAGCAGCCATTGGATGCCAAAAGTACGCTGACTCACGTCAATGTAGAACAACAGACCGCTGAAACAGCTGCTCCGGTAGAGGGATTGCATAGTCCGATCAATCAATCTCCAAAGGAAGTTGAAGTATTAAAATCACAAATGAGGTCACTAGTAAACGACTTGCTGAAAGCCCAGAAAAAGCTGGATGCAGAGGTACACATGAAGAAGTCTCTTCAGGAAAGATGTCTGGATTTGGAACAAGAGCTGGCTAACGTCCAGCTGGGTATGGAGGAAATAGACGACCCTCTCACTGGTCTAGCTCAGGACGACACCGAATATTACCATGACCTGGTGGACGACACCGAATATTACGATGTCCTGTCCTGCCCAGCTTGTAACTTCGACTCCCAAAGTGCAGAAATCATGGAGGAGCACCAAAAGTCTACGGAACATCGGGAGAAGCTGGCTCTACGACGGAAACAGGAGGAAGAGAAGGAGGAACTGCGCATGCAGCTGGCAGCTGTGGCAGCTGACAATGGAGCCCAGAGAGTCTCCAAGAAGCAGAAAAGGAAAAGTAAAAACAGAAGATGACCCATCTGAACCATTATCACCTCTACCAGATCACACACGTGGTCCCTCCGAACGGAGCCAAATCAGTTCGGAAGTTCAAGCTGTTAAATCCATGAAAGGACTATTGAATGAGTAACGTGAACCGACTACACCACAGAGATTGAATCTGTGAACTGTTTTCCGCAGAGACTGAATCTGTGATATGTTACGTTAAACATGAAGTTATATATGTATATATGTTATTACGTTATGTTAAATGGGGGGGATGACTATAAAGCTAAGAAGGGAGGAGTGTTGTGTATGTAACCTGTTCCACCTTTAGAGAGCTTAAGCCTGTTCCACCTTAAGAGATGTACTACTTTCTCAGGCTGCTGTAGACGTAATACCGGGGGTGAACACACCGGTATATAAGCACTGTGCAGTAATCTTGTATTCAGTATAGTCCCTACCTCCAACCAGTAAAGACCTGTTTTTATTGTTACTCATTAGTCTGTTTTAATTAACTAAATAATTCACAGACTTAACAAGATCCCCATCAGATCCACTGATGGTATCCCCACTCCCAACTCACACTGAATCCTTTCATAGCCTCCATCTCACTCTAAATTTGGCTATTAAATCTCAGCACTTGCAGGCACCAATTGATACAATAACAAATGGTGGAAAAATTCCTTCAGAAGCCTTCATGGTTTTCGAGATATTTACACAGTCAACACTTATAATTAATGATGTCTCTGTGTTCCTAACCAAAGAGGCATACTCTAAATCTGTCACAGACAAATAACTTTCTCTTCCTCTCTAGACTGTAATTTTTCTTGCTTATCCATGCAGGAGATGGTATTGTGCTTTCAAATAATCACATATGTTATGGTTCAGTTTATCAGTGCAAAAGCTTAGTCACATTAATAGATTTTAGCTCTTCAACATTGTCCTGTTTCAAGTAGTGTTCTACATTAAATCAGTCTCCATTTAGTCCTTCAAATGCGTGTTGATACACAGTTCAGGCCATGCAGCGACTTCAATATCCATAAAGCTAGGGCTCATAAAACAATGTAGATTCCATAAAGCCAACTCAATATATTGTCAGAATTTAGTCCATACCAGCTCTACATTCTGAAATAAATAGTGTAACCGTGCCTTTTTTATGTACTGTACAGTATTAGTTATAGATTGTGTAACTGACAACAATAACAGGGAATTTCATGAATCTCGAACAATTCTTCTCAGTTTTTATATCTCAGTTGCTCCCCTTCTTTCCTGTAGTACAGTTCCACAGGCATCAGCAGCCCTCTGATAACTTACTGGGTCATTCTTCAACTTTTTTAGGTCAAGTTTCTGCCTTCTTTTTATTTCACATTCCATTAATTAGCAACACCTATGTGCTTGTAGCTGAAATCATTTCTTGACTCTGAATTTAATGATGAAGTTTTAATATTGTTCTTTTACAAGACTGACAAAATCATGGTTTCAAAATAAAGTCTGGAAAGCAGGAACTTTTTGGGTAATCAGCACCTTACTTGGTGTTACAATTCATCTTCACGACAGGTTCACACTTCATGCTGCTGACAGCCTGCACTTGTTGACAGTCTACAATAACAATGTTTCTCGCTTGGGAATTTAATACCAAATAAAGATAGATGCAGAATAATTACTCTTATCGATATGATTGCTATATAATAGGATGTGAAGTCGAGCCTTGGAAACATATGAGCTTATACTACATAATGTTAAAATGATTACCTCTAATGGCTTGTCACTCTACAGGCTCAAATTGTTAGCTGTGCCTCCAATCTGCTACTCAACACAGAGTTTCAATTCTTTTTTAAGGCCAGTCATGCTGCACAAACTGTTATGCTAAATAGGTTTTATATAGCAGCTGCAATTAAAGTTGTTAGGTTATTTCGTCTCTTGAGTTTCTAAATTTGAAATGGTCTTACGACAGGGCTCTGCTGCAAATTAGCCTCTGGCTGTTAGTTTTCCCTCTGAGATCTTTGAAACGTGTAAGTGTCTCAAATCAACATGTGCTTAATAGAAATGAATCAATAGAACTAGAAAAGACCAAACTATTGGTGGTAGCTCAAGGGGTACATACAGCAAGGAACTGAGTTATGTAGAACAGGGAGGTCCCAGTTTCAATTTTTCATCAGTGCTGAGTTAGCTGATCAGAGCCCAGTAATTGGCTTTAGCAAATCTGGGCTGCGGTAGAGGAGAAAAATCAATCAAATTTCAGACACTGATTACTATCAGATGACTCCAGGTGGAAAGTATATATATGTGGATGACAGGCTGTGATAACTCCCACAAGATAGGCAATAAATACAGCCTTTACAGTGTTCCTCACACCCTGAGTAAAAATTGGAAGATAATAAGGGGTTGAATTTCCAGTATTATTTGTGTTTACTTCAGATTTCAAGGATTAATGCTTGTTCTTTTTGACTCTATACATGTGAATGTGCAGTTTTTGGTGAAATTAGAATATTTAGGAATATAAGTGATACTGCTCAAAATTTGTTTTTCCCCTTTTAAATGGAAGTTCATAGGATAATTTTCCACATTTGTATTGATGATACGGAGCCTTGCTCACCCCTCCCCCCCCCCCCCCCCGCCCCAGCCCCGGCTACAAATATAATGAAACTGCTCTTTGTCGATGGAACGTGGTGGACAGTGTGCATGCAATTTCCCAACATGCACTGCTGGCAGCCATTGTCCCTTGTTGCCGGTATGAACTCAGGAAATCATCCTTTGTATCTAGATATTCAAATATATGCTAAATAGACTATATTTGCTACAGTGGCCATTTGCCACCCTTATGCCACATTTATGCTGTTTATAAAGAAGTGGCTCATAACCAGATCTCCAATTATATTGTTCACAGTAAATTGGATGATAGTCTGTTTCATTAGGAATGGAGCATTATACCATGTAATGCACAATGTATTATTCTGCTGCTAAGGTGGATCTGTGACCCTATAACACCACTAAGTCTAATTCCCAATAACTGAGGTCAACCAGAGTTTAAGTGCAGGTTGGAAGTTGCTTTGAAGGCGACGTCTGATGTATAACATCTGGAATGTGTTGGAGGCACACTAGATACTGGCTAATCTACCATGCTGTTGTCCAAGGAGAGTGAGGACCAAGTGAATTCACTGAAAATGCAATAATGAAATGAAATATAATATATAATATATTGAAATCATATGTTAGATATATGTAATCCACCGATATCTATTTTAGTACAGGAATCCCGCCCTAACCGCGGTTTTGCCATTCGCGGATTTCAAGTATACACGGTTTCCTCTCTGCGACAACTTTTGCCAACCACGGCAGTGAATTTTGCGTATACGCAGTTTTTAATTTAGGATTAAGGTAAATAACATGATTTTATTGCTTTTATATTCTTTTTTATTGTGTTATTTGAACATTTATACTGTATTTGCCAACCGCGGTTTTACTAACCACAGGGGTTTTCAGGGACGTATCCCCCACGGTTGAGGAGGGATTACTGTATATTAAAAATCCTATGTCTGTGTGCACTTCCTGCCAACCTTTTCTATTATAAATTCCTATGTCCACTTTTATAATAGAAATTGCCAGTATAAACTTGTCCCACTAATTATATCCTCATACCAGTGGTGGTACTAAATAATCAAATTCTATTTTTATTAAAAATGTATTCTGTGATTTGTACTGGTGCTTTACGGATTAAATTTCACAAATCTGTCCACTGCTCTGTGAAAAACTGTAAATGAGTGACATTTATATTTTATGTATATGCTCCTTTACCTCTGTATTTACTTTTTTTATTCTTTACTATTTTTAATGCTAAGAATACACAGCATGATGGTGTGCATGGTACACCAATTGGAGGAAGATGTCTGGTATTACAAGTAGCGGGGAAAGGGAATGGGGTTTAGCTGCACTGGGAGACAGTCAGTCCTCCACTTTGGTAGCAATGGGATATCCTGGGCTTTGGTCATATTGGGGAATAGTTTTGTAAGGGGTTTTAGATTGAAGAGGTTTCTCTCTCTAGAGGCCTCTCTCTCTTGCACAGTAAAACCTTGAGTGGTTCGACCCACTCGCCCCTTAGATTCTATACTCTGGACTTTGGGGCAGGAACTACAATGTAGAGAAAACTCTTGTAGACCAAGTTTGATGAAACGAAATGACATTTTATTGCATATGGAAAATTAAATCAAATGCAAGCAAATAAGAGAGTACATGGGAGGGAAAAACACAAACAAATCATAACGACACAATACTAACTAAGGCAAATACAGGCATCTTATACTCTACAAAAATCATCATGAAATAAGGAAACACACGGAACATCGAGGGACAACAACTCATGTTAATTGTACCCTTAAATCCACCCCCTTAAACCTATCTAGATCTGATTGTGAAGGGCCAAAAACATGCTCACCAATCCAACTAGGAAGTGCAAGGTTTTGAACCAGTCTGCATTTGATCCTTTCAGGCGTTCCGTCTCCACGTGGATCATGGAGCCCCAGCGAGCTGCGCCACACCTCTCTCCTGAGGTGGGGGTCGGGGGCGGCTGGACACCAGCTGGCCTGGATGTCGGCGGGGTCGGGGATCGTCGGCTCGACCCCGGTCAGAGGAGCCTTGGGCTGGCCCCCATCATTTCTTCAGTTTATTTTTGTCTCTTCTCCCAAGTCGGGAGAGGGCCTCTCATTTTCCTTCAGAAGCTTCCACTTCCCGCCCAAAATCAGGTTAGTCTTTGTTTAACTTTTGGTGGGCTGGGAGCACAGCGGGGTAGTTATTATATTTTAAAATATTTTAGATGGCTGGTAAAGGCCCATCTCTGGTCGGGAATGACCTTCATTGTTTTTAATGTCCTGCTGATCTCGTTATCTAGTCCTTGGTGCTGTTCTCATGAATATGAAATTGTCTCCTTTTGTTTGGGTCCACATTTAGATGGCCTCTGTCTCCAGGCTGATCTTGACTGGATCTGCATCTAATCTATATGTATATGTGGGGGTCTGGTTTTGTTCTCTCAGAAACTGCTTCCAGAACTTACTGTGGGTTGAATCCACAAAGCCGTCTGAGGATTCGCAGGAACCATTTTAAAATGTCCCAATAAGCTGGTCACGTGGTATGGCGGCCATTTTGTATGCCCCTTTTTCTGGGCTTCTTTTAAAACAGTCTTTAAAATCACGGCCTCTTCTGCCATTTGACCCTTATTAATACAAAGTCCAATTTTGCGAATCCTACAGTTTGGCAGAACTAGGGTAGTGGTCTTGGATTTCTGCAATCCTGTAGTAGGCCTACTGGAGTTTGGCAGCATGGAAGGCCCGTTGATCTGGCTCCACTGGGGAGGAGAAACCTAGCAGATCTATGGAAGGCAGAGCTGAGGTTTGTCACAACTGAGTGTTGAATGTGATGTTTGGCTCGCTGCTGGATTTTTGGTGTCTGCCAGGGTGAGGAGAGAGGCAGGGCACAGGCCTGACAGTACTGGTTGGGGGTGGGGAGGATCCAATGTATGGCCACGCTGGTTTATGACTTTCTCTGGGATCTTTGTAAACATTGCATTTGGTATTTTTTGATTGCCCTCTGGTTGTATATCTGTTGCCATCTATCTCTCTTACAGCTTTAAAAAAATGTAAATATTCCAATTACTAACTATCGACAAAACACAGATGGTAATTAAAACTTCAAAATTCAACTCATTTGTTTATTTTTAACTTTAAAACACAAATTAAATAAGAAAAGTTACTCTGTATGTGTGACTCTCTGTCTACGAAGGCTGACAGCTGTTAGCAATCAGAATGTTGGCATTTTCAGTCAACATAAGAGGTGATAATCGGGTGAGGTGATTCGAGACTATTTGCTTCAAACTTCAACTAATTTCTTTCTGGAAAATGAACTCAGTTACAAGGAGGAAGGATATTATTTCCCTGCACTTCCTGAAATTTTTATAGAACACAGAGCAAAAGCTATAACAGTAGTCTTTTTACCCTCTCTCAGGCACACTTACATAGCTTCTCTATTTAAAAAATATCCTCACTCTAAAATTCTACCTGAATAAAGGTTTTGTAACTTCTCCCCTAGCATTCCTTAAAATAATTCTGAATAACCTATGATCAGAAACTGCCTGAAGCTAAACAAAAATATTCTACCAATATAATTAATGGCCTGATATTGATGCATCCTGGGAAATTAAATACATTGCACATGCTCAAACTGAACAATCCAAATTCAGCTCACAGGCACAGCTCGAGTCAAAAATAGCAAGGTGTGAAGGAGGGCTGGGAAAATAAAGTCAGCTAATAGTGAAAGGAGAAATAGATGAGGATAATATTCATGCAGAAAGCAATTTAGCAAGAGGAATATGCAGCAGACGATTAAAATCAAATGGATTATTTATAAACAAGGAAAAGCCTGAACTAAAGGTAGGGTTAACTTAGACAATAAAAAATCATGGAAAAAGGAGTAGTGACCACCCGCAGGGGCCTGTAAAGTAAAGGACCTCCCCCTGACCCTGTGAACTTTAGTGGGGTCAGCACCGAAAGTCCCAGGTGGATGCGACTCCCACCCCCCTCCCTCCTCCCTCACAGGTGTTTGGCCTCTATACGTTTCTTTGTCACATAATACTATGTAGAATCCATGTACAATCTAGTGAACAAACATGAATAGTACTGTATATGTCAGAAGGTGCTATAATTCAATCAATTTTGATTTCATGCCTTGGCTCAGTGACTAACAGTTTTGCCTTTGAGTCAGAAGGTTATGGATTCATCTAACACTCCAGAGATTTGAGCACAAAATCTAGGCTGACACTCCAGTGCAGAACTGAGGGAGTGCTGCACTGTCGGAGTTGCTTTCCTTCAGATTAGACGTTAAACTCAGGCCCCATCTGCCCTCTTGGGGAAGTTTAAGATCCCACGGCACTTTTCGAAGAAGAGCAGGGGAGCTCTTCCTTTGTCCTGGCAAACATTTATCCCTCAACCAACACTTAAAACAGAAGATCTGGTCATTTGTTTCATTACTGTTTGTGGGACTTAGCTGTGGGCAAACCTGCTGCTGCATTTCCAACATTACACACCACTACAAAGAATGGGAGCACTTTCACCACACGGACGGCAGCAGTTCGATAAGAAAGCCCACCACCACCTTCTCAGGGAAACTAGAGATGGTTAACAAATGCTGGCCTTGCTAGCAACACCCATATCCAGCAAATTAATGTTTTTGAAAGTTAGTCTTCAGTCTACTAATGCATAAGACAAATAACATAAGCCCTGTTTGCCAGGGAAACACTTTAATCACTTTTCGCATGGAAAGGAGGCAACATCACAAGATGGTGTACATTTTATCAGGTAGCAGGTTTTTCAATGGTACAGGGTCTCAAATGGTGGCATATGTAGATATCAGGATCCTTAGCAATGACCGCATGAATCTGGTGTTGGATGACAGGAACAGAATAATGCAAGCTAATGTGTGATACCCTGGCAGCATTTATTGCCCATCCCTAATTGCCTTTTAGAAGGTGTGGTGGGCCCTCTTTTTGAACCGCTGCAGTCTGTGTGGTGAAGGTACTCCCACAGTGTTGTTAGGGAGGGAGTTCCAGGATATTGACCCAGCGATGATGAAGGAACAGCGATATATTTCCAAGTCAGGATGGTGTGTGACTTGGAGGGGAACATGGAGGTGGTGGTGTTCCCATGCGCCTGATGCCCTTGTCCTTCTAGGTGGTAGAGGTTGCAGGTTTGGGAGGTGCTGTCAAAGAAGCCTTGGCGAGCTGCTGCAGTGCATCTTGAAGATAGTACACACTGCAACCACGGTACGCCAGTGGTGGAAGAAGTGAATATTTAAGGTGGTGAATGGGGTGCCAATCAAGTGGGTACTTTCGTCCTGGATGGTGTCGGGCTCTTGAGTGTTGTTGGAGCTGCACTCATCCAGGCAAGCGGTAAGTATTCCATCACACTCCTGACTTGTGCATTGTAGATGGTGGAAAGGCTTTGGGGAGTCAGGAGGTTTTATGAAGGGGAAGTCATGTTTGACAAATTTGCTGGAGCTCTTTGAGGAAGTAACATATAGGGTGGATAAAGGGGAACCAGTGGACGTAGTGTATTTAGACTTCCAAAAGGCATTTGACAAGGTGCCACACAAAAGATTATTGCTTAAGATAAAAAATCACGGGATTGGGGGTAATATTCTGGCATGGATAGAGGATTAGCTATCTAACAGAAGGCAGAGAGTTGGGATAAATGGTTCATTCTCAGACTGGCAATCAGTAACTAGTGGTGTTCCACAGGGGTCAGTGCTGGGTCCCCAACTCTTTACAATCTATATTAACGATTTGGAGGAGGGGACCGAGTGTAACATATCAATGTTTGCAGATGATACTAAGATGGGAGGGAAAGTAGTGAGTGAGGAGGACATAAAAAACCTGCAAGGGGACATAGACAGGCTAAGTAAGTGGGCAGAGATTTGGCAGATGGAATACAATACTGGAAAGTGTGAGGTTATGCACTTTGGCAGGAAAAATCGTAGAGCAAGTTATTATCTTAATGGCAAGAAACTGGAAAGTACTGAAGTACAAAGGGATCTGGGGGTCCTGGTGCATGAAACTCAAAAGGTTAGTATGCAGGTGCAGCAAGTGATTAAGAAGGCCAATGGAATGTTGGCTTTCATTGCTTGGGGGATAGAATATAAAAATAGGGAGGTATTGCTTCAGTTGTACAAGGTATTGGTGAGACTGCACCTGGAATACTGCGTACAGTTTTGGTGTCCATACTTAAGAAAGGACATACTTGCTCTCGAGTCAGTACAAAGAAGGTTCACTCAGTTAATCCCGGGGATGAGGGGATGGACATATGAGGAGAGGTTGAGTAGATTGGGACTCTACTCATTGGAGTTCAGAAGAATGAGAGGCGATCATATTGAAACATATAAGATTGTGAAGGGGTTGGATCGGGTGGATGCGGGGAAGGTGTTCCTGATGATGGGTGAAACTAGAATTAGGGGGCATAGTCTTAGAATAAGGGGCTGCTCTTTCAAAACTGAGATGAGGAGGAACTACTTCACTCAGAGGGTGGTAGGTCCGTGGAATATGTTGCCCCAAAAAGCTGTAGAAGCTACATCATTACATAAATTTAAAACAGAAATAGACAGCTTCCTAGAAGTAAAGGGAATTAAGGGTTACGGGGAGTGGGCAGGAATTTGGACATGAATCACAGAATCACAGAAATCACACAGTGCAGATAGAGGCCATTTCGGCCCATCGAGCCTGCACCGACACGTATCCCACCCGATCCCCGTAACCCCTACATCAACACATATCCCACCCGATCCCCGTAACCCCACGTATTTAATCCCCCTAACACTAAGGGTCAATTTATCATAGCCAATCAACCTAACCCGCACATCTTTGGACTGTGGGAGGAAACCGGAGCACCCGGAGAAAACCCACGCAAACACGGGGAGAATGTGCAAACTCCACACAGACAGTCACCCGAGGCCGGATTCGAACCCGGGTCCCTGGTGCTGTGAGGCAACAGTGCTAACCACTATGCCACCGTGCTGCCCGGAATGGGTCTAGGTTCGGAATGGTCATGGCCCTGTGGGTAGCGGAGCGGGCCCAGGGGCCGTGTAGCCTGATCCTGCTCCTATTTCGTGTGTCCAATTCTGTTAGATTCAGGAGATGGTTCTGTGATAGTGGATTGGCGGTTAGGATCAGATCAGCCATGATCTTATTGAATGGCGTAGCAGGCTCGAGGGGCCGATTGGCCTACTCCTGCTCCTATTTCTTATGTTCTTATGTTCTTATGTGAGTCACTCACCACAGAATACCCAGCCTCTGAGTGGCTCTTGTAGCCACAGTATTTATGCGGCTGTTCTAGTTAAGTTTCTGGTCAATGGTGACCCACAAGATATTGATGGTGGGAGATTCAATGATGGCAATGCCATTGAATGCCATGGGGAGGTGGTTAGACTCTCTCTTGTTGAAGATAGTCATTGCCTGGCATTTGTATGGCATGAATATTACTTGCCACTTATCAGCCCAATCCTGGATGTTGTCCAGGTCTTGCTGAAGGCGGGCACGGACTGCTTCATTTTTTGAGGGATTGTGAATGGATCTGAACACTGTGCAGTCGTCAGTGAACATCCCCACTTCTAACCTTATGATGGAGGAAGGTCATTGATAAGTCCATTTGCTATGTTCTTGCCCACTCACTTAGCCTGTCTATATCCCCTTGAAGCCTCTTTGCATCCTCCTCGCAACTTACATTCCCACCCAGCTTTGTATCATCAGCAAACTTGGATATATTACATTTGGTCCCCTCATCCAAATCATTGATATAGATTGTGAATAGCTGAGGCCCAAGCACTGATCCTTGCGGTACCCCACTAGTTATAGCCTGCCAACCCGAAAATGACCCGTTTATTCCTACTCACTGTTTTCTGTCCATTAATCAATCCTTAATCCATGCTAGTATATTACCCCAATCCCATGAGCCTTAATTTTGTTTAATAACCTCTTGTGTGGCACCTTATCAAATGCCTTCTGAAAATCCAAATACACCATATCCAATAGTTCCCCCTTATCTATTCTGCTAGTTACAACCTCAAAAAACTCTTTAACAGATTCGTCAAACAAGATTTCCCTGTCATAAATCCATGTTGACTCTGCCCAATCCTAGTATTATTTTCTAGGTGCCCTGTTACCACGTCCTTAATAATAGATTCTAGCATTTTCCCTACTACTGATATCAGGCTAACGGGTCTGTAGTTCTTCATTTTCTCTCTCCCTCCTTTCTTAAATTTGCTACCTTCCAATCTGCGGGAACCGTTCTAGAATCTATGGGATTTTAGAAGATGATAACCAATGCATCTCTATAGCCACCTCTTTCAAAACCCGAGGATGTAGGCCATCAGGTCCAGGGGATTTATCAGCTTTCAGTCCCATTAATTTCTCTAGTACTATTTTTTAATAATACTAATTTCTTTCAGTTTCTCATTCTCACTAGACCCTTGGTTCTCCATTATTTTCGGGAGGGTTTTTGCGCCTTCTTCCATGAAGACAGACACAAAGGGCTGGATTTGACCAGCCCTGAGGAGGCGGGTTTGGAGGTGGGACTGCTGGGAAAGTCAAAAAGAAAGGGAGCGGGACCCGAACCTGCTTCCAACCCACCTCCAACCAATCTTCCCGGGAGTCGGGTCCTCAATTTGCGCAGGGACCCGACTCCTAGCGGTGAGAAGATGATTATAGCCACTTAACTGCCTGTTAACAGATAGTTAACAGGCAGTTAAGAGGCTTTTCCCAATTTTTCAACTGCTGCTGCGGGCGTCCCGATATCAGGGAACCCCGCCAAGGTAAGTGAGGCGTGCTGTGGGTCTGTTGTTATGTTGGTGTTTGGATGACAGCTGCAGACGTGGTGTGAAGGATGCAATGGGACAATGGTTAGTATCAGAGGTAAGGAAACATTGGGAAAGTAATTTTTAATGTGGTTAGATGTTTCTGCAGGTGACAAGCTGTGAAATGTTTGTGTAGCCTCATCTCATCGGGAGAAGTGACAGATGGCTTCTGCAATCTGAGCTGCAGCTGCCATCTGTTTTATCCTCAGGAGAGAGTAATTGGAGAGCCTGGGTGAAAGGGCTCACCTTTGGACAGTGATTGTCAGTGTTTGACAGCACCTCAATGCTGTCATACACTGACACTTCATCTGTCAAACAAGTGTGGCGCATATGCCTTTAAGAAAACTGGCAGATGAAGCATCATCAACTGATGTCATCTGACACCGGCTTTCCCTTAATTGGCCAGCAAGCCCACAGGGTGGGCTTAACAAGGCCAATCAGGGCAAAATAGCATCTGTTCGTCAGACATCACTGGGGGTGGAACTAGAACCCGGAAGGCAGCAGTCCCGCCCCCAACTCGTCTTGTTAAGTAAAATCCAGCCCAAAGTATGTGTTTAATTTCTCTGCCATCTCCTTATTCCCCATTATAATTTCTCCTGTCTCAGCCTGTAAGGGACCCACATTTGCTTTCACCAATCTTTTCCTTTTTACATACCTATAGAAGCTTTTACAGTTTATTTTTATGTCTCTCGTTAGTTTACTCTCATTCTACTTTTCCTTTCTTTATTAATTTCTTGGTCCTCCTTTGCTGAATTCTAAAATCTTCCCAATTCTCAGGCTTACTGCTCTTTTTGGCAACATTATAAGCCTCTTCCTTTGATCTAATACTATCTTTAGTATAGCCACGGTTGGACCAATTTTCCTGTGGTTTTTGTGCCTTAAAGGAATGTATATTTGTTGTAAATTATGTATTAATTCTTTAAATGCTAGCCATTGTTTATCTACCATCATACCTTTTAATGTAGTTTCCCAATCTACCTTAGCCAACTCACCCCTCATACCTATGTGGTTTGCTTTGTTTAGATTTAAGACCCTAGTTTCGGATTTAACTAAATCACTTTCAAACTTAATATAAAACTCGATCATATTATGGTCACTCTTCCGTAAGGGCCCCTTTACTGCAAGGTTATTAATTAACCCTTTCTCATTGCACAACACTAGATCTAAAATAGCCTGTTCTCTAGTTGGTTCCTCAGCATACTGATCTAGAAAACTATCTTGTATACATTTCATGAATTCGTCCTCCACACTATTACTGCAAATTTGGTTTGCCCAGTCTATATGTAGATTAAAGACACCCATGATTACTGTATTACCCTCGTTACATGTGCCTCTAATTTCCTGATTTATACTCTGTCCTACATGACAACTAGTGTTTGAAGGCCTATAAACAACACCCACCAATATTTCCTGCCCCTTGCTGTTTCTTAGCTCCACCCAAACTGATTCTACTTCTTGATTTTCAGAGCTAAGATCCTTTCTCTCTACTGTCTTTATCCCATCTTTTATTATTAGCGTGCTCCTCCTCCTTTCTCCATTTTGGCTATCTCTTCTAAAAGTTAAGTATCCTGGAATATTTAGTTCTCAACCTTGGTCACTTTGCGACCACATCTCCGTTATAGCTATTAGAGCAAACCTGTTAATTTCTATCTGCTCTATTAATTCATCTATTTTGTTGCAAATGCTTCGTGCATTCAGATATAGGGGTCAATTTTAACTCAGCCGTGAGGCGGGCTTTGAGGCATGTGGGAGGTTAAAATTGCAAAATCTGGGGGTCGGGACCCCCCCGCCTGGGTCCCGACCCCGAGCCATTTTAACCCAGGCGTATCTGATGGTCCCGAATCAGTCCCGCCGCCAACAGGCGGGACTGGTCTTTAAGGCCCTTAATCAACAATAATTGGCCTTTATAATCCCATTTTAACAGGCTCTTGCATTTTTAACCCTTTTCCCACGTAAAACACGCCTGGTGGGGATCACGCCTGTGAAACCTGGTGTGAACACTATTGGCTTGCTGACTATCAGCTGCAGGTCAAACATTAAAGAGGAGATTTGATCAGTCATCATTTGCAGGTAGCAGGACTTTGTTGTTTCAGGCCTGGGGCAACATTTACCAGGCTTAACCACACCTGTGGAAGGTTCGAGCCTCACACACCTCTCCAGTGTGACCTCCTGGGAGACCCCGCTCGCCACATTCACTCAGCGCTTCCTCAACGGAGGCATATACCAGAAGCATGGGAGCCATTTATTTCCTTCCCTTCTGGGCATTAGATGAGCTCGAACACCAGCCATGGCACCAGCAGAACCAGGAACCACAGCAGCAGCAACAGGAGTGCCAGGCTGCTGCTCACCCGCCTGAAGCTGCACAGGCCAGAAGGGGCCAGCGCTTGGAAGTGGATTGAGAGCACCTTGCTGCACATCAGGGGACCATGGGGACCCGTATCTGCACTGGCAGTCCTACTCAGAAGGACTTCCATGAAGGTCTGGTTTCTCTGTTCAATAGATGCCTATCACTCCTCAAGAGATGTCATTCTATTATGAACACTCACCATGTTTTCCATACCCTGGCGACTTATCTCCTCCATGGAGGTTGACATCCTTTCCATGGTGATGCGTTCATGCGCCAATGACTCCACAAAGGCTCTGCTCATGTTCGCAATGGACTCCTCCATTCGCTTCACACTCACATCGACCCTGGCGACAAAACCTGCCAGAGACTCCTGCATTTGTTCCTGGAGTTCCAGCCCACTGATCTTATGGATGGACCCAAAGGCAGAGGACTTACTCCACGTGGATTCCAACTAAACTTCCACCCTTCGTGCTTCGGATCCACCCAGGATTACAAATATCTCCAAGATATTCATCGTTCCTCGAACTACTGCTCTCGCCGCATCCTGAGATCCACGCTCAACGCCATGCAGCGCCACATGAACACACTCGACTTCTCTCTTCAGCAACACCGGCGCACTCTATCTCAAAGCTGTCCGGGTCCACAGTTCCATTTCATCCTTCGACTCATCCGACGCTTCAACAAAAAACTTTTCTTCTTCCTTTCCGATGTCAAGGATCGCAAGCTTCATCAACTCTTGGACACCAACGGCCCTCCGGAACCTTCTTCCCCTTCACTTTCCTCTGACCCCCCTTCTCCCAATCCCACCCCCTGCCGCGTTTTCACTATCCCCTCTGACCTTCCACTCTCTGACCCTGAACGATCAGTCCTCAGCAAAGGCCTGAGCTTCATCCCCTTACGCCCCCACCTCAATGAATTTCGAGCTCGGCACGATGTTGAGCTCTTTTTCCGCCGCCTTCGTCTCCGTGCCCACTTCACTGGCCAGGAGTCTTCCCCCCGCACAACTGACCCTTTCTCCCGCTTGCAGAATTCCCGTTCTACCTGGACCCCTCCCCCTGGCCTCTTACCCTCTCTAGATCTTTTCATCGCTAACTGCCGCCGCGACATCGGCCGTCTCCATTTCTCTGCTCCCCTCACTCACTCCAACCTACCTCCCTCTGAACTTGCAGCACTCCATTCTCTTAGATCCAACCCTGACATTGTCATTAAACCCGCTGACAAGGGTGGTGCTGTTGTTGTTTGGCGTACTGACCTCTACCTAGCGGAAGCTGAAAGCCAACTCTCCGACACCTCCTCCTACCTCCACCTGGACCATGACCCCACTACCGAACATCAAACCACCGTTTCCAAGACTGTCACTGACCTCATCTCCTCTGGAGATCTTCCCCCCGCTGCCACCAACCTCATAGTTCCCCAACCCCGCACAGCCCACTTCTACCTCCTTCCCAAGATCCACAAACAGGACTGCCCTGGTAGACCCATCGTTTCAGCCTGTTCTTGCCCTACAGAACTTATCTCTTCCTATCTTGACTCTATCTTTTCTCCCCTTGTCCAGTCTCTTCCCACCTACATCCGCGACTCTTCGGACGCCCTCCGCCACTTTAACAGTTTCCAGTTTCCTGGCCCCAACCGCTTCCTTTTCACCATGGACGTACAATCCCTCTACACCTCCATCCCCCACCCGGATGGCCTGAGGGCGCTCCGCTTCTTCCTTGAACAGAGGCCCGACCAGTCCCCATCCACCACGACCCTCCTCCGCCTGGCTGAACTTGTTCTCACATTGAACAACTTCTCCTTTAACTCCACTCATTTCCTCCAAATCAAAGGTGTTGCCATGGGTACCCGCATGGGTCCCAGCTATGCCTGCCTTTTCGTGGGCTATGTGGAACAATCTTTGTTCCAGTCCTACTCGGGTCCCCTCCCTCACCTCTTTTTCCGATACATTGATGACTGTATCGGTGCCGTTTCCTGCTCTCGCCCCGAACTTGACAATTTCATTCACTTTGCCTCCAATTTCCACCCTTCCCTCACCTTCACATGGTCCATCTCGGACTCTTCCCTTCCCTTCCTCGACTTCTCCGTCTCCATCTCTGGGGATAGGTTATCGACCAATATTTACTACAAGCCCACTGACTCCCACAGCTACCTGGACTACACTTCCTCCCACCCCGCTTCCTGTAAGGACTCTATTCCATTCTCCCAGTTTCTCCGCCTCCGCCGTATCTGCTCCGACGACGCCACCTTCCACACCAGTGCTTCAGACATGTCTTCCTTTTTCCGCAACTGAGGATTCCCCTCTACTGTGGTTGACACTGCCCTCGACCGTGTCAGTTCTATCTCCCGCACTTCTGCCCTCACCCCTGCCCCTCCCTCCCGGAACCACGATAGGGTTCCCCTTGTCCTCACCTTTCACCCCACCAGCCTCCACATTCAACGGATCATCCTCCGGCATTTCCGCTACCTCCAAAGTGATCCCACCACCAAACGTATCTTCCCCTCCCCTCCCCTTTCAGCATTCCGCAGGGACCGCTCCCTCCGAGACACCCTAGTCCACTCCTCTATCACCCCAAACAGCCCTTCCTCTTCGCCTGGCACCTTCCCGTGCAAGCGGAGGAGATGTAACACCTGCCCCTATACCTCCCCCCTTCCCACTGTCCAGGGCCCCAAACACCCCTTCCAGGTGAAACAGCGATTTACTTGTACTTCTCGCAATCTAGTATACTGTATTCGCTGCTCACGATGCGGTCTCCTCTACATTGGGGAGACCAAACGCAGATTGGGTGACCGCTTTGCGGAACACCTCCGTTCAGTCCGTAAGGGTGACCCCGAGCTTCCGGTCACCTGTCATTTTAATTCACCGCTCCATTCCCACTCGGACCTCACCGTCCTTGGCCTCTTGTATTGTTCCACGGAAGCTCAACGTAAACTCGAGGAACAGCACCTCATCTTCCGATTAGGCAGTCTGCAGCCTTCCGGACTCAATATCGAGTTCAACAATTTCAGATCATAAGCTCGGCCCCCATTTCATTTTCTCTTGTAATTGTTCCACTCCTTTCCCCCCCCCCCTTTCCTTTTGTTTCTCTCTCACACCTGGCAGCTATCTTTTGCCCTGCCAGTACACTTTACACCTAATCCCAGCCTATTACCATCTCGTCTAGCTTCTAATCTCTTTTACTTCTTTTGTTTCTTTTATTCTTTTGTCCGATCGCAGCCCTGCCTCCGATCTAGTTTCTTTTCTTTCTAGTTTTGAAGAAGGGTCCAACCCGAAACGTCAACTCAAATTTCTCTCCACGGATGTTGCCTGACCTGCTGAGTTTTTCCAGCATTTTCTGTTGTTATTCCAGAGGCAGAGGGTCGACATGCAGCTGAGCCGAGCTGGCAGAGTCCTGCGCCCTCCGACTTGCACTCTCCACTGCTGTCCCTGTCTCCACAATCTGCTGATGCTCACTTGTGAGCTGTGATACACCAGGTGACAACATTACTCTATGTCCCATAGGTCCCGCCGAGGTGTGAGTGTCTGCGCTGGTCCTGGGTGCGCTGAATTCTGCTGACGCTGCGCCCTCAGAGGTTGCAGATTCCTCTGAGGTGTCTGGAAGCTCAGGTTCTTCCTCCTGGACAGTGGTGATGGGGGCTCTCAATGGTCCTGTGGGGGAGTAAAGGAAAAGAGTTAGAGATGTGAGGTCAAGGTTATATGCACATTGCATATTGCAGATGATCATAGGTCCATCTGTTATAGCTTCAGAATCATTATCAGCAACTCATGCAATGTCAATGAGAGAGATGGAAAACTATTCTGTCACCAGCTTGCTGCGATGCACCCATCTGTCCGTCACCCACTTGCGCCTCATCCTCCAGTCCTACGATCTCCAGGACCGCCTCCTCCCAGGGGGTGAGGTGGGCTACCGATGGTCGCCCTCCTCCTGTCCTCACTCGTTCTCTTTTATTGTGAGCTCTCTTTTCCTGCAATGAGGGAGACAAGTGGAGTTTGAGTGAGAATGAAGGAGTGAGTGTAGAGAATCCATAGCATAGGTGCTTAGAAGGAGACAAAGATGGAGTGAGGTGGCAAGACCAAGGGCCCTCCCTGTGTGTTGTCAGTTGTTTTCATAGCACCAGAGTGATAGGGAGTGTGAGGGCTGCATGTTCGAATAGTTATGTGAATGTGAGCATAGAGAGAGAGGGAATGGGTAAGGGTGCATGGATGTCAGTGTCAAGTGGGATGTGGAGGAAGAGATTGCTAAAGCTGAGTGCTGGTGAGGAGAGGCAATGGGGATCAGATTGAGAGTGATGGGAACTTCATACTCACTTTTCCAGTGTGCTGAAGGTCATGAAATCTCTTCCTGCACTGTATCCAGGTTCTGCGGATAGCCGATAAGGAGTTGACCTCCTCTGCCGCTTGCAGCCACGCAGCCTTTGTCTGCTGGGGAGACATCTTCCTCCCTGATGAAGGGAAGAGCACCTCCTTGTAAGCTCTTGCTCCCTCCACTAAAGCCTGCAGGGCAACGCCGTCAAAACAGGGTGCAGACCTCGGTCTTTCTCTTGCCATTCTGCTTCCAGCTCAGTGTATCAGCAAATGTCAAAAGGTTGGCAGCCTGCAGAAGAAGCAAGGCTTGTTGCAGACCCTAAATGCAGCAGCAATAATGACATCATATTATGCGACTTTCTGACTAGAAATACTCATTTGCCAAGGGTTCCCACACGTTGGAAATCAATTGGCCAATTGAGTTAAAATTGCATCAATCTCACACACCCATTTAGATTCATGTGGGAAACACCAAATTCGGGGAACCCGACAATTCCCCGCACCTGAGTTAAAATCGACCCCAAAGTGTCTTTAGCTTTGACTTTTTTCTATTTTTCCCTGATATCACCTTAGTCACTGATGACCTATTACCTTTGTTACTCTCTCTGTCCCTTCTTGACCCACTCTGCTTATTTTTACCCAAAACTCTACTTTGCTCTCGAGCCTCGGCATTTCTCTTGCTGCTTTTAAATTTATTCTTTCATGAATCCTCCCAACCTCCTTCATCAGTTTAAAGCTCTGTCTACTGCCCTAGTTATTCGATTCACCAGGATACTGGTTCCAGCCCAGTATAAGTGCAGTACGTCCCAGTGGATCAGCTCTCTCTTTCCCCAGTACTGGTGCCAGTGCACCATGAAGCAAAACTATTGCCTCCCACACCACTCTTTGAGCCACACATTTAACCTTCTAATCTGCTTATTCTTGTGCCAATTGGCACGTGGCTCAGGCAACAATCCAGAGATTATTACCTTTGAGGTTCTGCTTTTTAATTTGGACCCCAACTCCTCAAACTCTCTCAGCAGAACCTCATTCCTAGTTCTACATATGTCGTTGGTTCCTACGTGGACCACGACAACTGGATCCTCCCCTTCCCACTCCAAGTTCTTCTCTAGCCGTGAGGAGATGTCTTTAACCCTGGCACCGGGCAGACAAAACAACCTACGGAACTCCCGGTCAAGACTGCAGAGAACAGTATCTATCCCTCTGACTATACTATCCCCTACCACAATTACAATCTCTTTCACTCCCCCCACTTGAAGGGCCTCCTGCACCATGGTGCCATGATCAGCTTGCTCTTCCATCCTGCAGGCTTTTCCCTCATCCACCCAGGCAGCAAGAACCTCATACCTGCTGGATAAGGACAAATTCTGAGGCTCCTCCAGCACATCACTTGGTGTCCCCATACCTGCCTGTGTCGCAATCACACCCTCCTGTCCCTGACCACTAACCAGACCTAACCTAAGGGGTATGACTGCCTCCTAGATCAAAGTGTCCAGGTAACTCGCCCCCTCCCTGATGCCCCACATGATACTCTGAGCTGAAGCTCCTCAAGATGCCATCCAGAGTGGGGAAACCATGCAATCAGAGGACTAGGAGGTGCAGCCTGAGCCCTTG
The DNA here is from genome assembly GCF_052327205.1 of Somniosus microcephalus. Classification (NCBI taxonomy): domain Eukaryota; kingdom Metazoa; phylum Chordata; class Chondrichthyes; order Squaliformes; family Somniosidae; genus Somniosus; species Somniosus microcephalus. Next base: position 176,050,020 of record NC_140987.1, on the reverse strand, counting down.
GTGGATGAGAAAGAACAATGGGCCAGAAATTCCTCCCCAAACGTGTGAGTACGGAAGGGGTACTCACGCGTCTGGCCGGAGGAAATGCCGGTTTTCAGCATGCACAGCGCATGCGCTGAAAACTGGCATTTCCTGTCCTCTAACCCAAGAGGTGAAGAGGCTAGTGCGTGCGCTGTAGGGGGCAGCGCGTGCGTCTTGGATTTCCTCTGTTTTGGGGGATTTGCGCATGTGTAAAGGCCTCCGGCCTTTACGCTTGTAAAAAGCACACGTAAGTATTTATTTTTACAGGTAAGTGGTGTTTTAGTGCAATTTAGAATGTTTTTTCCCACAGGTTTATTATTTTAAAGAATCTACAATAAGGTAAGTTTAGTTTTAGACCCTTTTTATTAAAAATTTATTTTTTTCAAAAAAGAAATTATTGTTTAAATTATTTTTTTAAACTTATTTATACTTAATTTAATGATTGGAATGTTTTTTAAATTTTTATTTAAAGTTTAAATAGTGTTTTGGGCCCCCGTAGTTTTCATGAGTTTGACAGTTCTTACTCTCAAACTCATGAATGAACCTTCCCCTCCCCTGATTGGTTGTACAGTGCTCACCTGATCCCAGCTGGCACATCGCACTAACTACGCCGTTGGATCAGGTAAGCACTGCGCGCTGACATCTGAACCGGGCCTGTGACAGGAAATGCAAGCAGGCCCGGGCTTCAGATGTCAGCGCGCAGGGTGTGTGCAGATCGGGGGCTTGCACGCGCGGCAAGCCCCCGACACCAAGTTCTGGGCCAATAAATGTTGAGAGTGATGTGCAGCCAGGGAGATGAGTACATCAATCATTGATTGACATGACTTTTACTTAATTCTGTAATCCTACAGCCTTTGATCACAATATATTGGCCCATGAATAACATGCGCTGCCTAATTAGCACTGTCTTTACTACCCGGCATATACATCAACCCATTACCTGCTACATTAATATGTCCTTTCTGAAAATAAATCTCTCCACAACATTACAAAGAAGCTGCAACCAATTTTTAGAGTACAGTGTGCCAATTTGGGCACCTGATTATAGGAAAGACAGTAAAGCCATAGAGAACATACAGCTTAAATTTACCAGGATGATGCCGGGGTGGAAAATTAGAGTTGTGAAGAGAGACTTGAGATACTGGAACTATTTCCACTGAAGCAAAGATGCCTAAGAAACATAGAAACATAGAAACATAGAAGATAGGAGCAGGAGTAGGCCATTTGGCCCCTCGAGCTTGGTCTGCCATTCAATGAGATCATGGCTGATCATCCAAATTCAGTACCCTGTCCCTACTTTTTCCCCATATCCCTTGATCCCTTTAGCCTTAAGAAATATATCTAACTCCTTCTTGAATACATTTAATGAATTGGCCTCAACTGTCTTCTGTGGTAGAGAATTCCACAGGTTCCCCACTCTCTGGGTGAAGAAATTCCTCCTCATCTCTGTCCTGAATGGCTTACCCCTTATCTTTAGACTGTGACCCCTGGTTCTGGACTCCCCTGCCATCGGGAACATCCTTCCTGCATCTAGTCTGTTAGAATTTTATACGTTTCAATGAGATCCCCTCTCATTCTTCTAAACTCCTGCGAATATAAGCCCAATCGTCCCAATCTCTCCTCATACGTCATTCCTGCCATCCCAGGTGTCAGCCTGGTGAATCTTTGCTGCACTCCCTCCATGGCAAGAACATCCTTCCTCAGATAAGGCAACCAAAACTGCACACAACACTCAAGGTGTAGTCTCACCAAGGCCCTGTGCAACTGCAGCAAGACATCCTTGCTCCTGTACTCGAATCCTCTCGCTATGAAGGCCAACATGCCATTAGCCTTCTTAACCGCCTGCTGCACCTGCATGCTTACCTTCAGCAACTGGTGCACAAGGACACCCAGGTCTTGTTGCACTTTCCCTTCTCCCAATCTATTGCCATTCAGATAATAATCTGCCTTCCTGTTTTTGCCACCAAAGTGGATAACCTCGCATTTATCCACATTATACTGCATCTGCCATGCATCTGCCCAATCACCCAACCTGTCCAAATCATACTGGAGTTTCTCGGCATCCCCCTTACAGCACACACGCCCACCAAGCTTTGTTTCGTCTGCAAACTTGGAGATATTACATCTAGTTCCCTTGTCTAGATCATTTATATATATTGTGAATAGCTGGGGTCCTAGCACCGATCCCTGCGGTACCCCACTAGTCACTGCCTGCCACTCGGAAAAAGACCCGTTTATTCCAACTCTTTGCTTCCTGTCTGCCGGCCAGTCCTCTATCCAAGTCAGTACCTTACCCCCAATCCCATGTGCTTTAACTTTACATGCTAATCTCTTACACGGGACCTTATCGAAAGCCTTCTGAAAGTCCAAATACACCACATCCACTGGTTCTCCCTTATCTATTCTACCAGTTACATCCTCAAAAAGGAGACTTAATAGAGGTTTTATAAATATGGTTTTGATAAAATGAATTGGAAAAGATTATTTCCTCTGCTTAGGTAGTCAGTGTGGGTCATCAATTTAAAATTGTCACTAAGGCAATGAGGAGAAATTTCTTTGCACAGAAGGCTGTTGGAGCATGGAATGGTTTGCCACAGGAAATAGTTGAGCCAGAGACCATTGCATCTATTAAGGGAACATTGAATAACTATTTGAAGCAAAGGAATAGGCGGATCTATGCGGGTAGAGAGGGGCTGTTGAATTAGTTTTGAATTGCTCAAACAAAGAGCCAGCATAGATGTGATGGGCTGAATGGCATTTAAATATGGCTCCACTCCTTTGTTGAACCTCTTCCAACAGAATATCTAAACTATCATAATTGACAGAGACAAGCCTGCCCACATGCCCTCATTGACCTTCCATGCCTGTTCTTCAATTCATCCCAAACAACCAGCTATGTTAAAAAGGAGCAGCAACCCTTCAAGAGTAGTCACAGGAGTCAAATCAATCATTTAATCTTTTCTTTAAAATACAAATCTCATGTTCACATCTCAGGTTTGTTCTGAACTCAATAGCTCTCCATAAAGGAGCCATTAAGACCTTGGTCCTGGGATTGCTTGATGCTGATGTAGATGGTGCCATCACAAGTGCCTTTATGCTGAAACATGTCAATATTAAAAAGCAATTCTTCAAACATAAAATACAAAGAAGGTATTTTGTACCCATTTGTTGAAAGTTTCATGTTTCTTTCAACGGGGCCAACATAATCATAATGGCAAAAAGAGTGACGTGGTGACTCATTCAATACCAAAATACCCAAAGAGCGTGAGTTCAGGTCCACAATTTTACCTGTGCCTCTGTGGTAAGGCTTTGCATAGAGAGCAGGATCTTTGCCAGAAAGAGGGAGATAAAATCAGAGACTAGCAGAACCCAAGCCATACCTTGTGCTCCATGTTGCAGAACAATATTGCTGAAAACTGCGAGTGATTCATGGTACACAGAGATCTAGACAGGGCGAAGGAAGAAAACAATATTACTCTTCACAAAAATATCAGTAGGAATGATATTCCTATGCTTGTGAATTATGATCCACATTCAGTCGATCACCATGTTCTTCACAGTTTAATGTAGACATTTAATGTTTAATGAGAACAACTGCACTGAATGCACAAGAGTAGCATATCTACTATTGCACCTGTTGCCCTGGAAGAACAATTTCTTTCACTATTATAAAATCATAAATTTAAATCATAAAGCTTTTATTTTCAAAGCAAAATATTCAAAATCCTTTCATAATTGTCTTTTGTATCAATTGTTTGGGGAAAAACAGAATTACAAAATGTAACCATCAAAATAAATCTTCTCCCACCCTACGACATTCAAACCTGCTTTCTTTTAATCTAAATGCCTACATACATCCTCCAAAACAGCAATCTGTTTTAGTTTAATATACACCCTTTCCATTTGTACATCCCTTCCAATAAGGTGCCCTTCTGCAAGTTTCTCATACCCGCATCTCGGAAATGTGTCTCCCAAGAGGATGAGGTTGGTATCAGAGAAACAGGAAGCAGTTCTGCTCAAATGAAAACCCTACATTCACCAGTTCCCACAAGCATCAGCACAGGAACAGCTACTTTAGTTAATCAGATTGGGGCCGTCAAGAGGAAGCACCTGAGTGAAGCAGCACCAAGCATTAGTGATCAGCTACAAGAGGAAGGGAGGTTTAAGGGCAGATAGCCAGCTGCTGCCATACCCACAGAATTGTACCTTATAGGGGTTACATGCCAAACTGCATTGATTAATCAGCAGAAGCCCTTCATGTGGTCCTTTGAGAATCTTCAGAGCTGCCTGGATGGAATGGCAAAGAGCATGCAGCAGCCCTTCTCTGACATATATGTTGACAGGTGAGAGGGGATCAGCTTGAGAGGATCTTGATGGCAGACTTCACACTCTTATTGCTGAACAAGAGTCTTTCCCCACACAGATCCCTAGTTATTAACAAGGAGCAGCCAGTACATGAGGGATAGCAAGAGGAGAAACGGATGATGACTTGACATCTCAAGGTAATGACCCATCCATCCCTACCACCGGGACCTCTCAGAGGACTGTAAAAGGAAGTTGGGAAGAGGAGTAGTTGGCAATAGTGGCAGGACCATTTCATGGCCCAGAACCATTAGGGCATTCATCACAAGTGAGTCATCATATTCCCTTGGAGGAACAGCAACATGCCACCATGATGGTTCCTTCCACTGAGGTTGCACTTAGAAGAAACATGAAATTAGGAAGTACATGACACGTACCCTACAATATCAATAAGGGCAAACATTGTGAAACAAATATTGATGCAGGGACACACATGGAGCAGGGCAATAAACTGGTTCCACCTCCTTTGAAATGTTTGGTGTTGAGTTATTAGTCACAAGGAACAAATGATCTTTGATGTTGGAGGCAAACATCTAGTAATAGTAGTGAAGACAATGGAGAGAGGGGAATTTGGCTTGCCATGTTGATATGGGATGAATGGAGTACAGAGTCCATTAGGTCTGTTCATGTAGCAGCTGAAGGGTTGCTTTTAACTCAAAATCCTTTCAATCATACACTGACACACTAACCTGCTTGGCTGTGCATCAGCCTAGGCCATTTCTCCAAATACAGGACAGTCATTATCAGGCCCAATGGAACGCTTATGCTGAGCACTTTGCAGCTGTAAGAGACAACTGATGGCAGCAAGAATGCTGATATTGGATGTGTATACTAAAGGGGTGCTGAATTGCATGAAAAAACAGCAGCAAGTAGCATAAAAATATGAATACAAGAAGTATAATGCAGAAAGTTAATTTTGGCAATTAAAAAACAGCAGGAAAGATCCAATTGCCAAAAATCAGTCAACCTAGCTTTAAATAATGGAGATAATATTTTGTAGGTTTTATATGAGCACTCAGTCAATAGGGAGCTGTGTTGCAGAAGACTACAGGGAATTCATGGACAGGTACAAAAAGCAATTACAAGGGCTAATGGAATGTTGGCCTTTATCTCAAAGGGGGCTGGAATACAAAGGGGAGGAAGTGATGTTTCAGTTGTACAGAGCCTTGGTCAGATCCCATCTGGAGTACTGTGCTCTGGGACCCGCACCTCAGGAAGAACATATTGGTTTTGGAGGGAGTGCAGCACAGATTCACCAAAATGATATCGGGGGCTTAAACGGTTAAATTATGAGGATAGGTTGCATAAACTTGGCTTTAATTTGAGTATATAAGGTTGAGGGTTGAGCTAATCGAGGTGCTTAAAATGATAAAAGGATTTGATAGGGTAGATACAGAAAATTCATTTTTTCTGCTGGGGGAATCCAGAACCAAAGGGCATAATCAAATTAGAGCCAGGTCATTTCAAGAGTGAAAGCAGGAAGCAGTTCTTCACACAAAAAGCAGTAGAAATGTTGAACTCTCTCCCCCAAAAGGATATGGATGCTGGGTCACTTAAAGCTTTTAAGATTGAGATTGATAGATTTTTGTTAGGTAGGGGAATCAAGGGATATGGGTCAAAGGCGGGTAAATGGGATTGAGGTACAGATTATCCAAAATCTAATTGAAAGGCAGAACAGACTCGAAGGGCTGAATGGCTTACTCTTGTTCCTATATTTCCCCCCTTTGCTCTGCCAATGGTGGCAAAGTGTTCACCTGCATCGATACTACACTTTGGAACTCTCTCCCTAACCTACTGCACTAACTTCTTTGACTAAGCTTTCTCGTGCTCTCTTAATTGCTCCCTTCCAGCTCGTCATCCATTCCCCTTGCACCTATTTGTGAAACATGGTGAGATGCCTTCTTAGTAAGCTGTGAGGAGGACAAAAAAAAGAGCCTGCAAAGGGATATAGGCAGGCTAAGTGAGTGGGCAATAAGGTGGCAGATGGAGTATAATGTGGGGAAATTTGAGGATATTCACTTCGTTAGGAATATTTTTTAAATGGTGAGAAACTATTAAATGTTGGAGTTCAGAGAGATTTAAGTGTCCTCGTACAGGAAACACAGAGAGTTAATGTGCTGGTGCAGCAAGCAATTAGGAAGGCAAATGGCATTTTGGCCTTTATTGCAATGGGATTGGAGTACAAGACGAAGGAAGTCTGACTACAATTGTACAGGGCTCTGGTGAGACCACTCCTGGAGTACTGTGCACAGTTTTGGTCTTCTTATCTGAGGAAGGACATACTTGCCTTAGAGGCAGTGCAATGAAGGTTCAGTAGATTGATTCCTGGGATGAGAGGGTTATTCTATGAGAAGAGATTGAGTAGATTGGGCCTGTACTCTCTCAAGTTTAGAAGAATGAGAGGTGATCTCATTGAAACATATAAGATTCTGAGGGGGATTGACAGGGTAGATGCTGAGAGGTTGCTTCCTTTGGCTGGAGTATCTAGAACTAGAGGGCATAGTCTCAGGATAAGGGGTCAGCCATTTAAGACTGAGATGAGGAGGAATTTCTTCACTCAGAGGTTTGTGAATCTTTGCAATTCTCTACCTCAAAGGTCTGTGGATACTAAATTGTTGAGTATATTCAAGGCTGAAATAGAAAGATTTTTGGACTCTAGGGGAATCAAGGGATATGGAGATCAGGCGGGAAAGTGGAGTGATGTCGATGATCAGCCATCCAAACCCCCACATTGCGGCTCCAGCACAGTATCCCGCTCCCGCTCGGCGTGTCAGCAGGATTCTTGAGCAAAGGTGCAGAGAGACTGTAGTGTATGTACCTTTAAGGGGAGAACTACTTTTTACAGCTCCTGTATACTGTAGTACCGGCAGTGACCACTGTAAGATTCGCAATTTTCAGCAAAAATCACGCAAGAAAACTGGATAAAATAAGACTGTTTATTGACCAAAGTAAGCTTGCACAGAAAAACCTTTGATAAAAAGGGCATACAAAATGGCCGCCAGGCCCCGTGATCAGTTTATGAACCATTTTATTTCTGTTACTGCAAGCCAGACAGGCTTGTGGATTGAAGACAGTGAGCCCACGAAAGCCAGTATCTGGGAACCGAAACTCAGAGCAACAGCATACATATTCAATGGATTATAAGTACAGGATGGGGCCCATCAAGATATGGGCGGACAATGTAAAAACACTTATACCCATTTATCGTACAAAGGAAAAACCGTTTAGCAGCCATCAAGGAAAATGTCCGGACCGATCAATATGCGAACCGAGCCGCGGTGACAATGCAAAGGACATTAACAGACATTATCGGCCAGGAAGGCCAGTTTAAGTTATCACCGGCTCCGTTACAAGACAAAGCGCCCCTGCAGAGATTTCTGCCCGCCAAAATTAATACAAAGACAGGACTATGATTTGGCGGGAGATAAGACTGTCCCAAAAGAGTATAACTATGGATTGAAATTGCATCTAAAAAACTTCGGACTTGGGGTTACTTGAACAACTTCACTTGACTGGATAGCGGCTGCTTCTTCTTCTTGGACGACTTCAACTTCTTCGGACGGGGCCAGGATTGGCGCCTCTTCCACTTCGGCAGATGCAGAATCGATGAAAACGTTTTCGTCTTTTTAAAGACGGACGGTTTCGGAAAAAGGACAACGTGGTCGGTGTTCAGCCAAACAAGGCTCGGCCACGACGAGAAGACGACAAGGGTGGCCCGGGTACTGGGGTCGGGAGATCATCGACGACCCAGGCCGACGGAGAAGAAACCCTCTGGAGAACCGGCGATCGATGCCACAAGATTCTCCCATGTGCATAACCTGCATCTAGGTCTGCTCCATGAACAAAAATCCACGATTGTGGATCTCAACCTTAACGAGCGCTCATCGAGGCTGGGTCTACCCCACCGCCTCGAGGGAGGAGAGAATATCGACTGCGCCAGAAGCTTCCAATCCATGTGACGACGGGAAGCGGTGTCAAAAGGTCTGTGAACCCCTTTCTCGCGATTTCGAGAGTGGTGAGCATGATCCCAAGTTCCCCAGGTCGAAACTTAGTTTAGGTATAGGGGAGGGAGTTAAGGGAAATCGTAATGTGTTTCCCCTTTTACGATGTGCCGTGTGTTCCCCATTTCCATAGAGTCAAGTTCATAAATTTGTGCATGATTGTAGTTATTTTAATCTGTGCCTATGACATGTATTTTGTAATGCTTCAAACTGTTCAAAAATAAAAGCATCCATTTCGTGCTATTCAGCCTGGTCTATTGAGTCCTCTTCTCTGCACTACTGTTCTCTGCATCTAAGTCCAAGGTCTAGAACCGTAGGGGGGGTGGGTCGAACCACTCAAGGGTAATTCTTGCACGAAGCCTGGCAGGGGGCCAGAACGGGCAAGAGAGAGGAAAAACCCCCTACACCACACCTGTATATAAACCCTGAGTAGGGATCTGTGATGTGCCTCAATAAATCCGAGACTCAATGTTAACTGAACAAAGCAAGGCTTTTATTAACTTAGAAGGTAACACACAGTGGAGAAGTGTCTCCCATCCAGAGGTCGGCTGTACTGGATGTGAGACACGCTGGGCCTGCTTAAGTAAGGGCCAGGTATGGGCGGAGCCCTACACACAATAAAATACAGGTGAGGAAATGGAACTGAGGTAAGGGAAATGAAACTGAAACTAAACCACAGTCACAGGCACAATCACACACAGAATACAGATGAGTGATGAATGGCATATTTCATCACATTCACCCCTTCTATAGATTTAGTCTGTTCGGGGGTTTGATAGTCCTCTGTGACCGACGTGGCTGTTGTGGTGCCGCGGGTGTCGGCTGGGTGTCCCCGGTGGCCTCCTGGGTCTCTGCCGGGGGCGCCGCCAGGGTTGTTGAAGGGATGGTTGGTGGGGGTACCATTGGTCGATGTTCTTCCGGGGGTGATGAAAGAGTAGTGGGTGGGTAAGAGTTGCTGTGATCGTTGTTGTGGTTGTTGTCGTTACCGGCTGGGGCGACGTCTTTTATGGACACGGTGTCCTCCCTTCCGTCGGCGTGCCGGACATACGTGTATTGGGGGTTGGCGTGGAGTAGGTGCACTGACTCCACGAGAGGGTCCGTCTTGTGGCACCTCACATGCCTTCGTACAAATACCGGACCTGGGGTGGAGAGCCATGACGGCATGGATACGCCTGAGGTGGATTTCCAGGGAAAAACAAACATTCGTTCATGAGGCGTGGCATTAGTGGCAGTACACAATAGCGACCGTATCGAATGGAGCACATCTGGGAGGACTTCCTGCCAGCGGGAGATAGGGAGGCCCTTGGTCCTTAGAGCTAGAGTGACTGCTTTCCATACTGTCCCGTTCTCTCGCTCCACCTGGTCGTTACCCTGGGGGTTGTAGCTGGTGGTACGGCTCGTGGCGATCCCCCTGGACAGCATGTACTGGCGTAGCTCTTCGCTCATGAAGGACGCCCCCCTATCTGTGTGGATGTAGCTCGGCATACTGAACAGGCAGAACAGGCTGTTGAGGCATTTAATGACCGTGGCGCTGGTCATGTCTGGGCAGGGGAAGGCGAATGGGAAACGGGAGTATTCGTCCACAATGTTCAGGAAGTAAACATTGCGGTCGGCTGACGGAAGGGGGCCCTTGAAATCTAAGCTGAGCCGCTCAAAGGGCCGTGTAGCTTTGATTAAGTGGGCTCTATCTGCCACCCACTACTCTTTCATCACCCCCGGAAGAACATCGACCAACGGTACCCCCACCAACCACCCCTTCAACAACCCTGGCGGCGCCCCCGGCAGAGACCCAGGAGGCCACCGGGGACACCCAACCAACACCCGCGGCACCACAACAGCCACGTCGGTCACAGAGGACTATCAAACCCCCGAACAGACTAAATCTATAGAAGGGGTAAATGTGATGAAATATGCCATTCATCACTCATCTGTATTCTGTGTGTGATTGTGCCTGTGACTGTGGTTTTGTTTCAGTTTCATTTCCCTTACCTCAGTTCCATTGTGTTGAAAAATAAGTTAATAAAATTGATGTGCCTCAATAAATCCGAGACTCAATGTTAACTGAACAAAGCAAGGCTTTTATTAACTTAGAAGGTAACACACAGTGGAGAAGTGTCTCCCATCCAGAGGTCGGCTGTACTGGATGTGAGACACGCTGGGCCTGCTTAAGTAAGGGCCAGGTATGGGCGGAGCCCTACACACAATAAAATACAGGTGAGGAAATGGAACTGAGGTAAGGGAAATGAAACTGAAACTAAACCACAGTCACAGGCACAATCACACACAGAATACAGGTGAGTGATGAATGGCATATTTCATCACAATCTGTACAGTTAGTTTTTAGAGTAACCCTCATCCAGTAAACACCTGTTGATTGTTCACTGCAGTCTCTTGTCTAATTATTGAAGGACACACAACATCAAGATATACGGATCTAACATTGGCGACGAGAAGATTCAAACCTATCTGCAACTCTGCATCACCTCCCAAGGATTCGCTCCTGGAGAATGTTAAATCCATGAATCTTAAGGTATGGTGTTCTTCAATAAATAGATGGAGACTGCAGATTAACAATCAACAGGTATTTACTGGATGAGGGTAGTCTAAAAACTAACAGTACAGATCCCTACACAGGGTTTATATACAGGTGTGGTCACTGCCGGTACTACAGTATACAGGAGCTGTACAAGTAGTTCTCCTCTTAAAAGGTACATACACTACAATTCCTCCCCTTTTAGATTAACAGTACCATAACATTCATTTAACAGTTAACGCTTTTAACATGCACATTATCTGAAATAGTCCATTTATAAATTCAGTCTTTGGGTCGGCTTCCTGATCCTTTCTGGATAGCGCCTTTCCTGAGTGTCTTGCTCTTGGTGCGGAGGCGATTCTGGCCCCCTATCGTCGGTTAGTTCATCAGCTTCCGATGCTACTGTTTCTGGGGTAGATGCTACCGGTATGTCGGGTTCATCACCAGGTACGCGAGACATGGGGTTGACTCGTTCCTGTGACGCTAGGATCTGGTCAACATGGCATCTCACAATGTTCTCCCCAACATCCACTGTGTACATTAGTGGCCCCTGCCGTGTGCATATCGTTCCGGGTTGCCATTTCTCTGTTCGGTAGTCGCGGGCCAAGACTGGTTGTCCTACATTGAAGCTCCTTGTCGGCTTCTCATTAATGTGCTGGAATTGCTTATTCTCAACATTTCTTCGCACATTTGCTCTGAGCAAATCCAGACGAGATCTCAACCTTCGGTTAAAGAACATCATGGCCGGGGTCTGGTTGGTAACTGTATGTGTCGCATTTCTGTAGGCTAACAGGAAATTGTCCACCTTATGCTGCAGTGGAATGTCATCATCGCACATCGCCCTTACTGCCTTTTTAAAGGTTTGTACGAACCTCTCAGCCAATCCATTTGTGGCTGGGTGATACGGGGCGGATGTGTAATGCCTTACCCCATTCCTTCTCATAAATTTCCGAAACTCTTCGGACACAAACTGTGGTCCATTATCAGAGCAAATCTGCTCTGGCAAGCTGTTCCTGGAAAATATGGTCCGTAGGACTGCAATCGTTTTCTCCGTAGTGGTGGAGGACATTTTGATCACCCCAGGCCATTTCGAGTGCGCACCCACTGCTATTAAGAACATTGAGTCCATGAATGGACCAGCAAAGTCAATATGCACCCGTTGCCATGGAGAGGAGGGCCACTCCCATGGGTGTAGAGGGGCATGTGGTGGTGCATTTTGGACCTTCTGGCATCCTGAGCCGCTCTTTGTTAGGTCCTCAATTTGTTGATCGATCCCCGGCCACCACACATAAGCCCTAGCAAGGCTTTTCATTTTCACCCCTCCCAGATGGCCTTCGTGAAGCTCATTGAGCACTCTCTCCCTTAACTTGGGTGGAATTACCACTCGGGATCCACACATCACTGTCCCCTGGCATACTGACAGCTGTTCTCTTCTGGATGAGAATGCTGACAACAGTGAGTCACCATCTGTTGACCATCCCTTCACCGTCAAATCATATACCCGAGACAGTGTCGGATCATTTCGGGTCTCCTTCTCCATATCCACGTTAGTTACTGGCAAGCGTTCAATTATGGTTGAATAAAATTTTTCGACAGCTGGTACTTCCTCCGGAGTAGGCAGTGGCAGGCGCGATAGCCCATCAGCGTTTCCATGCTGTTTCGTGCCCTTATACTCTATTTCATATTGGTTCGCCCCTAGAAAAAGGGACCATCTTTGTAGCCGTTGCGCAGTCATCACCGGAACGCCCTTCTTTGGATTAAAGATGGAGACAAGTGGTTGGTGGTCAGTCAGCAAGGTGAACTTCTGCCCGTGCAGATAGTGGTTGAACTTTTTCACTCCCCATACTAGGCTGAGGGCCTCCCTGTCAATCTGGGCGTAGTTGCGCTCGGCTGAGGTTAGTGACCGAGACGCAAAGGCTACTGCCCTCTCCAATCCATCTGGGAATTTGTGCGACAGCACCGCTCCAATACCATAGGGTGATGCATCACACGCCAACTGAATTGGTAGTGCTGGGTTGAAATGAGCCAACACCTCTTTTGATGTGATCAATTCTTTGCACTTCTGGAAAGCTCGTTTACATTTGTCATTCCACTTCCATGGTACCCCCGTTTGCAGTAGGGTGTTCAGTGGGTGTAATACTGTAGACAAATTTGGTAAGAACTTATGTTAGTAGTTCACCAGCCTGAGGAACGACCTCAGTTGTGACACATTTTCCGGTGCTGGAGCCTTGACTTCTGCCTCAATCTTTTCATGGGACTTATGTAACCCATCTTCATCAATAACGTGGCCACAATATGAGATCTGCTCCTGGAAAAACTCGCATTTGTGGCGATTAGCTCGTAGCCCATATTCCTTCAATCTAGTGAGCACCTGCTCCAGGTTGGTGAGGTGACCACTGTCATTTTCGCCCGTGACCAGGATGTCGTCCAAATAACACTGGGTCCCTGGAATCCCTTGCAGGACTTGATCCATTGCCCTTTGCCAAATAGCCGGAGCTGATGCTACCCCAAACACCAGCTGGTTGTATTGGTAGAGACCTTTGTGAGTGTTGATCGTGAGGTATTGTTTCGAGGCTTCTTCTACCTCCATTTGCAGGTACGCCTGGGCCAGATCAATCTTAGTGAAGCGTTTTCCTCCAGATAGCGAGGCGAAAATATCTTCAATCCGCAGAAGCGGATATTGTACCGTGTGAAGGACTGGGTTCACTGTCACCTTAAAGTCCCCACAGATGCGAACCTTCTTTGGTTCCCCAGGCGTATTACTCAACGACCTCTTCATTACAGGAACGATGGGTGTAGCCCACTCGCTCCAGTCCACTTTGGATGGTACTCCTGAACGTTCCAAACCTTCCAGCTCTGCTTCGACGGCTGGGCGGATCGCATAAGGCACCGGTCTGGCCTTAAGAAACTTTGGGCTTGCATTTTCCTCTATTTTAATCGTCGCTGTTATGCCTTTTAGTGTTCCGAGTCCCTCCTGGAACACTTCTTGTGCATCAGTTAGAATTTTTGACAGTCGTCCAGGTGTGACGTCGTCATCCTTTTTGGCCTCTACAATCAGTGCCTGTATGGAATGTCAATCTAACTGTATCTTCCGGATCCATTCACGTCCTAGTAGTGGTGGTCCTCCATCTGGCAATACATATAGGTCCATTTTTGGTGTTTCCTGGCCGTTGTATATCACGTTCACCCTTATTTTTCCTTTGGGGTAGACATTTTGCCCCGTGTACGTCTTCAAGACAATCTCTGTATCTCGCAAGGGTATATGTGAGAATAGCCGCTTGTAGTCCCTTTGGTTTATGACTGTTAGGGCTGATCCTGTGTCCAATTCCATTTTCACTTGGACTCCGTCTATCTTGAGCGTGACCCAGATAGTTTGGTGATCCTCCATTTTGATTACATTATTTAGTTTCAGACAACCCAGCTGCTTGCTTCCGGAGTCTGTATCACTTTTCTGTCCGTCTGAACTACTCTCCGTCACCTTATGTACCTTTTTGTACTTCTCCTGTGGAGATTTCTTGCTGCTGGTTTTCTTCCCCGACCTGCAGACTCTTGCTATGTGTGCTGCTTTTCCACACTGTCTGCACACTTGGTCCTTGAACCAACAATACTTCTGGTCGTGTGTTGTTCTGCCGCAGCGATAACACTTCCCTGCTCCATAGGACATTTCATTGGTGCCATATTCTTGCGGTCTCCGTTTATCTCTGCAGCGCCCCGTGCGGCTGCTTCGTGTGATACTGCCATGCTGAAAGCCTTGTCCAGCGTAAGATCCTTTTCTGATAGAAGCCGTTTCTGGGTTCCTTCACTTTGAAGCCCACACACAAACTTGTCCCTTAACGTATCTGCTAGTCCCATTCCAAACTGGTAGTGTTTCGATAGCTTGTGCAGTTCCGTTAAATACTCAGCATTACTTTCGTCTTTATGCTGGTTCTTTTTGTGGAACTTAAATCTTTCTGCTATCAGCAGCGGTGTGGGGTTTAAGTGGTCCTGTAGGATTGCCACTATTGTAGTGTATGTACATTTAAGAGAGAACTACTTTTACAGCTCCTGTATACTGTAGTACCAGCAGTGACCACACCTGTATATAAGCCTTGAGCATGCCTCTGTACCCCAGTCTTGAGACTACCCTACTCCAGTAAACACCTGTTGATTGTTAAGTTACAGCATCCATGTAGTTATTGAAAAACATCATACTCTCAGAATCACGGATCTAACAGTGGCGACGAGTGTCGATTCGAATCTACCTGCAACTCTGCTTTTCCCTTCAAGGATTCGCCCCGGGAGGGCAGTGGAAGAAAGTCGAGGCCAGAAGCACGGGCGTCGACCACGAGCAACCGCCCAGTCGTCCGGCAGAGCGTGAACATCGCAGGGGTGGCTGTGGAGAGCCGGGCTTGGTTCCCGAGCCACGACGATCAGCAACAGACTGACGACAGGTACAGCGCAGACTCTTCCCGGGCAGCGGCGGCTGGAGCGACCGACAGCAGAGAAAAAGCCGAGCAGCGTCGACGGGGTAAGATAGAGGGTGAAGCACACAGGGCGCAGCCGGGGTTTGAAAACCGAGCGGCATTGAGGAAAAACAAAACGGAGAGAGAGAGGGTAAAGCAGCACCCGGGTTCAGGACCGAGCGGCAGAAACGGTAAAGGCGCAAAAAAAAAAAAAAACGCGCAGAGCACAGCCAGGGCTCAAGGGCTGAACAGTGTCCGCGGGGAGAAGAAGGGAAAGCGCGGGAGACACCATTGAGCCGCGGAGAAGAAGGAAGAGCGCGGGAGACACCATTTTTAGAAGCCGCATTGGAGAAGAAGGGCGAGCGCGGGAAGAAAGGAAAGCGTGGGAGATGCCATTTTATGCCAGCGGAGAAGAAGGGAGAGCGCGGGAGACGCCATTTTTGACAGTTAAATCACACCCAGGGATGCCAAAGAGTGGCAGTATCTCTACATTCGACAATGAAGTCGAAGATTGGGCGACATATGTGGAACGTATTGAGGTGTACTGCAGGGCGAATGAAGTGCCAGATGCAAGGAAAGCACTGGTTTTGTTAAATTCCATGGGTGCAAAAACTTATGGGTTACTGCGAAACCTAAAAACCCCAGAGAAGCCCATGGATAAGAATTTCGAAAGCATAGTAGAAATCCTACAGGACCACTTAAACCCCACACTGCTGCTGATAGCAGAAAGATTTAAGTTCCATAAAAGGAACCAACATAAAGATGAAAGCAATGTTGAGTACTTAACGGAACTGTGCAAGCTATCGAAACACTGCCAGTTTGGAATGGGACTAGCAGATACATTAAGGGACAAGTTTGTGTGTGGGCTTCAAAGTGAAGGAACCCAGAAACGGCTTCTATCAGAAAAGGATCTTATGCTGGACAAGGCTTTCAGCATGGCAGTATCACATGAAGCAGGCGCAAGGGGCGCTGCAGAGATACAACGGAGACCGCAAGAATATGGCACCGATGAAATGTCCTATGGAACAGGGAAGTGTTATCGCTGCAGCAGAACAACACACGACCAGAAGGATTATTGGTTCAAGGACCAAGTGTGCAGACAGTGTGGAAAAGCAGGACACATAGCAAGAGTCTGCAGGTCTGGGAAGAAAACCAACAGCAAGAAATCTCCACAGGAGAAGAACAAAAAGGTACATAAGGTGATGGACAGTAGTTCAGACGAACAGAAAAGTGGTATAGACTCTGGAAGCAAGGAGCTGGGTTGTCTGAAACTACATAAGGCAACCAAAATGGAGGATCACCAGAATATCTGGGTTACACTCAAGACAGATGGAGTCCAAGTGAAAATGGAATTGGACACAAGATCAGCCCTAACAGTCATAAACCAAAGGGAATACAAGCGGCTATTTTCACATATACCCTTGAAAGCTACAGAGATTGTCTTGAAGACGTACACGGGGCAAAAAGTCTACCCCAAAGGAAAAATAAGGGTGAAAGTGATATACAAAGGCCAGGAAATACCTAAAATGGACTTATATGTATTGCAAGATGGCGGACCACCACTGCTAGGACGTGAATGGATCCGGAAGACACAATTAGATTGGCATTCCATACAGGCACTGAAGGTTGTGGCCAAAAAGGATGACGACGTCACACCTGGACGACTGTCAAAAATGCTAACTGACGCAAAAGAAGTGTTCCAGGAGGGACTCGGAACACTAAAAGGCATAACAGGAAAGATTAAAAGAGAGGAAAACACAAGCCCAAAGGCCTAGAAATTCAGTATAGCCACTTTTGGGGCGGTAAAGTCGGGCGGGCGCTAAATTTAGCGCCCGCCGGAAAGTGGAGGCCACTTCGCCGATATTCAGTAGCTTTGGCCAAGGAGTTTGGGCGAGCGCTGAAACTGGCGTTGCACTCCTATCTTTAGGCGCTAAGCCGGCGGTGCAGACTGATAACGCCGAGGCCGGGCACAGCGCAGGTGCGGTCATGTTTTGATTGACAGCAGACACCCTGACGCCGGCCAGCTCTTAAAGGGGGAAGGGTCGAATTTGTCTGCTGCCACGCCCTGGATAGTGGAGCCCTGCAGCTAGGCCTGAACACTGCTGGTGGACCCAAATAGCGCCTGAAGCCATGCAGAAGACCCGTGAACGAGCGCAGCGCTTCTCAGAGCATGCTTTGAGGGTGCTGCTTAGGGGTTTGGAAAAGAAAAGAGAGATCTTGTGCCCGGACAGTGGCAAGAAGGCTCCCAGGAGGCAGTACAGGAGAGCCTGGAGGGAAATCGCCCAGAGGGTCTCAGCCAACAGCGATGTCCCCAGGACTGGTGACCAATGCCGCAAGAAGTACAACGACCTCACTCGGTTGGTCAGGGTGAGTACCCTTTCCAGTGTCCTCCTCATCCTTGCATGTGCACCTCACATTATGAGCAAAGGGACCTCAAAGGCCTAATGGCCAGCCCTCCTCCCGCAGCTATGGCACTGGCATGATCATCAATAGCACTTTCTGCACTTTACACACTGGCCAAGCTATTCGACCATGGGAGGCAGTGCACACAACAACAGGGCACCACACTGGCCAAGCTATTCGACCATGGGAGGCAGTGCACACAACAACAGGGCACCACACTGGCCAAGCTATTCGACCATGGGAGGCAGTGCACACAACAACAGGGCACCACACTGTACTTAGAGGCCATCCTTTCTCTTGCAGGCCAAGCTGGCGCAGAATCTGAAGAGCTGGACTGTCACCGGGGGAGGCCGTGTCCAGTTCCAGGAGCTCAGTGACCTGGAGGAGCGCGTGGCTCGACTCATGCGTGCCCGGGTGGTTGGCCCCGTAGCTATTGGAGATGCCGACCCTGTGCTGGGCCCCAATGGTAAGGACATGACCGTTTGCACCTCTCTCGTTCCCCTTGCGCTTCAGATCTACATCCTTTGCCACTGTCCCACCAATGCGCATAATGCCACCACTCATGCCTCCCTCGCTGACGCCCTGTCCTCACTCTAAAGCTACGCTTGTGCCTTCCTGCTTTCAGCTGGTGAGGAGGAGGTCCCTGAAGCTGAGAGTGCCAGTCCCTCGGAAGAGGAGGACGACGAGGACCAAGAGGAAGGCGGCACATCGGGGAACCCTCATCCGCGCCAGGGGATGGCAATGGAGGGGAGACGTCTTGCCTGGAGGAGAGCCAGGGGGAAGTGTTGCAGGGGGGTGTAGCTCCTGGGCCCAGTGGCGTCCAGGCACGTGGGAAGGGTCGGGCAGCACGGCGGCCTTCTCCCCAGAGGGGGGAAGTGTTGCAGGGGAGGGCAGTTGCTGGGCCCAGTGGCGTCCAGGCACACGGGAAGGGTCGGGCAGCTCGGCGGCCTTCTCCCCAGAGGGAGAGTCCGGCCTCCAGTCCGGAGACGGTCCTCGCCCAGGAGGTGCGCCTCCTTGATGAAATGTCCGCGGACTCGGAGCGGCGCCACACCGAGTTCATGGGGGTTGTGGGACAGTTGCCTCAGGCCATTGAGTCCCTGGCTCATAGTGTGGCCAATTTCGGGGACTCACAGGCCAGGGGTGTCGACCAACTCGCGGCAGCACAGGACGCGAGTCGAGAGTTCCTGAGTGGTGCCGTGCAGACACTGGCTGGTCTGATGCGGGCACAGACCAGGGCAGTTCGGGCACTCACTTCTGCCACACTCGCTGTGTCACGGAGGCATCGCCAGGGCACCCGCCGCCCTGCTGCAGCACAGCGGTCTGGCCTTCACCAGATTGCTGCGCTTGCTGCAGTGCCAGCCCGGCCGAGTGCCAGTGTCTCTGGCGACCAGCGAGCGCCTGGCATTAGCCAGCTTGCCCCCATTGCTGCAGCCGCCACTGCCACTCCCCCAGCCAAGCTGCGACGAGCTGCTGCAGAGACTGATGCTGCCCAGCCACAGCTGCAGCAGTCAGCAGTCGGCCCCTCCAGGGCCGGACCTCGTCTAGGCCGACCCCCAAGGGCACCTGCCGTCATGCATTGTGCCCCTCAGGAGCCTTCCCCCAGCCTTGCAACACCCACAGGGCCCAGGTTGAGGCGGAGCAACAGGTCGGGCAGGGGCCGGAGAAGCCTGCACAAGGACTCGCCCTCTCGGCACACCAAGTAGAGTGTGTTGCCAACTGTTTTTTTATATGGGGGTGTTTGTGTTCTGTATGGGGGGGGCTTATTTTGGTAAGGCCGAAGATGAAGGCAACTGTTTTTTTATATGGGGGTGTTTGTGTTCTGTATGGGGGGGTTTGTCTTGGTTAGGCTGAGGATGAAGGCCAATTGGATGGACAAGTTTTGTTATTCCTCCCCAGGTTCTGGGAGTGAGATATGTTTTTGACTGTTTTTTGGGGGTCTTGTCTGTTTTTCTGTTTCATGTGGGAAGGGCCCTGAGTTTGTTAAATAAAGCTTTTTATTTATTCAGCTTGTCCAGGTGTCATGTTTCAAGTGGTTGTTGCGTTAACCGGCTGAGGGCTTGCGGAGCGGCTGCATTCAGTTGCGTTCATTGCCACAAGCCATTCCCTGACAGGGGGCCTAGAAGTGTCGTTCAATAAGCCGCCGGCGGACGGCCCTTGGACCTTGTGGCTCCCTCCTGGGCTGGTACTCCTCCTCCTCCTCCTCCTCCTCATGGTCCTCCTGCTCATCCTCCTGAGGTGGTGGTCCAACGTGAGGTGGCAGTGCCTGAGTCCTGCGGATAGCCAGGTTGTGCAGCATGCAGCAAACGCCGATGAACTGGGAGACTCTATCCGGCGAATACTGTAGAGATCCGCCGGAACGATCCAGGCAGCGGAACCGTTGCTTGAGGACGCCAATCGTTTGCTCTATGATGTTCCTTGTGGCTTGATGGCTTTTGTTGTATGCCTCCTCCGCAGGGGTCCTGGGCGCGCGGAGCGGGGTCATGAGCCATGTACACAAAGGGTAGCCCTTGTAGTGGCGCTTCTTATGGCTCTTACAGGGTAGCCCTTGTCCCCAATAAGCCATCCCCTTGGTGGAGGCTGTGCCTCGAACATGTCAGCCACAGTAGTCTGGCGCAGGATAAATGCATCGTGGCTGCTTCCTGGAAAGCGGGCATTGACAGCTAGGATGCGCTGCCTGTGGTCACACACCAGCTGTACATTGAGGGAATGGTAGCCCTTCCGGTTGCGGTAATCCTCGGCATTGTCGATAGGTGCCCGCATAGCCACATGCGTGCAGTCAATGGCGCCCTGCACCATGGGGAAGTCGGCGATCCTGGCAAAACCGACTGCACGCTGCTCCTGCCTCTCTAGGGTCATGGGGAAGGAGATGAATTGGTGTCTCCTTGCGAAAAGGGCATCGGTGACCTGCCGGATGCAGCGATGCACGGCGAACTGGGAGATGTTCGCTATGTCCCCAGCAGCAGCTTGGAAGGAGCCGCTTGCATAAAAGTTCAGAGCCACCGTGACCTTCACTTCCACTTCCACCGACAGAGACGTCCTGCACATCAGCTGTGGACGCAGATCTCTGTGAAGCAGCTGGCAGATCTCTGCAACCACCTCCCTTCTGAAGCGCAGCAGTCATGGTGAGATAGGACACCTGCTGCCGGTATTCCCTGAGTGGGTAAGGCCTACGTTGCCGACGCCTGATGGCCCCTCTGCGTCTAGGCATGGCTGGCCCTCTCACACAGCGTCTGCGAGCCCTTCGCACATAATGCTGGAACTGAGGGTTGGAACCCCATGCAGCCCCCATAATAAACTTGCAAACAGTGAAATCACAATGAGTCAAATTTCCAAGCTCTGGCCAGAAGCCAAAAATACCTCTCCTATGTTGTCCCAAATCAGTAAGGTCTGTTCCTTGGTCTCTGTCCAGAAATCCAAAGCACTAAAGTCATTGCAGCAAAATGGCTGGCCTTTATAGTTCAGTCTAAGTGCCCTTTAATTATCGCTCCCTGAGGCCCGCAGGGCCTCTGCTGCGTTCCACTTCACAGTTCTTAACAGCGCCACGCCCACATTGGGCGGGCGCCACTGAATTTCCGGTTTGGGGCACACAAACAGCGTTGCACGACGAAATGACGTCATAAGTTGCGCTCGCAGCTGAGCGGGCGCAAACACTTTGCGCCGGCGCTAAATGTCAACTGAAGTTGGGCGTAGGCGCAGATCGGCCTGCGCCTGGGCGCTAAGTGCCTAGCGCTCGAAATCTACCCCTCTTATGGCGCTAACGGCTGGCGAACGCAACAGAATTTCTCGGCCAAATTTTCTTAAGGCCAGACCAGTGCCTTATGCGATCAGACCAGCCGTCGAAGCAAAGCTGGAAGGGTTGGAACGTTCAGGAGTACTGTCCAAAGTAGACTGGAGCGAGTGGGCTACACCCATCGTTCCTGTAATGAAGAGGTTGTTGAGTAATATGCCTGGGGAACCAAAGAAGGTCCGCATCTGTGGGGATTTTAAGGTGACAGTGAACCCAGTCCTTCACACGGTACAATATCAGCTTCCATGAATTGAGGATATTTTCGCCTCATTATCTGGAGGTAAACGCTTCACCAAAATTGATCTAGCCCAGGCGTACTTGCAAATGGAGGTAGAAGAAGCCTCAAAACAATACCTCACGATCAACACTCATAAAGGTCTCTACCAATACAACCGGCTGGTGTTTGGGGTAGCATCGGCTCCGGCTATTTGGCAAAGGGCGATGGATCAAGTCCTGCAAGGGATTCCAGGGACCCAGTGTTATTTGGACGACATCCTGGTCATGGGCGAAAATGACAGTGATCACTTCGCCAACCTGGAGCAGGTGCTCACCAGATTAAAGGAATATGGGCTACGAGCTAATCGCCACAAGTGCGAGTTTTTCCAGAAGCAGATCTCGTATTGTTGCCACGTTATCGATGAAGAGGGGTTACATAAGTCCCCTGAAAAGATTGAGGCAGTAGTCAAGGCCCCAGCGCTGGAAAATGTGTCACAACTGAGGTCGTTCCTCGGGCTGGTAAGCTACTACCATAAGTTCTTACCAAATTTGTCTACGGTATTACACCCACTGAACACCCTACTGCAAACAGGGGTACCATGGAAGTGGAATGATGAACGTAAACGAGCTTTCCAGAAGTGCAAAGAATTGATAACATCAAAAGAGGTGTTGGTCCATTTAAACCCAGCACTACCAATTCGTTTGGCATGTGATGCATCACCCTATGGTATTGGAGCGGTGCTGTCGCACAAATCCCCAGATGGGTTGGAGAGGCCAGTAGCCTTTGCGTCTCGGTCACTAACCTCAGCCGAGCGCAACTACGCCCAGATTGACAGGGAGGCCCTCAGCCTAGTATGGGGAGTAAAAAAATTCAACCACTATCTGCATGGGCAGAAGTTCACCTTGCTGACTGACCACCAACCACTTGTCTCCATCTTTAACCCTAAGAAGGGCGTTCCAGTGATGAGTGCACAACGGTTACAAACATGGTCCCTGTTTCTAGGGGCAAATCAATATGAAATAGAATATAAAGGCACGAAACAGCATGGAAACGCTGATGGGCTATCACGCCTGCCACTGCCTACTGTGGAGGAAGCACCAGCAGTGGACCCTATCGAGATATTTTATTCGTCAATAATTGAACGATTGCCAGTAACGAACGCGGATATAGAGAAGGAGACCCGCAATGATCCGACGCTGCCTCGGGTATATGATTTGACGGTGAGGGGATGGCCAACACATGGCGACTCACTGTTGCCAGCATTCTCATCCAGAAGAGAACAGCTGTCAGTATGCCAGGGGACAGTGATGTGTGGACCCAGAGTGGTGATTCCACCCAAGTTAAGGGAGAGAGTGCTAAATGAGCTTCATGAAGGTCTTCTGGGAGGAGTGAAAATGAAAAGCCTTGCTAGAGCTTATGTGTGGTGGCCGGGTATCAATCAACAAATCGAGGACCTAACCAAGAGCTGCTCAGGATGCCAGAAGGTCCAAAATGCACCACCACATGCCCCTCTGCACCCATGGGAGTGGCCCTCCTCTCCATGGCAACGGGTGCATATTGATTTTGCTGGTCCATTCATGGACTCAATGTTCTTAATAGCAGTGGATGCTCATTTGAAATGGCCTGAGGTGATAAAAATGTCCTCAACCACTGCAGAGAAAACGATTGCAGTCCTACGGACCATATTTGCCAGGAACGGCTTGCCAGAGCAGATTTGCTCTGATAATGGACCACAGTTTGTGTCCGAAGAGTTTCGGAAATTTATGAGAAGGAATGGGGTAAGGCATTACACATCCGCCCCGTATCATCCAGCCACAAATGGATTGGCTGAGAGGTTCGTACAAACCTTTAAAAAGGCGATAAAGGCCACTTGCGACGATGAAATTCCACTACAGCATAAGGTGGACAATTTCTTATTAGCCTACAGAAATGCGATACATGCAGTTACAAACCAGACCCCGGCCATGATGTTCTTTACCCGAAGGTTGAGATCTCGTCTGGATTTACTGAGACCAAATGTGCGAAGAAATGTTGAGGATAAACAATTCCAGCACATCAATGAGAAACCGACAAGGAGCTTCAACGTAGGACAACCAGTCTTGGCCTGTGACTACCGAACAAAGAAATGGCAGCCCGGAACGATATGCACAAGGCAGTGGCCATTAATGTACACAGTGGATGTCGGGGAGAACATTGTGAGATGCCACGTCGATCAGATCTTAGCGTCACAGGAACGAGTCAACCGCATGACTCGCGTACCTGGGGATGAACCCGACATACCGGTAGCATCTACCTCAGAACCAGTAGCAGTGGAAACCGATGAACTAACCGAAGAAAAGGGGCCAGAATCGCCTCCGCACCAAGAACAAGAACCTCAGGAAAGGCGCTATCCCGAAAGGATCAGGAAGCCGCCCCAAAGACTGAATCTATAAATGAACTATTGTTGTTTAATGTACATGTTAAAGTGTTAATTGTTATTTGAATATTATGGGTCCTGCTAATCTAAAAGGGGAGGAATTGTAGTGTATGTACTTTTAAGAGAGAACTACTTTTACAGCTCCTGTATACTGTAGTACCGGCAGTGACCACACCTGTATATAAGCCTTGAGCATGCCTCTGTACCCCAGTCTTGAGACTACCCTACTCTAGTAAACACCTGTTGATTGTTAAGTTACAGCATCCGTGTAGTTATTGAAAAACATCATACTCTCAGAATCACGAATCTAACAACTATGATTTCGAAATCCTTATCCACTGGCTTCTCTGGGGTTACTAGGTTTCGCAGTAAGCCATATGTTTTTGCACCCATGGAATTCAACAAAACCAGTGCTTTCCTGGCATGTGGCACTTCATTCGCCTTGCAGTACACCTCAATGCGTTCCACATATGTCACCCAATCTTCGACGTCATTGTCGAACACTGTGACACTGCCACTCTTCGGCATCCCTGGGTGTGGTTAGACTGGCTAAAATGGCGTCTCCCGTGCTCTCCCTTCTTCTCCGCTGGCTCAAAATGGCGTCTCCCGCGCTTCCCTTTCTTACCGCGCTCTCCCTTCTTCTCCGCTGCGGCTTCAAAAATGGCATCTCCCGCGCTCTCCCTTCTTCTCCGCAGCTCAAATGGCATCTCCCTCGCTTCCTTTCTTCCCCCACGGAAGCTGCTCAGCCCTTGAGCCCTGGCTGCGCTCTGCACGTTCTGCTGTGCACCTCTCTCGTTGCCGCCGCTCGGTCCTGAACCCCGGCTGTGCTTTACCCTCTCTCTCTTTTTGTTTTCCGTCGACGCTGCTCGGTCTTCAACACCCGGCTGCGCCCTGTGCGCTTTACCCTCTCTCTTAACCCGTCGACGCGGCTCGGCCTTTTCTGTGCTGTCGGTCGGCTCCAGCCGCCGCTGTCCGGGAAGAGTCTGCGCTGTACCTGTTGCCAGCCTGTTGCTGGATCGTCGTGGCTGGAGAACCAAGCCCAGCTCTCAACAGCCTCCCCTGCGATGTTCACTCTCTGCCGGATGACTGGGCGGTTGCTCGTGGTCGACGCCCGTGCTTCTGGCCTCGACTTTCTTCCACTGTCCTCCAGGAGCGAATCCCTGGGAGGAATTGCAGAGTTGCAGGTAGGTTCGAATCGACCTCGTCGCCACTGTGAAATCCGTGAATCTTAAGGTATGGTGTTCTTCAATAAATAGACGGAGACTGCAGATTAACAATCAAAAGGTGTTTACTGGATGAGGGCAGTCTAAAAACTAACAGTACAGATCCCTACACAGGGTTTATATACAGGTGTGGTCACTGCCGATACTACAGTATACAGGAGCTGTAAAAGTAGTTCTCCTCTTGTAGGTACATACACTACAGAGAACAGTGCAAGAAGAAGAACAAGTCCAGAAGTACGGGCGTCGACCATCCAGCGGAGACTTGAGCATTGCAGGGGAGGCTGTTGAGAGCTGGGCTTGGTTCTCCAGTCACGGTGGTCCACCGAAACGGGCTGGCAACAGGTACGGCGCAGACCCTTCCCGGACAGTGGCAGCTAGAGCCGACCGACAGCACAGAAAAAGGCGGAGCAGCGTCGACGGGAGAACAGAGAGGGTAGAGCGCACAGGGCGCAGCCGGTGTTCAAGACCGAGCGGCGTCTATTACGTCCGTGAATGATTGAGACACGGACAGCAGGAGTTAAACAAAAACACGTCTTTACTGGTGGAAGTCAATAGTGAAACTAAAACAACAGAGGCTCACTAGTGCCTTTTATACAGGGGTGGTGACTGCCGGTACTGCAGTCTGAGACCAGTTATTCTCTTAAAGGTACATACACAACAATTCCTCCCCTTTTAGATAAACAGTACATAACATTCATTTAACAACTAAATAATAACTAATTACAATCACAATTACTGTTGCTAGATACATTGGTTAAGTTTAAGCAATTATAAGTTCAGTCTTTGAGGAGGCTTCCTGATTCTGTCTGGATAACACCTCTTTGGGGTATCAGGTTCTTCTGGCAATGTTGAGTCGGGATCAATGTCGTTGTTTGGTTCATCTGCTTCCAATATTATCGGTTCTGCAGTAGCTGCAATTGGAACGTCGATTTCATTACTAGGTGTATCAGATCGTGGTGTGGAGTTGACGCTTTCCAGTGACTCTAGAATCTGGTCAGCATGGCATCTTACAATGCTCTCCCCAACGTCCACGGTATACATGAGAGGTCCTTGTCGTGTACAAATTGTTCCTGGCTGCCATTTCTCAGTGCGGTAGTCCCGGGCCAAAACTGGTTGACCTATCTTAAAACTCCTGGTCGGCCTTTCATTCATATTCTGAAACTGCCTGTTCTCCACATCTCTTCGGACGTTTGGCTTAACCAAATCCAAGCGGCATCGTACTCTTCGATTGAAGAACATCATGGCTGGAGTTTGGTTGGTAACCGCATGTGTCGCATTCCGGTAGGCAAACAAGAAGTTGTCCACCTTGTGTTGTAGGGGTATATCTTCATTACACATTGCCTTGATAGCCTTCTTGAATGTTTGGACAAACCTCTCGGCCAATCCATTAGTGGCTAGATGATATGTGGCAGGTGTGTAATGCTTAACACCATTGTTCTTTAAGAACCTCCGGAACTCTTCAGACACAAACTGTGGTCCATTGTCAGAGCAAATCTGTTCAGGCAGCCCATTCCTGGCGAATATGGTTCGTAAAACAGCAATAGTTTTTTCCGTGGTGGTTGCGGACATTTTTATTGCCTCTGGCCACTTTGAATGTGCATCCACCGCAATTAAAAACATCGAGTCCATGAAGGGACCAGCAAAATCAATGTGCACCCTTTGCCATGGAGATGAGGGCCACTCCCATGGATGCAGAGGAGCTTGTGGTGGGGCGTTTTGAACCTTCTGGCATCCTGCACAGCTCTTGGTCATCTCTTCGATTTCTCTATCGATTCCCAGCCACCACACAAACGCTCTGGCTAAGTTCTTCATTTTTACCCCACCCAGATGACCCTCATGAAGCTCATTGAGCACTCTATCCGTCAACTTAGGTGGAATTACTACTCTGGATCCACACATCAAGGTTCCTCTGCACACTGACAGCTGTTCTCTTCTCGGCGAGAATGCTGGCAGCAGTGGTTCGCCATGTGCTGGCCATCCCTTCACCGTTAAATCATAGACCCGTGATGGTGTCGGGTCATTCCGGGTTTCCTTTTCTAAGTTTGCATTCGTCACAGGGAGACATTCAACTATGGTTGAGTGGAATAACTCCATTGGAACCACTGCAAGGTCTTCTTCTTCCACCGTCGGCAACGGTAGGCGTGACAATCCATCAGCATTTCCATGCTGTTTAGTTCCTTTGTACTCGATGTCATATTGGTGCGCCCCTAGGAAAAGGGACCATCTCTGCAGCCGTTGTGCTGTCATTATCGGTACGCCCTTCTGAGGGTTGAAAATGGAGACAAGAGGTTGATGATCGGTTAGTAGAGTAAATTTTTGACCGTGCAGGTAGTGATTGAACTTCTTCACCCCCCACACTAAGCTGAGGGCCTCTCTGTCAATCTGGGCGTAGTTACGCTCGGCAGAAGTTAACGAGCGTGACGCAAAAGCTATCGGCCTCTCTAAACCATCAAGGAATTTATGTGACAGTACCGCCCCAATGCCATAGGGAGACGCATCACACGCCAGTCTGATTGGCAGTGCTGGGTTGTATTGAGCCAATACTTCCCTTGAAGTGATTAAGTCCTTACTCTTCTGAAAAGCACGCTTACAATCATCGCTCCATTTCCATGCTACCCCCGTTCGTAGCAGGGCGTTCAGTGGGTGCAGAATTGTCGACAAATTCGGCAAAAACTTATGATAGTAATTCACCAATCCGAGGAATGACCTCAGTTGCGACACATTTTCAGGCACTGGGGCCTTCACAACTGCTTCAATTTTGTCAGGGGACTTACGTAACCCCTCTTCATCAATCACGTGGCCACAATACGATATCTGTTTCTTAAAAAATTTGCACTTGGGGCGGTTGGCTCGCAGCCCATGTTCCCGTAGCCTAGTGAGCACCTGTTCTAGGTTGTTAAGGTGTTCACTGTCATCTTCACCTGTTACAAGGATGTCGTCCAAGTAACACTGAGTCCCCGGAATACCTCGCAGATCTTGTTCCATCGCTCTTTGTCATATCGCCGGAACCGATGCTACTCCGAATACCAATCGATGATACTGGTAAAGACCTTTGTGAGTGTTTATCGTGAGATACTTCCGAGAGGACTCTTCAACCTCCATCTGCAAATATGCTTGTGCTAGGTCAATTTTTGAAAAACGCTTCCCTCCTGACAGTGAGGCGAAGATGTCTTCTATCCTTGGAAGAGGATATTGTACTGTGTGAAGGACTGGGTTCACCGTCACCTTGAAATCCCCACAGATGCGAATCTTCCTTGGCTCCCCGGACTTATTGCTTAACGTTTTCTTCATGACAGGAACGATGGGTGTCGCCCACTCGCTCCAGTCGACCTTAGACAACACGCCTGCCTTCTCCAGATTCTCCAGCTCTGCCTCGACGGCTGGGCGAATTGCATATGGTACCGGTCTTGCTTTGAAAAACTTGGGAACTGCATTCTCTTCTATTTTTATCGAGACAGTTGCGCCTTTAAGCGTGCCCAGTTCTTGTTGAAATACCTCTTTGGCGTTAGCTAAGATTGTTGACAATCGTCCAGGAGTGACGTCTTCATCTTTTTTACCGTCCACCGTCATTGCATGAATGGGGTGCCAATCTAAGTTTACCTTCCTGATCCATTCCCGTCCCAATAACGGTGGTCCACCATTTGGCAGTATGTAGAGATACAATTTCCGTATTTTCTTGCTGTTGTATTCGACAGGCACCCTTATTTTTCCTCTGGGGTATACTTTTTGCCCCGTATACATCGTCAAGACGATGGATGTCTCTCTCAAGGGTATGTGTGAAAATAGCCACTCGTAGTCTCGTCGATTCATGACGATTAGCGCTGATCCTGTATCCAATTCCATTTTAACTTGGGACCGTGCTATCGTGAGGGTGACCCAAATGGTTCGGTGATCCTCTTTTGCGATTACATTGTGAAGTTTGAGACAGATTAGTCTCCTGTTCCCGGATTCACTATCGCTCATCTGCTCTTCGGAACGACTGTCCGTCATCTTTTGTACTTTCTTGTACGGTTCCGTAGTAGCCTTTTTGTTGTCGCTTGTCTTCTTCCCAGACCTGCAAACTCATGCAATGTGTCCCATCTTCCCGCATTACCTGCATATTTTGTCTTTGGACCAGCAGTCCTTCTGGTCATGGTTAGTTCTGCCGCAGCGATAACATTTTGCAAATCCCCGTGTCATTTCGTGGGTGCCGTATTCCTGTGGTTTTTGTTGAATTTCTGCAGCTCCCCTGGCTGCTGCTTCATACGATACTGCCACGCTGAAAGCCTTATCTAGCGTCAGCTCTTTCTCTGAGAGTAACTTCTTCTGTGTTCCTTCACTCAGGAGTCCACAGACAAATTTGTCCCGTAGGGTATCTGCCAGTCCTGCTCCAAACTGGCAGTGCTTTGATAGCTTGCGTAGTTCTGTAAGATACTCAGCATTGCTCTCATCTTTGTGCTGAGTTCTCCTGTGGAATTTAAATCTTTCTGCTATCAACAGCGGTGCAGGGTTTAGGTGTTCCTGTAGGACAGCAACAATTTCGTTAAAACTCTTCGCCTTCGGTTTGGTTGGAGTAATCAGGTCCCGCAATAGGCCATACGTTCTAGCGGCCATTAAGTTTAACAATATCGATGCCATTTTCACCTCCGCTATTTCGTTTGCCTCGAAATATACCTCGACTCTTTCCACATACGTGGTCCAGTCCTCTATTGTATTATCAAAAGCAGTGATACAGCCAGTCTTCAGCATCTTGCAAATCGAAAATGGTGCCTCCCGCGCTTTGCCTTCTTCCCCGATTTAACAAAATGGCACCTCCCGCGCTTTGCCTTCTTCCCCGCTGTTGTTAGCGCTGCTTTCCGTGGTTCCCGTTGCAACCTGCAGCTCCTCGTGGTTTCTTGCACGTTTAATATATTTTTAAAAATTATTTTCCCATCGTGGAACAACCCTGTGGGACTCTTGCCTCCCTCTTCGCGGGTCTGTATGCAGCCCGGCTTCGTAGCACCGGCCGCGCCCTGTGTGCTCCACCCTCTCTCTCTCTTCTTCCCGACAACGCTGCTCGGCCCTGTTGCAAACCACCCGCTCGAGTTCACGACTGCCGCAGCCCAGGAAAGATCAGTACACTACCTGCCACCAGCCCGATTAGCTGAAGCACCGTCGACAGGAACCAGGCCCCGCATCCGACAGCTTCTCCAGCAATCTTCAACTCTGCAACACAGGGCGGATGCCCACGGTCGACGACCGTTTCTACTGCCTCTTACTTTCTTTTCTTCTGGCCTCGACCTCTGCTCACTTCGCTGTAGGAATGGATCCCAGGAGGCCGTGCAGACTGTAGGTAGGTTCGTATCTGCTCGTCGCCAGTATTACGTCCGTGAATGATTGAGACACGGACAGCAGGAGTTAAACAAAAACAGGTCTTTACTGGTGGAAGTCAATAGTGAAACTAAAACAACAGAGGCTCACTAGCACCTTTTATACAGGGGTGGTGACTGCCGGTACTGCAGTCTGAGACCAGTTATTCTCTTAAAGGTACATACACAACAGCGTCGACGGGAGAAGAGCGAGGGTAAAGTGCACAGGGCGCAGCCGGTGTTCAGGACCGAGCAGCATCAACGAGAGAGAGCAGAGCATAGCCGGTGTTCAAGGGCCGAGCAGCGTCAACGAGAGAGAGAGGCGCGCAGGAAAACGCGCAGAGCACAGCCAGTGTTGAAGGGCCGAGCAGCGTCAGCGGGGAAGAAAGGAAACCGCGGGAGACGCCATTTGAGCTGCAGCGGAGAAGAAGGGAGAGTGCGGGAGATGCCATTTTGAGCCGCAGCGGAGAAGAAGGGAGAGCACGGGAGACGCCATTTTGAGCCGCAGCGGAGAAGAAGGGAGAGTGCGGGAGACGCCATTTTGAGCCAGTTTAACCACACCCAGGGATGCCAAAGAGTGGCAGTGTCACAGCGTTCGACAATGAAGTCGAAGATTGGTCGACATATGTCGAACGCATTAAAGTGTACTGCAAGGCGAATGAAGTGCCAGATGACAGGAAAGCGCTGGTATTGTTGAATTCAATGGATGCAAAAACGTATGGCTTACTGCGAAACCTAGTAACCCCAAGAAGTGTTCCAGGAGGGACTCGGGACACTAAAAGGCATAACAGCGATGATCCAAATAGAGGAAAATGCAAGCCCAAACTTTTTTAAGGCCAGACCGGTGCCTTATGCGATCCGCCCAGCCGTCGAAGCAGAGCTGGAAGGTTTGGAACATTCAGGAGCACTGTCCAAAGTGGACTGCAGCGAGTGGGCTACACCCACCGTTCCTGTAATGAAGAAGTCGTTGAGTAATACGCCTGGGGAACCAAAGAAGGTTCGCATCTGTGGGGACTTTAAGGTGACAGTGAACCCAATCCTTCACAGGGTACAATATCTGCATCCACTGATTGAAGATATTTTCGCCTCGCTATCTGGAGGGAAACGCTTCACTAAGATTGATCTGGCCCAGGCGTACCTGCAAATAGAGGTAGAATAAGCCTCGAAACAGTACCTCACGATCAACACTCATAAAGGTCTCTACCAATACAACCGGCTGGTGTTCGGGGTAGCATCAGCTCCGGCTATTTGGCAAAGGGCAATGGATCAAGTCCTGCAAGGGATTCCAGGGACCCAGTGTTATTTGAACGACATCCTGGTCACGGGCGAAAATGAGAGTGATCACCTCGCCAACCTGGAGCAGGTGCTCACTAGATTGAAGGAATATGGGCTCCGAGCTAATTACAACAAATGCGAGTTTTTCCAGAAGCAGATCTCGTATTGTGGCCACGTTATTGATGAAGAGGGGTTACATAAGTCCCCTGAAAAGATTGAGGCAGTAGTCAAGGCTCCAGCACCGGAAAATGTGTCACAACTGAGGTCGTTCCTCGGGCTGGTGAACTACTACAATAAGTTCTTGCCGAATTTGTCTACCGTACTACACCCACTGAACACCCTACTGCAAACGGGGGTACCATGGAAGTGGAATGATGAATGTAAATGAGCTTTCCAGATGTGCAAAGAATAGATCACATCAAAAGAGGTGTTGGCCCATTTCAACCCAGCACTACCAATTCGGTTGGCGTGTGATGCATCACCCTATGGCATTGCAGCGGTGCTGTCACACAAATTCCCGGACGGCTCGGAAAGGCCAGTAGCCTTTGCGTCTCGGTCACTAACCTCAGCTGAGCGTAACTACGCCCAGATTGACAGGGAGGCCCTCAGCCTAGTGTGGGGAGTGAAAAAGTTCAATCACTATCTGCATGGGCTGAAGTTCACCTTGCTGACTGACCACCAGCCACTTGTCTCCATCTTTAATCCAAAGAAGGGCGTTCCGGTGATGACTGCACAACGGCTAGAAAGATGGACCCTTTTTCTAGGGGCGAACCAATATGAAATTGAGTATAAGGGCACGAAACAGCATGGAAACGCTGATGGGCTATCACGCCTGACACTGCCTACTGCGGAGGAAGCACCAGCAGTGGACCCTGTCGAAATATTTTATTCGACTATAATTGAACGCTTGCCAGTAACTAACGCTGATATAGAGAAGGAGACCCGAAATGACCCTACACTGTCTCGGGTATATGACTTGACGGTGAAGGGATGGCCAACACATGGCGACTCACTGTTGCCAGCATTCTCATCCAGAAGAGAACAGCTGTCAGTATGCCAGGGGACAGTGATGTGTGGATCCCGAGTGGTAATTCCACCCAAGTTAAGGGAGAGAGTGCTCAATGAGCTTCATGAGGCCATCTGGGAGGGGTGAAAATGAAAAGCCTTGCTAGGGCTTATGTGTGGTGGCCGGGGATCGATCAGCAAATCGAGGACTTCACAAAGAGCTGCTCAGGATGCCAGAAGGTCCAAAATGCACCACCACTTGCCCCTCTACACCCATGGGAGTGGCCCTCATCTCCATGCCAACGGGTGCATATTGATTTTGCTGGTCCATTCATGGACTCAATGTTTTTAATAGCCGTGGATGCGCACTCGAAATGGCCTGAGGTGATCAAAATGTCCTCCACCACCACGGAGAAAACTATTGCAGTCCTACGGACCATATTTGCCAGGAACGGCTTGCCAGAGCAGATTTGCTCTGATAACGGACCACAGTTTGTGTCCGAAGAGTTTTGAAGATTTATGAAAAGGAATGGGGTAAGGCTTTACACATCCGCCCCGTATCATCCAGCCACAAATGGATTGGCTGAGAGGTTCGTACAAACCTTTAAAAAAGCAGTAAGGGCTATGTGCGATGACAACATTCCACTGCAGCATAAGGTGGACAATTTCCTGTTAGCCTACAGAAAAGCGACACATGCAGTCACCAACCAGACCCCGGCCATGATTTTCTTTAACCAAAGGTTGAGATCTCGTCTGGATTTGCTCAGACTAAATGTATGAAGAGATGTTGGGAATAAGCAATTCCAGCACATCAATGAGAAGCCAACAAGGAGCTTCAATGTAGGGCAACCAGTCTTGGCCCGCGACTACCGAACAGAGAAATGGCAACCAGGAACGATATGCACACGGCAGGGGCCACTAATGCACACTTTGGATGTTGGGGAGAACATTGTGAGATGCCATGTCGACCAGATTCTAGAGTCACAGGAACGAGTCAACCCCATGTCTCGCGTACCTGGTGATGAACCCGACATACAGGTAGCATCTACCCCAGAAACAGTAGCATCGGAAGCTGATGAACCAACTGACGACAGATGGCCAGAATCGCCTCCGCACCAAGAGCAAGACACTCAGGAAAAGCGTTATCCAGAAAGGATCAGGAAGCCGCCCCAAAGACTGAATTTATAAATGGACTATTTTCAGTTGTTGTTGCATGTTAAAAGTGTTAATTGTAATTAGTTGATATTTAATTGTTAAATGAATGTTGTGGTACTGTTAATCTAAAAGGGGAGGAATTGTCGTGTATGTACCTTTAAGGGGAGAACTACTTTTTACAGCTCCTGTATACTGTAGTACCGGCAGTGACATCACTTGTATATAAACCCTGAGTAGGGATCTGTACAGTTAGTTTTTAGAGTAACCCTCATCCAGTAAACACCTGTTGATTGTTCCCTGCAGTCTCTTGTCTAATTATTGAAGGACACACAACATCAACATACACGGATCTAACAGAGACGACTTCCCTCCTCACTCCTCTCAACTTTATTCAAACCTCAAGCGGCCGGCTGGAGACATTAACTCCTCAAGCGGCGGCGGCAGGCCGGAGCGGATCAGCGATGGTGCACGGTGCGGCGGGCCCAATGGGCGGACGGGGCCGGGGACTCAGGCTTTCCCCCCCTCGGCCCGGTCCCGGGGCTCGGCTCCGTTTGCGGGCGCGCGCCGGGGACTCAGCCTTTCCCTCCTTGGCGGTGGATGAGCTGCCTGCAGGCCTCAGGCCTCGAAGCCTCGGCCTCTCCTCACCAGCCACGCCCGAGCTCGGCACCGCCTGTCCCGCTGGGCCCGATTCCAAACCAGCGGCCCGCGATCGCCGCCATCTTGGTGAAGGCAGGCGGGACGGAGCAGAGCGCAGCCATTGCCGCCAACTTTGATCATGGCAGCACCTCAATGTGGGGAAACAACAGTGCCATATTTGATCCTGGCGGCATGACAATTTCATCGTGGCGCCATCTTTGATCATGGCGGCACTTCAATGTGGGCCCCAACAATGCCATCTCGCTCTCTCCTTCCCTCTCTCTCTCTCTCCTTCTCTCCCTCTCTCTCCTCTTCCCTCTCTCTCTCTCTATACTTCCCCCTCTCCTTCCCCCTCTCTATCTCTCCTTCCCCCTCTCTCTCTCTCCTTCACAGACAGACAGACTCATTTATATATATAAAATTATTTTTTCTTTTTTCATTACAGCATGCCCCCAAGAAAACCTACCAGAGTTGGACGCACCACTTCTGATGCATACCGAAAAAAGGCTCGCAGAGCCTCAGAGACTCCTGACCAGACTCAGGCACGTCAAGCTGCTGACCAGGCGAGACATACCCAAGCCAGAACCTCAGAGACTACTGACCAAACTCAGGCACGTCAAGCTGCTGAGCAGGCGAGACATGCCCAAGCCAGAGCCTCAGAGACTCCTCACCAGAGTCAGGCACGTCAAGCTGCTGAGCAGGCGAGACATGCCCAAGCCAGAGCCTCAGAGACTCCTGACCAGACTCAGGGATGTTAAGCTGCTGACCAGGCGAGACATACCCAAGCCAGAGCCTCAGAGACTCCTGAACAGACTCAGGCACGTTGCCAGGCTGACAATAGACACAGGGGCATTGCCAGAGCTGACATTTGGAGTCATTGGCTCAGAGCAGCCTTCTCCTATACACCCACCATCAATTATGAAGCAGACCCCACAGTCATCATTGACAAGATGACCGTCATTTGCCCTCACTGTGGCGCTCTGAAGTGGGAAGGGGAAATTGAAGTGATATGCTGCAATGGAGGAAAGGTTAAACTTTCAACACTAACAGCTCCGCCTGAACCCCTACACTCACTTCTGTTCGGCCGAAATCCAGCTTCAACACATTTCCTCACTCACATCAGAAAGTACAACAACTGCTTTGCAATGACCTCTTTTGGTGCAAACAGAGTGCGTGAATCAGGATTTTGCCCAACTTTTAAAGTTCATGGACATCTGTACCATACAGCTGGCTCACTACTTCCTCTACCAAACGAAATACCTCAGTTTCTCCAAATCTACTTCTTGGGTGATGACGAAGAGCAAGCCAATCGCCGCAGGGAAGCTGCTGTTCTCCCCACACAACAACACCAAATCAAGCTTCAAACTTTGCTTGGGTTACAGGACATGCTTCATCAGCAAAACCCATATGTAAAGAGTTTCAAAACAGCCATTGAAAAAACAACAAATGAAGACCTCAAAGTTGTCATCAAAGTTGACAAGACTCCTGCAGGTGAACATGAGCGACGCTTCAATGCTCCAACCACCAAAGTAGCCATTGTCATTGTGGGCCAAGAATTTGAACAACGGGACATTGTCTTGCATATGAGAGGTGGTCCACTCAAAAGAATTTCTGAGCTTCACAGGTCATATGATCCTCTGCAATACCCGCTTTTGTTTTGCCATGGGGAAGATGGATACGATGCCTATAACAAGATCCCACATGTTGACCCCAAAACTGGTGTGCCACCTACAGCCCAAAGGCAAAAGATGGTTTCGGCCATGGAATTCTATTCATACAGGCTGATGGAATGACAAACTGCTTCAAACCACCTGCTTCAGTGTGGAGGACTTCTCCACCAGTTCCTCACTGACATGTATGCAAAAATTGAAGGAGAGCGGCTTAATTGGTTCCGGAATAACCAAAATCATTTGAGAGTCACAGACTATATACACTTACGCGATGCTGTGGCCAATGATGGCAACACTGAGGACATTGGTCAACTGGTCATCCTACCATCCACCTTCGTTGGAGGTCCTAGGTACATGCATGAGCACACGCAAGATGCCATGACCTATGTCAGAAACTATGGCAGACCTGACCTCTTCATCACCATGACTTGCAATCCCCAATGGCAGATACTTAGATACATAGATACATAGAAGATAGGAGCAGGAGTAGGCCATTCGGCCCTTCGAGCCTGCCCCGCCATTCAATGAGGTCATGGCTGATCATCCAAATTCAGTACCCTGTCCCTGCCTTCTCCCCATATCCCTTGATCCCTTTAGCCTTAAGAAATATATCCAACTCTTTCTTGAATATACTTAATGAACTGGCCTCCACCGCCCTCTGTGGCAGAGAATCCCACAGGTTCACCACTCTCTGGGTGAAGAAATTCCTCCTCATT
Source organism: Somniosus microcephalus (assembly GCF_052327205.1). Lineage (NCBI taxonomy): Eukaryota > Metazoa > Chordata > Chondrichthyes > Squaliformes > Somniosidae > Somniosus > Somniosus microcephalus. Next base: position 176,012,831 of record NC_140987.1, on the reverse strand, counting down.
TCAGTCCTAAATGACTTACCCCTTATCCTTAGACTATGACCCCTGGTTCTGGACTCCCCGGCCATCAGAAACATCCTTCCTGCATCGAGTCTGTCCAGGCCTGACAGAATTTTATTGGTTTCGATGAGATCCCCTCTCAATCTTCTAAACTCCAGTGAGTATAAGCCCAATCGACACAATCTCTCCTCATACGTCATTCCTGCCATCCCAGGTATCAGCCTTGTTGTGTGTGTACCTTTAAGAGAATAACTGGTCTCAGACTGCAGTACCAGCAGTGACCACCCCTGTATAAAAGGCGCTAGAGAGCCTCTGTTTGTTAGTTTCGCTATTGACTTCCACCAGTAAAGACTTGTTTGTTTTCACTCCTGCTGGTCCGCGTCTCAATCATTCACGGACTTAACACTGGCGACGAGTAAGAAACGAACTTACCTGCATCTCGGCAGCACCTCAGACGACGTTGTTGAAGGTCGGAGCCAGAAGAAAGAAAAAAAAAAAATAGAGTCCAAAGAAACTCGGGAAACGGGCGTCGACCGTCAATCATCGGTTTGAAAACTTGCAGGAGAGACTGTCCAGAGCCAGGCTGGGTTCCTCGGTCTGTGGTTTCCCAGCTAATCGGGCTGGTGGCAGGTAGTGCTCTGATCCTTCCTGGGCTGCGGCGGGCTGAAGCTCGATCGGGTGGCTTTTCAACGGGGCCGGGCAGTGAGTCGGGAAGCAAAGAGAAAGAGAGAGGGTGGAGCACACAGGGCGCTGCCGGTGCTTCGAAGCCGGGCAGCGTTCGGACCTAAGAAGAGGGAGGGAAGTGTCCCAGAGGGTCCGCTCCACGACGGGGAAATAATAAAAGAAAAAGAATCAATATTTAACGCGCAAGAAGCCGTGGAAAGCAGCGCTAACAACAGCGGGGAAGAAGGCAAAGTGCGGGAGGCGCCATTTTGTTAAATCGGGGAAGAAGGCAAAGCACGGGAGGCGCCATTTTAGATTTGCAAGGTGCCGAAGACTGGCTGTATCACTGCTTTTGATAATACATTAGAGGACTGGACCACGGGCTGGGAGCTTAACATACAGGGGTATTCAGTATTTAGGAAGGATCGACAAAAAAGAAAGGGAGGAGGGGTAGCATTGCTAGTAAAAGAGGGGATAAATGCAATTGAAAAGAAGGATATTAACTCAGTTAATACAGAATCTATATGGGTGGAGCTAAGAAATAGCGAGGGGCGAAAAACATTAATAGGAGTGGTATATAGGCCTCCAAATAGTAAAATAGAGGTTAGGGAGGGCATCACGAGGGAAATTAGAGAAGCGTGCAATAAGAGCACAGCTGTCATCATAGGTGACTTTAACTTACATATAGATTGGACTAGCCTAATCAGTAAAAATAATGAGGAGGAGGAATTCCTTGAGTGTTTAAGGGATGGTTATCTGGATCAATATGTCGAGGAACCAACTCGGGAACAGGCTATATTGGACTGGGTACTGTGCAATGAGAAGGGACTAATCAGTAATCTTGTTGTACGGGGACCCTTGGGTCAGAGCGATCATAACATGATCGATTTCTCACTCGAAATGGAGAGCGAAGAAATTGACTCAGAGACTAAGGTCCTGAATTTAAACAAGGGGAATTATGATGCCATGAGACGGGAACTGAGTAGGTCTGATTGGACAACGTTCCTGGGAGGACTGGAGGTAGATAAACAATGGCAAACATTTAAAGATAGAATGACAAAATTGCAAAAATTGTTTATACCAATCTGGCATAAAAGGAAATCTAAAAAGGTGACTCAACCGTGGATAACAGGGGAAATTAGAGACAGCATAAAATCCAAAGATAGGGCGTATAAAATAGCCAAAAAAAGCGCCAGAGCGGAAGATTGGGAACAGTTTAAGATAGAGCAAAGGAGGGCAAAGGGCATGATCAAGAGGGGCAAAATAGCTTACGAAAACAAGCTGGCGGAAAATATAAAAACTAACTCCAAAAGCTTTTATAAATATATCAAAAGGAAAAGACTGGTGAAAACCAAAGTTGGTCCATTGCAGTCAGATACGGGGGAATATATAATGGGAAATAAGGAAATGGCAGATCAACTAAATGCATACTTTGGGTCAGTCTTTACGAAGGAAGACACAAAAAACCTCCCTGGGATATCGGGAAAAATAGGGACATTGGCAAAGGAGGAACTGACGCAAATCAATATCTCTAAGGATATGGTGTTAAGGAAGCTAAAGGGATTGAAGGTGGACAAATCCCCAGGGCCCGATAACATGCATCCTAGGGTACTGAAGGAGGTGGCCCTAGAGATAGCGGATGCACTAAGGATGATTTTTCAGAATTCATTAGACTCGGGAACAGTGCCGATGGATTGGAGGGTAGCTAACGTTACCCCACTATTCAAAAAGGGGGGTAGGGAAAAAGCAGGTAATTACAGACCTGTAAGCCTTACATCAGTTGTGGGCAAAATGCTGGAGTCCATCATTAAGGATGAAATAGCGGAGCACTTAGCAAATGGGGACAGGATAGGACAGAGTCAACATGGATTTACAAAGGGTAAATCGTGCTTGACTAATCTATTGGAATTTTTTGAAGGAGTAACTGGTAGAATAGATGGGGGAGAGCCAGTAGATGTGGTGTACCTGGACTTCCAAAAGGCCTTCGATAAGGTCCCACATAAAAGATTAGCATGGAAAATTGAGGCTCATGGGATAAAGGGGAAAGTTTTGGCGTGGATAGGGAACTGGCTGTCAGATAGAAAACAGAGAGTTGGAATAAACGGCTCATTTTCTGAATGGCAGGCAGTAACAAGTGGGGTACCACAGGGATCTGTCCTGGGCCCCCAGCTGTTCACAATTTACATTAATGACCTGGATCAGGGAGTCGGATGCAGCATTTCCAAATTTGCAGACGACACTAAACTAGGAGGGGGGGTGGGCTCAGAGGAAGAGACCAGGAAGCTCCAGAGCGATTTGGACAGACTGGGCGATTGGGCGGATAAATGGCAGATGCACTATAATGTGGACAAGTGCGAAGTTATCCACCTTGGGTGCAGGAACGGGAGGGCAAATTATTATTTAAATGGCAATAGATTGGGAGAGGGGGAAGTACAGAGAGACCTGGGTGTTCTTGTACACCAGTCACTGAAGGCGAGCATGCAGGTGCAACAGGCGGTCAAGAAGGCAAACGGTATGCTGGCCTTCATAGCAAAAGGGTTAGAATACAGGAACAGGGATACCTTGCTGCAGCTGTACAGGGCACTGGTGAGACCACACCTCGAGTACTGTGTACAGTTTTGGTCGCCTCATCTGAGGAAGGATGTTCTTGCCATGGAGGGGGTGCAGCGGCGATTCACCAGGCTGATACCAGGAATGGCGGGAATGACCTATGAGGAGAGACTATGTAGTTTAGGGATGTACACACTGGAGTTTAGAAGATTGAGAGGGGACCTCATAGAAGTGTATAAAATTCTGACAGGTCTAGACAGACTGGATGCAGAAGGAATGTTTCCCTTGGCGGGTGAGAACAGAACTAGAGGACATAATTTAAGGATAAGGGCTAAACCATTTAGGACAGAGATGAGGGGAAATTTCTTCACTCAGAGAGTGGTGAACCTGTGGAACTCATTGCCACAGAGGGCAGTGTACGCCAGCTCATTAAATATATTTAAGAGGGAATTAGATATATTTCTACGGGCAAAAGGGGTTAAGGGTTACGGAGAGAAGGCGGGGACGGGATACTGAATTAAAGGATCAGCCATGATCTCATCGAATGGCGGAGCAGGCACGAAGGGCCGAATGGCCTACTCCTGCTCCTATCTTCTATGTATCTATGTATGTGGAAAGAGTCGAGGTATATTTCGAGGCAAACGAAATAGCGGAGGGGAAAAAGGCATCGATATTGCTAAACTTAATGGGCGCTAGAACGTACGGCCTATTGCGGGACCTGATTACTCCAGCCAAACCGAAGGCGAAGAGTTTTAACGAAATTGTTGCTGTCCTACAGGAACACTTAAACCCTGCACCGCTGTTGATAGCAGAAAGATTTAAATTCCACAGGAGAACTCAGCACAAAGATGAGAGCAATGCTGAGTATCTTACGGAACTACGCAAGCTATCAAAGCACTGCCAGTTCGGAGCAGATACCCTACGGGACAAATTTGTCTGTGGACTCCTGAGTGAAGGAACACAGAAGAAGTTACTCTCAGAGAAAGAGCTGACGCTAGATAAGGCTTTCAGCGTGGCAGTATCGTATGAAGCAGCAGCCAGGGGAGCTGCAGAAATTCAACAAAAACCACAGGAATACGGCACCCACGAAATGACACGGGGATTTGCAAAATGTTATCGCTGCGACAGAACTAACCATGACCAGAAGGACTGCTGGTCCAAAGACAAAATATGCAGACAATGCGGGAAGATTGGACACATTGCACGAGTTTGCAGGTCTGGGAAGAAGACCAGCGACAACAAAAAGGCTACTAAGGAACTGTACAAGCAAGTACAAAAGATGACGGACAGTAGTTCCGAAGACCAGATGAGCGATAGTGAATCCAGAAACAGGAGACTAAGCTGTCTCAAACTTCACAATGTAATTGCAAAAGAGGATCACCGAACCATTTGGGTCACCCTCACGATAGCAGGGTCCCAAGTTAAGATGGAATTGGATACAGGATCAGCGCTAACCGTCATGAATCGACGAGACTACGAGCGGCTATTTTCACACATACCCTTGAGAGAGACATCCATCGTCTTGACGACGTATACGGGGCAAAAAGTATACCCCAGAGGAAAAATAAGGGTGCCTGTCGAATACAATGGCAAGAAAATATGGAAATTGTATCTCTACATACTGCCAAATGGTAGGCCACCGTTATTGGGATGGGAATGGATCAGGAAGATAAACTTAGATTGGCATTCCATTCATGCAATGACGGTGGACAGTAAAAAAGATGAAGACGTCACTCCTGGACGATTGTCAACAATCTTAGCTAACGCCAAAGAGGTATTTCAACAAGAACTGGGCACGCTTAAAGGCATAACCGCCTCGATAAAAATAGAAGAGAATGCAGTTCCCAAGTTTTTCAAAGCAAGACCGGTACCATATGCAATTCGCCCAGCCGTCGAGGCAGAGCTGGAGAATCTGGAGAAGGCAGGCGTGTTGTCTAAGGTCGACTGGAGCGAGTGGGCGACACCCATCGTTCCTGTCATGAAGAAAACGTTAAGCAATAAGTCCGGGGAGCCAAGGAAGATTCGCATCTGTGGGGATTTCAAGGTGACGGTGAACCCTGTCCTTCACAGTACAATATCCTCTTCCAAGGATAGAAGACATCTTCACCTCACTGTCTGGAGGGAAGCGTTTTACTAAAATTGACCTAGCACAAGCATATTTGCAGCTGGAGGTTGAAGAGTCCTCTCGGAAGTATCTCACGATAAACACTCACAAAGGTCTTTACCAGTATCATCGATTGGTATTCGGAGTAGCATCGGCTCTGGCGATACGGCAAAGAGCGATGGAACAAGTCCTGCAAGGGATTCCGGGGACTCAGTGTTACTTGGACGACATCCCTGTAACAGGTGAAGATGACAGTGAACACCTTAACAACCTAGAACAGGTGCTCACTAGACTACGGGAACATGGGCTGCGAGCCAACTGCCCCAAGTGCGAATTTTTTAAGAAACAGATATCGTATTGTGGCCACGTGACTGATGAAGAGGGGTTACATAAGTCCCCTGACAAAATTGAAGCGGTTGTTAAGGCCCCAGCGCCTGAAAATGTGTCGCAACTGAGGTCATTCCTCGGATTGGTGAATTACTATCATAAGTTTATGCCGAAATTGTCGACAATTTTGCACCCACTGAACGCCCTGCTACGAACGGGGGTAGCATGGAAATGGAGCGATGATTGTAAGCGTACTTTTCAGAAGAGTAAGGACTTAATCACTTCAAGGGAAGTATTGGCTCACTATAACCCAGCACTGCCGATCAGTCTGGCATGTGATGCATCTCCCTACGGCATTGGGGCGGTACTGTCACATAAGTTCCTTGATGGGTTAGAGAGGCCGATAGCTTTTGCGTCACGCTCGTTAACTTCTGCCGAACGTAACTATGCTCAGATTGACAGAGAGGCCCTCAGCCTAGTGTGGGGGGTGAAGAAGTTCAATCACTACCTGCGCGGTCAAAAATTTACTCTACTAACCGATCATCAACCTCTTGTCTCCATTTTCAACCCTCAGAAGGGCGTACCGATAATGACGGCACAACGGCTGCAGAGATGGTCCCTTTTCCTAGGGGCACACCAATATGACATCGAGTACAAAGGAACTAAACAGCATGGAAATGCTGATGGATTGTCACGCCTACCGTTGCCGACGGTGGAAGAAGAAGACCTTGCAGTGGATCCAATGGAGTTATTCCACTCGACCATAGTCGAATGTCTCCCTGTGATGAATGCAAATATAGAAAAGGAAACACGGAATGACCCGACACTATCACGGGTCTATGATTTAACGGTGAAGGGATGGCCAGCACATGGCGAACCACTGCTGCCAGCATTCTCGCCGAGAAGAGAACAGCTGTCAGTGTGCAGAGGAACCTTGATGTGTGGATCCAGAGTAGTAATTCCACCTAAGTTGACGGATAGAGTTCTCAATGAGCTTCATGAGGGTCATCTGGGTGGGGTAAAAATGAAGAACTTATCCAGAGCGTTTGTGTGGTGGCCGGGAATCGATAGAGAAATCGAAGAGATGACCAAGAGCTGTGCAGGATGCCAGAAGATCCAAAACGCCCCACCACAAGCTCCTCTGCATCCATGGGAGTGGCCCTCATCTCCATGGCAACGGGTGCACATTGATTTTGCTGGTCCCTTCATGGACTCGATGTTTTTAATTGCGGTGGATGCACTTTCAAAGTGGCCAGAGGTAATAAAAATGTCCTCAACCACCACGGAAAAAACTATCACAGTTTTGTGAACCATATTCGCCAGGAATGGGCTGCCTGAACAGATTTGCTCTGACAATGGACCACAGTTTGTGTCTGAAGAGTTCCGGAGGTTCTTAAAGAAAAATGGCGTTAAGCATTACACATCTGCCCCATATCATCCAGCCACTAATGGATTGGTCGAGAGGTTTGTCCAAACATTCAAGAAAGCTATCAAGGCAATGTGTAATGAAGATATACCCCTACAACACAAGGTGGACAACTTCTTGTTTGCCTACCGGAATGCGACACATGCGGTTACCAACTAAACTCCAGCCATGATGTTCTTCAATCGAAGACTACGATGCCGCTTGGATTTGGTTAAGCCAAACGTCCGAAGAGATGTGGAGAACAGGCAGTTTCAGAATATGAATGGAAGGCCGACCAGGAGTTTTAAGATAGGTCAACCAGTTTTGGCCCGGGACTACCGCACTGAGAAATGGCAGCCAGGAACGATTTGTACACGACAAGGACCTCTCATGTATACCATGGACATTGGGGAGAGCATTGTAAGATGCCATGCTGACCAGATTCTAGAGTCACTGGAAAACGTCAACTCCACACCACGATCTGATACACCTGGTAATGAAATTGACGTTCCAATTGCAGCTACCACAGAACCGGTAATATTGGAAGCAGATGAACCAAACAACGACATTGATTCCGACTCAACATTGCCAGAAGAACCTGATACCCCAAAGAGGTGTTATCCAGACAGAATCAGGAAGCCTCCTCAAAGACTGAACTTATAATTGCTTAAACTTATCCAATGTATCTAGCAACAGTAATTGTGATTTTTATTCGTTATCATTTAGTTGTTAAATGAATGTTATGTACTGTTTATCTAAAAGGGGAGGAATTGTTGTGTATGTACCTTTAAGAGAATAGCTGGTCTCAGACTGCAGTACCGGCAGTGACCACCCCTGTATAAAAGGCGCTAGAGAGCCTCTGTTTGTTAGTTTCGCTATTGACTTCCACCAGTAAAGACTTGCTTGTTTTCACTCCTGCTGGTCCGTGTCTCAATCATTCACGGAATAACAAGCCTGGTGAATCTTCGCTGCACTCCTTCCATGGCAAGTACGTCCTTCCTCAGGTAAGGCGACCAAAACTGCACACAATACTCAAGGTGTGGTCTCACCAAGGCCCTGTACAACTGCAGCAAGGCATCCTTGTTCTTGTACTTGAACCCTCTTGCTGCGAAGGCCAACATACCATTTGCCTTCTTAACCGCCTGCTGCACCTGCATGCTTACCTTCAGCGACTGGTGTACAAGAACACCCAGGTCTCTTTGCACTTCCCCTTCTCCCAATCTATTACCATTCAAATAATAATCTGCCTTCCTGTTTTTGCCACCAAAGTGGATAACCTCACATTTATCCACATTATAGTGCATTTGCCATGTTTCTGCCCAATCACCCAATCTGTGGTTGGGTGATTGGGCAGGAGTACCCACCCAAAGCTGGTACTGAAAGGCATGAGCTCATAGCACGGGTCTTCAACCTCAAAGTTAAAAAACTGCTCAAACTCCTGACTGTGGGCAAACTTTTTACTGCACACCATTGCTACATGTACAGCATTGAGTGGCAGAAGAGAGGACTTCCTCATGTTCATCTTTTACTCTGGCTTCAGGCAAAGATTCACCCCAATCAAGTTGATTCCTTCATCTCTGCAGAGCTACCCGATAAGGGCACGGATCCAATCATCTTTGATGTTGTTGTAAAAAATATGATTCATGGTCCTTGTGGGCGACACAACCCTTCTTCTCCCTGCATGAAAAACAATGCATGTACCCAAAGCCACTCCACGAAGAAACTCAGCATGGGGATGATGGCTATCCTTTGTACAGGAGAAGGGGCAAAGAGAGTGGAGGTTTCAGCACTGAGATGAGAATGCGAACTCAAAAATCTAGCAACTCAGGTCAACCTGGTCCGTCAAATCAGACAACACCGCAAAGACAGACATTTGAAGTTGACAACCATTGGATTGTTCCTTACTGTCCACTCCTACCCAGGCTCTTCAAATGTCACGTCAATGTGGAGTACTGCCACTCAGTTAAGTCTATCAAATATGTGTGCAAGTACATCCATAAGGGCAGTGACCAAGCTGTCTTTGATATTCAACCGGCTGGACAGCAGAATCAAAATGATGAGATCACCACACATCTGATGGGCCGTTACATCTGCAGCAATGAGGCAGCCTGGCGAACTTTTGGATTTGACATCCACAACCATTACCCCACTGTCACTAAGTTGGATGTTCACTTGCAAAATGGACAAAGGGTTTTATTCCGACCAGGAAATGCCAGCCAAAGTGCCGAGGAACCTCCAAAGACAAAACTTACAGCATTCTTTGAGTTGTGCCAAACAAATGACTTTGCCAAGACACTTTTGTATCATCAGGTGCCCAAGTACTACACCTGGCAGCCAAACAAGACATGGCGGGCTCGGCGCCCTGGAGCAGGTCAGAAGGAAGTTCCTCGTCATACAGGGGTGTACTCATCAGATGCACTTGGCAGAGTCTACACGGTCCATCCAAACAACACAGAGTGCTTTCACCTTCGTCTACTCCTCCATGACATTGCTGGGCCAACATCATTTAATGACCTCAAGACTGTCACTGGCCATCTCTGTGACTCCTTTCAAGAAGCTTGCCGCAGGAGAGGACTCATTGAGGATGACATTAATTGGCATGCGACGATGACAGAAGCTGCTCTGTCTTACACCCCCAATAGGCTACAAAATCTCTTTGCCATTATAATTGCCCTCTGCAGCCCTTCCAACCCGATGCAGTTGTGGGAAGATCACAAAGACAGCCTCACAGAAGACATCTTACACCAACTCAAGACAGCCAACCCCACAATGATGCTAAACTTCACTGATGCAATGTACAATCAGGTGTTGATCCTTCTGGAGGACAAGACTTTGGCATTGGCTGGCAAGTCTCTGACTAAGTTGAACCTTCCATCTCCCAATAGGAATGATTCTCCAGGTCTCAGCAGAGAGGTCCTCAGGGAAACCACCTACAATGTTGAGGAACTGACCTCCTTTGTCACCGTCACTGATCCTAAATTGGTTCCAGACCAGAAAGAGACATACAGGTTGGTTGTGGATATGCTGGAAAACAATGCAGGTGGCATTATCTTCCTCGATGCACCTGGTGGAACAGGAAAGACATTCCTGATCAATCTTTTACTGGCCATGGTTCGCTCTAAGGGATACATTGCACTGGCTGTTGCCTCATCAGGAGTCGCTGCAGCTCTTCTCCAAGGAGTTCGCACTTCCCACTCAACCTTTGCTCTCCCTCTGGACCTGACAACACAAGAACACCCAGTGTGTAACATTAGCAAAGGAACTGGTGCTGTTGAGTTGCTTCAAAAGTGTAGACTCATTGTGTGGGATGAGTGTACAATAGCCCACAAGAGGGCACTTGAAGCACTCGACAGAACTTTTCAAGATCTGAGAGGCAACAGTAGGCTGATGGGTGGCACCACCCTGTTGCTGGCAGGTGATTTCTGCCAAATCCTGCCAGTTGTCCCCAGAGGAACTCCAGCAGATGAACTCAATGCATGTCTCAAGGCATCCCATCTGTGGCCAAATGTGCAAACAGTCCATTTGACCACAAACATGCGTGTTCATATGCATGGTGACGAGATGACAGAATCCTTTGCGCAACTTTTGCTACAATTGGGAGAAGGAAACTTGCCAATTGACAGCAGTGGTCAAATCACAATTCCTCCAGGCTTTGGCAGTCAAGTCAGAACAGTTGATGAGTTGATCTCACAGGTGTATCCAAACCTCCTCAATCACTTCAAAGATCCCAAGTGGCTGTGTGAACGGTCAATACTTGCACCCAGGAATGATACTGTCAAAAACATAAACATGCTCCTTCTTCAAAAACTCCCTGGCCAAGAGCAAATTTATAAAAGCGTTGATACTGTTTGTGACAGTGCTGATGCGGTACACTACTCCACTGAGTTCCTCAACTCATTGCAGCCTTCAAGAACGCCTCCTCACAAACTGGTACTGAAGGAAGGCACCCCCATCATGCTCCTAAGAAACATATATCCACCAAAGTTGTGCAATGGAACCAGACTGGCAGTCAAAAAGCTCATGCCAAATCTCATTGAGGCTGCCATCATCTCAGGCTGCGCCAGAGGGGAGGATGTTCTCATTCCTCGAATTCCAATGATACCAACTGACTTGCCATTTCAATTCAAATGGCAACAGTTTCCTGTGACAATTTCTTTTGCAATCAACAAGGCACAGGGGCAGACTTTGAAGGTTGCTGGCATCAACATACTCTCGCCCTGTTTTTCACATGGCCAGTTGTATGTGGCATGTTCAAGAGTTGGTGCGTCAAGGAATCTGTTTATTTTAACACCCTCAGGAAAAACAGAAAATGTTGTCTATCATTGGGCTCTCCAATAACGCAGAGTGCTTTCACCTTCGTCTACTCCTCCATGAGGTTGCTGGCCCAACATCATTTAATCACCTCAAAACTCTCACTGACCATCTCTGTGCCTCCTTTATAAAAGCTTGCCGCAGCAGATGACTCATTCAGGATGACATTCATTGGCATGCAACGATGACAGAAGCTGCTCTGTCTTATTCCCCCAAAAGGCTACGAAATCTCTTTGTGGCCATCCTTCGCTCTAAGAGATTCATTGCACTGGCTGTTGCCTCATCCAGAATCGCTGCAACTCTTCTCCAAGGAGGTCGCACTGCCCACTCAACCTTTGCTCTCCCTCTGGATCTGACAAGACAACAACACCCAGTGTGTCACATTACCAAAGGAACTGCTGCTGCTGAGCTGCTTCAAAAGTCTAAACTCATTGTGTGGGATGAGTGTACAAAGGCCCACAAGAGGGCACTTGAAGCACTCAACAGCACTCTTCAAGATCTGAGAGGCTGCATACCTGCTACAAGATTACACATATAACAGTGTAATGTTGAATACATTTATTGATTACAAAATCACTCTGTACAATACCAACCCTATTGGGTTTGCAAACCTTTACCAGAGGGAGTATTCACTCAGTCTTTGGTTGTAACTCCAGCATATTGTCAAATGTTCTATTGTTCTACATTATTGGAATAGATGTTCACTGTTGATTTCTAAACTGACCTCTAAATGCCTCAGATAGAATCTTTTATTTCCCTATTCACCTCATACACTGAAACTTTGTGAATAATGTAATATCACTCCTGGGTGCTTAGGAAGAGTTCTTCAATCCCAACAGTTTAAAAAACAGTTTTATAAACCTGCCACAGGGTTCTTGAGTTACCTCGGCACCGCCGGGCACTCCAGCTAGTGTTATATAAAAGGCACTATATAAATGTAAGTTATTGTTGTTGATAGATAAAATGTTGGTTTCTCAAAAAGACAAAAAATGTGTTGAGGGAATCAAAGAGAGCTTTAAGCATAAAGCACAGCATAACAAATTTTGGAGTGTAGTTTAAATGAGTGAATTGTTCTCACATAGGAAGTGATGTATAAACAGGTGTCATTTATATGTAGATTTTACACTGGATTAAGAAGAATTCTTCCCTGACTGGTAGTGCACAAGAACATAAGAACATAAGAAATAAGAGCAGGAGTAGGCCATTTGGCCCTTTGAGCCTGCTCTGCCATTCAACAAGATCATGGCTGATCTCTCATCTCAACTCCAGCTTCCCACACTATCCCATATCCCTTAATTCCCTTAGTTCCCAAAAATGTATCGACCACTGTCTTGAATATACTCAATGACTGAGCACCCACAGCTCTCTGGGGTAGAGAATTCCAAAGATTCACAACCCTTTGAGTGAAGAAATTTCTCCGCATCTCAGTTCTAAAAGGCCAACCCCTTATTCTGAGACTGTGGCCCCATGTTCTAGATTCCCCAGTCAGGGGAAACATTTTCTTAGCATTAACCCTGTCAAGCCCTTTATCACCTCTCATTCTTCTAAACTCTAGGGAATATAGGCCTAGTCTACTCAATCTCTCCTCGTAAGGCAATCCCCTCATAGAAACATAGAAACATAGAAGATAGGAGCAGAAGTAGGCCATTCGGCCCCTCGAGCCTGCTCCACCATTCAATGCAATCATGGCTGATCATCCAAATTCAGTACCCTGTCCCTGCTTTCTCCCCATATCCTTTGATCCCCTTAGCCTTAAGAAATATATCTAACTCCTTCTTGAATATATTTAATGAATTGGCCTCAACTGTCTTCTGTGGTAGAGAATTCCACAGGTTCACCACTCTCTGGGTGAAGAAATTCCTCCTCATCTCAGTCCTAAATGGCTTACCCCTTATCCTTAGACTGTGACCCCTGGTTCTGGACTCCCCTGCCATCGGGAACAGCCTTCCTGCATCTAGTCTGTCTAGACCTGTTAGAATTTTATAAGTTTCAATGAGATCCCCTCTCATTCTTCTAAACTCTAGCGAATATAAGCCTAATCGACCCAATCTCTCTTCATACGTCATTCCTGCCATCCCAGGTATCAGTCTGGTGAATCTTCACTACACTCCCTCCATGGCAAGAACATCCTTCCTCAGATAAGGTGACCAAAACTGCACACAATACTCAAGGTGTGGTCTCACCAAGGCCCTGTACAACTGCAGCAAGACATCCTTGCTCCTGTACTCGAATCCTCTTGCTATGAAGGCCAATATACCATTTGCCTTCTTAACCGCCTGCTGCACCTGCATGCTTACCTTCAGCGACTGGTGCACAAGGACACCCAGGTCTCTTTGCACTTCCCCTCTTCCCAATCTATTGCCGTTCAGATAATAATCTGCCTTCCTGTTTTTGCCACCAAAGTGGATAACCTTGCATTTATCCACATTATACTGCATCTGCCATGCATCTGCCCAATCGCTCAACCTGTCCAAATCATAATGGAGTTTCTCTGCATCCTCCTCACAGCACACACGCCCACCCAGCTTTGTGTCGTCTGCAAACTTGGACATATTACATCTAGTTCCCTCGTCTAGATCATTAATATATATTGTGAATAACTGGGGTCCTCGCACCGAACCCTGCGGTACCCCACTAGTCACTGCCTTCCACTTGGAAAAAGAACCGTTTATTCCAACTCTTTGCTTCCTGTCTGCCAACCAGTTTTCTATCCAAGTCAGTACCTTACCCCCAATCCCAGGAACCAGTCTAGTGAACTTTCATTGTGTAATGTGCTCAACACACGGACACGGGATGTATTCCTTCAGCCATCAACATGAGGCTTCTTTCTTCATTTCCTTTCTCTGTTTACTCTCCATCGCCCCCTACCGGGGCGGAGGGTAACTATCACCACATCTTCCTTTCTAAACAGACTTTGAATACTATTCCTTTACTATTAACATTTCAAATGACCTTCTTTCAAATCATTACTTTTTTTACTGTGCTTAAGAAATAACAAACTCTACAAACATAACATCTCTAATACACAATGTATCTCTTCTTTTTTTTTAGAGAAACACGAATAATGCAAGCAGAGTAAGCTTGGAGGGACAAGGTGACTGCCTGAACCCTCCGCCAAGTACCTCGGGTATTATTCTGACCCAATGAGGTGTCTTGTTTCTTAAGCTATTCATGTTGCAAAGTCCTGGAGGTATGAAGGAGGATTGCGGACCCTTTCAGGGTATCGTCTGTAACCCGATGGAGGTGGGGTATCCACTGTGGGTGGAGGAGACGGAGGTGGGGTATCCCCTGTGGGTGGAGGAGTTCCAGGACTCGCATCCCCATTGTAGTCATCGGGAATGGAAGGCTCATCAGCAGCGTCTGGGGGCTGCTGGGTAAGTGCGAGGTGTCTGCAGTTCCTGCGAACAATCTGGCCCTGGATATCAACCAGATACGATCTTGGGGTGTTGGCCTGTCCTTGCACAATGCCTCTTTTGCGGGAGTCACGTATCCACACATAGTCACCTGGAAGGAGTGGACACAAGGGCTTAGCTCTGTGGCGACTGTTAAAGTTGGCCTGTTGTCTTAGTTTAGATTGTTTGTCCTTGTCTGTAAAATTCTGGAGGTCGGGCCAGCCTGGGGTCAGGAGTGATGGCATAGTTGGCACGGTTGTATGAAGTTTTCTGCCTTGTAGCAACTCAGCAGGGCTGAATCCACTAGAAAGAGGTGTGGAGCAGTATGCAAGGAGTGCCTGGTATGGGTCAGGTGACTTTTTTAAAAGCTGTTTGGCTGTCTGGACAGCACGCTCAGCAGCCCCATTGCTTTGAGGATACAGAGGACTGGATGTGACATGGGTGAAGTCCCAGCTGTCGGCAAATGAGCGAAAGGTGTCCGAGGCAAATTGGGGGCCATTATCTGTTCGGACCAGCAGGGGGACCCCTAGGCGGGCAAAGCAGGATTTCATACATTCAACGACTGCATATGAGGTGGTGGAGAGGAGCTTGATGACTTCAATGAACTTAAAGTAGTCAAACATTACCAGGTAAGTTGAGTTGGCCAAATGAAATAGATCAGCCCCAACCTTCTGCAATGGGCCCTCAGGGGTGTCATCTGGAATCAATGGCTCTGGTGGTTGTTGTCTCATTTGGGCGCAGCTTGGGCATTGTTGTACTTTACGTTGTAGTTGACCGCTTAATCCAGGCCACCAGACAGAACACCTGGCTCATGCACTGCATTTTGTGATCCCTTGATGGCCATCATGCAGTTTGTCCAGAATGTCTTTCTGCATTGATGCTGGAATGACCAACCGGCACCCTTGTAGCAGCAATCCTTGTGCAATAGTGAGGTCACCTGAAACGGCCGCGTAAGGTCTAAGAGCGTTGTCAAGTTTCGCATGATCTGGCCAGCCCTCACGGCAGTATGTGAAGACCTGACGAAGTAGTTCATCCGTTTCCTGTTCTTGACGAAGTGCAGCCAGGCGTTTCTCGGTAATGGGCAGTGCAGTGAGTATTGAGTGTACATAATTCTCTATGCACTGCACCTCAGGGGAATCATCCACTGGTGGCTGGTAGGGAGCCCTGGAGAGGACGTCGGCAGTTGCTAGGCTCTTCCCTGGCACATGTGATATAGTGAAGTGAAAGTGCATGAGTCGCATCCGAAAGCGCTGAATGCGGGGTGACAACTCGTCCAGGTTTTTAGATCGCAATAGTGTAAGGAGGGGCTTGTGATCTGTTTCGACCTGGAATGTCATGCCTATTAGGACGTCTCTATAGCGCTCACACGCCCATGTAATGGCCAGGGCCTCTTTTTCAATCTGCGCATAGCGCTGCTCTGATTTTGAAAGGGTTCATGAAGCATAGGCTACAGGGCGCCAGTCAGTGTCAGGTCTCTTTTGTAAAAGGACTGCACCCAAGCCAAACGATGAGGCATCAGCTGACACTTTAGTGAGTGCATTGGGATCATACAGTGCAAGGCCTGGCGGGGTGGTTGGCTCCGTCTTTATCTCAGTGAAAGCTTGAGACTGCTGGGGTCCCCAATACCATGAGGTCTGCCTGTTGAGGAGATCCCGGGGTGGCTTGGTTTTATCGGCTAGATGGGGTATGTACTTGCCCAAGTGATTGACCAGGCCCATGAAGCGGCGTATTTCAGATACATTCCTTGGCGCGGCCACGTGTGCGAGGGCCTTGACTTTGTCAGGATCTGCTCTGACACCGGTCCCATCGATGACCTGGCCGAGAAATTTCACCTGCGTTTTGGCGAATTCACATTTGGAGTTAAGCGTAAGTCCAGCTTGCTGTAGTTTACTGAGAATTGCAAAAAGTCGCTGATCGTGCTGTTCTTGGGTTGCGCCAAACACCAACACATCATCCATTTGGCATAAGACGCCATCAAGTCCCTCAAGGAGGCGGGACATGCGGTGCTGGAAATGCTATGGGGCGGAGGATATTCCAAAGGGCAGTCTGTGGAAACAGTAACGTCCGAATGGCGTGATGAACGTGATGAGACGTTTTGACTCCTCTGACAAGGGTAATTGCCAGAAACCAGATTGAGCGTCAAGCTTTGTAAAAACCTTTGCATCTTTCAGCTGCCCCAGAGTGTGCTCTACGCAGGGTAAGAGATGCAGCTCTCTACAGACACTTTCATTGAGTTTTGTTAGGTCTACGCAGATTCTGATTTTTTCGTTGGGTTTTGGGACTACAACCATTCCAGAGCACCAGGCTGTGGGTTCCTCAACTCTTGCAATTATCCCCAGTTGCTCCATGTGGGTGAGTTCCTCCTTAACTTTGGACATAAGGGGGAGCGAGACACGTCGGGGTGTAGAGAGAGCAAAAGGTTTAGCATCCGGCTTGAGGCAAATGTGATACTCCTCTTGCAGTCGCCAATGCCTTGAAACAGTCTGGGGAACCGCTGTCTGACCTCCCGTTCGAGGTCCGTAGATACTGTCTCTGCTACTTGTGGGTCCAACCTGGACACCAGATGCAGGGAAATGATGGCGGGGCGACCGAGGAGCACTGTTCGTAGACCACGTACCACATACACGTCCTGTTTTGTAGACCGTGGACCACGGGTCAGGGTAGCTGAAAATTTTCCTCTGACATTCAATGGGACTTGACCAGGCCCCTGAAGAATCTTAGTGGTGCTCTGAAGAGCCTCTTGACCTAGGTCGTTGTAGAGGCACTCCGGGATGACAGTGACATCAGCCCCTGTATCGATTTTGAATTCAGTCATGTGACCACACAGGCTTAGAGTGATGGTCCACGGCTGGTCCTGCCCAGCTCCAATTGACCCCAGGAACGCTATCTCATTGTCGTCGTCCTCTGATATTTCAGCAACCGCAGGTGTGGATCGGCAAACTGCAGCAAAATGTCCCTTTTTCTGGCAATTCCTGCAGCTAACATCTTTGGCTGGACAGATTTGTCTATTGTGTGTACTCCGGCCACACCATCTGCAACTCCGCTTTTGTGGTTGGAAATGTGTTCCAGTTTGAGTTCCAGTGCGAGGCCTCTGTACATATTCATGTGAGTCAGTTTGTCTTGATTTGGTAGAAAAATGTTTTTGGTGGGCTGATTGTCGGGGGGCACTTATGGTTTCAATGGACTCCTCCTCCTCATTACTATCTTTCTGAAGCATTGATTGCTGTTTCTTTATTGCTTCACTTTGGAAAACTTGTGTTTTTTGCTTCGTCAACTGTGAGGTCTGGATCCATCTGTAATTTTTCAGAGAGTTTAAGATCCCTTAGTCCAACAACCAATCTGTCACGAATTAGTTTGTCCCGCATAGCTCCATATTCACAGTGTTCTATGAGCTCATATAGCGCTTTGATGAAGCTGTCACCCGATTCCCCTCTCTCCTGCATGCGCCTATGGAATCTTGCACGTTCGAATATCAAATTCCTTCGCGGGATGAAATGATTAGACAACTCTGTTTTAACTGTGTCATAGCTTTTCAGTTGATCAGCCGTAATATTCCTGCACCGAACGATCGCTTCAGCCTCCGCTCCCATGGAATATAATAGCGTGTTGACCTGTTTTTCCTGTGACTGTTTATCAAGGCCTGAAGCCTGTCTGAAGTGTTCAAATCTGCTGAGCCACAACGGCCACTCTTCTGGCCGTGTAAAATCAAATTCGGAGGGGGGAGAAATCTGAAAGAATGCAGGACTTTGAGTGGCCATAATAGTAAGCAACGTGGGGTAAGTACACTTTTTTTTTTCTCAGTCTCTCTTGTTTATTTCCGTCCTGGCTTAACTAGCTACTATACTACACCCGTATCGTAAACTTTCACTCACCGGGAGCTGACTGGTTTCACCGGGAAAGTTAGTTCCATTGACGCGAACAGTCTTTAACATGGGTATTTCGGGTACTTGCCACTTCTGTCACCATGTAATGTGCTCAACACACGGACACGGGATGTATTCCTTCAGCCATCAACACGAGGCTTCTTTATTCATTTCCTTTCCCTGTTTACTCTCCGTCGCCCCCTACCGGGGCGGAGGGTAATTATCACCACACATTGCACTCCCTCTAAGGCAAGTGTGTCTTTTCTTAGGCAAGGAGACAAAAACTGTACACAGTACTCCAGGTGTGGTCTCACCAATGCTCTGTATAAATGTAGTAAGATTTTTTTTACTCTTATACTCTTATCTCTTTGTAACAAAAGCTAACATACCATTTGCTTTCCTAATTGCTTGCTGTACCTGCATGTTAACTCTCTGTGTTTCATGTAGAAGGACACCCGGGTCCCTATGAATACAAACATTTCCCAGTCTCTCACCATTCAAAAAGTGTTCTGCTTTTTGTTTTTCCTACCAAAGTGGATAGCTTCACACTTCCCCACATTGTATTTCATTTGCCATGTTCTTGCCCACTCAGTCAACCTGTCTATATCCCTCTGCAGTCTATTTGTGTCCTCCTCACAGCTTACTTTCCCACCTACCTTTGTAATATCAGCAAACTTGGATAGGTTACACTCAGTCCCTTCATCTAATTCGTTAATATAGATTGTAAATAGCTGAGGCCCAAGAACTGATCCTTGCGGTACCCCGCTAGTTACAGCCTGCCAACCCGAAAAAGTCCCGTTTATTCCTAATCTCTGTTTTCTGCCCATTAACCAATCCTCAATCCATGCTAATATATTACCCCCAATCCCATGAGTCCTAATTTTATGTAATAACCTCTTGTGTGGCACCTTATCGAATGCTTTTTGAAAATCCAAATACACCACATCCACTGGTTCCCCCTTATCCATCATATTAGTTATGATGCGCTATCAATTACTCATAATAGACTGAGAGTTAAGAGAGTAACTAAAGGCTTTTATTAGCAAAGAACAGAGCATGCCTCTCGTGGTTGACTGGGTTCCAAGAAGGCAGGGGGCTGCAGGTCAATCACCTTTATACCTGGGCCTGTGTGGGTGGAGCCAGCCGAGACATGTTGAGGCATGCATAGGTACAACAGTGTGTAACAACAACAACAAAAACAACAACAATAACAGTGGTTTACCACATTCACCCCTTGTTTAAAATTGAGTCCGGCGGGGTGAGGTGTACTAAAGGTTCGTGTAAGTAAGTCTATCAGGTGGCCTTGTATGCCGTCCTGATCGTCGTGGTGGCAGCGGTGATGGTGCAGCATCCAACGTTGAGTCTGGCGTCTCATTGAGTGGTTGGGTGGTCAATGACAGGTCCTGGGGCTGCGGCATGCCGTCTAGCGGGGTTGGGTTGTGGGTAGTGGTGGATGGCAATGGTAGTGTTTCAGGGGCACCCAAAGGTGCGAGATCTCGTGTGGGGGCTGTGTCCTCCCGCCCGTCCGGGTACGCTACGTAAGCGTACTGGGGGTAGGCGTGGGTAGTGGTGGATGGCGAGGGGGGTGTTTCGGGAGCACCCAAAGGTGCGAGGTCTCGTATGGAGACTGTGTCCTCCCGCCCGTCCGGGTACACCACGTAAGCATACTGAGGGTTGGCATGGAGGAGGCTCACCCTCTCGACCAGGGGGTCCGTCTTATGGGACCTCACGTGCTTCCGCAGTAGGACGGGTCCTGGAGAAGTCAGCCATGTCGGTAACGAGATCCCCGATGTGGACTTCCTGGGGAAGGAGAACATTCTCTCGTGAGGGGTAGCATTGGTGGCTGTACAGAGCAGTGACCGAATGGAATGGAGCGCCGCAGGGAGGACTTCCTGCCAGCGAGAGGTCGGAAGGCCCTTAGATTTCAAGTTTAAAAGGACTGCCTTCCAGACCGTCGCATTCTCCCTTTCCACCTGGCCATTCCCCCGGGGGTTGTAGCTGGTGGTCCTGCTTGTAGCGATACCTCTCGAGAGCAGGTACTGCCGGAGTTCGTCGCTCATAAAGGATGAGCCCCTGTCGCTATGAATATAGCTAGGGAAACCGAACAAGGCGAAGAGGTCATTCAGACATTTAATGACCGTGGTACTGGTCATGTCTGAGCAAGGGATGGCAAACGGGAAACGGGAGTACTCATCAATTATGTTGAGGAAGTACACATTGCGGTCGGAGGAGGGGAGGGGCCCTTTAAAATCGACGCTCAGCTGTTGAAAGGGGCGCGTGGCTTTGATCAGGCTTGCTCTGTCTGGCCTATAAAAATGCGGTTTGCACTCGGCACAGATTTGGCAGTCCCTGGTCATGGTCCTGACCTCCTCGATGGAGTAGGGCAGGTTACGGGATTTGATGAAGTGAAAAAACCTGGTGACCCCCGGGTGGCAGAGGTCATTGTGGAGGGTCTTCAGTCTATCGACCTGCGCGTTGGCGCATGTACCACGTGATAGGGCATCTGGGGGCTCATTGAGTTTCCCGGGCCGGTACAAGATATCGTAATTGTAGGTGGAGAGTTCGATTCTCCACCTCAAGATCTTGTCGTTCTTGATTTTGCCCTTCTGCTTATTATTAAACATAAAAGCTACTGAACGCTGGTCAGTGAGCAGGGTAAATCGTTTTCCGGCCAGGTAATGCCTCCAATGTCGCACAGCTTCCACAATGGCCTGGGCCTCCTTTTCGACAGAGGAGTGTCGAATCTCGGGGCCCTGGAGGGTCCTTGAGAAAAAGGCCACGGGTCTCCCCGCCTGGTTAAGGGTTGCAGCTAGGGCAAAGTTGGATGCGTCGCTCTCCACTTGGAAAGGGATGGACTCATCCACTGCGTGCATTGTGGCCTTCGCAATATCTCCTTTTATGAGAGTGAAGGCTGCACAGGCCTCTGCTGTCAGGGGGAAGGAGGTGGACTTGATGAGGGGTCTGGCTTTGTCCGCATAGTTGGGCACCCACTGAGCATCGTACGAGAAAAACCCTAGGCATCTCTTCAGTGCTTTTTGGCAGTGGGGGAGGGGGAGCTCCATAAGGGGGCGCATCCTGTCGGGGTCGGGGCCGATGACTCCGTTCTCCACTACACAGCCAAGAATGGCAAGGCGCTTGGTACGAAACATACATTTGTCCTTGTTGTATGTTAGGTTCAGCCGCTGGGCCGTACGGAGGAATTTTTCTAGATTAACATCATGGTCCTGCTGGTCGCGGCCGCAGATGGTAACATTGTCTAGATAGGGGAAAGTGGCCTGGAGCGCGTTCTGGTCGACCATCCGGTCCATCTCCCGTTGGAAGACTGAAACCCCGTTGGTGACGCCGAAGGGAACTCTGAGGAAGTGGTAGAGACGACCGTCAGCTTCAAAAGCTGTGTACTGGCGGTCCTCAGCCCTGATGGGGAGCTGGTGGTATGCCGACTTCAGATCAATCGTCGAGAACACCCGGTATTGTGCTATCTGATTGACCATGTCAGATATGCGGGGGAGTGGGTATGCATCTAGCTGGGTGTAGCGATTGATCGTCTGGCTGTAGTCAATAACTAGGCGCTGTTTTTCGCCAGTCTTCACTACCACCACTTGTGCTCGCCATGGGCTGGTGCTACTTTCAATAATCCCTTCCTTCAGGAGTCTTGCTACCTCGGATTTAATGAAGCTCCTATCCCCGGCTCTGTAACGCCTGCTTTTGGTAGCGATGGGCTTACAGTCGCGGGTGAGGTTAGCGAACAAGGAGGGGGGGGGACTTTAAGGGTGGAGAGGCTGCAAATGGTGCGCGGCGGGCGATTTAAAAGCTGCTGGCTGCAGACTGTGAGTGGGGGGAGGGGTCCGTCGTACGCTAATGTGACACTCTTAAGGTTGCACTGAAAATTCAACCCCAGTAGAACGGCAGCGCAAAGATGGGGCAGGACCAGGAGTTTAAAATTTTTGTATTCTGTGCCCCTTACTGAAAGGGTCACTACACAGTAGCCACCGACGTCCGCTGACTAGGCTTTGGAAGCCAATGAGATCCGATGTCGCGTCGGCAGGACCGGGAGAGAGTAACTGCGCACCGTGTCGGGGTGGATAAAGCTTTCCGTGCTCCCGCTGTCAAAAAGGCAGGTAGTGGCGCGGCCGTTTACCGTAATGTCCATCATGGACCTGGACAGTTGATGAGGGAGAGATTGGTCCAGCGTCACGGAGGTCAGCGTATGGTCGAGCGAGTCGATGTGGTCGTCAGATGAGGCGGTGGTTGAGTCCGGGTCCCCCGTGGCTGAAGTTGGAGACGTCTGAGATGGCGGACAAAATGGCGGCGCCCATGGTCCCGATCCCCACGCGGCTGGGGGAGCCCAAGATGGCAGACAAGATGGCTGCCCCCACGGTTCGCACGCGGCGCTGCTGGCATTAGCGGTTTTACCTTTGCAGGCGCTGACATTGTGTCCTTTCTTCCCGCAGCCGGAGCAGGTAGCGTTTCTCGCCGGGCAGCGTGCTCTGGGGTGTTTTGCCTGGCCACAAAAATAACATTTCTGTGCCTTGGACATCGCAGCAGCAGTTGAAGGTGGCGGTCCCATGACCCAAGGTTGTGGCGTCCACGTTGCGGAGCGGTTAGGGGAGAAGGCGTCCATATTCCTGTGGGCCGCGTCGAGCGAGAGCGCGAGGGACACTGCCTTTCTCAGGTCCATTTCTCCCTTTTCCAACAGTCTCTGCCGGGAGTAGTCGGACCTTAGACCCGCAACGAAAGCATCTCGGATCAGTCCCTCCGTGTGTGCTGCGGCTGATGCTTCTTTGCAATCGCAGTCTCGGCCGAGTATCCGTAGTGCCCGTAGGAAGGCCTCCACCGATTCCCCGGGCTGCTGTCTGCGGGATCTTAAGAGGTGCCTGGCATAGACCGTATTTACCGGGCGTGCGTATTGCCCTTTTAGCAGACCGATAGCCGCCGCGTAGGTCGTCGCGTCCTGGATTATTGTATAAACTTGGTGGCTCACCTTTGAGGCCAGGATTTCCAACTTGTTTTCGACCAGGGTCACAGTTGCGGCTTGCAGGTAGGCCTCGAAGCAACGCAGCCAATGCGCGAATTTGGTAGCCGAACCCGCTTCTTGCGGGTCTAGGTCCAGGCATGTTGGTCTGAGGGCTCGCAGCAGCTCCTGTTGCTCAGCGTTTGGTGCAGCAGCCTGCTGTTCAGCGTTTGGTGCAGCAGCCTGCTGTTCAGCGTTTGGTGCAGCAGCCTGCTGTTCAGCAAATGTCAACATTTTGTTTTTGCTAATAAAATTGATGCGCTATCAATTACTCATAATAGACTGAGAGTTAAGAGAGTAACTAAAGGCTTTTATTAGCAAAGAACAGAGCATGCCTCTCGTGGTTGACTGGGTTCCAAGAAGGCAGGGGGCTGCAGGTCAATCACCTTTATACCTGGGCCTGTGTGGGTGGAGCCAGCCGAGACATGTTGAGGCATGCATAGGTACAACAGTGTGTAATAACAACAACAACAACAACAACAACAGTGGTTTACCACAAGTTACATCTTGGGAGTGGGCCTTTGGCGTAGTGGTAAGCATCCCCGCCGCTGGGCCAGAAGGTGTAGGGTTTCGAACCCCGCTCCAGACAGTCCCGGCAAGTAGAGTCGGAGCTCCAGCTCTAAATTCTGGGTTGACATCCAGCGGGATACTTGCGTCCGTGGGTGTGGGTGGCCCCCCCCCCTCGTATGGGTTGTGGGAGCCCGTAAAACCCTCCCGCCATAGGACTAACCACCCTAATGGCTGGTATGAAGATGGTTACGGTCACGGAAGGAGCGTTTAACGCGGCCAGAAATCCTTCCACTACTTCATACAGTTCCCCAAAGGGAACAGTGTGTAGACACGATAAGAAGAAGAGTTACATCTTCAAAAAACTCTAATAGATTTGTCAAACATGATTTCCCTTTCATAAAACCATGTTGATTCTGCCTAATCATATTGGCCCAGAAATTCAGGTTGGGGGCTTCCTGCGGGTGCAAGCCTCCAACCTGCACTTACCTAGCGCACCGGCCGTTGAGCTGTGGGCTCACGTGGGATTCTGATCCTGGGCCTCCTCCAACTGCCGGCGCATAGTGCTTGCATATCCCAGGGGCGCAGTTAGTTCGATGCGTCCCCTGGGATCACGTGGGCCATGGAGAGCCAATGGTAGCAGGGAATGCTTCATTCATAAAATTGACAGGAAGGGCTGTCAAAACTATAAATACTATAAGCCGCAAAAACATCACTAAAACTTCAAATAATTTTTTTTTAAATCATCACATTTTTAAAATAACTGTAAATTACATAAAATAACTATTTAAACAATAATTTAAATTTTTGAAAAATTAATTACATTTTCTAACGGGGCTAAAAATAAACTTACCTTTCTTTAAAGTATTTAAAAATAATAAACCTGTGGAAAAAATGTTTTAATTTTAATTAATTCACCACTTACCTTGTTAAAAGCAGGCCTTGTGACTGCTTTTTACGTGTGTAACTCCTGGAGACTTACCCTCCCGGAGAAACCTGCAAAAAAAATGTAAGTTCCATGCGCACGCGCTTCCTCTCCGGCACACGCGTTCGACTTCTGAACCCCTTCCTTTAAGGGAACGGAAGTTTCGGTTTCCCACGCATGCGCAGTGCATGCACGAAACCGGCACTTTCGTTGGGCCTATGGGTGAGTACCCCATGCGTACTCACCCGTGGAGACCCGAATTTCTGGGCCATTGTTATTTTCTAAGTGCCTTTATACCACATCCCTAATAATAGATTCTAGCATTTTGCCTACTGCTGATCTCATTCTAACTGACCTATAGTTCCCCGTTTTTTCTCTTCCTCCATTCTTAAATAGTGAGGTTATGTTTGCTACCTTCCAATCCTTGGGGACTGTTCTAGAATCTAGGGAATTCTGGAAGATTAATACCAATGCACCACTATCTCTGCAGCCACCACTTTTAAAACCCAAGGATGCAGGTCGTTGGGTCCAGGGGATTTGTCATCACTTAGTCCCATTAATTTCTGCAGTATTATATCTTTACTTATACTGATTTCTTTAAGTTCCTCATTATCTCTAAACCCTTATTTCGGGAATGATTTTTGTGTCTTCTACTATGAAGACAGATACAAAGGCCGCAATTTCACCAGCGGAGGCGGGATTGCGGTGGGAGAACTGGTTGCCAGGTTCCAGTCCCCTTCCCAGCTGCAGCAGCTCTGTAAAAAGGATTTTCCATTAATAGGGCTTGTTAAGCCTGCCCTGCGGGGTTCCCGGCCAATTAAAAGGAAGTGGGTCTGATGACGTCATTTGATGACGCATCATCAGCCAGTTTCCTTAAAGGGACCATGGCCGCATTCATTTTGACAGTTGTGCTGTCAGTGTTCTACAGCATTGAGGTGCTGCAAACACTGACAAGCACTGCACAGAGGTGCATGGCTGCACCCAGGCTCTCCCATTACTCACTCTATATGCTTATGGAGGGAGTCACAGCAGGCAGGGAGATTCTCTTCCCTTCCGATGGGCAGAAGAGACCTCCCCAGGAGATCAACACAGCCTGGTTGCACATTGCACAGGAGGACACAAGCAGGGATGTCGTCAGGAGGACCAGGCTGCAGTGGCGCAAGCCTTCACTGATCTCAGTAGATCACAAAACGTTACTGCAAAGCAACACTCAGTCTCATCCTGCTGTGCCACTCATCACATCCCCATAACTCTGTCTTCCCTACCCTGCTCCTGCACATCTTTACTCAGACCAACTTACCTTGCACCTCCACCCATCCCTCTCTATCTACATTATCACTTCCCCATCTCACTAGCCACCCCTCACACTCACCCTCATCCTAGTGCAATCATATCAACAATCAACACACAAGGTAGGCACTTGGGTGTTTTATCCAATGTTCATGTAAAGTTTCTGTTAATGTGCTGTCAAACATTGAAACCTTTATTTTCAACATTTTGCCTTATTGTACAGATCTGTGCTCACCTTTGGAAGTGTCTTAGTGAGTTGCAGTGAATGGTGAGACATAACGGTGTCCCCCGCAATGGTGATGAGTGTGAAAGGAATGACTTGGTCATTGTAGGAATGCTTTATGATGCTGGTGTGGGGTGGTGTTAACCTGGCACATCATTTAGCAGCCAGGGTGTACAGTGTCAAGTGAAGTAAATCCATCCCTTCCGAGCAGCAATGTGGTCAGGTGCTGATGCCCTGCATCCTGTGCAGCATCAGGTGATTGCAGAGAAGGTTGGTGTTGTTGTTGGTGCTGCTGGTATGTCTGGTGATGTTGGTGTTGGGGCTGATCGTGGAAGGATTCAGAGGAGCAAGGTGTAATTTTTCCATGGTCACCGATGTTGCTGCAATAGATGGCAGCTGCAGGTGAGATGACAGAAGCGATCTGCCAATAGTGAGAGAAGTTGTTCCAATGAGGTGGCACTGATTATACAGTTGGCTCTAAACACTTACAAGCTAAAGAAATCTCTATATGTCTTACAAATGCAGTAACCAACAGTTTCTGCACTCTGAAACTGACCATCTGCAACATGGTATCCTTTACACCACTTCTGCAGCGGTCAGCTTATCAGATACATCAAAGCAGACTCAACTCATGCCAGGGTGAGCTAGCATGTTCCCTGAGCAGCGGGTAACTCATGGGGGAGCTCGTAAAATTGCAATGTAGGCTCAAAATGGCATTAAATTGGCCATTTAATGACCTAGATTGTCTCCCCCGCCGCTTGGTGTCGGGTCAGTTCTGCGCAGACAGACCCGACACCTGGGAGACTCGCTTGGAGGCGTGTTGACAGCAGGTTTCCTTCCTGCTGTCAATCTTTGCTATTTTGACAGTGGACCCGCCTCCAAACCCGGCCTCTGAGCACCGGCAAAATCCAACCCATAGTGTCCAGGCAACTCTCCCCTTCCCTGATGTATTGCAATGTCTGCAGCTCAGACTCCAGCACAACAACTCTGAGCCGAAGTTCCTCGAGCTGCAGGCACTTACTGCAGATGTGGCTGTTCAGGATCTTGTTGGTCTCCACTAACTCCCACATGCTGCAGTTACAACACACCACCTGCACTGCCATCTCTATCTAACCTTATTTTATTTATATAATTAGTTACAGTTTTTATTCAAATGATTATTTTTAGCTCTAATTTTTAGTTTTAATTAGTTAATTTAGTTTAAGTTATTAATTCAATAAAGTTATAGTAGTTAATACTCTCCCAGTTCTGAATTTAATCCACTTACCAAACCTAGAGAGCAAAAGAGCTGTAATACTCACCAACCAATTGCCTACCTGTTGTCCTGTGACGTCACTCCTTGTTTTGTTTTGTTTTTAAATCGCCGCTGTTCCCTTTGTGCCGCCTCCTCTGCTGCCACCGCTCCCGCTCAGGTCCGCGCTGTGTCCTGGGCCTTCTCTGGTGCTCCCTTTAAGCCACCGCCGCCACTCCCGCTAAGGTCCGTGCTGTCTCAGTACTCTCTACTGCAGTTCTTGTCATTCCTCGTATGTCTCTGATCAACAATCATATGTTTCCCATTGAAATCTGTGCTGACATGCATTTTAATAACATCTGAAGGAACTGCAAGTGCTTCAAATATTTGAGCAGGTAAAACCTATCCATTGGGTAGGATTGATGTCAGGAGACTTAGTGATTGATGAAATACTTTTTTATAGATGGCAACTTTCTGGCAGGAGGTTTAGTGATATACCCTTCTGACTGCCCCTCAACCCACTCTTTAAGAATGTATTTTGTGGGCTGGGAACAGAAAAAAAATTGGAAAGCTAAAAAACTGTTGAAGTACTTTTTTTGTTGTCAGTTTGCATAACACTGTGAAATTATCTCAGAAAGGTATTTTAATCATAACCGGGATCAAAGAACAGTAAAACAGAAATATTACCCCATCCTGGAGTGAGGGTTACAGCATTTGGGTTTTATTGAGTTACAGATCAGTTTCAAAGGCACTGAAATTTAACTGTACGTGAGGCTAAAATCTAAAATGCAATTTAAGGTAGTGCACAAACACATACTCCCTCAATATTAGTGCAATATCAGCTTGGCAGCACTTCTATCCATACCTCGGGAGCCTACTGTCAACAAGGGCAGACGTCGATGACGAAGTCCAACACCGCCTTCAGTGAGCCAGTGCAGCCTTCGGTCGCCTGAGGAAGAGAGTGTTTGAAGTCCAGGACCTCAAACCCAGCACCAAGCTCATGGTCTACAGACCAGTAGTGATACCCACCCTCCTGTATGCTTCAGAGACATGGACCATGTACAGCTGGCACCTCAAAGCACTGGAGATGTACCACCAAAGCTGCCTCTGCAAGATCCTACAAATCCATTGGCAGGATAGGCACACCAACGTCAGTGTTCTCGCTCAGGCCAACATCCCCAGCATCGAAGCTTTGACCACGCTCGATCAGCTCTGATGGACGGGTCACATCGTCTGCATGCCCGATACGAGACTCCCAAAGCAAGCGCTCTACTCGGAGCGCTGACATGGCAAGAGAGCCCCAGGCGGGCAGAAGAAACGCTTCAAGGACACCCTCAAAGCCTCCTTGAAAAAGTGCAACATCCCCACCAACACCTGGGAATCCCTGGCCCAAGACCGCACAAAGTGGAGGAGAAGCATCCAGGAATGCGCCGAACACCTCAAGTCTCTTTGCCGGGAGCAAGCGGAAGCCAAGCGCAAACAGCGGAAGGAGCGCATGTCAACCCAAGCACCCCACCCACCTGCCCCTTCAACCACCGTCTGCCCCACCTGTGACAGAGACTGTAGATCCCGCATTGGACTCATCAGTTACCTGAGAACTCATTTTTAGTGTGGAAGCAAGTCATCCTCGGTTTCCGAGGGACTGGCTAAGAAGAAGAAGCACTTCTAATTGAGAAAGGTATGATTTCATGTGCCACTAGGCATGGACGAGAAGAAGGATAGTGTTGGTTGACGGAAGAATGTTCGCTAGGAGAGTGGGAGAAATCCCTGGTATTCTTCGAATAGTGCTGTGTGATCCTTAATATAGCCCTAAACAGGATCTAACATCCCAGCCAAATGGTAGCAATGCAGTACTCCAATGAAGGGTTAACCTCAATTATGTGGTGAAGTGCTGGAATGGGACTTGAACCCACAACCTTCTGGTCTCACAGGCAAGAGTGCTGCCAACTGAAACAACGCTGACATGTTTTGTTGAGTGATAGATTAAATATTCACAGAGCGTGCGAGTTGAAAACATATAGCTGAACAAAATGAAAAACAATATACTACATATGAGTTGTTCCGAGTCTTCTATTGATCACACTGGCAGCACACCCACAGACAGCAGCACATGTTGGGAGGCAAGGAATCTACTTTTCAGAAAACACCCAGATATATATAGGGGCTGAAATTTTGAATGGGTTCTCCTGATTGTCTACCATATCTTTGGTGGAAGATGTATGTAAATCCCAGAGAAATGGCGTGAATACTTTATGCTGCTTCTCCAAGGTTTCTGCAAATCTCCCGTTGAAGTTACAGCAGACAATCAAGAAATCCTCTGCCTGCACCTCGCAGCTACAAAACCTTATCTTCTGCTGTCATGCATTTGTCACATTTTTGTGTCAAATTTTTCCCATTATAAATTCCTTGTAATCAGATTTATCATGGAAATTGCTAATGTAAACTTGTCACACTGTAATTTTCCTTGCAATTCCCACCCCACATGCAATCTACAGCTGTTGATGGCTCCTTTCTGTGCCCTACAACCCACCATCTCCCATCTGAGAGGAAAGAATAGCACAAAAAGATAGAGAGAGAAGCAGAAAGAGTTCAAAGGAGAGAAGAAAAAGAATCAGAGGAGGAGAGACATAGAGAAAAACAGCAAAACAAATACAGCAGAAACAGATCATATTCTCTGACTTACCATGTGCAACACCACAGGAGATCGACCAGTAATATATTAAACATATTATGTTGGTGAATACGTCTTGTCAAATGTTTTCGTTATAAATTCCAACGTCCACATTTATAGTGGAAGCTGCCTGTGTCACAGTGTAATTACACCATCTCCCAGTGGAGAAACTATAATGCCACCATTGGAAGGAGGGTATAATTACAGCATGATAAGTTTCTGTAGACTGTTTCCATTATAAATGTGGAAATTTAAAAATAAGGACTGAATGTGTGACTTTAAAATGGGAGCTGAATTATAGCCAAATTTCTCCCACTGTCTAATCCCACTTCACCTGAAGACTACACCTGGTTTTGACTTGCTGTGTACATGGCCACTAGAGATTGACTGGTAACAATATAAAATTAAACATCAAAACAAATTTGTTAGCAGCTAATTATGGATAAACAGCGAATCATAACGCTCCTGTAATAATGCTCCTTGTTAGATTTTGAAGCAGCTGACAATCCACTTAACCAGTGTATAGAATCATAGAATTTTACAATACAGAGTCTATTGAACCCACCGTGCCTGTCCCGACCCTGAAAAAACTGTCTACTTAGTCCTCTTCTCTTCCATTTCTCCCTATAACCTTTATTTTTATTCTTTTTCAAATATGTTTCTGTTTCCCTTTTAAAAGCTATTGTGAGTTCTACTTCCACCTCTGTTCTTGGCAGGACATTCCTTGTCCTAAATGACTGTCGCATAATAAAAATATTTCTTCTAATATATCCTTTTGTTCTTTTGGTGATGATCTTAAATTTATGCCCTCTCGGAACTGACTCATTGACCAGTTGTGGTGATTATTTCCTATGTTTAATAAGAAGTGTTGTGATTGGTGAATGGGGTGGTTGTTCTCTGTATTAGTAAGAAGTATTGTAATTGGTTGTTTGTTTCTACCTTGAGATATATGTTGTAAACTCATTGGTAGTGGATGTCAGGTGATTTGTGGTGGCCATCTTAAATTCAGTTCTCTCTAGTCATTGTTGGAGACTGGTGTTGAAAGATGTGCTACTGGGTTTTTAAAGTTAATAAAGCCTAGATTAGAAAGGCAAATCTATTCTTTATTTCAATTTATTAACTTTTTATCAGAATGGAGCGATATCTTCAACCGGAACGATTCAATGTGACCCTAATTCTGCAGGAGTGGCTGATAAATGGAAACATTGGTATTGTACATTTACAAACTTTTTGGGTGTGTTGGAACAAGAGTCTCTGAATAAGCTGAATATGCTGATCAACTACATTGCTCCGGATGTGTATAAGTATATTTTGGACTGTAAAACTTACGAATTGGCTATTTCTACATTGGAGAAGATTTTTGTTAAACCAAAGAATGAGGTATTTGCACGTTACCTTCTATCTGCCCATAGGCAGCAGGTGGGAGAATCTTTGGATACTTATTTACAAGCACTTCGGCACCTTGGTGCTAACTGTAATTATAAAGCCGTGACGGCCGAAGAATATAAGGAAGAATCGGTACGGGATGCTTTTATTAATGGACTACTGTCTAGATCAATTCATCAGCGGTTGTTAGAAAATAAGACTTTGGATCTCAAGAGTGCTTTTGAGCAAGCTTCTACATTGGATATGGCTCAGAGAAGTTCAGATCCTTATGCTCTTTCTAATCGGCCTGTGACTGTGGTTTCAGCAGTTCCGGACGAAAAGGAATTAGGTGGACTTAATGGGAGTGGTTTACTAGATTCTGAAATAGTTTCTACTCCAATAGCTCCACCTTTTACTTCGGCGGCTGTTGCCTCTAGGATTCAGAAGTGTTATTTTTGTGGGAACGTCCGGCATCCTCGTTTGAAGTGTCCTGCCCGGGAGGCTGTATGTAGTAAATGCGGCAAGAGAGGTCATTATGCACATGTTTGTAGATCATTAGGTTCAATTACCTCCTCTTCTGCGACTATTCAACCTGTAGAGAGGGCGTTTATTGCATCAATTTCTGCTGCATTTGCTCATGGCCTAAACAAAGCTATAGTTATGGCCCAAGTTAATGGGTTAGAAGTGAAGGCTCTCATAGGTACGGGCAGTACCGAGAGTTTTATAAGTCTTCAGTTTGTGAAGGAAAAGTGTTTGAAAATCTTGCCTGTTACTTATCAGGTGTGTATGGCTCAGACGACCCTTACTTCACAAGTAGCTGGTTGTTGCCTTGTGAAATTGATTCTTCTAGGTAATACATATACTGATATACGCCTATCTGTTTTGCCTAATCTTTGTGCGGATATTTTGATTGGTCATGATGTGCTTAAATTACACGAGAGTCTTAGTCTTTCGTTTGGAGGGACTAAGCCACCCTTATCCATTTGTGGATTAACTTCTTTATCCATTTCTCCATTATCACTTTTTTCCAATTTGATGCCGGAATGTAAGCCAATTGCTACCAAGTCAAGAAGGTGTAGCAGTCAGGATAGAGAATTTATTAATTCTGAAGTCCAAAGTCTTTTATTGGAAGGAATCATTGAACCTAGTTGTTCGCCTTGGCGGGCTCAGGTAGTTGTCACCACTAATGAGAGGCATAAGAAACGAATGGTGATAGACTACTCTCAAACTATTAATAGGTATACTCAATTAGATGCGTACCCTTTGCCTAAGATTGATGAGCTTATCAACAAAGTATCTCAGTATAAGTTTTTTAGCACTATTGATTTAAAGAGTGCTTATCATCAGATTCCTATTGTTAAGAGGGATCAACCATATACAGCCTTTGAGGCTGGTGGAAAGCTGTATCAGTTTTGCCGAATACCATTTGGTGTTACTAATGGTGTTGCTTGTTTTCAACGGGCAATGGATGCTTTTATAAGTGATAACTCTCTCTCTGACACCTTTTCATATTTAGATGATATCACGGTGTGTGGTAAATCAAGGGTGGAGCATGATTCTAATTTAGAAAGATTCCTTCAAGCTGTGGAAAAAGTTGGTTTAACTTTTAATAAAGAGAAGTGTATCTTTTCGACTACTGAGGTAAATCTACTGGGGTATATTATCTTGGGAAATAAGATTAAACCAGATCCAGAACATCTGCGACCATTGATCGATTTACCTTATCCTACTAATTTAAGGCTTTGCAACGAGTTGTTGGACTGTTTTCTTACGATTCTAATTGGATTGCAAACTTTTCGCAGAAGATCCGGCCCCTTATACGGGTTACGACATATCCTCTATCATGGGAGGCCAGGACATGTTTTGATAAATTTAAAAAGGATATCCTAGGAGCAGTTGTGCATTCTATTGATGAGCAGGTTCCCTTTGTGATTGAGACGGATGCTTCTGATTTTGCAATTGGGGCTACTCTGAACCAAAATGGAAGACCTGTGGCCTTTTTCTCACGTACTTTGAACAATAGTGAAAAAAGGCATTCTTCAATAGAGAAAGAGGCATATGCAATAGTAGAAGCACTGTGTAAATGGAGACATTATTTATCAGGGCGACATTTCATGTTGGTAACCGATCAAAAATCTGTGTCCTTTATGTTTGATGTTAAACATTTTGGAAAGATCAAAAATTATAAAATAATGAGGTGGAGGATTGAGTTGGCATGTTACCATTTTGATATAGTTTATCGTCCGGGGAAGGATAATGTTGCTGCTGATGCACTGTCGAGGACTTATTGTTCTGTGATTCACGGAGATACGCTTATTAATCTTCACAATGCTTTATGTCATCCTGGGGTTACGAGGATGATACACTTCGTACGCAGTAAGAATTTGCCCTTTTCAGTTGAAGACATCAAGCGGATGACTTCATCATGTTCTATCTGTGCTCGGTGTAAACCGAATTTCTTTAAGCCTCAACGAGCTCATCTTATAAAGGCTACTTCTCCTTTTGAACGTTTGAGCGTTGATTTTAAGGGGCCTCTTCCTTCAACGACTCAAAATCGATACATATTTACTGTTGTGGATGAGTTTTCAAGGTTTCCTTTTGCTTTTCCTTGCGCAGATGTATTAGCTGCTACAGTTATCAAATGTCTGACTCAACTTTTTGTCATCTTTGGGATGCCTGCGTATATCCATTCGGATCAAGGAAGTTCTTTTATGTCTTCCCAGTTGAAGGAATACCTTCAGAGTCGGGGAATTTCTACTAGTAGAACTACCCCGTATAACCCCCAGGGTAATGGACAGTGCGAACGATACAATGGGGTGATCTGGAAGGCAGTTATGTTGGCTTTGACATCCCGGAATCTTAAGAATACACAGTGGGAAATGGTACTGCCTGATGCCCTGCATTCCATTAGATCATTGCTTTCAACGGCTACTAATGTGACCCCCCATGAAAGGCTCTTTAATTACCCGCGGAGATCTACTACGGGATATTCGGTACCTTCATGGCTTACTATGCAAGGACCTGTGTTGCTTCGACGCCATGTTAGATTGTCAAAATATGATCCTTTAGTGGAGGAGGTGGAGCTGTTGGAGGCAAATTCCCAATATGCTCATATTCGATTCCAAGATGGGAAAGAAAGTACTGTTTCAATTAAAGACTTGGCTCCTTGTGGTGGCCAGCCCTCTTCCGAGGATACTAATAATAGTCATGATTCAGATAATGTGGATGTTGTTATAGATACTACGAATGTTCCCAATCCTATTGCAGATAATTATACTTCTATTAGTCAGCCTTTGATGGATGTTCATGACCGTCCTAGTTTACTTCCTGATGGGATTTCCAATCCGGAAACCGTTGATAATCGGGATATGGATAGCCTGTCTGCAGAAGATACTTTGGTGCCTCCGGGTGTGGGAGGGCAAGGAATTTCACCAAGGTTAAGAAGGTCGACACGAACAAGATATCCGGTCGACCGATTGAAAATGGACTTTTAAATTGATAGTAATGTTTTAAAGTTGTTGAAATATTATATTTGTATTTTAGTTGTAAATAAATTAATTATAAATTGTAAAGGTTATTTAGGTTGGAGCATGTTTTAAAAGGAGGGGTGAATGTGGTGATTATTTCCTATGTTTAATAAGAAGTATTGTGATTGGTGAATGGGGTGGTTGTTCTCTGTATTAGTAAGAAGTATTGTAATTGGTTGTTTGTTTCTACCTTGAGATATATGTTGTAAACTCATTGGTAGTGGATGTCAGGTGATTTGTGGTGGCCATCTTAAATTCAGTTCTCTCTAGTCATTGTTGGAGACTGGTGTTGAAAGATGTGCTACTGGGTTTTTAAAGTTAATAAAGCCTAGATTAGAAAGGCAAATCTATTCTTTATTTCACCAGTGAAAGTAATTTTTCCTGATTTACGTTAACAAAATCTTTCAAAATTGTGAACAGCTCTATCAGATCTCCTCTTAACTTTCTGTTTTATTAAAAAGAGCCCCAGTTTCTTTAGTTTCATCTCATAACTAAAGCCCACTCATCCCTGGTATTAGAATGTATTCTGTATGCTCTCCACAACCTTAACATTTCACTCATTCCAGCGGTGGAGTGTATGAAATTGTAGCAAAATAGCAGAACGAAGTGTTAGAGGAGCCCAATTCACTGACCAGGACAGGAAGCTTCTGTTGAACTACTTTTCTGAAAAATGTGAGGTCCTTTCTGGGTTGTCAATTTGTTAAAGTTATAGGCCCATAATTTGCGGTCAACGGTGAAGCAAAGGCACTCGCCGCTGGCCCCAAAGAAAGCTGCCCACAGACATCTCGCGCTTCCTGTGGTGAGAAGTTTGCCTTTTTTGACGTTCAATTGATTGCAGCGTTCTGTCATGGGGATTCCCAGCGAAGAGCTGCTGTGACATCAACAAGCTGTCAAAGCAACATATCACACTGAAGAATTATCACAGAGAGCAAAGGAGGAAATGAGAAACTGCTTTTATCCAGACTTTTTAAAAGTGCTACAGACAGGGACTTTCACATGGGGATGAGGTAGAAGCTGAAATATCATGAACAAACTTTTTAAAACATTTTTTTTTAAACTTCTAATTTTTATCATAATGGAGAAATTTGACACTCCACAAATATAAAAATTAGTTTTTCAGGGCAAAAATGTTTGTTTAGCAGTCAATACACTGTTAAAACCCCAGTTATAGTTACACCTATCCAACAAGACTTAACATTTAATGGGGCATTTAACAGCCATATTAGTGCGGAAAAGCCCAAGTTTTCATCAGTTTCACAGATTTGACTAACTACATTCATTGCCAGCTGTGGGGGTGGGGTGGGGAGGGGGGAGGGGGTACTGTCCACAATGCAGCCTGTGTTGGAGCAGTGAATGACTGACCGCAACTTCAGGATTTCTGCATTTAGATTCGTACGCACTAAATCCTGAAGGCGCGGTCACTTTCAGAGGGGTAATGGCGGCGAACACTGACAGTTCGCCGTCATTACCCACCGCAAGATCCGGGCCGAATATGTAAAGGAAAGTCGGCCCCTCTAAATATAAACCTTCTTCCAGCCAACATAGCTAGCTGTTTAATTATGTGAGAAAACAGTTTAAGACTGAAAACTTCACACTGCATTTTGTGGGATTTGAATACAGACACTTCAGAATAATTTTAGGAAAGGTATTTCCATTGCAGAAAATGTAATAATTACATGGAATAAATCTATAAGTATAATAATTTTCCACACTTTTCTCTCAAGATTTCTCTTTGTGAAATGATTAGCTTTTTTTCTGCAAGTGAATTTATATTTAAATGCGCAACTTTTCAAGTATTTGCAGCAATCTTTTATCCATGGTGGTGGATAGGAGTGCATACTTTTCCAAAACCTACATCCATAGAGTGACTCCACCACAGCTCGCAACATGAGACCAAAATCTACTCGATCAACCTCAAACTTAAAGCAGCTACCCAGTCAGTCAGTTACCCAGAAGCAGACGTGTATGTTTACATGGGTTGCATTTGTTGCGTGGAGGTCAAGTTCCACAAAACCTCATGAAATTTATCAATGTCTTCTATAATCAAGGTAATACACACTCGGGAATGTTATAGAATCCTTCTGACATTTTAGACTCCATACAGTAAATGCAGCCCTCAATAGTCGAACAGGCCTAACCTTTAATGACATAAAGAAGTGTGAGGGGAGACTTCCTCTGTTCAACCTATGTAGCAAAATTATAATAGCATTCTTTTAACTTGTCTTTAAAATTTACTGAGTAGGGAACAGAAGAAACTTCCTTCCATTGTGGGAAATGTTGCCCAAAAATAATCAATGCTGATCAAAGGCAGATTTATTTGTTCATCTGAGACAATATTTACACACTGGTGACAAAAGAGTGGGATGAATATATAAGTTACAGCTGGGCTGGTGAGCTGTGCCATACTCTTCCAGACAAGTTTCAGGTGGCTCCATAATTTAAATATAATTCTGTTATTTAAGGTACTCTGTCATCTAAACTTCAATTCTTGTTCGATGCTAATAAAAATAAACAGATAGTGTAAGAGGCAAAATAGTCTCCAGTCTGTATATATGAATCAGGTATACAGTTTCAGGCCTGTCCAAAATCAGTCAAGTTGAATCAAGATAACCACAAGTCACCATGACCTGTGAAAAACAATCCAACTTATATTTACCAAAGAGTTGGCTTAAAGAAATCTGGGAATGAAAATTGGGCAGTATTTATAACAGGCAGCTGATCGACATCCCCCGTTTAACACACTTGTGGCAAGCTGAAAATCTATCTCTCTGTCTTTCCCAGGGAAATACACTATTTCAACCCCACAAATTTCAGAACATGTTTGTAAGCTCAGTACAAAAACATGAATCCTTTTAAAACTTTGTTTTTCAAGTTTTCAGCTACTTTTCAAGTTTTTTCCCCTTCTTGTACCCCATGTGTCTCCAGATCTGTAGTAATTCTCCTCAACCTGGCTGAGCTGACTCACCTCAGGGGACACTCATCATGTCTTTCCTAGTATGACTGCAGTGATAAGCAGTGGTTATTCGTGCTGCGTTATATCAAACAAGATCAGAAGCTCAGTCACATGGAATTTTTTCAAGAGCAGCAACATCATAGGAACACCATCATCTCTGAGTCACATGCCATCCTGACTTAAACATACATCACGCTTTCTTTATTGTCACTGGGTCAATATCCTGGAATTCACTATCTATCACCATCACGAGAGCCCGATCAGCACAAGGACTGCAGTGAATCAAGAAGCACGTAACTACCAGTTTCTCAGGGGAAATAGAGATGGGCAAATAAATGTGGCCCCGCCAGAGCCACCCATAGCCAGAGAACAAATAAAACAAGCATGCAGAATAGGGTTGGCACATCTGGTTCCAGTCATGGCCAGCTGTGGCCTGAAACTTGGCTTCACCTACTTGCAGGCTTGCTGCAAAGCTGACCTATGAAATGGTCCTGTGTAGAGGCACAGAGGGCCATCGCACCTCACAAGCAACAACACCTCTACTCATGCAGCAATACCCCTACTACAGCAGCTAACAAACGGGAGTTGGTTGCTCTGCTATTCTGTCACTTGCTTGCAGACTGAAACCTGTACCTTAGGTATCATTTCTCTTAATTTTTGCCAGTGACCTTAGCCTTGCAAAGGCTATGAATAGATTAGCAATGTCTTTTGAGTCTTTCAATTTTTGTTACCTTTTGTGACACTTCCTTTTAATTGTCTCATCCCTTTACTTTCATGCAATTTTCTGCTCCCATCTGCTCCAGATGCAGATAGGCATGTGATCCCTGCCCATGAAAAAACTGCTGCTGACTTATAATAATGAGCTGACATTAGAAATTGGGCACTGAGGGCACATTTCCACTAATGTCTGCAAAACTGCTCCCAGTTGGAAAATTTGTGTTGAGGAGTTTAACCAGCCCACTACTGAGATTGGTAACTAAGAAATATAGGCCTAGAAATTCATTATAGCCACTTTTGGGGCGGTAAAGTCGGGCGGCCGCTAAAGTTTGCGCCCGGCGCAAATTCGAGGCCACATCGCCGATATTCATTAGCTTCGCCTTAAGAGTTTGCTCGAGCGCTAAAACTGGCGATGCACGGCTCTCTTTAGGCGCTAAGCCGGAGGTGCTGAGCGATACCGCCGAGGCTGGGCGCAGCGCAGGTGCGGCCATTTCTTGATTGACAGCAGACACCCTGGCGCCAGCCAGCTCTTAAGGGGGAAGGGTCGACTTGGTCTGCTGCCACGCCCTGGACACTGGAGCCCTCCAGCTAGGCCTGAACACTGCTGCTGGATCCAAATAGCGCCTCAAAGTATGGAGAAGGCCCGTGAATGAGCGCAGCGCTTCTCAGAGCATGATCTGAGGGTGCTGGTTAGCGCTGTGGAGAAGAGACGCCATATTTTGTTCCCAGACAATGGGAGGAAGCCGCCGGCCCGCGTCTACCGGAAAGCCTGGAGGCATGTCGCCACGAGGGTGACATCCAATAGTGAGGTCCCCAGGAGCGCTGTACAATGCAGAAAAAAGCTCAATGACCTCGCCAGGATTGTCAGGGTGAGTACCCTTTCCAGTGTCCTCCTCATCATTGCATGTGCACCTCACATTATGGGCAAAGGGACCTGAAAGCCCTAATGGCCAGCCCTCATGCAGCAGCTATGGGACAGTCATGAACATCAATTGCACATTGTACACTTAACACACTGGCCAGACTATTCGACCATGGGAGGCAGTGCACACAAGATCAGGGCTACACA
The DNA here is from genome assembly GCF_052327205.1 of Somniosus microcephalus. NCBI lineage: Eukaryota > Metazoa > Chordata > Chondrichthyes > Squaliformes > Somniosidae > Somniosus > Somniosus microcephalus. Next base: position 175,972,730 of record NC_140987.1, on the reverse strand, counting down.
CTGGCCAGGCTATTCCACCATGGGAGGCAGTGCACACAAGATCAGGGCTACACACTGGCCAGGCTATTCGACCATGGGAGGCAGTGCACACAAGATCAGGGCTACACACTGTACTTAGAGGCCGTCCTTTCTCTTGCAGGCCAAGCTGGCCAATAATAAGAGGAGCCGGACTGTGGCCGGGGGAGGCGGACCCCAGATCCAGCCGCTCACCGAGCTGCAACAGCGCGTGGAGCGCATCATGGGTGCCCGGGTGATTGGCCCCGTTGCATCTGGAGATGCCGACCCTGTTCTGGGCACCAATGGTAAGGACATCACCTTTTGGACCTCTCTCATCCCACTTGCGCATCAGATCTACATCCTTTGCCACTGTCCGACCAATGCGCTGAATGCCACCACTCATGCATCCCTCGCTGATGCCCTCTCCTCACTCTAAAGCTACTCTTGTGCCTTCCTGCTTTCAGATGGTGAGGAGGAGGTCCCTGAACTTGCCAGTGACAGCCCCTCAGAAGAGGAGGAGGAGGAGGAGCAAGAGGAAGGCGGCTCATCAGGGGAACCCTCAGCCGCGGCAAGCCATGCCACTGTAGGGGAGACGTCTTCCCTGGAGGGGAGCATGGCGGAAGTGTCGGAGGGGAGTGTAGCTCCTGGGACCAGCAGCCTGCAGAAACGCGGGAGGGGGGTGGAAGCTCAGCGGCCTTCTCCCCAGAGGGGGGAAGGGTCGGAGGGGAGTCCAATTGCTGGGCCCAGCAGCGTCCAGCAACGCAGGAAGGGTCGGCCAGTTCGGCGGCCTTCTCCCCAGAGGGAGAGTCCGGCCTCCAGTCCGGAGACGGTCAACACCGAGGAGATGCGCCGCCTCGAGGACATGTCCGCGGACTCGGAGCGCCGGCACACGGAGCTCATGGGGGTAGTGGGACGGATGCCTGAGGCCATCGAGTCCCTGTCTCGGAGTGTCACTGAATTCGGGGCCTCTCTGGCAGCGACTGGCCAGGTGATCAGTGGTGCCGTGCAGTCACTGGCTGCTCTGATGCGGTCTCAGAACAGGGCAACACGGGCACTCACTGCTGCCACACTCGTTGTGTCAGCCCGGCATCGCCAGGGCACCCAGCGCGCTGCAGCAGCACAGCGGTCTGTCCCTCGGCAGATTGCTGCGCATGCTGCAGTGCTGGCCCGGGCGAGTGCCAGTGTCTCAGGCGAACAGTGAGCGCCTGCCATCCGCCAGCTTGCCCCCATTCCTCTAGCCGCCACTGCCACTCCCCCAGTGGAGCTGCCACGAGCTGCTGCAGCGACTGATGCTGGCCAGCCACAGCTGCAACATTCACCAGCCGGCCCCTCGAGGGCCAGACCTCGTCTAGGCCAACCCCCAAGGGCATCTGCCGTCACGACATGTGCCCCTCAGGAGCCTTCCCCCAGCCTTGCAGCAGCCACTGGCCTCACTTTGAGGAGGAGCAGCAGGGCGTCCAGGGGCCGGCAAAGTTTGCAGAGGGCATCGCCCTCGTGGGACACAAAGTAGAGGGGGTGTCCAAATGTTGTGTTTTGTGGAATGGTTGTTTTTTGAAGGCCGAGGATGAGGCCATTTTTGTTTACATCTTTGGTTAATCCTCCCCAGGTTGTGGGAGTGACTCATGTGTGTGAGTGTTTTTTGGGGGTTTCGTGTGTTCTTGGTTTTCATGTGGGAAGGGCCCTGAGTTTGTACAATAAACCATTTTATTTATTCACATTGTCCATGTTTGATCTTTGAAGTGTTTGTTGCCTTAACCGGCTGAGGGCTTGCGGAGCGGCTGCAATCATGTTCTTTCATTGGCACAAGCCATTCCCTGACAGGGGGCCTAGAAGTGACGTTCAATAAGCCGCCGACGGGCGGCCCTTGGACCTTCTGCCTCCCTCCTGGGCTGGTACTCCTCGTCCTCCTCCTCCTCATGCTCCTCCTGCTCCTCCTCCTGAGGTGGTGGTCCAACGTGAGGTGGCAGTGCCTGAGTCCTGCGGATAGCCAGGTTGTGCAGCATGCAGCAAACGACGACGAATTGGGAAACTCGCTCCTTCGAATACTGGAGGGCTCCCCCGGAGCGATCCAGACAGCGGAACCGTTGCTTCAGGACGCCGATTGTTTGTTCGATGAGGTTCCTGGTCACTTGATGGCTCTCGTTGTATGCCTCTTCAGCAGGGGTCGTGGGCGCGCGGAGCGGGGTCATGAGCCAGGTACACAAAGGATAGCCTTTGTCCCCGATAAGCCATCCTCTTGGGTGAGGCTGTGCCTGGAACATGTCAGCCACAGTTGTCTGTCGCAGGATGAAGGCATCGTGGCTGCTGCCTGGAAAGCGGGCATTGACAGCTAGGATGCGCTGCCTGTGGTCACACACCAGCTGTACGTTGAGGGAATGGTAGCCCTTCCAGTTGCGGTAATCCTCGGCATGCTCCAGAGGTGCCCGCAAAGCCACATGCGTGCAGTTAATGGCGCCCTGCACCATGGGGAAGCCCGCTATTCTTGCAAATCCCACTGCACGCTACTGCTGCTTGTCCAGGTTCATGGGGAAGGAGATGAATTGACGTCTCCTTCTGAAAAGGGCATTGGTCACCTGGTGGATGCAGCAATGCACGGCGAACTGGGAGATGTTAGCGATGTCCCCAGCAGCGGATTGGAAGGAGCCGATGGCATAGAAGTTGAGAGCCACCGTCACCTTCACTGCCACCGACAGAGACGTCCTGCGCATCAGCTGTGGACGCAGATCTCTGTGAAGCAGCTGGCAGATCTCTGCAACCACCTCCCTTCTGAATCGCAGCCTCCTAACACACTGCGCGGCAGACATGTTGAGATAGGAGAACTGCTGGCGGTATACCCTGGGTGGGTAAGGCCTCACTTGGCGACGCCTGTTGCCCCCTCTGCGTCTAGCCAGGGCTGCCACTCTCTCACGGCGTCTGTAAGCCCTTCCGACATAAGGCTGAAACTCAGCGTTGGCACCCAATGCAGCCCCCATAATATGCAGGCAAACACTGAGATCTCAATGAAGGCAAAGATAATTGCAAAGCTCTGGCCTGAAGCTAAAAAGACCTGTCCTAGTGTTGGGCCAAAGCAGTAAGCTCTCTTCCTTGGTCTCTCTCCAAAAATCCGTTGCACAAGAGTGAATGCTGCAAAATGGCTGCCCTTTATAGTGCAGGGTAAGTGCCCTTTAATTTGCGCTCCCCGCGGCCCGCCTCGGCTGTGTACCGTTCCACTTCACAGTCGTTAGGGCCGCCCGGCGCACAATGGGGCGGCGCAAGTGAAGTTCCGGTTCCGGGCGCACAAAGGGCGTTGCACGACGAAATGACGTCATGATCTGCGCGCGCAGCTGAGCGCGCGCAAAGACTTTGCGCCGGCGCTAAATGTCTACTGAAGTTGGGGCGAGGCGCAGATCGCACTGCGCCCGGGCGCTAAGCGCCTAGCGCTCGAGATCTGCTCCTCCTAAGGCGCTAACGGCTGGCGCAGCCAACTGAATTTCTCGGCCATAGTCTAAAGAAAGACACTGTAGACTGGATTCCCCAATTCATCACAGAAATGAAGCTGGCAGACCAATGTTTGTGTACTAAAGATGACACTTTCTCTGGGACAGCCTAATAGACACAACTTTCAGTGAGTTCTGAGAATGATTCAAGTGCTCTTAGTAACAATATATACCCTGGCAGCTATCACCTAGCATTCTCTCCAGTTAAAACTGGAGAAGAGAAGAATTTTCCATATATGCACCTAATTGTGCACAATGAAATAGTGGACATAAGCACAAAATTAGCAATACAGTCTGCTCTCTGCCTTCATAGGACATTGCAACTTAAACACGCAGAGAAAAATGGGAGGCCAGAATATCATTCAAAATTTAGATGCCAGCAAAATACATCTGTCTTGTAAAAATGTCTCCTTATTATTATAATAACATGCACTACAAAATCATAGAATCCTAGAATCATAGAATGGTTACAGCAGAGAAGGAGGCCATTTGGCCCGTCGAGCCCGTGCTGGCTCACTGCAAGGGCACTTCAGCTAGCCCTTTCCCCATTCCCCAGCAACATTTTTCCTCCAATTCCCTTTTGAAAGCAGTGATTGAATCTACCTCCACCACCCTTTCAGGCAGTGCATTCCAGATCCTAACCACTCGCTACGTAAAAACGTTTTCCCCTCTTGTCGCCTTTTGTTCTCCTGCCAATCACCTTAAATCTGTGTCCTCTGGTTCTCAACCCTTCCACCAATCAGAACAGTTTCTCTCAATCTACTCTGTCTAGACCCTTCAAAGCAAATGGAGCATGCAAACCTTCATTGAAGCACCAACATGTGATGGGTGAAGTAGTGGAATGTGTGTTTTTTTCCCTCCCCATTCCATTAAGTTCTGCATCTCAGCTGTGTTGATGTTAGGAAGAAACATTAGGGCCAAAGGCAGTCATGGCCTACTCCTGTGCACCTCATAACAGCCAGCTCAAAGCAGTATTGATGAATGCCTGAGAGATGGTGCCTCTTATGTTCATTAATAAATAGACATTCTTATTATGAACACAGCTAGCTTTTGCTAGTTACTTTATTGAGCACATGTGGACTAGGTACAGTATCTGTAGAGGCTTCCATCTTGACTGCTGCCTTGTGGGTAGCCTAGTGCCTCATGGGTAATGTAGTCTTAATATACATACAGCTGGGTAGTGTAGTCTTATTATATACATACAGCTATATACAGCTCTACGGCTCCACCTAGTGTCCACTATAGAATTACATGTTATTGATCATTACAGTGCCCTCCCCAATCCTCTTTTAAAAAATAATCATTTATGGGATGTGGGCGTCGCTGGCAAGGCCAGCATTTGTTGCCCATCCCTAAGGTGGTGGTGAGCCGCCTTCTTGAACCACTGCAGTCCGTGTGGTGATGGTACTCCCACAGTGCTGTTAGGTAGGGAGTTCCAGGATTTTGACCCAGCGACGATGAAGGATCGGCGATATATTTCTAAGTCAGGATGATGTGTGACTTGAAGGGGAACTTGTAGGTAGTGGTGTTCCCATTCACCTGCTGCCCTTGTCCTTCTAGGTGGAAGAGGTCGCGGGTTTGGGAGGTGCTGCCGAAGAAGCCTTGGTGAGTTGCTGCAGTGCATCTTGTAGATGGTACACACTGCAGCCACGGTATGCTGGTGGTGGAGGGAGTGAATGTTTAAGGTGGTAGATGGGGTGCCTGCTTTGTCCTGGATGGTGTCGAGCTTCTTGAGTGTTGTTGGAGCTGCACTCATCCACACTCCTTACCTGTGCATTGTAGATGGTGGAAAGGCTTTGGGGAGTCAGGAGGTGAGATGCCTGATCTTCTGCCTCAACTCCATTCACCGACCCTATCGCCATATCCCTTGATGCCCTTACTAGTCAGAAATCTATCAACTTATGTTTTGAATATACCCAATGACTGAGCCTCCACAGCCCTCTGGGGTAGAGAATTTCAAAGATTCACCACCCTCTGTGTGAAGAAATGTCTTCTCATCTCAGTCCTGAATGGCCTACCCTTTATCCTGAGGCTGTGGCCCTTGGTTATAGACTCCCCAGCTAAGGGAAACATTCTCCCAGCATCCACCTACCAAGCCCTGTAATAATGAGATCCCCTGAATTCAAGAGAATACAGGCCTAGTTTACTCAATCTTTTCTCATACGACAGTCCCGTCATCCCAGGAATCAATCTCGTGAGCCTTCATTGCACTCCCTCTATGGCAAGTATATCCTTCCTTAGATAAGGAGACCAAAATTGTACACAGTACTCCAGGTGTGGTCTCACCAAGGCCCTATATAATTGGAGTAAGACGTCTTTACTTCTGTACTCAAATCCTCTTGTAATGAAGGCCAGCATACCATTTGCCTTCCTAATGGCTTGCTGCACCTGCACATTCACTTTCAGTAACTCATGTACAAGGACACCCAGGTCCCTTTGAGCATCTGCATTCCCCAATCTTTCACCATTTAGGAAATACTCTGCCTTTCTGTTTTTTCTACCAAAATGGATAACTTCACATTTATCCACATTATATTCCATCTGCCATGTTCTCGCCTACTCACTGAGCCTGTTGAGATCCCCTTGAAGCCTCTTCATGTCCTCTTCACAACTGACACTGCCATCTAGCTTTGTATCATCAGCAAATTTGGAAATGTTACATTTAGTCCCCTCATCCAAATCATTGATATAGATTGTGAATAGCTGGGGCCCAAGCACTGGTCCTTGTGGTATCCCACTAGTCACAGCCTGCCATCCTGAAAAAGACCCGTTTATCCCTATTCTTTGTTTTCTGTCTGTTAACCAATTCTCAATCCATGCTAGTATATTACCCCCAATTCCATGTGCCCTAATTTTGTTCACTAACCTCTTGTGTGGGACCTTATCAAAGGCCTTCTGAAAATCTAAATACACCACACCTACCGGTTCCCCTTTGTCTACTCCACTAGTTACATTCTCAAAGAACTCCAATAGGTTTGTCAAACAGTATTTCCCTTTCATAAATCCATGTTGACTCTGCCGAATCTTACTATTAGTTTCTAAGGCCTAGAAATTCAGTAAGGCGCTGCAAGCTTTGCGCCCAGTTACCACCTAAAGAGGGTTTCTGCGCCAGTATAGGAGGTTGCGCTGATATTGATCTCGGCGGTAATGGCGGCGGTAGCCGGTAGCGCTCCGCCGGCACCGATGACGTCATCGCTGTGCGCAGTGCCCCGTTTCCGCCCCGATGCCGGCCCGACGCCCATATTCAGTTGCCGCCGCCTCCTCTGTGGCGGCCGCTACTAACATCCGGAGACCAGGGCCTGACTGCAGCCTTAGTGGGGCGCATAAAGGTGGAGGTGCGGCCGGCCGCTTTTTCGGCGGCCGCCTGCCCGCACCTCCTTCCCCGGCCTCCTCCACCACCCCCCCGCGGCATTGCCGGCTGTTTTCCGCGAGCCCGGCACTTCTCCGTGGTGCCGGGCTCATTTGCCGGCACAATCCAGCGGCGATCTCCCCGTTGCAGGCACCTCCACCTTAAGAGAAGGAGGAGGCCTGCAGTACCGCAGCCTGCCGCACCGCATCGGGTGGCGCAGCGGCACTTAGAGCGCTGAAATTCAGTTTCTGCGCCCCAAGCGGGGGCGGGCACACCCTGGAATAGCGGCCGGTTCCGACTTGGGGCGCAAAAAGCGAATATCGGACGGTCGCACATGGCTCCGCGCCCAGTGCTAACTTTTGGCCGTTAGCCAGCTGGCGGGGCCATAGTGAATTTCTAGGCCTAAGTGCCCAGTTATTGCATCCTTTGTAATAGATTCCAGCATTTTCCCAACTACTGATATGAGGTGAACAGGTCTGTAGTTCCCCGTTTTCTCTCTCCCTCCTTTCTTAAATAGCGGGGTTATATTTGCTATCCTCCAATCTGCAGGAACCGTTCCAGAATCTATAGAATATTGGAAGATGACAACCAATGCGTCCACTATCCCAATGGCCACTTCTTTCAAAACACTAAGATGTAGGTCATCCGGTCCTTGGGATTTATTGACTTTTAGTCCCATTAATTTTGCTACTACTGTTTTTTTTACTAATAATAATTTCTTTAAGTTCCTCATTCTCATCACACCCTTGGTTTTCTCGTATTTCTGGGAGGTTTTTTGTGTCTTCCTCCGTGAAGACAGAAACAAAGTATTTATTTAATTTCTCAGCCATTTCCTCATTCCCCATTATAAATTCTCCTGTCTCTGATTGTAAAGGACCTACATTTACCTTCACCAGTCTTTTCCTTTTCACATACCTATAGAAGCTTTAGTAATCCATTTTTATATTTTTCGCTAGTGTGTGCTTATATTCCATTTTCCAGAGAGTGACTGCCCTTGACATCAAAACAGCATTTGACCGAGTGTGGCATCAAGGAGCCCTAGTAAAACTGAAGTCAATGGGAATCAGGGGGAAAATGGCTGGAGCCATACCTAGCACAAAGGAAGATGGTTGTGGTGGTTGAAGGTCAATCATCACAGCCCCAGGACATTGCTACAGGAGTTCCTCAGGGTAGTGTCCTAAGCCCAACCATCTTCAGCTGCTTCATCAATGACCTTCCCTCCAACATAAGGTCAGAAATGGGGATGTTCGCTGATGACTGCACAGTGTTCAGCGCCTTTCACAACTCCTCAGATAATGAACAGCCCATGCCCACATGCCACAAGACCTAGACGACATTCAGGCTTGGGCTGATAAGTGGCAGGTAACATTCGCACCACAGAGGTGCCAGGCAATGACTATCTCCAACAAGTGAGAGAGTCTAGCCACCTTCCCTTGGCATTCAACAGCATTACCATGGTCGAATCCCCCACCATCAACATCCTGGGGGTCACCATTGACCAGAAACTTAACCTGGACCAGCCACATAAATACTGTGGCAACAAGAGCAGGTATTCTGTGGCGAGTGTCTCAGCTCCTGACTCCCCAAAGCCTTTTCACCATCTACAAGGCGTCTGTGACAGGTAGATTGGTGAGGACGAGGTCAAGTAGGTTTTTCCCTTGTGTTGGTTCTCTAACCATCTGTCGCAGGCCCAGACAGGCAGTTATGTCCTCGGCCAGTAGTGGTGCCAACAAGCCACTCTTGATGCTGGACATTGAAGTCCTCCACCCAGAGTACTTTCTGTGCCCTTGCTACTCTCAGTGTTGTTCAACATGGAGGAGTACTGATTCATTAGATGAGCGAGGGCAGTAGGTGGTAATCAGCAAGAGGTTTGCTTGCCCATGCTTGGCCTGAAGCCATGAGACTTCATGGGGTCCGGAGTCCATGTTGAGGACTCCTAGGATCACTCCTTCCCAACTGTACCACCACCCATGGTGGGTCTGTCCTGCCGGTGGGACAGGACATACACAGGGATGGTGATGGAAGAGTTTGGGACTTTGGCTGAAAGGTATGATTATGACTATGACTATGTCAGACTGTTGCTTGACTAGTCTGTGGGACAACTCCCCCAATTTTGGCACAAGTCCCCAGATGTTGGTGAGGAGGACTTTGCAGGGTTGACTGTGCCGTTGCCATGTCCGTAGCCAGTGCTGGGTGGTCCGTCCGGTTTCATTCGTTTTCAAAGTGTTTTTTTTACAATTGAGTGGCTTGCTAGGCCATTTCAGAGTCAACCACATTGCTGTGGGTCTGGTGTCACATGTAGGCCAGACCAGGTAAGGACAGCAGATTTCCTTCCCTAAAGGACATTAGTGAACCAGATGGGTTTTACGACAATCCGATAGTTTCATGGCTACCATTACTGATACTAGCTTTTTAATTTCAGATTTATTTAATTAACTGAATTTAAATTCCCCAGCTGCCGTGGTGGGATGTGAACTTACGTCTCTGGATCAATAGTCCAGGTCTTTGGATTATTAGCCCAGTGACATTACCACTATGCTACTGTTCCCTCAGAATCACAGAAACCAAAGGGAAACTAATGAAAAAATAAATGTAAAGCTAGTCCCTATCTGACATTGACTGTAACACTTGCATTTCAAACAGCATTTAGAATGTTGTTATTTTTTGTAGTGACTCAGGAGGAAGTTTATTTTTATTTTCCACCATACTATGAGTTGCTTCTCATACGGTTTCAGTACATGCTCATTTCTTAGACATTTTCATCATGATGCACTTCTACCAAGGTTCACTACATAATGCTTGCTTTCTGCTGCAATGCCTGATTTTACTGCATTGCATTTAGTGTTTTGTTGGGATTTTCTCCATCTTGTGTTTTTTTTTAAATAGACAATTCCCACATTGGACATATTTTCCTCTCTTATTTTTTGCAATAGTTTACTAAGGAAAATGTTTTCATTTGTGGATTTATCCTGAGACAGACAGACAATGCATTGAAATTTGCTGCAAGTTTGTTTTATCTCACATGAATGCAACACCATATTCTTGCTTGCTGCTGAAATATGCTCCGGTTTTCTCAGTCTTTTATTTGAATAGATCTGTGATTCTGGTGATACCACAGACATGAATAGCTAGCTATGACAGGAGCTCCATCTACCCTCAGTGTAAATCAGTGCAAATCTAATGCTTAGAACTGCAAACTTTGAGAGCTTTGTGAGAAGAAATACTGTGCAACATAGTTCAACAACAGAAAGAGAAGAAAGGCCATACAGAAGTGTATCACCTCAGAGACACATGACATTATGAACTAGAGGAATGCAGTTTTCTTAAATCCTTTCTATTTTCCTGAATTCCTATTCTCAGCTGCTCCACGGTGGGAAGGAAGGTTGGATAAAAAGTCATTCCAATGTTGCATATCTTACCATGGCCAGCTGAAGGTTGCCATTGAAGGAAAACTCCCTCTGTCCTACAAAAAAGATGCACAGGGCAGAAAAAACTACACAGGAGAAACATGCAGCAGAAAGTTTTTATAATTTCATCTAAAAAGTATAATAAAAATGCAGCAGACAAATTATTAGAAAAAATGTAAAATGCTGGGGCAATAAGGGCTGCACTGTACATCTCTAAGTCTGCTCTCACCAATGAGGGGAACTCTGAATGCTGCAGGAAGACAGATGAGCACTATCTACAGGTCAAGATCTTTAAGGCAGAGGTAATTCATTCCTTACTGAGAATGAAGCAGAAAATAGTGCACATTGCAAATGCCTCAAAAGAAAATGAAAATGGTGTATGAGATATAGAGAAGGATTTGTTTGAAGAATGAAGGAACAATAAAGATGAAGGAAAAGATAACATACCTATTTCAGACTAACAAAAAAAAACTGGTGCTAAATTAGATGACTCTGCCAACAGAGCTTGTCCAGATAATCTACGAATCTTCGATTCCAGAAGCATTGTAAACAATGGACCTCATTAGTCTTCTGACCAGAAACCTCTAATGAACTCTTAAGGCTGGATGATACAACGAGCCTCTTGGTGGAAATGACCCACGACACAATAGTTCTGAGGTTATCAGATGTGAGTAGGTCAATGAGTCATTGTGGTGATATATCTGAAATTTCAAACAAAAGATCTGTGTTAATGTCAACAAGAGATATCAGAGATGTGCATTTGTAAGTTTATTGTTGTGTATTAGTTTGTATGGTTTCTCAGGAGGTGAAGCAAATTTGTTGAACTGAAAACCATTATTATTTGGCGGCTTTGTTGTGCATCAAATACCTACGGGCTAAAAATAATTGTTCCTTGGCCAAGAAGAAAGTAAAAGAACAGAATTGTCACTGAAGAGGCACAGAGTGTGCAGGAACATGCATCAATCAAAGTGGTTGAGAGTGGGATAAAAGGACAAAGTAAAACTTATAATAAAATGGCAGAGTGAAAAAGGGGATGAAATCTAACAAATGTAGTAGCTAAGTCATAAAACTGAAAAAAGAGCCAGAAAGTCATGTTAACTGTTATAAAAAAATAACTTTTTTTCTCCTGTTTTGTGGTAGGTGTTTAACACGTTAAAGTAGTGTAGAAAAATCCTGATCGGGCAGTTTATTTTGTTACCGAGATTGAAACTTTTAAATAAACAAGCAGGGTTATCAATGAGAATGTCTGTTCAGCAAAGGGGTAACTAGTGTCAGCTTTAAGCTTTAAAAATGTTTGATAATTGTTATAGGGTGTGAGAGCCATTTTTCTTTTTGTGCTCGGAAGCATTTAATTAGGGTCTAATAATAAGGCAGAACAATAGAGATCTTCTATCCAACTGGAACCCAATCTCATTAGTAAAGTTGAAGGAATAGATCCACATCATAGCCTACAGCAAAGCCCTTGGAGATAACAGGTTGTCCAGCAAATTTTATAAGGCTATAACAGAACTGCTAACCCCAAGTCTACTCACAAAATACAAAGGGGGTCATTTTGGCCAAAGGGTGAAAACAGGCGCTGTGGGTGCTGTGTTAATAAGAGATGCCGGTTTGAAAGTCTGGATTTAGTGCGCATTTTTCGGGCTAATTGATGACTATCATGTTTTGTACATGTCTGCGGGTTCAGAAACTGACAACTGGAGGTTTAGCACTCTAGTGCTGATTAGATACAAATTTCCTGCAGCTTTATATGTAGCCTGCACTCACCCACTTCCACTAAATGTGTTGTGTGCGATGACTGGGAGTGGAAGGATGTCTCAAGGAGCAAGAGAGAGGGTGGCCAGGTTCTCTGATGCGGCACTGGAGGTCCTGCTGGACGAGGTAGAGAGGAGGAGGGATGTCCTCTACTCACAAGGGGGAAGAAGGCCACAGAAGCAACTGATGCGCCGCATGTGGGACGAGATCGCCGGCGAGGTCACAGCCAGGAGGCCTGGCCACAGGACATGGCTCTAGGTCTACAAGAAATTTAATGACTTGACACTAGTGGTCAAGGTAAGATCCCATCTCACAAACACACTTCTCAATAACTGCATCACCACCAGCAGCATCACAACCACAACACACTGCATTCACCATCTAACTATGCACTGAGATTCACACACACCACATTATTGCATCCTGCACAGGCACTACTCACACCTTAGTCACATATCATAGCTCTTCAACCATATGAGGCATCACACACACAAATACACCTGTCAATACACTCATTCACAATTACCACTCTTTCCCTTCCAGGAGAAATGATCACATAACAGGCAGCAACAGGACCTGACTGGGGAGGGGAAGGACAACTTTATGCTATCACTCCCTTTGAGGAGGCAGTGCTGGCTATGATCGAGAGGGGAGCGGGTGACGCTGTGGCCAGAGGCAGAGCAGGGGGCATCTTGCCTAGAGGTATGTGGCCACTGCAGCTTCCTTACTATTCCTGAGCCTTATTCACCCAAAGCGATTCTCACTCCCATGCTCCATATGGTCTCATCACACACATCCTCCTAAAGTGGCTACACGCATTGCACCCTAACACTTCCAGCTTTATCAATGCAGTCTCCCAGGAGCAAGATGCACCTTGCCCCGTCAAACAGGTTCAGGAAGAGCAACATCCACCTCGCCCCCTGCCCCCTGGAGGAAGAGGAAGAGGGTGAGGATGAATGCACTGGGTCAATGACTATCACTGTCGCAGGCACCATGCGCAACTTAGAGGCTAGCTTAGAAGAGGGATGCTCACAGTGGGACCTACTGGGCACTAGTGGACAGCAGCCACACCAGGTTGAAGGGATCCCACAGGAGCCACCTTGCTGGGGGGCAAGGTCACATACTAGTTCTGCTGCAGAGGAATCAGATGAGGGCCTCGCTGGGCCAAGCTTCAGAAGAAGGCTGATGGGTGCAGCAAACCATATGCTTGGTGCAATGGAGAGCCTGCCTGAAAGCCTAGGGGTTCTGTCTAGGGAAATGGAGGAGTCCACCTCTACCTTGGTCCGTGACTGGACGCAGAGCCTGGAACCCATCAACTCCAGGATCAAGAGGCTGGTGACCTGCAGCCAGCAACCTGTGGAGCCCGACATCATGCAGCGTCTGATGACTTAGCTCACAGCTTCTGCTGCAGTCATTGCAGCTTCCATGGTACGGCAAACTGCTGCAATGGAAGCTCAGGCAGCTTCCATGGTGGCTCTGGGCTCCTCGGTTGAAAGGGAATTGCAGAGCGTCTCCAATGCCCAGTGATCTGTGCTCCACCAGAACACTGGGCGGGTGAACAGAGGCCCCGAGATAGTGGCGTGGGAATCATGGAGCAGGAACCTACCGGCCTCTCTCCAGATGCCAGCATTGCTGCTCCCTCCCCCACCACTCCACCATTGCCCTAGCCATTGCCTGTCAGTCAGGCGGCCCAGACTGCTGAAGCAGGAGAATGTCTGAACTGCCCTCTTCAGATTCTCAACAGCCATCCACCTTGCCTGCTGCTGCCACTGAGGTTGCCCTGCGTAGAAGCACTAGATTACACAAGGGCACTTATAGATAGTCACTAAGGGTAAGCACCAGGGTGAATAGTTAAATATTTGTAATTGATGTTGGTTCTGTCATGTTTACATAGTTTGTTTTTGATGTATATAAACAGTGATGATGGTAATTGGGTAGTGGTGGAGTCGGTGGGCTTTTTTATTGTGATCTTCATGGGGAAGGGTTTGAAAGGATTGAGTGCAGATGATGGACTGCCTGATGGATCCTAAGTTGTGGAAGGTGCATCATATGGCAGCAGTGCTCTGATGTCTGTTGGTGGAGCACAGCGCTCAAAAGCGCTGTATAATTAGATGGCGGCGAGCGCCCTCCCAGGTGCGGGCTGTCTACCTGGAAGCCTCTGGTTCTCCCCTTGGTCCCCATCCTCTGCCTTCTCCTCTTTCTCCTCCTCTTGTGGTTCCTGAGCTTGACCCTCTTGTGGTAAGGGCAGGTCTCTCATGACTGCCAGATTGTGGAGCATGCAGCAAATCACCACGAATCTGGACACCAAGTGCTGCAGGGCACATCCTGACCTAAACCTCTGCTTAAGGACCACAGTGGTCTGCTCAATGATATTCCTGGTGGCTGAGTGGCTCTCATTGTATCAGTGCTCAGCTGATGTCTGGGGTTTCTCAGGGGAGTCATGAGCATCAGAGGGTATCCCCTATCACCTAGTAGCCAGCCATGCACATTGCGTTATGGTTCAAAGATCAGTGGGACGGATGACTGTCTCATTATAAATGCATTGTGGTAGCACCCTAGATAGGAGGCATTCACCAGCATGATGTGCTGCCGGTGGTCACAGACAAGCTGTAAATTGAGGGAATGGAATCCTTTCCTGTTCCTGAACACCTTCATGATTAAATGAGGGGCAACCATGGTCACATGTGTACAATCAATGGCACCCTGGACCATGGGGAATCTCACAATCCTGTTGAATCCTGTTGCTCTGCCTCTGGTGTTCTCTGGCAATAGGGAATTATATATAGTCATTCCTCAGAGTGTAAAAATCTGCAAAGACCTCCCTTATGCAGATCCACAGAGGATTGTAATATGTGATTATATCACCTGGGCAGCCTGGAAGGTTCCAGTAGCATTAAAATTAAGTGCTACTGTGACCTTGACTGTCACAGGCAATGCAATCCTGGCTGTGCTGCGACATCTATGTCTTAATTGCACGAGGCCACAGATCTCTGTAATGACCTCCTTGGTAAAATGCAGACTCCTCATGCACTGGTCTTGGGTCATGTGAATATAGCAGTAGTGCTCTCTGGGTGGATAGGGCCTCCTGCTCAGAGCCCACCTGTCCCTCCAGTCCCTTCTGTCCCTCTCTCCTGCAGCAGTTGGTGCTGCTCTGCCTGGCCTCATCTCCTCCTCCAATTCCTCATCCAGATCAAGGTGGACCCCTAGCAGGATGCCCATAACTCTTTCTCCTGGAGACTCCTGTAAGGTGTCCAATAAAATACAATAGTACAGCCCTCGTTTTAGGAGAAGTACTGAGAGAATATCTGGGAAAAATGTTGATAGAGTGTTGAAGTCTTGACAAAGTGTCCCAGAATGTCTCCCGATGCGTCTCAAAAGTCCTCTTCAAACGCAATGTATTCAGCCGATCTTAGCAAGTGAACAGTGAAAGCTGAGCATGGCTTTAAGTAGTGCTCGAAATCCTCAGCAACAACTTGTTTACTCCTGTTCAGCTGGTCGCTGTTAGGCGAGGTTGTTAAATGAAGTGTTACCCACCAAAATGGCAGGCAGCCTCTTTAATGAGGGTTTACAGGCAATTTAATTGTCAATCAGCCCCTTAACGATCCTCCGGGCAGTCGTTCCTGGCACGCGCTTCAACTCCTTTACCAACATGGTGACTTGCGCTAAATGTGGGCTAAACTGGTGTTGCAGCTTAAAAACCCATCTTAGCCACCTCTTTAGTGCCTAAAGCATTTGGCCAAAATCAACCCCAAAGACATGAGCAAAAACAGTCTACCCCCAACACAATATACTGGTGTTATTAAGGCCAGAAGAAGACCCAGTTAGATGAAATCTACAGGCCAAAATTCTTGGTAAACTAAAACACAAAAGATAAAGAAAAAAAATGTATTTATGTAATGATGTTTACATCCTCGCAACTAATTAATTACTTTTCATGTAGCCAAAAAAAATGTCATCCTGGGCCCACGCCTGAAATAGGCGTTAGGCAACGTTGCCACGAAGTTGCACAGCTGCACAGCTGTCAGCTGGTCCTCATATTCAAAGCACTGGGCCGATGTCACCCATCATTCCCGTCACCCTCTCTGGTTGCCACCTGTAACCGCACCCCCCCCCCAATACCCCCCGCATCTGATCCAGGCTTCTGCTCCTCACTGATTCCAGTCTCTGCCCTCCACAATCCCAGCCACTGCTCCCCCCACCTTGATCTCAGCATTTACCACTCCCCCCCCCCCCCGATGACCACTACCCTCTCTCATAATCACCTACCATCCCAAACTGATCGGCAATGATTTACCCACCCACCCCCAGTCCCCTTTAAACGCTTAGCTGAAGGGCACTCCTGGCATCATAGCGGCCCAATCGTCCTTTCCTCTTCGCCAGCGAGCTGTCTGGGGATACCTATTAGGTGGCTGCAGCTCACCGGCTAAATGATAGTGAGGCTTGATGCCCAATTTTGGGTACGTCTCAGGCCAATCCATTCTCCTGCACGACCAAAAATGGGTGCACTGAAATTTGTAGGCCAATAAATCTGGAGTGGTACCAATTTATATTCATTTAGATGATGTTGTAGTGTCCAATGAGACCAGCACATGTGCATTGTATAATCTCAATAATGTAAAATTTCTTCTTCTCCCATGGAATTGGAAGTACTGTGCTGAGTGCACTGAGGCCCCGAAATAAATATTAAACTGAAACTCCTACCTGCTTGAGGCAGGGCATAATTTGCCCTACTACTCCCCACTCCGGGAATCACAGTACAAAGTGGGCTGAGTTCTGGTGGAATGGGTCTCCAGTAATTTTCTACTCCCAGCCACCCAATTTATATGGCAAGAATGGCTGATGGGGAGTAGAAAACCCAGACCTAAACTGTAACACAATTAGTGAATGAAGTGTTAAGTGAAGAGTTTTACCGCAGTATGCTGCCTGAACACCTGTGACAATTAATTAACAATAAATAAGTCAGTGCCCATGGGCTTCCTTGGTTTCTCAGTGAGCTTATTCAGTGATTACCTGAGCAATACAGATGTGGAAAGTACCTGGTCTGTGCTGAAGTTGCGAATCTTGGCAAAAGTCATCATAGAGATGCTGTAATTGGCCTTAGCTCCCATGGAAGGGAGATGAGCAACATCAGTAAAAGAGGGAAGATATCTAATCTTATCCAACTTTTGGATATATAGCCTAGTTTTAGAAGTGTTATGGTCTCTTTGGGCTAATAAGATGCATATCCAGCTTGGATTAAGATGGAGCCTAACAGCTTGGGGCAGATTTTATTCTCCAGTATTCAGGCCAGGAGTTTGACAAGGCAGAAATATTTATCACAAATTTGGGGGCAAGTTGCTTACATTTTTCTAACCATTTCTAACCAGCTACAAGATGCAAGGCAGCAACTCGCCAAGGCTTCTTCGGCAGCACCTCCCAAATCCGCGGCCTCTTCCACCTAGAAGGACAAGGGCAGCAGGCGCATGGGAACACCACCACCTCCAAGTTCCCCTCCAGGTCACACACCATCCTGACTTAGAAGTATATTGCCGATCCTTCATTGTCGCTGGGTCAAAATCCTGGAACTCCCTCCCTAACAGCACTGTGGGTGTACCTTCACCACGCGGACCGCAGTGGTTCAAGAAAGTGGCTCACCACCACCTTCTCAAGGGCAATTAGGGATGGGCAATAAATGCTGGCCTTGCCAGCGATGCCCACATCCCATAAACGAATAATTAAAAAAAATAGACAGAAATTGCAAGTAGCTTGTTTCTAAATATGGATAAGCAATTCCACTCTTCCAAGCTCTTACGCTCGAGCACTGTAGAGAATCATCTACTTTCTTGAGTTCAGATACACTGAAATGCCTGATGTTTTATAAATTGACACAAGAGGCAGGATTTTCCATCTGAATTATGCTAGTTTTCCGCCATTCCTCTGGGGGGCAGAGCAGAAAATTGGATTGGGACTTCCAAGTCTTCGACTATTTCTGAACATATACCAATGTTTCAACAAAAATATTATACCTATTATAGGGAGGTGGTAATGATCATATGTCACATTTTCTGTCATCATAGCAATGCTGGTCACATTAATATTTTAATGGCTTCTCATATTAGCCAATAGAGAAGGCTTAAATTTAAGTGAGTGCAATCAATCATGGGGCAATAGATACACTGTTCCAAACTGTCAGATTTTTGGGGGGAAAGAAAGAAGCCCCACACTTCTGTCTGTATAGATGGCAGCCGGCCCACATAAGCTATTGAGGCACCAGAGATTTTACAATTTTCCGAATCTCTATGGTGGAATGACCAGCAGCCATGTTCTCCCCTCTGTCTCTATTCTATTTTTCTCTCTCTCAGTAGCAATATTTAGGTGTTAATTGAATGTGTTAGGCTGATTCTCAGGCCCAAGGATTTAAGCTCTTACCAAGCTAAACAAAAAAGTGCATCTTTATACAACAAAGTAATCTATAACAATAGAAGAAATGTTACGACCTGTTACAAGCCATTAATTCAATAAGTCCAAAATTTCAAGTCCAAGCCCTAATTTTTGAGAGAGGCTGAGGCCAAGAATAACTTTAATGTAGGAATTAAAATATGCAAAAGACGATTCAATGGATAAATGTAATTATGTTATTGAGAAATATGTAATTCATTGATTTTTAATTTAATTTAACCCTTATTAGAAATACGAGTTACTGAGAAAAAAATGGCAAATGAAAAGAAAATTACGAAAGCATTTTGAGTAATTTATGGGAACCTGGTACCAGATTTCACAGAGTGATGAGTTTACAGAGGCGAAAACCAATATAAACGTGGCTATAAGAATTCATAATGGGAAAAAGTTGACTCAAGAAGTGTGACAAAAGGAAGTCAAATTCTGCCGCCCAGATGTGTGTACAGAGGTAAGATTTCTAATAAAAATATAAACTATCGATAGATACTTTTCTCCAGTGGCCACCACTGATAATTTACTCCACAAGTCTGTTACTCTCCTGTTTGACATCCCTTTTTATTCCTAATTTTTAAATTGCGTTCCTGCCATTTGAATCTTAATCATAGTGAACAATTTGCCTGGAATTTTCTGCTTGATCAATTGCCTTGCTCAAACATATACCATAGTCAAGCCTGATGAGACAGCCCTCCTGAACACGTGCAATGTTAGCTCTTTGCACAGCATGGAGTATCTTTGTGGTTGTCAGCACAGGATGTGTATATTGCCACACATCTAGTGAATTGAAAAACCTGTTTTCTTTGCATTTTTAGAATGTGACTGAAGCCCGCCCCTCTTACAGTGGTAGACCACAGGGGAATGTGCATGTTAGAGCAAAAACATTGTGCTGAGGAATACCAAAAGGCCATCCAGCACAAAATATTACACAAGATTTATCTCACTCATCTCAAATTATACAAAGCTAAAAGTATGCTAGATATGTTCTGGGAGGGGAAGGAGGGCAAAGGATGGGAGGAAAGGTGTCTGATTTATAAGATTACACAAGCTAAGGAATGAGGCATATAGTTGGAGCAGTCATCATTTTACCATTCAATTACCACCAAATATAAAATTGCACTGTGAATGGTAAGAGCAGTTTCAGCACTTTTACTCAAATTTAATGTTCTATTACTGCTGAAGGCTTAAGTCAATAAATGTAATTTCATTTTTTTCTACATTACATAATTTTCAGAATGCGAATAAATGTTCTTGATGAATTTTATTAATCAAGAAGCAATAAAAGATCATTTTCCTGCAATGTAGCTGCCATGGGCATGATATATCGAATGGTCTCGTTCTGTTCTGTATCCTGCATATGTTATAGAACTATTAGTATTATATTGTATAGCTATATTTTGAAGGGCCAATTCATTTCACTTTGTAAAAAAAATGAAAAATAAAAGGCAGCTTTTAATTAAGAAGTAAAATGTAAAATACACTAGGTATAAATGAATAAAGAAAAAGTAAGCATAAAAGTAGGTTCATTTTTCCATGCACAGAATTTACAGTAAATTGTTTGCTGAGCACTGGGAGGTTTCATTATCCACAGGATGACACAACTGGATTAAGTGACACATTACCCATAATAATGGGGCTACAGTGAACGTCAGCTCCACAATCAAAGTAGACTAGCCTTCATAGGACTGAAGCGAATACTGAAGGAAACACTGAATGACAAGTTCTTGGAGCTGCAAGAAGGGTGCTGGTTTTTGATCGGTATAATAAACAGATTAAATATCAAACCAATCTCCTCTGTCAACTGAACTCAGGCAAATTGCCTAATATTATGCAATATTTGTGTCATTGTCCATCTGAGTGACACTAGCTTGCACAACATTATTGACATTTTGAATGTCTTGATTTATTTGATGAATAACTTCCTCTTGAGTACTGAGTGTATGAGGGGGAGGGGTGGGAGGGTAAGAAAGGTTCTGTTCCATATGGCTGATATATATTTTGTCTGTCTTCCTGAACTCACCAACACAATCCAGAGGTGATCTCATTAAAGAACCTGCAAATATATGAAGTTCTCCATAGTTTCTGCATTCAGCCATGAGTCACTTGTCTTCAGCAGCTGCAGTCTGTTCCCCTTCGCCACATACCTCATTGCTATCTTTATCACAACAACAACAACTTGTATTTATATAGCAACTTTAACATAGTAAAATGTCCTAAGGTGCTTCACAGGAGAATTATAAGACAAAAAGCTTGACACCGAGCCACATAAGGAGAATTTAGGGCAGGTGATCAAAAGCTTGGTCAAAGAGGTAGGTTTTAAGGAGCGTCTTAAAGGAGGAAAGAGAGGTAGTGAGGCGGAGAGGTTTAGGCAGGGAATTCCAGAGCTCAAGGCCTAGGCAACAGAAAGCATGGCCACCAATGGTTGAGCGATCATAATTAGAGATGCTTAAGAGGGCAGAATTAGAGGAGCGCAGATGTCTCGGTGGGTTGTGGGGCTGGAGGAGATTACAGAGATAGTGAGGGGCGAGGCCATGGAGGGATTTGAAAACAAGGATGAGAATTTTGAAATCGAGGCATTGCTTAACCGGGAGCCAATGTAGGTCAATGAGCACAGGGGTGATGGGCAAACAGGACTTGGTGCAAGTTAGGACACGGGCAGCCGAGTTTTGAATGACCTCAAGTTTACGTAGGGTGGAATGTGGGAGTCCAGCCAGGAGTGCATTGGAATAGTCAAGTCTAGAGGTAACAAAGGCATGGATGAGGGTTTCAGCAGCGAATGAGCTGAGGCAAGGGCAGAGATGGGCGATGTTACGGAGGTGGAAATAGGCAGTCTTAGTTATGCGGATATGTGATCGGAAGCTTATTTCAGGGTCAAATATGACACCAAGGTTGCGAACCATTTCTGCTCTCTGTTCAAATGGTGATGTTGTTAGAGTAAGTGTATCTGGACATAGAAGAGTTACCAGTGGGGATACAAAAGATCATTTTGTTAGTTAACTTTAGATTATCTATGAACTGCAAATATATTCATAAGATGGTTACAGAAGACAGAAAACCAATAATTATTTACTTCAAGTAATAATAGACACAGAACATTGCACACCTGATTTACAAGATGTTGCTGAATATTATTAGCAAACTTGTTAAAGAAATATTTATGAAAATTGATATGATCTTATTTCTCAGAGATAAATTCAAACATATCTCATTCAATAGAATTCAGAGTGCCTGATGATTTGTTGGCTGTCTTAACCAAGAAGGTTTGGTAGAATTATTTTTTCTGGCTATGTGAGCATATTATTTTGTCACTGATAACCATTTTGCTTTGTTCTGCTCTGTACTAAATAACACTTTCTTTATTTGTCTCACTATAATAATTGCCAAGAACTTATTGTTGCCCTCTGTTGTATGGATTGTTGTTCTGATTCCTGGAAATATAGCTTTCAGTTTAATTGTTACCACTCTAAAACAAACATGTCAGTCTCAGTAAAATGGGGTCCCAGTTGTACATGACCCTTTGTCACCATTTTCCACCTTTTACAACTGGAGGGAAAGTTCTTCTTCTTCTTCTTAGGCAGTCCCTCGGAACCGAGGATGACTTGCTTCCACATTAAAAAAATGAGTTCTCAGGTGACTGATGAGTCCAATACGGGACCTAAAGTCTCTGTCACAGGTGGGGCAGATGGTGGTTGAAGGGGCGGGTGGGTGGGGTGCTTGGGTTGACGTGCGCTCCTTGCGCTGCCTGCGCTTGGCTTCCACTTGCTCCCGGCGAAGAGACTCGAGGCGTTCGGCACCTTCCCGGATGCTTCTCCTCCACTTTGTGCGGTCTTGGGCCAGGGACTCCCAGGTGTCGGTGGGGCTGTTACACTTTTTCAAGGAGGCTTTGAGGGTGTCCTTGAAGCATTTCCTCTGCCCATCTAGGGCTCTCTTGCCACGCCGGAGCTCCGAGTAGAGCGCTTGTTTTGGGAGTCTCATATCAGGCATGCGGACAATGTGACCCGTCCATCGGAGCTGATCGAGTGTGGTCAAAGCTTCGATGCTGGGGATGTTGGCTGTAATGTATATACCTTTAAGGGGGGAACTATCTTTTACAGCTCATGTATACTGCAGTTCTGGCAGTGACCACACCTGTATATAGCACTGAGTAGTAATCTGTACAGATCAGTTCCCGTGTGAGCCACGTTGAGTAAACACCTGTTGTACCGTTCTCCTGCAGTCTGTGTGTTATTATACACAGACACAATATTGGCGACAAGGCAAGTTCGAACCTACCTGCAACTCTGCATCACCTCCCGGGGATTCGTTCCTGGCGATCAGTGGATTGGAGGTCAAGGCCAGAGACTCGGACGTCGACCACGGGCAACCGCCCAGTCATCCAGCAGAGACTCGAGAATTGCAGGGGCAGCTGTCGAGAGCCAGGCTTGGCTTTCCAGTCGAGGTGGTCCAGCAAAACGGGCTGGCAACAGGTAGTGCGCAGACATTTCCCGGACAGCGGCGGGTTAGAGCCCGACCGAGCGGCACAGCAAAGGGCCGAGCAGCATCGACGGGGGAGAGAGAGGGCAGAGCGCACAGGGCGCAGCTGGTGTTCAGGGGCCGAGCAGCGTCGAAGGGAGGGAGAGAGAGATGCGCAGAAACCCGCGAGGCGCCGCCATTGCCACGAGGACCGCCGAGAGTGGCGTTGGCAGCAGCGCAGGAGAAGCACGCGCAACCTACAGGGTGCCGCCCTTGCCACAAGAACCGCCGGGAGCGGCTTTGGCAGCAGTGGGGGAGGAAGGAAAGTGCGGGAGATGCCATGTTAAGCCATTGGGAGACGCCATTTTAAACCACACCCAAAATGCCGAAGAGTGGCAGTATCACCGCGTTTGACAATGAAGTCGAAGATTGGACTACATATGTCGAACGAATAGAGGTATACTGCAAGGCAAATGAGGTGTCAGATGACAAGAAAGCGTCAGTATTGTTAAATTTAATGGGTGCAAAGGCGTATGGTTTATTACGAAATCTAGTAACCCCAACGAAGCCAATGGAAAAGAGTTTTGAAGACATAGTAACGATACTAAAGGAACATTTAAACCCCACACCGCTGCTGATAGCAGAAAGATTCAAGTTTCACAAACGGAACCAGCATAAGGATGAAAGCAATGCTGATTATTTAACAGAACTGCGCAAACTATCGAAACACTGCCAGTTTGGAGCGGGACTGGCAGATACCTTAAGGGACAAGTTTGTGTGTGGGCTTCAAAGTGAAGGAACCCAGAAATGGCTTTTATCTGAAAAGGACCTTACGCTGGAAAAGGCTTTCAGCATTGCGGTATCATATGAAGCAGCAGCACGGGGCGCTGCAGAGATACAACAGAGACCGCAAGAATATGGCACAAACGAAATGTCATATAGAACAGAGAAGTGCTACCGCTGCGGCAGAACAACACACGACCAGAATGATTGCTGGGTCAAAGACAAAGTGTGCAGACAGTGTGGAAAAGTAGGACACATAGCACGAGTCAGCAGGTCGGGAAAGAAAACCAGCAATAAGAAACCTACCAAAGAAAAGTACAAGAAGGTACATAAGATGACGGAGAATAGTTCAGACAAACAAAAGAGTGATAATGACTCTGAAAGCAGGGAACTGAGTTGTCTGAAACTACATAATGTGATCACAATGGAGGATCACCGAACCATTTGGGTCACTCTCAAGAAAGCAAGAGTACAGGTAAAGATGGAATTGGACACAGGATCAGCCCTAACAGTCATAAACCAACGGGACTACGAGCAGCTATTCTCACACATACCCTTGAGAGACACAAAAATTATTTTGAAGACGTACACGGGGCAAAAAGTCTACCTCAAAGGAAAAATAAGCGTGACCGTTATATATAACGGTAAGGAAACACCAAAAGTAGACCTGTATGTATTGCAAGATGGAGGACCACCATTACTGGGACGTGAATGGATCCAGGAAATACAACTGGATTGGTATTCCATACAGGCACTGACTGTGGCTGACAAAAAGGATGACGACATCACACCTGGGCGACTGTCAAAGATCCTAACTGACGCGAAAGAAGTGTTCCAGCAAGGACTCGGAACACGAAAAGGCATGACAGCGATGATTAAAATTGAAGAAAGCGCAATCCCAAAATTTTTTAAGCCCAAACCAGTACCTTATGCAATCCGCCCAGCCGTCGAAGCAGAGCTGGAGAGTCTGGAACGTTCAGGTGTACTGTCCAAGGTAGACTGGAGTGAGTGGGCTACACCCATCATCCCTGTGATGAAAAAGTAGTTGAGCAGCACGCCTGGGGAACCAAGGAAGGTTCGCATCTGTGGGGACTTTAAGGTAACAGTGAACCCGGTCCTTCACACCGTACAATATCCACTTCCGCGGATTGAAGATTTTTCACCTCGCTATCTGGAGGGAAACGCTTCACTAAGATTGATCTGGCCCAGGCGTATCTGCAAATGGAGGTAGAAGAAGCATCAAAAAAATACCTCACAATCAACACCCATAAAGGTCTCTACCAATACAACCGGCTGGTATTCGGGGTAGCATCAGCTCCAGCTATTTGGCAGAGGGCAATGGAACAAGTCCTGCAAGGGATCCCAGGGACCCAGTGTTATTGGACGACATCCTGGTCACGGGCAAAAATGACAGTGATCACCTTGCCAACCTGGAGCAGGTGCTCACTAGATTGCAGGAATATGGGCTCCGAGCTAACCGCCCTAAATGCGAGTTTTTTAGAAAACAGATCTCGTATTGTGGCCACGTTACCGATAAAGAGGGGTTACATAAGTCCCCAGAGAAGATTGAGGCAGTAGTCAAGGCTCCAGCACCGGAAAATGTGTCACAACTGAGGTTGTTCTTCGGGCTGGTAAACTGCTACCATAAGTTCTTGCCAAATTTGTCTACAATACTACACCCACTGAACACCCTACTGCAAACTGGGGTGCCATGGAAGTGGAGTGACGAATGTAGACGAGCTTTCCAGAAGTGCAAAACACTAATCACATCGAAAGAGGTATTGGCCCATTACAACCCAGCATTACCAATTCGGTTGGCATGTGATGCATCACCCTACGGCATTGGAGCGGTGCTGTCGCACAAATTCTCGGATGGCTCAGAGAGGCCAATAGCCTTTGCGTCACGATCACTAACCTCAGCCGAGCATAACTATGCCCAGATTGACAGGGAGGCCCTCAGCCTAGTGTGGGGAGTGAAAAAGTTCAATCACTATCTGCACGGGCAGAAATTCACCTTGCTGACTGATCACCAGCCTCTTGTCTCCACTTTTAATCCGAAGAAGGGCATTCCGGTGATGACTGCACAACGACTACAAAGATGGTCACTTTTTCTAGGGGCGCACCACTATGAGATTGAATATAAGGGCACGAAACAGCATGGAAATGCTGATGGGATATCACGCCTGCCACTGCCTACTGCGGAGGAAGCACCAGCAGTGGATCCTGTCGAAATATTCCATTCGACGATAGTTGAATACCTACCGGTAACTAACGCTTGTATCGAAAAGGAAACCCGAAATGACCCGACACTGTCTCGGGTATATGATTTGACGGTGAAGGGATGGCCAGCACATGGCGATTCACTGTTGCCAGCATTCTCGACAAGGAGAGAACAGCTGTCAGTGTGCCGGGGGACCTTGATGTGTGGATCCCAAGTGGTAATTCCACCCAAGTTAAGGGATAGAGTGCTCAATGAGCTTCATGAGGGTCATCTGGGAAGGGTAAAAATGAAAAGCCTAGCCACGGCTTATGTGTGGTGGCCGGGAATCGATAAACAAATCGAGGACCTGACCAAGAGCTGCTCAGGATGCCAGAAAGTCCAAAATGCACCACCACAGGCCCCTCTACACCCATGGGAGTGGCCCTCATCTCCATGGCAATGGGTGCATATTGATTTTGCTGGTCCATTCATGGACTCAATGTTTTTAATAGCCGTGGATGCGCACTCGAAATGACCTGAGGTCATCAAATATCCTCCACCACCACGGAGAAAACTATTGCAGTCCTACGGACCATTTTTGCCAGGAATGGCTTGCCAGAACAAATTTGCTCCGACAACGGACCACAGTTTGTGTCCGAAGAGTTCCGGAGGTTCTTGAAAAAGAATGGGGTAGGGCATTACACATCCGCCCCGTATCATCCAGCCACAAATGGATTGGCTGAGAGATTCGTACAAACCTTTAAGAAGGCAATAAAGGCTATGTACAATGACAACATTCCACTGCAGCTCAAGGTGGACAATTTCCTGTTTGCCTATGCGACACATGCAGTCACCAACCAGGCCCCAGCCATGATGTTCTTTAACCGAAGGTTAAGATCTCACCTGGATTTGCTCAGGCCAAACGTACGAAGAGATGTTGAGAGTAAGCAATTCCAGCACATCCATGAGAAGCCAACAAGGAGCTTCAATGTAGGGCAACCAGTCTTGGCCCGCGACTACCGAACAGAAAAATGGCAGCCAGGAACGATATGCACACGGCAGGGCCTACTAATGTACACAGTGGACGTTGGGGAGAGCATCGTGAGACGCCATGCTGACCAGATCCTAGAGTCACAGGAACAAGTCAACCCCATGCCTCGCCCATACGTACCTGATGATGAACCCGACGTACAGGTCGCATCTACCCCAGAAACAGTAGCATCGGAAGCTGATGAACCAACCGACGACAGGGGGCCAGAATCGCCTACGCACCAAGAGCAAGACACTCGGGAAAGGCGCTATCCAGAAAGGATCAGGAAGCCTCCCCAAAAACTGAATATATAAATAGACTATTTTCAGCTAATGTTGCATGTTAAAAGTGTTAATTGTAATTAGCTTGATATTTAATTGTTAAATGAGTGTTATGGTACTGTTAATCTAAAAGGGGAGGAATTGTAGTGTATATACATTTAAGGGGGGAACTATCTTTTACAGCTCATGTATACTGCAGTACCGGCAGTGACCACACCTGTATATAGCACTGAGTAGTAATCTGTACAGATCAGTTCCCGTGTGAGCCACGGTGAGTAAACACCTGTTGTACCGTTCTCCTGCACTCTGTGTCTTATTATACACAGACACAACATTGGCCTGAGCAAGAACACTGACGTTGGTGCGCCTATCCTGCCAATGGATTTGCAGGATCTTGCAGAGGCAGCGTTGGTGGTACCTCTCCAGTGCTTTGAGGTGCCTGCTGTACATGGTCCATGTCTCTGAGGCATACAGCAGGGCGGGTATCACTGCTGCTCTGTAGACCATGAGCTTAGTGCCGGGTTTGAGGTCCTGGTCTTCAAACACTCTCTTCCTCAGGGAAAGTGTTCCCTTTGTCGTCATATATTATCAACATTTTAATTATTGCTAGATTTCCTGAACACTTTTACAATTTTGTTGGAAATAGCTAAAGTAGGAAATTTTACATCTATGTTTGGGATGTTGCTAACACACAGTGAACAAAGGTAATCTAGCTCCAGGTCACTATAATTATGCTCATTCACTGAGATGAAATCATATTAAGAAGACATAGGGCTAGAAATTCAGTAGGCTTTGCGCCCAGTTTTCGCCCAAAGAGGGCTTTTGCGCCACTTGCTGAGCTTTCGCCGATATTCAGCGCTGCGGTAATGGCGGCGTTAGCCAGTAGCGCTGCGCCGCCACCGATGATGTCATCGGTGTGAGCAGTGCCCCGCTACCGCCCTGCTACCGGCCCGACCGCCATATTGAGTTGCGGCCGCCTCTTCCGCAGCGGCCGCAAACAGCGATCAGAAAACGGGGCCGTACTGTAGCGTTAGTGGGGCGAGTTAAGGCGGAGGTGCGGCCGGCCGCTTTTTCGGCGGCCGCCTGCCGGCACCTCCTTCCCCGGCCTCCTCCACCCCCCCCCGCGGCATTGCCGGCTGTTTTCCGGGAGCCCGACACTTCTCCGTGGTGCCGGGCTCATTTGCCGGCACTAGCGAGCGGCGATCTCGCTGTTGCAGGCACCTCCCCCTTAAGAGAGGGAGGAAGGCCTGCAGTACCGCAGCCTGCCGCTCCGCAGCGGGTGGCGCTGCGGCACCTAGCGCGCCGATATTCAGTTTCAGCGCCCCAAGCGGGGGCGCCGAAACCCTTGAATAGCAGCCGGCTTCGACTTGGGGGGCTGAAACTGAATTTCCGGCGGGCGCAAGTGGCTCCGCGCGCAGCGGTAACTTCTGGGTGCAAGCGAGCTGGCAGGCCCAAACTGAATTTCTAGGCCATAGAATATTCAACGTTAAGACTACTGGCTAAAGTGATCTTATGTCTGAAAATTCAAATCTAGGACCCAAGAATCACTGCAAAGTGGGATATCACCAGAGTGAAACAGATTATAATCATTCACAATGGCAGGAACCCGGACTGCACTTGAGCTCCTCATACCATACAATGCAGGAAGGTGAGAACTAGAATAATTCACAGGCAAAACAACCCCAGGGTACAGGTCAGTGAATGATAATAACCAGTGGAAATGTTGCCAGAGTCACTCAGGAAATGAAGCACAGAAAAGGTGTCAGGAAGTAACTTCAGGCTCAAAGAAGGCCAAATGTTGCCATGCAAAAGGAGTCTGTCAGAGATTAAGCAAACTATACCACAAAGTTACAGAAAGTAGGTGGGTTGACTGAAATATTTATGCATCTAATTATACTGAATTGTTACTACATATGTGCATTATGGATGATACAACCAATACAAAGTTGAATTATAATCTTATACATATTGGTCTTGCAGTTTTTGACCCTACAATTTAAAAATATTCATTGAAAAACTGTAAGGGAAAATATGAATGTTTTTGGTATTGGAAGGCAAGCTATACTTGTGATCTATTAAAGGGAATCAACAGAATAAATATAACATTAGGAGAAATCTGAACCAAAATACTTCCATTATTAAAATATTAGATAGAAATTCGTATGGGCCCATTTCCAGGCCCAGAACCAGCACTGCGCCGACAGCACCCGCCTAATTATGTGGGCACAATTAGCAGATGAAATTGGTCAGGGGCCCTTATTATCAGGAAATAGGTGGACTGCCAGGGTGGCCCCACTGTTGACCGGCAGCTTGAATATTGGGCATCTCTGATGATATTTAAACGCAACCTGCAGCTCTTAAAGGGCAATTTCAGGCACAGCCACATGACAGCGGCATTGGCTCCATGGTAAAGACTCATGATGTCCTCTCTCAGGTCAACAGCACATCTGCTCCCTTGCCAGCTTCTGACCCAGTGCCTGTGTTGGTTCCACACAGCCAGCTGGCCCAGACTGATCCAACCGACACTAAGACACAGCAGTCTGCAGCTGTGCCCTCATGCCCAGAGCTGCTCAAGGTCGCCCACCATGGCCATCTCAAGTGCACTTGGTGGATGATCAGCAGCCATCCACTTCCCAGGCTCCTGCAACAAAGGAATCATATCGTAGGAGTACTGGAATAGGTAAACAAGCATAGAGGACAAGCACTGAGGGATTGCACTAGGGTGATTTCAGTTCAATATAAAGATAAGGAAATGTTACTGTGGTTGTAATGACGTAGAAACTGTCAGCGTTCGCCGTCATTACTGTATAAAACTGATAGCAACTTCTGGAGTTTGCACGTGGGTAGTTAAACGCAGAAATCCAGACGTTGCTGTCAGTGATTTCCCACTCCTGCACAGAGTGCGCTGTTGCAGTGTTCGCAGATGGAAATCTTAGAAATCACTTGAATTGACACGAACTTTGACTTTTACACTCTAATTACTGCTGAACAATCTCTCTGGCCCTGAAAAACTAATTTTATATTTGTGGAATGTCAAATTTCTCCATTATGATAACATTTCCATAGCTTTTTAAAATAATATACTTTTTTTAAGTTTGTTTATGACATTTCAGTTTCTACCTTAATCCCATGTGTATGTCCCAATCTTTATTTTGCTTTCTGTAAAATGATTAAAAAGTGAAGGATTATCAATGCTTTTCTACCCCATTCATTTTGGGATATATCTCTAGGTCCTGTAATCACATGTCTTAGGTAAATTGGGCACAACCTTGTTTTGTTTCATCTGCATTTTGAGGAAAGTGGGAAAAATTGGCAAGCCTTTATTCTGTGTCTGCCAAATGCTGCAACACATTCCTGCAAATTGTGTCAACTTGACACTGTAGAATTGTCAAATGTGTCACTTCATCACATAGAAAAAGATGTATAGCTCTTTTGCCATTCTCCCTTTCCAGTGACCAAAACATTAAAGAAGGCATTTTCCAGTTCTGATGCTAAAGCACCATAACCAGAGTGTAGGGAGCTTAAAGTTGACACCGGAGGGGAAAAATTGAGCCGCACTCCCTTTGGGGCGCTAACATCGTCAGGGCGCTAAAATTAGTGGCCCGAAAAAATTAGTACCCCCACGGACAAAATTCATTGGTCCCGCCTCCCTCTTGGGGTGCTGTGAGGGAATGCCGCGAGGCCTTGCCCAGCTGGGCCACCGGGATCGGAGTGCCGGAAAAAGAGCCCGGCACTCAAGAGAAGTGCCGGGCTCATGGAGCGCTGCTGGCACTCCACAGGTGGGGGGGTGCTCAGGAGGCTAGGGACGGCAACGGAGGCAGGTGCTGGCAGGCGGCCAGCAACAAAAATGGCCGCCCAGCACTTCACTTTTAATTAGCACCGCCCCAGCCACAGATAGGCCTCCCTGACGCCGTCGGACATAGCGTCTGGTGGTAAGTCAGGGGGCGCTACCCCCTGACGTGGCCAGGGCACAAGCGGAGCGCTGCGCATGGCGATGACGTCATCACCGGCGGCGCAGCACTGTGGGGTGCTAACAGTTACTGCCGCCACTAACCTCCCGCTGAATTTCGTGTTGGCGTTGGCGTCACCTTGCCTGGGTGCTAGTTGCTTTGCACCCCGTTAGCGCCCTCTTAGGGCGCTAACGGGAGGCGCAAAGCAACCGAAATTCGCCCCCTTGGATTTTCCAGAGTTGGCCCTAATTAATTATTCAGATCAAGCTTCTGGCCCATCTTGAGCCGGGCACTAGGAACTGACCAAAAAGATTGGGGGTGGGTGGTAAACTGCACATCAACAGTCCTTCTAAGCCTGCTACTAAAATTTAAAGGGATGTAGCTAATTAAAGGTATGCTTATTTGGGGGCAAAAATTGTTTACAAATACTGCAAATGTTTCAATCATTTCTCAGCTGGAGCAAATAAATGTCTGGGGGAAAACGAGTCAAAATAAATTAGGAATGTGGTCAAGTGGCGAAGTAGCACAGCAACCAAAATGCAAGGGAATAGATTGAACTGAAGAAGAGTTCAGAAATGAGAAGGTTTACATTCCCTCAGAGGAAACCACCCTGGCTATCACTGTCTGAGAGCACGGAAAAGGGCCGAAAAAGTGAGCCACAGGCCTCCCCCAAGCTTGCCATCCTCTGGTCCTGTGACTTTAAAACTGGAACTGGAACACGCCACAGATCCCCTGTAGAGGCCGCCATGCTGGAAAAGACGCCTGATTAGAGGAAACTCTGCTGACAAGCCCATGAAAAGTCTGTGGGCAGCTGTCAGCGAGGTGAACGGCGAGCACCATTCCTTCGCCGTTGAGAGCAAAATCTGGGCTATTATCTGGCACAAAGAAGCACAAACAAATCACAGTAGATCACCAATGCTTTTTATGTCAAGTCTATTGTCATGCATTCAGGTTTATATTGTTTTGACGTCCCTATTCATTTTTATTGTTCTCTGGATGTGTGTGACTCTGGCAAGGCTGCCATTTATTGTCCATTTCTAATTGCCGTGCGAAGGTGATGGAAGGCTTTCTCTTTGAGTATTTGTGCTGATGACATTCCCATGATGGTGGTAGGTAGGGAATGTTAATTGTGTTTCATTTAAACCTTGAAGTATATTTTCTAATTATAGAAAATGTAATTTAAAGTTTTTATCTATTGCTCTCATT
The DNA here is from genome assembly GCF_052327205.1 of Somniosus microcephalus. Taxonomy (NCBI): domain Eukaryota; kingdom Metazoa; phylum Chordata; class Chondrichthyes; order Squaliformes; family Somniosidae; genus Somniosus; species Somniosus microcephalus. The sequence continues at coordinate 175,940,415 of NC_140987.1, read as the reverse complement.
TACAGTAATAACTAATCCTTCAGTATCAGGTCATGGATTTCAATAAGTCACTGGATGGGCATAACGGATTGAAACAGGAAGTAGCTTTAAAGGATGTTTGATTTAAGTAAACATTGGTTGTAAAATGATTTATATTAAATTCTTTTTGTTTGGGTGACCTAAGAAATTTGAGAGAATAAAAATAAGCAAGGAAGAAAAACGTGTTTTCTGAGTGGCGCAGTTAGAGTTTTTGAGGAATGAAGTCAGTAGATTGTAACCGACAGCTTCAATTACCTGCACACGGTCCAAAGACATGTCTGTCTTTGAGCCTGAGAAATGGGTCCAGGAAAAGGATGAATTAGTCTTAAGATTTGGAGAAAATATGTGGCAATTCAAGCAGAAAATTAGCAATTACATTTCATGTCATCAGTAATAACTATTTCTAAAAGATCTTTGGTTAATGTTAGACACTGCAACTGTAAATCAAATAGCTACACCTGTGTTCAATCAACTAGAATGTCCTCTGCGTAGTATTTGGCATTTTGGTTTAAATGTAGTTTTTACTACGATAAGCAAAACTGCTGACACCAGTTCAATGAAAAAAATCTAAGAATTGGAAAGTAATTTATTTCATGGCATAACCTGACCTTGGTTCAAAAGAGCAGACATCTATTTACTTACTGGAAAGCAATATGTCTTATCTGTAAAGGATTTTGTTGCATTCAACAGATATAGACACAGGTACTTTAAGGAACAGTTCAAAGCCCAAAGAGGCATAAAATGTGTAGCAGCAGGTTTACAACTTTTATTCAAAGCTTGTAGAATCTTTATAAGCCGTGGTTAAAAGAAAAACAATTTTGCAGTCTTTTATCTGATTACTGCTACTTTCTGTTTCTGACAATAAGCATGAAGCCACAGTAGGAAAGTATCAGTCCAATAAAATAATGTTTTCTTCAGAGAAATTATCAAGATGAGCCATATTGTAATAAAATCACTTTTGAATACATGAGAACATAAGAAATAGGAGCAGGAATAAGCCACTTGGCTCCTCGAGCCTGCCCCGCCATTCAATAAGATCATGGCTGATCTTGGGCTCAAAGCCACTTCCCTGCCCGCTCCCCATAACCCTTCACTCCCTTATCTTGCAAAAATCTGTCTATCTCCACCTTAAATGTATTTAATGACCCAGCCTCCATGGCTCTCTGGGGCAGAGAAATCCAGAGATTTACGATCCACTGAGAGAAGAAATTCCTCCTCATCTCAGTTCTAAAAGGGCGACCCTTTATTCTGAAACTGTGATATCCGAGTGGTAAGGTCAGAAACTGAGAGAAGCGAGTTATTAGGAACAAAACCCAACTGTTTATTACCCAGTGTAGCAGAGAAACATCTCTTACAGGCTGCAGGCAAAGCACACAATTCTTACTGCACGATGGCAAGATGGAGGATTCACCCCTGAGTCATACCCATAATGCAATGCCACATTACCGTATAAACTGGTGTACCAGGACATTGAATACATGACCCATTACCTTAAAAACTGGTGAATGTGAACCCATAATATTTGGCTCCATCTGGTGGATAACTTAAACATTACATCCCAGATTACTATATCCCTCCCCTCTTAAGTTGAACATTAATTTCTTAACAACATTCTTAAAAAATCCCATAAGGAAACTCCATTAACGATAGTCCATACTGAACGAATCTAGCAGGTCGTTATCAATCTCTCTGGCGGCTTGTGAGTCCTTGGTGAACTCTTACAGTCAAGTCCCTGCTTGGTTGTGGTAGAGCTACCTGCTGCTCCTGAGCAGTACTCAGAGTATCTGACTCTGCTACGAGGGTTTCCTCTTGATGAAGGGTCCAGGTGGAACTGGCTCTGTTCGTGGTGGTGGTACCACCGATGCATTTGGATAACTGGGGGCCAACTTGTCCTCCGACATCTTCTCTGGAACCTCCATTTCGATTTCCCCTTGTCTGGTCAGTATCTGATCTACATGTCTGCGTACTACCTGACCAGTTCCCACCATGACCGTATATGATACTGGACTGGTCATTGAGTCTATGATGCCAGGAATCCATTTTGGACCATAACTGAAATTCCTGGTAAGGACCTCATCACCTTCTCCAAAACTGCGGCTCTTTGTCCTTCTGTCATGGTTCTCCTTTTGTTTGATTTGTCGGTTTTCCACCTTCCTTTTTAGATCTGGGTGAACCAGGTCAAGAGTGGAGTGTAGTCGATGTCCTAATAACAGCTCAGCAGGAGAGAGTCCTGTGGTGGATTGAGGTGTTATTCTGTAGCTGAACAGAACTCGTGACACCTTGGTTGCCAAACTCCCTTCCACACTTTTTTTCATCATCTCCTTAAATGTTTGTATGGCTCTCTCCGCAAGTCCATTTGAAGACGGATGATATGGAGCTGAGGTCACGTGCACTATGCCATTGTTTCTCATGAACTCTTTTGTTTCTGTACTCACAAAACACGTGGCATTGTCACTTACTATGATCTCCGGTAGCCCTTGATTACTAAAACTCCTACACAGGCAGTCTATAGTAACAGTAGATGAAGCAGAATTTACAGGATAAACATCCATCCATTTGGAATGGGCATCAATGATTATGAGGAACATCTTTCCCATGAATGGACCCGCATAATCTACATGTAATCTTCTCCATGGTTTATCCAGCCACTCCCAGGGGTGGAGAGGAGCCGCTGCTGGTGCCTTCCTGTGTACTTGACAAGTGCTGCATGTCTTGACTAGATTTTTTATCTCCTCATCTAGCTTTGGCCACCACAAGTAACTCCTTGCCAAGGCTTTCATATGTGAAACTCCAGGATGACACTGATGTAGTTGCCCTAGGATAGACTGTTGTGCTGGCTGTGGAATAATCACTCGTGCTCCCCACAACACGCAACCATCCTGCACACCCAGCTCTGTCTTCCTGACACCGTAAGGTGTGAAATCAGTCCCTTCCGGATGCTGTGGCCAACCCCTCATCACATATTCTCTGACTCTAGACAGTACTGGATCTTTACCGGTCCATGTCCTTACTTGTTCAGCGGTCACAATTGCCGTGTCCGTGTCCTCCAACATCAAAACTCTGTCCTCTGGAGCTACACGGATAGGTGTACCTGGCAGTGGAAGACAGCTCAAGGCATCTGCGTTCCCATGGTACTTGCCCGCCTTGTAAACGATGACATACTCATATGCCCTTAACGTCACTGCCCACCTCTGGATCTGGGGTGACACCACCTGTGGTACTGCTTTCATTTCATTAAAAAGAGATAGAGGAGGTTTATGATCGGTGCATATGGTGAATTTCCTGCCATATATGTACTTGTGAAACCTCCGTAACCCAAACATTACTGCTAACCCCTCTTTATCTAACTAGGAATAGTTTTTTTCCGCCAGTGTCAGAGTTCGAGACATAAACCCTATTGGTCTTTCTGATCCATCTTCCAAGCTGTGTGAAAAAATCGCCCCCACCCCGTAAGGTGAAGCATCACAAGAGAGAATGATGTCTTTCTCTGTGTTGTAGTGAACCAGCACATCCGAGGACAGCATCAGTTTCTTGGACTGTTCAAATGAAACCCTCTGTTCCTCTTCCCACTGCCACTATGTCTCCCAGTGCAGAAGTTTGTGAAGAGGTGTTAACACTGTTGCCAAGTTTGGTAAAAATCTGTTATAATAGTTTAGCAGTCCCAGGTAAGCTTTTAACTCAGTCACATTGGTAGGAGCTGGGGCCTCCTGCAGTGCTTGTACCTTCTCCTTGATTGGATGGAGCCCGGTGGCATCCACTCTGTGTCCCAGGAACACGGCCTCATTCCCCAGGAAAGTGCACTTACTCCTCTTGAGCCGTAACCTAGCCTTATCCAATCTTTGTAGTACCTCTCTCAGAGTGCTCAGATGCTCCTGGTCGGCTCTTCCCGTCACCAGAATGTCATCCAGATAGATTGAAACATGTGGGATCCCTTGCAGTACACCCTCGATAGCCCTCTGGAAAATAGCTGGACTAGATGAGACACCGAATGGTAAGCGGTTATCGGTAAACAAACCCTTGTGTGTATTTATGGTTACATACTTCTTGGATTCCTCATCTAGTGTAATCTGCAAGTATGCATGACTCATATCCAGCTTCGTGAATTTCCTCCCTCCAGCCAGGTTTGCAAAGAGATCCTCTGTTTTGGGAATAGGATACTGTTCTAGTTTAGACACCCTATTTACTGTCAATTTATAATCTCCACAGAGTCTTACCGAATTGTCCGGTTTTAAAACAGGTACAATGGGAGCTGCCCATTCTGAACATTTCATGGGTTCCAGAATGTTCTCTCTCAAAAGCCGATCAAGCTCAACCTCTACCTTCAGTTTCATGGCATACGGCACAGGTCGTTGTTTAAAAAACCTTGGCAGTGCCTCCTTGTCTACATAAATCTTAGCTGGGGGGCCATTAAATGTGCCAAGTTCTTCCTTGAACACATTCTCATGTTCAATCAACACTTCTTGCAAAGACAACTGTTTGCCTCCCTCTATTTGATTTATTGCTCCCCAATCTAATTTAAGTTCTTGTATCCAGCCCCTACCTAACAAGTTTGGTCCGGAACCCGATACTACAACTACAGGTAGCTGTTCCACGGTGTCCCTGTGTTGCACAGTTACAGTAGCTGTACCCAATGTCACCACTCATTCACCGGTATATGTTTTAAGCTGCATAGAGCAAGACTTTAACTCTGGAACTTTTGCACGGTTCCACAATTTTGAGTACTCCTCCCTGTTCATTATGGTTACGCCGCATCCTATATCCACTTCAAAGTTGACCTTAGAGTCATTTACTGTCAGTTGCAAAGTGATAGGATCCACTTTTGGAATGTTCTCTACCATACTATGCATTATGAACATGTCGTCTTCTTTCTCAGCTTCTCCGCTGATGTGATGTGCTCCCTGTTTTTTCACTTCTCTTCCTAGGTTTTGCTTTCCTCCCCCTTTAGGTTTATATGCCTCCACAGTTGCTTTTGCCCGGCATGCACATTTTATGTGTCCTTTTTTCCCACACTCGTGGCACTTTTCCTCCAGAAACTTGCATTCCCTCGCCAGGTGATCGCCATTGCCTCTATAACATGCCTTTACATGCTCACGCTGTGGTTTCTGACGCATATTTAACTGGTGCACAATAACCTGACCTGCAACTTGCTTTGTAGTAGCCCAGTCTGAACCTTGTATTTCTTTCACATCTCAGTTCGCTGTCTCTATGGCTTGAGCAAGTTCCAATGCTTTTTCATACGTAAGCCCAGTCTCGGACAATAATCTCCGCTGCATTCGATCATCCATTATCCCGCAAACTAGCCTATCTCTCAGCATGTCTTTCAGGTTGTTCCCGTAATTGCAATCATGTGCCAATTTTTGCAACACCACTACATAATCCAATACAGTCTCTCCCGGTTTTCTGTTCCGTGAATTAAATTTGAAACGCTGTACAATCTCACTCGGTCTGGGATTGAAATGGTCCTTCAGCAAGGCCACTAAGTTAGCAAATGATCTGTCTCCAGGCTTTTCAGGACTGCATAAGTTTCTCATTAAACTATACATCTTACTTCCCACGGAAGTGAGCAAAATAGCTCTCCTTTTTCCGACATCATCTATATCATTTGCTTCAAAGAAATGCATCAACACCTCGCAGTATTCATCCCAGGTCTGCATCTGAACATCAAAAGCAGAGATCTTTCCTACCGTAGCAGCCATGATCCGTTATTCAGTGCTCTTTTTTTTTCTTCATCAAGATGTGATCTGTTTATCCTCGTCACCAATGTGTGATATCCGAGTGGTAAGGTCAGAAACTGAGAGAAGCGAGTTATTAGGAACAAAACCCAACTGTTTATTACCCGGTGCAGCAGAGAAACAGCTCTTACAGGCTGCAGGCAAAGCACACAATTCTTACTGCACGATGGCAAGATGGAAGATTCACCCCTGAGTCATACCCATAATGCAATGCCAGATTACCGTATAAACTGGTGTACCAGGACATTGAATACATGACCCATTACCTTAAAAACTGGTGAATGTGAACCCTTAATATTTGGCTCCATCTGGTGGATAACTTAAACATTACATCCCAGATTACTATAGAAACTATGCCCCCGAGTTCTAGATTTCCCCACGAGGGGAAACATCCTCTCTGCATCTACCTTGTCGAGGCCCCTCAGTATCTTATATGTTTCAATAACTCACCTCTCATTCTTCTAAATTCCAATGAGTATAGGCCCAACCTGCTCAACCTTTCTTCATAAGTTAACCACCTCATCTCAGGAATCAACCGAGTGAATCATCTCTGAACTGCCTCCAATGCAAATATATCCTTCCTTAAATAAGGAGACCAAAACTGTATGCAGTACTCAAGGTGTGGTCTCACCAATACCCTGTACAGTTGTAGCAGGGCTTCCCTGCTTTTATACTCCAACCCCCTTGAAATAAAGGCCAACATTCCATTTGCCTTTTTGATTACTTGCTGTACCTGCATGCTAACTTTTTGTGTTTCATGCACAAGGACTCCCAGGTCCCTCTGAACTGTAGCATTTTGTAATCTCTCTCCTTTTAAATAATAGTTTGCTTTTTTATTTTTCCTGCCAAAGAGGATAACCTCGCACTTTCCCACATTATACTCCATCTGCCAAATGTTTTCCCACTCACTTAGCCTGTCTATATCCCTTTGCAGATTCTTTGAGTCCTCTGCACAACTTGCTTACCCACCCATCTTTATATCATCCGCAAACTTGGCTACATTACACTCGGTCCCTTCATCCAAGTCATTAATGTAGATTGTAAGTAGTTGAAGCCTGATATACCTTAAATAGCTACAGAGACTGGTAGTTATAACTCAAACAGTAGGCTTTTAATAGCTTAGAACTGGACAGAACAGAACACACATGTTAGCCTTCTGATCAGCTTCTCAGAAGTGAACTAGGAGGCGGAGCCAGGGGCGAAGTAACAGATCAGGACAATCAATGGCACAGCAGAGTGGTATACAGTACATCAGCATTCCTGGCCAACCAAGAAAACAGCAGGGTTACAATAGATTACAATAGGAAACTATACACAGGTAGAATAAGGTATATACTTATAAGACTTATTTCACCACATTCACCCCTCCTATAAGTTAAGTCTGACCGGGGGTTTTACAGTTCGTAGTGAGCGGCGTAGCGTCGGCCGAGGAACCTCTTGGGGGACTTGCTCAGGTTCCTCCGCCGTCCCGGCGTCTGCTGGGTTTTCCAAAATGACGTTTTGTACGTCTTGTACCTCCGGGCATCCCACCCCCACAGGCGGCGCATCACGGTGCTCCACACCCGCATCTTCGCTAGCAGCATCACTCTCTCTCTCTTCTCCTGCCGGAGCCAGGTCCTTTATTGAAACAGTATCCTCACGTCCATCAGGATATTGGATATACGCGTACTGAGGATTGGCGTGGAGGAGCTGTACTTCCTCCACTAGGGGATCAGCCTTATGACCTCTCACATGTTTTCGTAGCAGTACAGTGCCCGGGGACATCAACCACCCGGGTAGTGAAATATCTGAGGAAGATTTCCTGGGGAAACCGAACATCCTCTCATGAGGAGTAGCATTTGTTGCGGTGCACAGCAGAGACCTTATGGAATGCAGTACATCGGGAAGAACTTCCTGCCAGCGAGAGGTCGGTAGGCCTTTCGATTTTAAAGACAGAACGACTGCCTTCCACACTGTCGCATTCTCCCTCTCAACCTGCCCATTGCCCCGGGGGTTGTAGCTAGTGGTTCTACTAGTAGCAATCCCTTTTGATAGTAAGAACTGGCGTAACTCATCACTCATAAACGACGTCCCTCTGTCGCTATGGATATAGTTGGGCATACCGACCAGACAGAATAAGTTGCAGAGGCTTTTGATTACCGTAGCACTGGTCATGTCCGGGCAGGGAATGGCAAAGGGGAAATGAGAGTATTCGTCTATAATGTTGAGGAAATAGACATTACGATCAACCGATGGGAGAGGACCTTTGAAATCAAGGCTTAGGCGCTCGAATGTCCGAGTTGCCTTGTGAGGTGAGCTTGTTTGGGCCTGTAGAAGCGGGGTTTGCATTCCGCACAAACGCGGCAGGCTCTGGTCATCGTTCGGACCTCCTCAATGGAGTAGGGTAAGTTGCGAGACTTGATGAAGTGATTCAATCGGGTGATTCCTGGGTGGCAGAGTGCATCGTGGAGACTTTAGAGCTTGTCAGTACTAAGGCTGGCACATACCCCTCGAGATAGGGCATCGGGTGGCTCATTGAGTGCTCCTGGCCTGTACATAATATCGTAGTCATAAGCGGACAGTTCTATCCGCCATCTTAGGATCTTGTCATTTTTTATCTTGCCTCTCTGCTTCGTGTTAAACATGAAGGCCACAGACCGCTGGTCAGTGAGGAGTGTGAAACGTTTGCCGGCGAGATAATGTCTCCAATGTCTGACCGCCTCGATAATTGCTTGTGCTTCCTTCTCAACGGAAGAATGCCTGACTTCAGGACCCTGTAGTGTACGGGAAAAGAAGGCTACCGGTCTCCCGGCCTGGTTGAGGGTTGCAGCCAATGCGAAATCAGAAGCATCGCTCTCTGCCTGGAAGGGTATCCTCTCATCTACAGCACATGCCACGGCCTTTTCAATGTTCCGTTTGATGTTGGTGAATGCCTCCTGCGCTTCGACTGATAGAGGGAAGGACGTCGACTTGATAAGGGCTTGGGCTTTGTCCGAATATTTGGCCACCCACTGAGCATAATAAGAGAAGAATCCCAGACACCTTCTTAAGGCCTTAGGGTTATGTGGCAGTGGTAGTTCTTTAAGAGGGCGTAATCGTTCAGGGTCTGGCCCGATTACCCCATTCTCTACCACACAGCCGAGAATACACAGACGAGTAGTGTTGAAAGTACATTTGTGCTCGTTATAGGTCAGGTTTAGCTTTTGGGCAGTCTCTAGAAATTTAGCGAGATTCCGGTCATGCTCCTGTTGGTCGCGTCTGTGATGAAATATGCCATTCATCAGGCACTGTATTCCCTGTATTTAGTTTAGTTTCAGTTTCATTTCCTTACCTGTATTGTATTGTGTGTAGGGCTCCGCCCATACCTGGCCCCTACTTAAGCAAGCCCCAGCGTGTCTCACAGCAGTACAGCAGATCTCTGGATGAGAGACACTTCTCCAATGTGTATTACTTTCTGAGTTAATAAAAGCCTTGCTTTGCTCCGTTAACGTCGAGTCTCGGATTCATTGAGGCACATCAGCATCCACAGATAGTAACATTTTCCAGGTACGGAAATGTTGCCTCCAACGCATTCTCATCTACCATACGGTCCATTTCCCGTTGGAAAACGGAAACTCCATTCGTGACCCCGAAGGGTACCCTAAGGAATTGGTACAGACGCCCATTTGCTTCAAAAGCCGTATAAGGACAGTCATCTACTTTTATGGGGAGCTGGTGATAGGCAGGCTTTAAGTCAATAGTGGAAAACACACGATACTGGGCAATCTGGTTCACCATCTCGGAGATGCGAGGCAAGGGATAAGCGTCTAGTTGCGTATATATGTTGATGGTCTGGCTGTAGTCGACCACGAGCCGTTTCTTTTCGTTAGTTTTAACCACCACTACCTGAGCACGCCACGGGCTATTACTATTTTCGATGATACCCTCCCGCTGTAGCCTTCCTACTTCTTCTTTTATAAATTTTTTATCTTCCGAACTGTACCGTCGACTTTTGGTCGCGATAGGTCTACAGTTTGGGGCGAGGTTCGCAAACAGGGATGGCGGGCTTATCTTAAAAGTGGAGAGGCCGCAAACTGTGAGCGGGGGCTGGGATCCGCCATATGCAAGTGTGACGCTCTTGTGGTGGCACTGGAAATCTAGGCCTAGAATTAGTTTCACGCAGAGCTGCGGCAACACAAGGAGTTTAAAATCTTTATACTCTGTGCCCTTAACAGTCAGTGTTACTTTACAGAAACCGATTACCTCCAAAGTGAGGGACTTAGATGCCATCGTGATTTTGCTCCGGGTAGGGTACACCTTTAGTGAGTACGGTTTGATGAGGCTAGGGTGAATAAAACTCTCAGTCTCCCGCAATCGATTAAACACTTCGTCGGGTGTCCGTTTACCTTAACGTCCATCATAGACTTTGATAGTGGATGCGGTCTGGACTGGTCAACCATGACTGAGGCTATCGTAGATCCGTAGGCGGCCGCTGAGATGGTATCAAATTCTGGGACCACGTGTAGGGCCGCGGAGACTGTATCAGGTACGGGATTCCCCTTACATACCTTGCTGAAATGTCCCCGTTTCTTGCACTTGAAACATGTGGCGTCTCTCGCAGGACATCGGTGTCTGGGGTGCTTGAGCTGGCCGCAGAAGTAGCATCTTGGTCCGCGGGACATCGCTGCAGTGGTGGGGCTGGGTGGAGACTCCCGTGGTGTAGGGCTGGTCCGAGGCCCAGGCGGAGAGGATGGCGCCTCCTTGCTCGGCGCGCACGAGGCTGAGAGGGCCACATGGCCTGACGCATAGGTCTCGGAGTTCTTCTGCGCCACATCCAGCGATCGAGCTGTAGCCACGGCCGTCTTTAGATCCAGAGTGTCCCTTTCAAGCAACCTCTGCCTAATGTAATTCGATCGAAGGCCCGATATAAATGAATCGCGAACCCCTTCTTCCTGGTACAAAATGGCCGTCATGGCCTTGTAGTTGCAGTCCTTCGCCAGGGCCTTTAGATTCTGTAGAAAATCATCCAGCGATTCCTCCGGTAGTTGCCTGCGGGTAGCCAAGAGATGCCTGGCATACACCTCGTTAACAGGCTTCAGGTATTGGGCCTTGAGAGTCGCGAGTGCATCCTCGTATGTAGAAGCGTCCTCGATTAGCGAGTAAGTCCGATGACTTACTAGGTTAGTCAGTAGGCCCAGTTTGTTGACCCCATCATCGAGCGATGCAATGAAATGTTCGAAACACCGGAGCCAATGTGCGAATTTCTTCGATGCGTCCGCCGAATGTTGATCACTGTCTAGACGCTCTGGCTTCAGGAGTCTGTCCATCCCTGGAAGTAATAGCTTCTCAGAAGTGAACTAGGAGGCGGAGCCAGGGGCGAAGTAACAGATCAGGACAATCAATGGCATAGCAGAGTGGTATACAGTACATCAGCATTCCTGGCTAACCAAGAAAACAGCAGGGTTACAATAGATTACAATAGGAAACTATACACAGGTAGAATAAGGTATATACTTATAAGACTTATTTCACCACAAGGCCCCAGCACCGATCCCTGTGGCATCCCAATAGTTACCGTTTGCCAACTGGAAAATGACCTATTTATCCTGACTCTCTGGTTGCTGTTAGTTAGCTAATTCTCTATCCAGGCTAATATATTACCCCCAACTCTGTGAGCTCTTATCTTATGCAGTGACCTTTTATGTGGCACCTTATTGAATGCCTTCTGGAAATCCAAATACACCACATCCACTGGCACACCCTTATCCACCCTGCTCGTTACATCCTCAAAGAACTCCAGCAAATTTGTTAAACATGGTTTCCCTTTCATAAAACCATGCTGATTCTGCTTTACTGCATTATGATTTTCCAAATGTCCTGCTACTGCTTCCTTAATGAAGGACTCCAGCATTTTCCCAATGACAGATGTTAGGCTACCTGGTCTATAGTTTCCTGCTTTCTATCTCCCTCCTTTCTTAAATAGGGGTGTTACATTTGCGGTTTTCCAATCCGCTGGGACCGCTCCAGAGTCCAGGTATATTGCAACCAATGCATCCACTATCTCTGCAGTTACTTTATAAGTCAGTCTCTGTGGTGATTGCTGCTGTAGTTTTGTGGAGATATTGGTTGCACCAGCTAGTGTGACAGGGAAATTATCATGTGTAACTTTAGTGGAGGGGTAAGTGCTTTTACTAAACTGACATTATAAAGCTCCCCAGTTTAATAAAAGGCTTTGGCCCAAAAAATCTGTGGCCATTCTAGTGGATTCCCAACGTAAATTCAGTAGGAGTTCTGGATGAGTTGAAGTTTGTGGAGCTTAGGAAGCATATTAAGAGAGCATTGGAGAAGTTGAAACTCGAGGTGACTAAAACAAGGAAGAGGCTTTCACCACTGCTGGGGATGAGGTAGGGATGCAGGCAGCTGATATTTTGGATTTGGAAACAGGTGATCTTGGTGATGGACTGAATGTGGACTTTGAAGCTCACCTTAAGGTTGAACAGTACAGTAAGGTGTTGAATTTATTCTGAGCAACCATTCAGGGAGGGGCTCAGAATTAGGGTTAGGATGTAGAGATTCAGACAAGAATTGAACAAGTTGGCTTCAGTCTTGCAAATGTTTAGTTAGAGGAAGTTTTGGTTCATCCATGACTTGATGTTGGACAGTCAAACAGCTCAGCAACAGCTGTGGAGTAGAGTGGTGGTAAGGAGGTAAAGCTGGGAGCCATTTGCATACATAGCGAAATGGAACCCGTGATTACAGATAATGTTGCTGAGAGGTAGCATATAGATGAGAAATACGAGGAGATCAAGAATAGATACTTGAAGTGCAGCAGAGATGACTTTGTGGGCACAGGAGACGTCATTGGAGGAAATTTAGGGAGAAGTTAGATAACTGAGGGTCAATTACTGAAAAATGGGATGGGCTTGTTCTCCTGTTCATAAAATTCTCCTGAAACATAGGGATGAAATACAATTCTGTGGATGCTAGCTTTTAATGCCCCAGTAGTTAGTTAAATTGGTGATCAATTATCTCATTTGCTGATTGACCAGTTCTATTGTCAATTGTTGTTTAATTAAGCCAATCGATTTCCTTCAGGAGATTCCCTCATTTAACAGAAACTGTAACCTAATGCTGTACCCTAACACATGCTTTGACCACGCTGTCATAGAGCATCATTTAGCATTGATAGTTTCTGCCTTTGCTCCCATTTTTGGATATGCTAGCTAGGTTTCTCACCACGCCTTCAGCCAGCAGGCTACCTACCACACCTGTATCAAGTGTCCATGATATGGATATTTCTTTAACTTGCTCTCACCTCTTGTTGATTATTCTGTTTCATGATTGGATGTACACAATTTTTCTAATGCAACAGAATCAAAAGCATCAGAGCATCACCCATAATTTGTTTAAGGAAAATGCTAGAATCTATTATTAAGGACGTGGTAACAGGGCACTTAGAAAATAATAATACGATTGGGCAGAGTCAACACGGAGTTATGAAAGGGAAATTGTGTTTGACGAATCTGTTAGAATTGTATGAGGTTGTAACTAGCAGAATAGATAAGGGGGAACCAGTGGATGTGGTGTATTTGGATTTTCAGAAGGCATTCAATAAGGTGCCACATAAGAGGTTATTAAACAAAATTAGGGCTCATGGGATTGGGGGTAATATACTAGCATGGATTGAGGATTGATTAATGGACAGAAAACAGAGAGTAGGAATAAACGGGTCATTTTCGGGTTGGCTGGCTGTAACTACTGGGGTACTGCAAGGATCAGTACTTAGGCCTCAGCTATTCATAATTTACACCAATGATTTGGATGAGGGGACCAAATGTAATATATCCAGGTTTGCTGATGATACAAAGCTGGGTGGGAATGTAAGTTGTGAGGAGGATGCAAGGGGGCTTCGTAGAAACATAGAAACATAGAAAAATAGGAGCAGGAGTAGGACATTCAGCCCTTTGAGCCTGCTCCGCCATTCAATGTGATCATGGCTGATCCTCTATCTCAATACCATATTCCCACTCTCTCCCCAAACCCCTTGAGGCCTTTTGTGTCTATAAATCTATCTATCTCCTTCTTAAATATATTCAGTGACTTGGCCTCCACAACCTTCTGTGGTAGAGAATTCCATAGGTTCACCACCCTCTGAGTGAAGAAAGTTTTCCTTATCTCAGCCCTAAATGTCCTACCCCGTATTCTGAGACTGTGACCTTCATTCTAGACCTGATAGGGAATAAGCAAGCTGTAAAGCCATAAAAGGAGTTCCACCCTTCGTCCAATCAGGACGCAACAGCGAATAACTCGCTGTCATAAACTCCGGGGACAAAACGCTGATATAAATGCTGCACCGGGAGGCCAATCACAGCATGACAACTCAATGCTGCACTGGGAGGCCAATCACAGCATGACAACTCAAATTGGCTGATGCAAAAGGCCAATTACAACGTAAGAACTGGGTGTGCTCAAAGAAATCAAACTGTATCGAAACTGTAAGTGTGATTGTTGTAGTGGAGATCTGAAGATGTAAAGAATACGTACTGCAATAAAGATCACCTGAATCTACCACCGGACTTCGAATCTCAATTAAAAACTAAGAGATCTATCAGTTTGGCATAGTCAGCAGGATCGCTGAAGGAATAAAAGACTAAATCTTGGACATCGGACCTACATCGACCCCTGGAGGTAAGGACACCTCTTTATAAAAAGTCCTCGGTCGTTGTCTAAATTCATCTTTCCTCCACGCGATCTCGAAACCCTCCGGTTGAGTAGTCGGCTCGAGACCCCCTGTATATCGGCGGTGTCTCCAACAAGACACCGACCCGGCTGAAAAGCCCCATGGCTGAAAAGCCCCATGGCTCGAGACCCCAGTAAGAATTCGGTACCATGGTAGAGGAGAAGAACAAACAGTTGCCTACCACTGTTAAAGGCGGGCGAGCCCCACCTGATTCTCGGAAGACGAAATTCTGCGACAATTAAAAGAATATATAGAGCAACAATTTGACTTACCCAAAACCTGTACCGAGATCGAACAAAAATATGGTACCTCCAAGGGACAGTGGTCCTTGGAAGATATAAAAAGGGTCTGGGGAAAAACGACTCGTATGAAGGAAAAGGAATGAACCAGATGGTCCCTAGCCATCAGGGGCCAGGTCTGACAGCGGAATGAAATTATGAAACACTCCCAACATGATCGTGACTTGACCAATGCGAAGGACCAACTGAAGGCGGTTTGTGAACAGTTGAGAAAGGAAAAACTTAAATCGAAAAAGTTAGAAACGGAAAATAAGGAACTTAAGACTGAAAATAAGGAATTAACAAAACAGTTGCGTGAAGAACCGGTAACGCAACCAAAAGGACCGAAGGAAGGATGCACCAGGTCCTGGCCGGGGTACCCATGCCTGCTTAAGATAAAGAAGGAACAGCGGAAAATGCAGTTGCACGAAGCTGGTTTAGAAACAGATTCTGAGTCCTCTAGCGACTCTAGTGGAGAAAGTGATACTGATGAGGAACCCCCTCAGGCGAGGCTCGCCCCATTGAAGAACAAACGGGTTAAGATTAAGTCTGAAGAAACTACTGGCGAAGACGGTACGAAGACAGTCAAAGCCAAATATGCCCAACATTTTCACCACGACCCGGCGGACCCGGAGAAAATTGATAAATGGTCTAAAGAATTGCCACACCCCAAGAAAGGGGGAATGAAGATATGGGAACAGCTGGAACATCTAAAGGGCATTTACCATCTCCACCCATGGGACGGGGTCCAGATTCTGACTGTAATTGTTGTGTCCGTGTGTTGATAGAGACACTGAAGACAGGAGTTGGTTTCACAGGTGTTTACTAAACAAAGTCAGGAGGGGAACTAACTGATACAACACAATATACAGGCTTATATAGCCCGAGTGGCCATTACCGGCATTACAGTACACATGGGGCTCTTAAAGGCACATACACTGCAATTCCTCCCCTTTTAGCCAACCAGCACATAATATATTAAGTAATCATTAATTACATGTTACAAGAAAAATAATCTACACATTGCGGCAGTTAATTAATTATAAGTCAGTCTCTCTGGAGGCTTCCTGACTCGGTCTGGATAATGCCTCGGTGGTGTAGTAGTTTCTGGTGGTGTAGTAGGTTCTTTTGGCAAGGCTGATTCGGCTTGAATGCCAGTGTCGGGTTCATCGGGTTCCAATATCACCGGATCGGAGGTAGATATGGGTATCTCTACTTCATCATTAGGCATATAGAGTTGTGGTGTAGGTTGTCCCTTTTCGGATGACTCTATGATTTGGTCAGCATGGCGCCTTATTATGTTTTCTCCGATGTCTACGGTATACATCAGCGGTCCTAGTCGTGTGCAGATAGTTCCAGGCTGCCATTTCTCGGTACGGTAGTCCCGGGCCAAAACTTGTTGACCTATCTGGAAGGTTTTAGTTGGCCTTTCATTCATGCCTTGAAATTGCCGGTTCTCCACGTCCCTTCTGATGTTTGGCTTGATCAAATCCAGCCGGCATCTTAGGTTTCTATTGAAGAACATCATGGCGGGAGTTTGGTTTGTAACCATATGTGTTGCATTCCTGTATGCGAACAAGAAGTTATCCACCTTGTGCTGAAGTTTTATGTCTTCATTACCCATGGCCTTTATGGCCTTCTTGAAGGTCTGGACAAACCTTTCAGCCAATCCATTGGTGGCGGGATGGTATGGGGCGGACGTGTAGTGCTTAACCCCATTGTTTTTTAAGAACTTCCTGAATTCTTCGGACACAAATTGCGGTCCATTATCAGAACAGATCTGTTCCGGCAGCCCATTCCTGGCAAATATGGTCCTTAATACAGTGATGGTTTTTTCCGTGGTGGTGGAGGACATCTTTATTACCTCCGGCCATTTGGAGTGTGCATCAACCGCGATTAAGAACATTGAGTCCATAACTGGACCAGCAAAGTCGATGTGTACCCTTTGCCAGGGGGATGAGGGCCACTCCCATGGATGTAGAGGGGCTTGTGGTGGAGCGTTTTGGACCTTCTGGCATCCTAGGCAGCTCTTGGTCATTTCTTTGATGTCTCCATCGATACCTGGCCACCATACAAACGCCCTGGCTAGGTTCTTCATTTTCACTCCACCCAGATGCCCCTCGTGAAGCTCCTTTAGAACTTTATCCTGGAGTTTGGGTGGGATCACCACTCTGGATCCACACATCAAGGTTCCTCGGCACATTGACAGCTGTTCTCTTCTTTGCGAGAATGCTGGTAACAGTGGTTCGCCATGTGCTGGCCATCCCTTCACTGTTAAATCGTAGACTCGTGAGAGAGTCGGGTCATTTCTAGTTTCCCTTTCAATGGCAGAATTTGTTACTGGTAGACATTCGACTATGGTAGAATGGAAAATCTCCACTGGGTCTACGGTAGGTGCTTCTTCTATCGTTGGCAACAGTAGGCGCGATAACCCATCAGCATTCCCATGCTGTTTTGATCCTTTGTATTCTATGTTGTATTGGTGTGCCCCTAGAAAAAGGGACCACCTCTGTAGCCTTTGCGCTGTCATAATGGGAACACCCTTTTTAGGGTTGAATATGGAGATGAGTGGTTGATGGTCAGTCAACAAGGTAAATTTTTGTCCGTGTAGGTAATGGTTGAATTTCTTCACTCCCCATACCAGGCTGAGTGCTTCCCTGTCCATTTGGGCATAGTTACGCTCAGCTGAGTTCAATGAGCGTGACGCAAAAGCTATCGGCCGTTCCGAGCCATCAGGGAATTTATGCGATAATACCGCTCCTACGCCGTAAGGGGATGCGTCGCACGCCAGTCTGATTGGCAGTGATGGGTTGTAATGAGCCAAAACTTCTTTGGACGTGATTAAGTCTTTGCATTTATGGAAGGCACGTTTACAGTCTTCGCTCCATTTCCAAATTACTCCTGTTTGTAGCAGTTCATTAAGAGGGTGTAGAAGAGTTGATAAGTTCGGTAAAAATTTATGATAGTAATTTATTAATCCCAGGAATGACCTTAATTGTGAAACATTTTCAGGTGCTGGCGCTTTTATGACCGCTTCAATTTTTTCAGGTGACTTATGCAACCCTTCCTTATTAATTATGTGGCCACAATATGATATTTGATTCTGGAAAAATTCGCACTTGGGGCGATTTGCTCGTAGGCCCCGTTCTCTCAGCCTAGTGAGCACCTGCTCCAAATTGGCAAGGTGCTCGTTGTCGTTTTCTCCTGTTACAAGGATGTCGTCTAGGTAGCATTGAGTCCCCGGAATCCCTTGGAGGACTTGCTCCATAGCTCTTTGCCAGATAGCTGGAGCGGATGCTACTCCGAAAACCAGTCGATTGTACTGGTATAGGCCTTTGTGTGTATTTATCGTGAGATACTTTTTAGAGGCCTCTTCAACCTCCATCTGTAGATATGCCTGTGCCAAGTCAATTTTGGTGAAACGTTTCCCTCCGGATAGTGAGGCGAAAATATCTTCTATCCTCGGAAGAGGATACTGTACCATGTGAAAGACTGGGTTTACAGTCACCTTGAAGTCTCCACAGATGCGAATTTTTCTCTGTTCTTCAGATTTTTCATTATTCAACGTTTTCTTCATGACTGGGACGATGGGTGTTGCCCACTCGCTCCAATCTATTTTGGATAATACGCCTGCCTTTTCCAAATTCTCCAGCTCTGCCTCAACTGCTGGACGAATTGCGTATGGCACCGGCCTTGCATTAAAAATCTTGGGAATTGCCGCATCTTCCACTTTTATTGAGGCGGTGATGCCTTTCAAGGTTCCTAGTTTCTCTTGAAACACTTCCTTGGCGTTGGCCAAGATGTCTTTTAATCGTTCAGGTATGACGTCATCATCATTTTTTTCCTTACTGGTCACCGTCAGTGCCTGAATGGAGTGCCAGTCTAAACGTATTTTCCTGATCCATTCACGTCCCCACAGCAGTGGACCACCATCTAGTAGAACGTATAAATACAACTTCTGTATTTCCTTGCCGTTGTATACAACAGGCACCCTTATTTTTCCTTTGGGGTATACTTTCTGCCCCGTATATGTTTTCAAGATAATGGATGTGTCTTTTAAAGGTATATGCGGAAATAGCCGCTCGTAATCCCGTCGATTTATGACGGTCAGAGCTGATCCTGTATCTAGCTCCATTTTAACTGGGGGCCCTGCTATTGTGAAGGTAACCCAAATGGTCTGGTAATCTTCTTTGGCAATTACATTATGTAATTTGAGAGAGCTTAGTCTCTTGTTTCCAGAGTCGCTATCGCTCTTCTGGTCTTCGGAGCTACTGTCCGTCATCATTTGTACCTTTCTGTGCTTTTCCTTATTGATTTTTTTTCTGTTCGTGGATTTTTTGTTTCCAGATCGGCATACAGGTGTAATGTGTCCCATCTTTCCGCATTGCCTGCATGCTTTGTCCTTGAACCAGCAGTCCCTCTGGTCATGGGTGGATCTGCTGCAGCGATAACATCTCTCGAAACCCCGTGTCGTTTCATGGTTGCCGAAGTCCTGTGGCTTTTGCTGTATTTCTGCAGCTCCTCTTGCACTGAAAGCCTTGTCCAGTGTCAAATCTTTCTCAGAAAGTAGCCTTTTCTGTGTTCCTTCATTTAGGAGACCGCAGACGAATTTGTCTCGTAGAGAATCTGCCAGTCCTTCCCCGAATTGGCAGTGTAGGGTATCAACAATCTCCTTAAAATTCTTGTCCATCGGTTCGGCTGGAGTGATTAAGTTTCGTAACAGCTTATATGTCTTTGCGCCCATTAGATTTAGAAGTACTGAAGCTTTTTTTTCATCTTCTATTCCATTTGCGGTGCAATATACCTCCACTCTTTCCACATATGTGGTCCAATCCTCTATCTTGTTATCAAAAGCATCAATATTGCCAGACTTAGGCATCCTAGAAAAAAAATGGCGCTTCCCGCGCTTCCCCGCCGCTGCTGCCGATGACAACGCTGTTTCCCGCGGTTTCCGTTCTTTTTATTTATTTATTTACAGTTGGAGACTCATTCCCGCCGGACTCTCTCTCTAGGTCTGAACGCCGACCTGCTTGCAGCGCCGACCGTATCCTGAGTGCTCCCTCCCCGTCTGTTACTGCTTGCCTCCGCTTTCGCTGCTTGGCCTAGCTGCAGAGCCAGCCGCTGGAGCCCCAGCCCGACGCCCAAGAAGGATTATTGCAGTACCTGCCACCAGCTTGGCTAGCTGGTGAAACCACAGCTTTTTCTTTTTCTTTTCAACTTTGGACGCCAGAGGAATCGATGTCCTTGAGGTGCTGCCGAATTGCAGGTAAGTCCGTTTCCAATTTGTCGCCACTGTTGTGTCCGTGTGTTGATAGAGACACTGAAGACAGGAGTTAGTTTCACAGGTGTTTACTAAACAAAGTCTGGAGGGGAACTAACTGATACAACACAACATACAGGCTTATATAGCCCGAGTGGCCATTACCGGCATTACAGTACACATGGGGCTCTTAAAGGCACATACACTACAGTAATGGTACCCAGATGAGAGGGAAAGAAACTGGGTAAAGAGGTAGGGACTGCCCTTGGCGATGATGAACAACAACTAGATGCCGGATGGGACGCGATCAAACGCTGGTTACAGGTATTCAGCCCTGCAAAAACGGATTGGGGAAAGATCGCAGCCTGCCAGCAAAAAGGGACAGAAGAAGGGTTAGAGTATGACGAACGATTCAAAACTGTCTGATTGGAATACTCGGGAATGAACAACGAGGGACCCGAGGAAATGGATGAGAGCACTTTTGGACCATTGAAAGCTGCCTTTGTCGCTGGCCTAAAACCAGAATTATCAAAGATGCTGAAGGTAACCCTACCTGAGTGGGAAGGCCGAGGAACAAACTTTGCAGTGTTAGTGGATCGATGCAACCAACTAGACAGGGACATGGGAGCTAAAGTCCGAACACTGCTGGCAGGATAGAAATCCAAGGATCCTGACAAACAATCATCAGGGAAACTACCTGGAAAGTGCCACTGCTGTGGAAAAGAAGGTCACTGGGCCAAGATATGCAGAGCAAAGGGACGAGGAAGGGGATGTCAGGGATGCAACCCGACACACAAACCAGGCCCATCATCGGATGGCAACTACCTCTTGGAAAAATTTAAGCAGCTTACCCCACAGCAACAGAAGGAGTTACTTGAAGTGACAAAAAACTAGGGGAGCCTGCCCTCGCCCTCTCAGCACCCCTCCTGGCACTGATACAACAGCGAGGAGCTGGGTTATATATAACTGTGAGGGTGGGCAATCAGGATATAGACTGTCTCCTGGATACGGGGGGCAGAATTAACATGTTTACCCCTACGCTACGGAAACTCTTTACCCCTGGATGGTAGTGTACAAACAGCCCACGGGGCTGGGGGTCACGGTCTGGTAATCAGGAGGACTCGGCCCATGCTCATAGGACTTGGCCCACACGAATTAACTACGTCAGTCTGGATAGGTCCAGTGGACCAAGCCCTTTTGGGAATGGATGTCCTGACCCCATTGGATTCCTCGTTGCATTTTGAGGATGGTCGGGTGACATGGTCTATTAGACTTTTGAAGAAAGAGGAGTTGAAGGAACACCCAATATGGGCCAAAGATAAGAATGATTGTGGTCTACTCCAGATGGAACCCGCATTATTTACCGGGATCACCCCACCGTGCACTAAACAATACCCCATTAGTCCAACCTCCATTGCGGGAATCTTGCCCGTCATCCAACAACTAGAAGAGCGAGGCGTGCTGGTCAAAACACCTAGTTCTTCCAATAGCCCCGTATGGCCAGTACGGAAACCCAACAGGACTTGGCGTCTGACCGTCGATTACAGGAAGGCCAACCAGTGTATTGATCAAAAGGCCCCTTTGGTCGCGGATCCCTTCACCATTTTTAATGCCTGGTTAATCCCGCAACTATGCTCCCGATGCCTGAGGAGCAAGGGGGGGAGGAGAATATGGAGAAGAGCATGACTGCGTGGAAATTTTAAGAGAAACAGAAGAAGCGACCTTGACGGCGGAGGAACCTCTGCACAACCCAGACCTCATCCTTTTCACAGATGGCTGCTCCTTTGTTGACAATGGCACCAAAAAAGTAGCTTGGGCAGTTACAACCTTACATGAGGTCGTGACAAAAGGCACGTCAGTCCAACAGGCCGAGTTGCGAGCCCTGTCAGAAGCATGCCGGATAGCGGAGGAGTCACTCACGACTTTGGTTAGTTATGGCGGAAAAGAGGATTTCTTACTGCCGCTGGTACACCTATCTGAAATGGGAAAGAGATCCGAGACTTACTAGAAGCCATACAATTACCCCAGGAAGTATCCATCTTGAAGTGTAAGGCCCATACGAAGGAAAATACCACGGAAGCGCAAGGAAACGCCCTAGCCGACTAGGCAGCCAAAGAAGCCGCCTCACAATGTGCTTCCCCGGGAGAACCAACACAGATGTGCAGACTGGAAGCACTCAGTCTGACACGAGACCTACAGACAATGCAAGGCGAGTGCTCTCGAGAGGAAAAATGGACATGGATTGAGGCAGGGATTAAGCTATGTGAAGACGGTATCTGGAGGCAAAGAGATACCGACAAGCCAGTCGCGCCACAGGCGCTGTTGCCCTTTTTAGCCCAACAAATCCACTCATGGGGGCACTTGGCTCCACAACAGATGATGGCATGGTTCCAGAAAAGCTGGTGGTGTCGGGGATTCAAAAAACACACCCAGCTGGTAGCAGACCGCTGTGTGGGCTGTCAGAAAAATAATCCCGGACCCATCACGGTAATGCCCCAACTGAGGCCCTCTGCTCCTGCCGGAACATTCCAGCATTTGCAGGTTGACTATATACCTCTCCCTCCATGTCAAGGATACACCGACATTCTTGTCATTGTCGACAGATTTTCCAGATGGGTAGAGGCCGCCCCAGCTGGAAGAGCCATGGCCAATCACACTGCCAAGGTCTTGTGTAAGGATTACATTCCCTGATGGGAAGTCCCGACTCGCATTGACTCCGACCAGGGAACCCACTTCACAGGTGCTGTCTGTGGCGCTGCAGCACGTAGCACTGCGAAATTCACTTTCAGCGCCCTAAGAGGGACGCGGAGTGCCTCAAGCCGCGCCCCGTCTCCCTCTAGGGGCACTTCAACTGAATTTGCGGCGATCGCTAAAGTGGCGATCGCGGCGCAAATTCCAGCGCCTAGGCGAATTTTGCGCCGCTTGGGCGCCTCATGCCAATTTCTAGGCCTTAGTGTTATAAGAGAGTGGGAGGGAGCGTAAACTCTCCTCTAACATTAAAAGTTTCCATATGAAATTTATAAAGTGCTGAGAACATCACTTAATAGCAGACTGGAGTTCTCCTGCATGAACTCACACCTGCTGGTTTTGTTCACCTGGTTCTCAGATCACTGATCTGATTTTCAAGTTATACTGCTACCCTCCCATTAATACATACCCAAAACCGCTTTGGAGTGACACAGAAACAATAGTGTAATAGCACTTTAAGTGCAATATGTCATTTTCCCTGTACTTGATTCATCTCTTTCTCCATGTATATTTAATGAATATTTTTAATATTTATCATGACTGTCTATAAGAAACATCATTGTATAATAATGAGAATTGCTTATACTTTTCCCAAGATGCAAAATATCTCTGATTCTGATTACAGTAAATGATGACTGCAGCATTGTTTATTTTAGCAGTTCAACATTATTCATTGCCTTGTACGCTTGGGAACACCACAGGTTATAACTTAAATATATCGTGCAAATTAGCAACTTTATTGAAATTAGACATTTCAATATTCCGTGACATATATTTTATTTACATTTCATCATGAACTTTTATTGTATTTCAGCTTATTTTTTAAAATTATTCAGGGTATATTTCAAGGTGCATATTTGATGCATTTATAACTACTGTATAGTCTAATCTATTTTATTTCCTCATGGGACTGCCAACTACATTTATTGCACAAACTTTTTGAGAAGCTGTAGTAGTTCGTGTGTAGTGACATCTAGGTTAGTGAGGTAGTATATTGTTAAACAGAATACACTAAAATTAAGAACTGGATTCTTTTACATTTATATACCATGTTTAGTAGAAGTTTGCAGCACTAACACGGAATTAGTAGACCTGAGCATTCAGGCCTTATTTCAGGATTTGTTTTTGTTTTTGTTTCATTTGTTTTTGAACCTGCAAAAAAGTGGGTACTGTATTTGTTTTGTTGAAGACTGAATTTAATCCTAATTTTGAATCTGATCCTAATCCCAGAAGGATTTTCCTTTTCTCCCACTCCCCTTCCTCCAGGAAACACATTGGCCCAGAACTTGGTGTCGGGGGCTTGCCGCGCGTGCAAGCCCCGATCTGCACTCACCCTGCGCGCTGACATCTGAAGCCCGGGCCTGCTTGCATTTCCTGTGACAGGCCCGGTTCAGCTGTCGGCGCGATGTGCTAACCTGATCCAGTGGCGTAGTTAGTGCGATGTGCCGGCTGGGATCAGGTGAGCACTGTACAACCAATCAGGGGAGGGGAAGGTTCATTCATGAGTTTGAGAGTAAGAACTGTCAAACTCATGAAAACTACGGGGGCCCAAAACACTATTTAAACTTTAAATAAAAATTTAAAAAACATCCCAATCTTGAAATTAAGTATAAATAAGTTTAAAAAAATAATTTAAACAATTTTTTTTTTTGAAAAAAATTAATTTTTAATAAAATGGGTCTTAAACTAAACTTACCTTATTGTAGATTCTTTAAAATAATAAACCTGTGGGAAAAAAAATTCGAAATTACACTAAAACACCACTTACCTGTAAAAATAAATACTTACGTGTGCTTTTTACAAGCGTAAAGACCGAAAGCCTTTAGGCATGCGCAAATCCCCCAAAACAGAGGAAATCCAAGACGCACGCACTGCCCCCTACAGCGCACGCGCTAGCCTCTTCATCTCTTGGGTTAGAGGAGAGGAAATGCCGGTTTTCAGCGCATGTGCTGTGCATGCTGAAAACCGGCATTTCCTCCGGCCAGACGCGTGAGTACCCCTTCTGTACTCACGCATTTGGGGAGGAATTACTGCCCCAATTTGCTGTTCCCTACTAGGCTGCTGGGGAATATAGATACATCAGCCTAGATTTTCTAATAGGTGTAAACTGATGTGGGGCCTTTGGTGCACACCTCACTTGTAATTCTGGTAGCATTGCAAATGATTCTTAGCTTTCCCATTGCAGGAAGTCAAATCAGGTGCTGCTGTAGGTTAAAGCAGCAATCCTCCTATGGACTTTTCATGGCAGAGAACTTCTTCAGATGTGTCCAGTGTTTAGAATTAAATGTAGCAACACTCCCAGGTGAGTTGCATGATGGGAATGGTCAGCAATCTTGGAGCTTTGCAAAGGCCAAATATGAGACCTACATCAGTTCTCAGGAGCATAGATCCCATTAGGCCGATCAGGTCATGAACTGAGCAGAATTCCAAGAGTGAAAAATTTGTTTGGTTAGCGCCTACCATTAGCGCCTCCGGGGGGGGGGGGCGCTAACGGGGCACTAGGAACTTAGCGCCCAAGCATGGCGAGTTTAGCATCGCTCGCAAAATTGACCAGTCATTTTGTGGCGGTGCTAAACACTACTGCCATGATCTCCTGCGCCCACAGATCGTGACGTCAGTCGAGCGTGCAACACCTTGGTAGCGTCCTGGATATTGAGTCATGCCCTCTGCCTTAGCGCCTGCTGCTAGGACCGACAAGTAGAGAAGAATGCTTTCAAGTCGGGAAGGGGCTGGGGGAGCGCTTTTTAAAGGCAGGCGCTTCCTGCCTTTTCTTGTTGGCGAAATCTTTGGTACACGCAGGGTGAGAGGGAGAGAGATGTCTGGAGAGATTTAACACTGTCCTAAGGAGTTTTGGCCCTCAGCGTCACTTTTGAGGTTCCTAATCGCCGAGCTCTTTCCCTGGGTCGATCCATTAGGGCTTCAAACACAATTGCTTTAGAGGTCTCTCCAGGCCGAGATTCAGGGCTGCAATGAGCAAGGTGTGGCTGGCCAGCAAGATGGCCCCTCCCATTTAAAAACTGGATGGCGCCAGTCTGTCTGGCTTCCATGGTAACTGACATCACCTGAGCTTTGGTAGCGTTCTGAGGTAGCGCCTCGCTCCCTGACGTTTGCGCCTTAAGAGAGGTTTGTAGAGCTTGACTTAGCGCTCAAATCACCTCCAGGGGCAATAGGGGTGAATTTTGCAGTCAGGGGTAATAATTAGCACTGGGTGCTAAACTTTGCGCCAGGCCGATATTAGCGCCCCAAAATGGACGATACACAATTTTTCCTCCCAAGACACTACTAGATGTAAGGGAATATGTAAGAAGTCACACAACACCAGGTTATAGTCCAACAGTTTTATTTGAAATCACAAGCTTTCGGAGCGCTGCTCCTTCATCAGGTGAAGTGGAGAGATGCATAAAGGCACAGCTTATATAGTCAGAGAATAACGCCAGATGATTACAGGTAATCTTTCTAACTGCCATTTATCACACCTCGGCAGAGAGATAATCACAGCAATCAAAGGTGTGAATGGTGTCCAAACAGGTCAGTCAGGAAAACATTACATCAAAGAACAATGAGGTGGGGTAACAAGGGGTCAAATGTTGCAGATGCTGGGGTCTGTATGAAAAACAAAAAACAGACAAAGAAACATTTTTTTTGCTGGAAATCACAGCAGGTCCAGCCGCATCTGTGCAGAGAGAACAAGCCAACGACGACTCGAGTCTGGATGACCCTACGTCAGGTGGTGTTACATGTAGCGTGACATGAACCCAAGATCCCGGTTGAGGCCGTCCTCATGAGTACGGAACTTGGCTATCAGTTTCTGCTCTACGATTTTGCGTTGTCATGTGTCTCGAAGGCCGCCTTGGAGAATGCTTACCCGAAGATCGGAGGCTGAATGTCCTTGACTGCTGAAGTGTTCCCCGACTGGGAGGGAACACTCCTGCCTGGTGATTGTTGCGCGGTGTCTGTTCATCCGTTGTCGCAGTGTCTGCATGGTCTTGCCGATGCACCATGCTCCGGGGCATCCTTTCCTGCAACGTATGAGATAGACAACGTTGGCTGAGTCACATGAGTATGTACCATGTACCTGGTGGGTGGTGTCCTCACGTGTGATGATGGTATCTGTGTTGATGATCTGGCATGTCTTGCAGAGGTTGCCGTGGCAGGGTTGTGTGGTGTCGTGGTCGCTGTTCTCCTGAAAGCTGGGTAACTTGCTGCGAACGATGGTCTGTTTGAGGTTAGGCGGCTGTTTGAAGGCGAGTAGTGGGGGCGTGGGGATGGCCTTAGTGAGGTGTTCATCATCATTGATGACATGTTGAAGGCTGCGAAGAACATGGCGTAGTTTCTCCGCTCTGGGGAAGTACTGGACGACGAAGGGTACTCTGTTGGTTGTGTCCCGTGTTTGTCTTCTGAGGAGGTCTATGCGATTTTTTGCTGTGGCCCATCAGAACTGTCGATCGACGAGTCGAGCATCATATCCCATTCTTACGAGGGCGTCTTTCAGCATCTGTAGGTGTCCATCGCGTTCCTCCTCGTCTGAGCAGATCCTGTGTATTCGCAGGGCTTGTCCATAGGGGATGGCTTCTTTAACGTGGTTAGGGTGGAAGCTGGAGAAGTGGAGCATCCTGAGGTTGTCCGTGGGCTTGCGGTAGAGTGAAGTGCTGAGGTGTCCGTCTTTGATGGAGATTCATGTGTCCAAGAATTAAACTGATTCTGAGGAGTAGTCCGTGGTGAGTTTGATGGTGGGATGGAACTTGTTGATATTATCGTGTAGTCTTTTCAGTGATTCTTCACCGTGGGTCCATAGGAAGAAAATGTCGTAGATGTATCTGGTGTATAGCGTTGGTTGGAGGTCCTGTGCAGCGAAGAAGTCTTGCTCGAACTTGTGCATGAAGATGTTGGCGTATTGGGGTGCGAATTTGGTCCCCATGGCTGTTCCGTGTGTTTGGGTAAAGAACTGGTTGTCGAAGGTGAAGACATTGTGGTCAAGGATGAAGCAGATGAGTTGTAGGATGTTGTCTGGAGATTGGCTTTTGTTGGTGTTGAGTACTGAGGCTGTCGCAGCGATGCCGTCATCATGGGGGATACTGGTGTAGAGTGCCGAGACGTCCATCGTGGCGAGGAGTGTTCCTGGTTCAACTGGTCCGTGGGTGCTGAGTTTCTGTAAGAAGTCTGTAGTGTCACGACAGAAGCTGGGGGTTCCCTGTACGATGGGTTTCAGGATGCCCTCGACGTATCCAGAGAGGTTCTCACACAGGGTTCCGTTGCCTGATACGATAGGACGTCTGGGTGTGTTGGCTTTGTGTATCTTTGGGAGGCAGTAGAAGTCTCCCACACGGGGAGTACGTGGGATGAGAGTGCATAGGATGCTTTGAAGGTCTGGATCGAAGGTCTTGATCAGTCTGTTGAGTTGGCGGGTGTGTTCTTTGGTCGGATCTGCGGGTAACTGTCTAGTGTTCCTGGTTGTCCAGTTGTTGGTATGCTTCTTTGCAATAGTCCGTTCTGTTCTGTATGACGATGGCTCCTCCTTTGTCTGCTGGTTTGATGACGATGTTGCGGTTGGTCTTGAGAGTGTGGATGGTGTTGCGTTATGCTCGGGTGTCATTCTGGACTGTCTTGTGAGTGCGGCTGATGAATCTGGCGTTGATGCATCTCCTGACAGCTTGAGCATACATGTCAAGCTTAGGGCAGCGACCCTCCGGAGTGGTCCAATTTGACTCTTTCTTCTTCGGTTGCTGCACTGCGGATCCCTCTGTCTGCTGTTCAGGATCATTGGTTGTCTCATTGGGTTCGCTGCTGACATCTTGGGATTGGTGGAAGAATTCCCAGAGCCTCATTCTCCTGATGAATTCCTCTGTGTCTGCCGCGAGACCGATGGGGTCCATTTTGGTGGTGGGGCAGAAATTGAGCCCTCGGCTGCGAACTTCAATTTCATCTGGTTGAAGGGTGTGGCCGGACAAGTTGATGATGGACTTCCCTGTTGTTTCAACCGTGGTACCGGGGGAGGCTTGGTTGCTGCTGGTGGTGATGCCGAGTTTCTCAAGCTTCCTGTTCTTGGTATGCATGTAGGCAGTGTAGTTCCATTGCCTCGTCTGTTTGGCGGTGTCTCATAGCTGGTCTGCTGTGTCCTGAGCACAGGCTGAGAACATGGACTCTATCTCGGTTTCGAGGTTGTGGCGTCTGCTGTAGAGCTGGTGTACGAGATGGTTGAGGAGTGTGCGAGAGGTACGATGGCAGAGTCTCTCAGCGTAGTCTGTGTTGTAGGTCGACTTGAGTGGGATCGTGATCTGTAGTCCTTTTGGGATCTTGTCAGCTTTCTTGCATCTCTGTAGAAACTTGATGTCTGTGTTGATATGCGCGATCTTCTTGGAGATCCTCTCCACTTTGAGCCGGCAGTTTGTGGTATCGATAGTAGCCATGGTGTGGAGATGCTGGTGTTGGACTGGGGTGGACAAAAGTAAGAAGTCACACAACACCAGGTTATAGTCCAACAGTTTTATTTGAAATCACAAGCAGGAAAGTATGCCCCTGAGCACGGTACATCGGCGAGACCATGCAGACACTGCAACAACGGATGAACGGACACCACGCAACAATCGCCAGGCAGGAGTGTTCCCTCCCAGTTGGGGAACACTTCAGCAGTCAAGGACATTCAGCCTCCGATCTTCGGGTAAGCATTCTCCAAGGCGGCCTTCGAGACACACGACAACGCAAAATCGTAGAGCAGAAACTGATAGCCAAGTTCCGCACTCATGAGGATGGCCTCAACTGGGATCTTGGGTTCATGTCACGCTACATGTAACACCACCTGACGTAGGGTCATCCAGACTCGAGTCGTCGTTGGCTTGTTCTCTCTACACAGATGCGGCCGGACCTGCTGTGATTTCCAGCAAAAAAAATGTTTTTTTGTCTGTTATTTGTTTTTCATACATTTGCAACATTTGACCCCTTGTTACCCCACCTCATTGTTCTTTGATGTAATGTTTTCCTGACTGACCTGTTTGGACACCATTCACACCTTTGACTGCTGTGATTATCTCTCTGCCGAGGTGTGATAAATGGCAGTTAGAAAGATTACCTGTAAACATCTGGCATTATTCTCTGACTATATAAGTTGTGTCTTTATGCATCTCTCCACTTCACCTGACGAAGGAGCAGCGCTCCGAAAGCTTGTGATTTCAAATAAAACTGTTGGACTATAACCTGGTGTTGTGTGACTTCTTACATTTGTCCACCCCAGTCCAACTCCGGCATCTCCACACCACAGATGTAAGGGAAGTTTAGGATGGAGTGGAAACAGGGTGGCAATGCAGCAGATCTGGTTATGCTTCAAGTTCCTGGCGGCATATGTATAATCAACCTGAGAAGTGTCCATGGAATTTCAGTCCGAAAGTGCCTATTTTCCCCTGAGACAAAAGCAGCCTGCTCCTTCTGCCAATCTCACTCTTTAGCTGGTGGGTGGCAGATGCATGTGATTGGTCCAGATTGATTTCTTCTTGGCATCTCCCCTGATGGGACAACCAGGGTCAGAAACATGCCATATGGGATACACAAACTTATGTCCTACCAGCTAACGGCATAGCTGACATGGGAGACTAACACAATTTATCATTTACACTCTCTGTGATCATTATCTATTATATGGATGCATCTCCTACAAGGTGTCGACAGGACTGTAATAAAACCTTTTAAATGTGTATAGGACATGGTACAATGAAGATTGAAGGCTTTAATTATAATTTTATGGGTTTTGATGTAAAAATGTTAAATTAGGCTTAGATTACTTTTCCATAAACTCCTTAGTGGAGCTATTTTAATTTGAACACAATCCAGAGAGAGCTACTTGATAATTCTGCAAATTCTGGGAATTGTAATAACACATCCCGAATGCATTACACTGATTGAGTGATGACTCATTACTAGCACATAGCCGCATATATTCTAATTCTTTTCCAAATTCACTATGAATCCTTTTTAATTTTTGTTTAAATACAAAACCATCATCAGCATGAGGAAGCAACAACAACAACAGCAACAACTTGGATTTATATAGCACCTTTAACGCAGTAAAACATCCCAAGGTGCTTCACAGGAGTATGAAAAGACAAAAAAATTGACAGAATGATTTTATTGAGGGCCTTTTGATCATTGAAATATTTCATGGTGCTATCACGAATAACAAAATGCATGTGCATTCTGTTCCTTTGTTCATCAACAATATACAGCATTATGATGGCTATTATATTGAAGACATTATGAGATGAAAAAAGATATTAATCTTCTTTAAGGATTAAGGGGAATATGGTTTTCAGTAGATATTACTTGACAAGTGTACATACAATATACTTGTCTACAGGGATTACCAGGTATTTCACAAGAAGGCTAAATATGACATATTGTCCTGACAGTTGTCAGTTTACAGAATGAACAATGGACTATTTATCTTTTTCAGTAACAAGTATATGAGTAGGATTGCCAGGTGACCTAGTCTACACACCTCAGACAACATGCAGAAAATGCATTTGAGATAAAGCCAGTTGAAAATTAAGAATCATCAAATCTCCTCAAAAGTCAGCAAGGAAAAACATTTTTTTCACCCACCATTTAGAAATAGTGGTTAATTCTTTGTATCACACATTTGGTATATTTTCAATATAGGAAACAAATAAGTTGTAGTAGCCAATTAAAATATGAGACTTAAATGATTAAAATTAGACTGGCATTTATACTTAACCAATTGATTTGCACAGTTTGTCAGTTCTTTCCCCTTAAATCATGATTTGAAACATTTTTGAATACATAAAATGAAAAGTACAGAAGATGATTAATAATACAAAAATACTAGATATTTAAAACATGATACACTCTTGCTCTTTCTTCAGTACATAGGTTAATTAAAATGCCTGTATGTATTTTGAAACTATTGTACCCTGTCATTGTAAAATTTTACTTTTCTGTCAGGAAAGTGATCTTGTAGTGTGTGAGAACTGGGGATGAATCTGAGCCGGAAATTCAAGATAATTTTATTTTGTCTTATCAATTAGCGTTGTTTCAATGTATTTAATCAGGCTGTTTGAAGTATAAGCTTTGGATTTGTTGCCTATTTTTCCTTCCTAATATTTTTCTTGAATATTCTCATTTTACCCCTGCTGAGAACCACTGAAAACCCCATTGGTGCATTCAGGGTGAGGGCAGGTTCAGTACATTAACATATGTTGGGTGAGCATCCATGTATAAGCATATCATGGGCCCCTACTATGGAGGGGTAGGAAATGTGGTCCCTGATGGTTGCTGAAGATGGGGCAACTGTTTCACCAACCCAAAGAGTAGCTTTCCCTGCTGATTGGCCCCCTTTACAGAAGAACCAAGCAAAACTACCTAGAATCACAAAGGAAAATGTCCACCAAAGTATCAGTGAGTTTGTGTTGACCATTATGGAAAAGCAATTGCGTTCCTTATCAATGCCCACAAAAATCCAGCCAGAGTCACTGCACAATGATGAGGGGTGTGACTCCTGTCAATTTTTACTTTCCTCTTTCTAGGATAGGGAATAACTGTGCAACCCCACTGCCACCTCAGCAGACATCAGCCAACTTACTGCAGGACAAGGATAGAATGTGGGTCCTTGTTGGTTTGTATGGCTCAGTGCTACATAATATGGCACTTGCCCTCTGAACCATCTGGGGAGCTTGAACTGAATTTAAGAAAAATATACAGGCCCTGAAAGTCCGATTCCTGTGATTTCCTACAGTGGGCCTTCCACCCGCCTTATGGATGCAAAACCCACCCTGCCAGAAACTGGGGGGTCAGCTCATTAGAATATTGTTGGGTGAGATAAAAACATGAGCAATTGTTGTAAAAAAAAATGTTGGGAAGTCCGAGGACTGCTTCTGAGGGCGCAACTGTAGCATTTGAAACCAGACTGCCCTTAAATCAAAAGAAGCATGCAGCAAGGGGAAGACATGGCTATCACAGGAGGAAGCAGAAAATTGCACAGATATAGAAATATTCTTCTTACAGAAGTTAGGCACAAGTGGATATAATAATGGGAGCAAGTGACAAGAGACCAGCCAATACAGCAGCTAGGACCATGTGGAAGGAACTGACACAGATAGCGAGTGGCAATTTCTTAACCCCCAGGAACCCTTTCTAATGCAGGATGAGGTTTAATGGCCTCACCAGGTCAGCAAAGGTAAGAGTTATGGCTCCAAACTGCTGTTAATGTATATTTTGTACATTTCATACAGTAGACCTATATTTACCATAAAAATGCATTCAAAAAATCTACAGGTATCATATTGTGCACTAAATGAACTGTACTGACACCTGCACATGGAAACCTTCAGTCAAATGGAGACAGCATCCTTAAATGCTTGCATATCTATTGAAGCCTCACTATTTCTGCAGAAATTCTATGAGAAGTGATGAGAATTCTCAAATAGTTGTCCAATTAAACAGTCTGTGACTGACAATAACAAGTGTTGCTTTGCCATCCAGGAAATATTGTGCACAATTCCTAATGAGGACAGGCTACAGGAAGAGAGACAGCGGAGGAGGAGGTAAACCACATTTTGGAAACTTACTCACTAATACTGTAAGGGATGGAGGCATGGGAGAGCCAGCACCCATAGGTGTTTTGTACTGACTAAGTGATAATGTCCAAAGATAGAAATGGTCTCTCATTTTAGGCTCCTACTCAGAGGGGACCCTAACATGCAGCTAACGGGAAGGAAAAGTGGACATCAGGAAACTCATTACATTTCCCATTCTTCTATTTCCTGAGAACCTGAAATGAAGAAATATGCTGCAGAGAGAGAGACAGAAAGAGCCAATGCTAGAAACTTCAACATCTGGCACTGCCAGCAGAAATTGCCCTCCCCAACCCCTCCCCCCGCCATGAACTCTATCTGTACTGATCAGCCTAGATAGGTGAATTCAGGTTGATACAGACAGTCTAGATGAGGAACTGACACAGTTGATTCACAACTCACAAGGAAGGTAAAGGATAAGGTATTGGAGGTGGAGAATGATGTACTTGAGCTTAGGAAATGTCAGTCCTGGCTGATGAACATTCTGACAATGATCTCAGGGGTCTTCTTGTGAAAAGATGATTTTCTTGGTTAACATAATAGATCTCCAGATGATGATGAGGGAAATACAGTTCATCCACCTAGCATATCATGGCATCTAACTGTTTTATAAATGACCACAGGGGTTTTGCCTCCACTGATCTACTCAGAAGTCCATTCCACTCTTTGTAGGAAGAAGAACTTCCTGACATCAGTCCTAATGTGGAATTCTCTGCCCCAGAGAGCCGTGGAGGCTGGGTCATTAAATAAATTTAAGGTGGAGATAGGCAGATTTTTGCAAGATAAGGGAGTGAAGGGTTATGGGGAGCAGGCAAGGAAGTGGCTTTGAACCCAAGATCAGCCATGATCTTATTGAATGGCAGAGCAGGCTCGAGGGGTCAAGTGGTCTATTCCTGCTTCTATTTCTTATGTTCTTATGTTATAAATTTGGGCTTTACTAGTTTGGACTGTGCCCCTTGCGCTGCTGTCATGGGTTACTTAGAAGGTTCCTCCTATTTAATAATTTACCCCTAAACCTGCATGTGGAGAAACATTTGACTTTTACAGTAGCTTCCCCTAGACTAATGATCCAGTTTTTGGATTACTTGAGTAGTAAGCTGATCTTGAGTAATACGCTGATCTTGAGCAGTAAGCTGATCTTGAGTAGTAAGCTGATCTTGAGTAGTACGCTAATCCTGAGTAGTACGCTGATCCTGTGTAATACGCTGATCTTGAGTAGTAAGCTGATCTTGAGCAGTACGCTGATCTTGAGTAGTAGGCTGATCTTGAGTAGTAAGCTGATCTTGAGTAGTATGCTAATCTTGAGTAGTAGGCTGATCTTGAGTAGTAGGCTGATCTTGAGTAGTAGGCTGATCTTGAGTAGTAAGCTGATCTTGAGTAGTAGGCTGACCTTGAGTAGTAGGCTGATCTTGAGTAGTAAGCTGATCTTGAGTAGTACGCTAATCTTGAGTAGTAGGCTGATTTTGAGTAGTAGGCAAATCTTGAGTAGTAGGCTGATCTTGAGTAGTAAGCTGAACTTGAGTAGTGAGCTAATCTTGAGTAGTAGGCTGATCTTGAGTAGTAAGCTGATCTTGAGTAGTACGCTGATCTTGAGTAGTACGCTGATCTTGAGTAGTACGCTAATCTTGAGTAGTAGGCTGATCTTGAGTAGTAGGCTGATCTTGAGTAGTAGGCTGATCTTGAGCAGTACGCTAATCTTGAGTAGTACGCTAATCTTGAGTAGTAGGCTGATCTTGAGTAGTAGGCTGATCTTGAGTAGTAAGCTGATCTTGAGTAGTGCGCTGATCTTGAGTAGTAGGCTGATCTTGAGTAGTAGGCTGATCTTGAGTAGTACGCTGATCTTGAGTAGTAAGCTGATCTTGAGTAGTAGGCTGATCTTGAGTAGTAGGCTGACCTTGAGTAGTACGCTGATCTTGAGTAGTAGGCTGATCTTGAGTAGTAAGCTGATCTTGAGTAGTAAGCTAATCTTGAGTAGTACGCTGATCTTGAGTAGTAGGCTGATCTTGAGTAGTACGCTGATCTTGAGTAGTGCGCTGACCTTGAGTAGTAGGCTGATCTTGAGTAGTACGCTGATCTTGAGTAGTACGCTGATCTTGGGTAGTACACTGATCTTGAGTAGTACGCTGATCTTGAGTAGTACGCTAATCTTGAGTAGTACGCTGATCTTGAGTAGTACGCTGATCTTGAGCAGTAGGCTGATCTTGAGTAGTAGGCTGATCTAGAGTAGTACGCTGATCGAGAGTAGTAGGCTGATCTTGAGTAGTAGGCTGATCTTGAGTAGTACGCTGATCTTGAGTAGTAAGCTGATCTTGAGTAGTAAGCTCATCTTGAGCAGTAGGCTGATCTTGAGTAGTAGGCTGATCTTTAGTAGTACGCTGATCTTCAGCAGTAAGCTGATCTTGAGTAGTACGCTGATCTTGAGTAGTAGGCTGATCTTGAGTAGTACGCTGATCTTGAGTAGTAGGCTGATCTTGAGTAGTACGCTGATCTTGAGTATTAGGCTGATCTTGAGCAGTACGCTGATCTTGAGTAGTACGCTGATCTTGAGCAGTAGGCTGATCTTGAGTAGTAGGCTGATCTTGAGTAGTAGGCTGATCTTGAGTAGTACGCTGATCTTGAGTAGTACGCTGATCTTGAGTAGTACGCTGATCTTGAGTAGCAGGCTGATCTTGAGTAGTAGGCTGATTTTGAGTAGTAGGCTGATCTTGAGTAGTATGCTGATCTTGAGTAGTAGGCTGATCTTGAGTAGTACGCTGATCTTGAGTAGTATGCTGATCTTGAGTAGTACGCTGATCTTGAGTAGTACGCTGATCTTGAGCAGTAGGCTGATCTTGAGTAGTAGGCTGATCTAGAGTAGTACGCTGATCGAGAGTAGTAGGCTGATCTTGAGTAGTAGGCTGATCTTGAGTAGTACGCTGATCTTGAGTAGTAAGCTGATCTTGAGTAGTAAGCTCATCTTGAGCAGTAGGCTGATCTTGAGTAGTAGGCTGATCTTTAGTAGTACGCTGATCTTCAGCAGTAAGCTGATCTTGAGTAGTACGCTGATCTTGAGTAGTAGGCTGATCTTGAGTAGTACGCTGATCTTGAGTAGTAGGCTGATCTTGAGTAGTACGCTGATCTTGAGTATTAGGCTGATCTTGAGCAGTACGCTGATCTTGAGTAGTACGCTGATCTTGAGCAGTAGGCTGATCTTGAGTAGTAGGCTGATCTTGAGTAGTAGGCTGATCTTGAGTAGTACGCTGATCTTGAGTAGTACGCTGATCTTGAGTAGTACGCTGATCTTGAGTAGCAGGCTGATCTTGAGTAGTAGGCTGATTTTGAGTAGTAGGCTGATCTTGAGTAGTATGCTGATCTTGAGTAGTAGGCTGATCTTGAGTAGTACGCTGATCTTGAGTAGTATGCTGATCTTGAGTAGTACGCTGATCTTGAGTAGTACGCTGATCTTAAGTACTACGCTGATCTTGAATAGTACGCTGATCTTGAGTAGTAGGCTGATCTTGAGTAGTAGGCTGATCTTGAGTAGTAAGCTGATCTTGAGTAGTACGCTGATCTTGAGTAGTACGCTGATCTTGAGTAGTAGGCTGATCTTGAGTAGTACGCTGATTTTGAGTAGTAGGCTGATCTTGAGTAGTAAGCTGATCTTGAGTAGTACGCTGATCTTGAGTAGTAGGTTGATCTTGAATAGTACGCTGATCTTGAGTAGTAAGCTGATCTTGAGTAGTAGGCTGATCTTGAGTAGTAGGCTGATCTTGAGTAGTAGGCTGATCTTGAGTAGTACGCTGATCTTGAGTAGTAAGCTGATCTTGAGTAGTAAGCTGATCTTGAGTAGTAAGCTGATCTTGAGTAGTAGGCTGATCTTGAGTAGTACGCTGATCTTGAGAAGTGCGCTGACCTTCAGTAGTAGGCTGATCTTGAGTAGTACGCTGATCTTGAGTAGTACGCTGACCTTGAGTAGTAGGCTGATCTTGAGTAGTACGCTGATCTTGATTAGTAGGCTGATCTTGAGTGTTACGCTGACCTTGAGTAGTACGCTGACCTTGAGTAGTAGGGTGATCTTGAGTTGTAGGCTGATCTTGAGTAGTACGCTAATCTTGAGCAGTACGCTGATCTTGAGTAGCAGGCTGATCTTGAGTAGTAGGCTGATTTTGAGTAGTCGGCTGATCTTGAGTAGTACGCTGATCTTGAGTAGTAGGCTGATCTTGAGTACTACGCTGATCTTGAATAGTACGCTGATCTTGAGTAGTAGGCTGATCTTGAGTAGTACGCTGATCTTGAGTAGTAGGCTGATCTTGAGTAGTACGCTGACCTTGGGTAGTACGCTGACCTTGAGTAGTAGGGTGATTTGAATAGTACGCTCATCTTGAGTAGTACGCTGATCTTGAGTAATACGCTGATCTTGAGCAGTATGCTGATCTTGAGTAGTAGGCTGATCTTGAGTAGTACGCTGATCTTGAGTAGTACGCTGATCTTGAGTAGTAGGCTGATCTTGAGTAGTAGGCTGATCTTGAGTAGTACGCTGATCTTGAGTAGTAGGCTGATCTTGAGTAGTACGCTGATCTTGAGTAGTAGGCTGATCTTGAGTAGGAGGCAAATCTTGAGTAGTAGGCTGATCTTGAGTAGTAAGCTGAACTTGAGTAGTGAGCTGATCTTGAGTAGTAGGCTGATCTTGAGTAGTAAGCTGATCTTGAGTAGTACGCTGATCTTGAGTAGTACGCTGATCTTGAGTAGTACGCTAATCTTGAGTAGTAGGCTGATCTTGAGTAGTAGTCTGATCTTGAGTAGTAGGCTGATCTTGAGCAGCACGCTAATCTTGAGTAGTGCGCTAATCTTGAGTAGTAGGCTGATCTTGAGTAGTAGGCTGATCTTGAGTAGTAAGCTGATCTTGAGTAGTACGCTGATCTTGAGTAGTAGGCTGATCTTGAGTAGTATGCTGATCTTGAGTAGTAGGCTGATCTTGAGTAGTACGCTGATCTTGAGTAATAGGCTGATCTTGAGTAGTCGGCTGATCTTGAGTAGTAAGCTGATCTTGAGTAGTACGCTGATTTTGAGTAGGAGGCTAACCTTGCGTAGTAGGCTGATCTTGAGTAGTATGCTGATTTTGAGTAGTAGGCTGATCTTGAGTAGTATGCTGATTTTGAGTAGTAGGCTGATCTTCAGCAGTAGGCTAATCTTGAGTAGTACGCTGATCTTGAGTAGTACGCTGATCTTGAGTAGTAAGCTGATCTTGAGTAATACGCTGATCTTGAGTAGTAGGCTGATCTTGAGTAGTACGCTGATCTTGAGTAGTAGGCTGATCTTGAGTAGTACGCTGATCTTGAGTAGTACGCTGATCTTGAGTAGTAGGCTGATCTTGAGTAGTACGCTGATCTTGAGTAGTAGGCTGATCTTGAGTAGTACGCTGATCTTGAGTAGTAGGCTGATCTTGAGCAGTACGCTGATCTTGAGTAGTACGCTGATCTTGAGCAGTAGGCTGATCTTGAGTAGTAGGCTGATCTTGAGTAGTAGGCTGATCTTGAGTAGTACGCTGATCTTGAGTAGTAGGCTGATCTTGAGTAGTACGCTGACCTTGACTAGCAGGCTGATCTTGATTAGTACGCTGATCTTGAGTAGTACGCTGATCTTGAGTAGTACGCTGATCTTGAGTTGCAGGCTGATCTTGAGAAGGAGGCTGATTTTGAGTAGTAGGCTGATCTTGAGTAGTACGCTGATCTTGAGAAGTAGGCTGATCTTGAGTAGTACGCTGATCTTGAGTAGTATGCTGATCTTGAGTAGTACGCTGATCTTGAGCAATACGCTGATCTTGAGTAGTAGGCTGATCTTGAGTAGTACGCTGATCTTGAGTAGTAGGCTGATCTTGAGTAGTACGCTGATCTTGAGTAGTACGCTGATCTTGAGTAGTAGGCTGATCTTGAGTAGTACGCTGATCTTGAGTAGTAGGCTGATCTTGAGTAGTAGGCTGATCTTGAGCAGTACGCTGATCTTGAGTAGTACGCTGATCTTGAGCAGTAGGCTGATCTTGAGTAGTAGGCTGATCTTGAGTAGTAGGCTGATCTTGAGTAGTACGCTGATCTTGAGTAGTAGGCTGATCTTGAGTAGTAAGCTGATCTTGAGTAGTACGCTGATCTTGAGTAGTAGGCTGATCTTGAGTAGTACGCTGATCTTGAGTAGTAGGCTGATCTTGAGTAGTACGCTGATCTTGAGTAGTACGCTGATCTTGAGTAGTAGGCTGATCTTGAGTAGTACGCTGATCTTGAGTAGTAGGCTGATCTTGAGTAGTACGCTGATCTTGAGTAGTAGGCTGATCTTGAGCAGTACGCTGATCTTGAGCAATACGCTGATCTTGAGTAGTAGGCTGATCTTGAGTAGTACGCTGATCTTGAGTAGTAGGCTGATCTTGAGTAGTACGCTGATCTTGAGTAGTACGCTGATCTTGAGTAGTAGGCTGATCTTGAGTAGTACGCTGATCTTGAGTAGTAGGCTGATCTTGAGTAGTAGGCTGATCTTGAGCAGTACGCTGATCTTGAGTAGTACGCTGATCTTGAGCAGTAGGCTGATCTTGAGTAGTAGGCTGATCTTGAGTAGTAGGCTGATCTTGAGTAGTACGCTGATCTTGAGTAGTAGGCTGATCTTGAGTAGTAAGCTGATCTTGAGTAGTACGCTGATCTTGAGTAGTAGGCTGATCTTGAGTAGTACGCTGATCTTGAGTAGTAGGCTGATCTTGAGTAGTACGCTGATCTTGAGTAGTACGCTGATCTTGAGTAGTAGGCTGATCTTGAGTAGTACGCTGATCTTGAGTAGTAGGCTGATCTTGAGTAGTACGCTGATCTTGAGTAGTAGGCTGATCTTGAGCAGTACGCTGATCTTGAGTAGTACGCTGATCTTGAGCAGTAGGCTGATCTTGAGTAGTAGGCTGATCTTGAGTAGTAGGCTGATCTTGAGTAGTACGCTGATCTTGAGTAGTAGGCTGATCTTGAGTAGTACGCTGACCTTGACTAGCAGGCTGATCTTGATTAGTACGCTGATCTTGAGTAGTACGCTGATCTTGAGTAGTACGCTGATCTTGAGTTGCAGGCTGATCTTGAGCAGGAGGCTGATTTTGAGTAGTAGGCTGATCTTGAGTAGTACGCTGATCTTGAGTAGTAGGCTGATCTTGAGTAGTATGCTGATCTTGAGTAGTATGCTGATCTTGAGTAGTACGCTGATCTTGAGCAATACGCTGATCTTGAGTAGTACGCTGATCTTGAGTACTACGCTGATCTTGAATAGTACGCTGATCTTGAGTAGTCGGCTGATCTTGAGTAGTAGGCTGATCTTGAGTAGTAAGCTGATCTTGAGTAGTATGCTGACCTTGACTAGCAGGCTGATCTTGATTAGTACGCTGATCTTGAGTAGTAAGCTGATCTTGAGTAGTACGCTGATCTTGAGTAGTGCGCTGACCTTGAGTAGTAGGCTGATCTTGAGTAGTACGCTGATCTTGAGTAGTACGCTGATCTTGGGTAGTACACTGATCTTGAGTAGTACACTGATCTTGAGTAGTAGGCTGATCTTGAGTAGTACGCTGATCTTGAGTAGTACGCTGACCTTGAGTAGTAGGCTGATCTTGAGTAGTACGCTGATCTTGATTAGTAGGCTGATCTTGAGTAGTACGCTGACCTTGAGTAGTACGCTGACCTTGAGTAGTAGGGTGATCTTGAGTTGTAGGCTGATCTTGAGTAGTACGCTAATCTTGAGCAGTACGCTGATCTTGAGTAGCAGGCTGATCTTGAGTAGTAGGCTGATTTTGAGTAGTAGGCTGATCTTGGGTAGTACGCTGATCTTGAGTAGTAGGCTGATCTTGAGTAGTACGCTGATCTTGAGTAGTACGCTGATCTTGAGTAGTACGCTGATCTTGAGCAATACGCTGATCTTGAGTAGTACGCTGATCTTGAGTACTACGCTGATCTTGAATAGTACGCTGATCTTGAGTAGTAGGCTGATCTTGAGTAGTAGGCTGATCTTGAGTAGTACGCTGATCTTGAGTAGTAGGCTGATCTTGAGTAGTAGGCTGATCTTGAGTAGTACGCTGATCTTGAGTAGTACGCTGATCTTGAGTAGTAGGCTGATCTTGAGTAGTACGCTGATCTTGAGTAGTAGGCTGATCTTGAGTAGTACGCTGATCTTGAGTAGTAGGCTGATCTTGAGCAGTACGCTGATCTTGAGTAGTACGCTGATCTTGAGCAGTAGGCTGATCTTGAGTAGTAGGCTGATCTTGAGTAGTAGGCTGATCTTGAGTAGTACGCTGATCTTGAGTAGTAGGCTGATCTTGAGTAGTACGCTGACCTTGAGTAGTAGGCTGATCTTGATTAGTACGCTGATCTTGAGTAGTACGCTGATCTTGAGTAGTACGCTGATCTTGAGTAGCAGGCTGATCTTGAGTAGTAGGCTAATCTTGAGTAGTACGCTGATCTTGAGTAGTAGGCTGATTTTGAGTAGTAGGCTGATCTTGAGTAGTACGCTGATCTTGAGTATTAGGCTGATCTTGAGTAGTACGCTGATCTTGAGTAGTTTGCAGATCTTGAGTAGTACGCTGATCTTGAGTAGTACGCTGATCTTGAGTAGTAGGCTGATCTTGAGTAATATGCTGATCTTGAGTAGTAAGCTGAACTTGAGTAGTGAGCTGATCTTGAGTAGTAGGCTGATCTTGAGTAGTAAGCTGATCTTGAGTAGTACGCTGATCTTGAGTAGTACGCTAATCTTGAGTAGTAGGCTGATCTTGAGTAGTAAGCTGATCTTGAGTAGTACGCTGATCTTGAGTAGTACGCTGATCTTGAGTAGTACGCTAATCTTGAGTAGTAGGCTGATCTTGAGTAGTAGGCTGATCTTGAGTAGTAGGCTGATCTTGAGCAGCACGCTAATCTTGAGTAGTACGCTAATCTTGAGTAGTAGGCTGATCTTGAGTAGTAAGCTGATCTTGAGTAGTAAGCTGATCTTGAGTAGTAGGCTGATCTTGAGTAGTACGCTGATCTTGAGTAGTAGGCTGATCTTGAGTAGTACGCTGATCTTGAGTAGGAGGCTGATCTTGAGTAGTACGCTGATCTTGAGTAGTAGGCTGATCTTGAGTAGTCGGCTGATCTTGAGTAGTAAGCTGATCTTGAGTAGTACGCTGATTTTGAGTAGGAGGCTAACCTTGCGTAGTAGGCTGATCTTGAGTAGTAGGCTGATCTTGAGTAGTACGCTGATCTTGAGTAGTAGTCTGATCTTGAGTAGTAGGCTGATCGTTAGTAGTACGCTGATCTTGAGTAGTACGCTGATCTTGAGTAGTAGTCTGATCTTGAGTAGTAGGCTGATCGTTAGTAGTACGCTGATGTTGAGTAGTAAGCTGATCTTGAGTAGTACGCTGATCTTGAGTAGTAGGCTGATCTTGAGTAGTACGCTGATCTTGAGTAGGAGGCTGATCTTGAGTAGTACGCTGATCTTGAGTAGTACGCTGATCTTGAGTAGTAGGCTGATCTTGAGTAGTACGCTGATCTTGAGTAGTAGGCTGATCTTGAGTAGTAAGCTGATCTTGAGTAGTAGGCTGATCTTGAGCAGTACGCTGATCTTGAGTAGTACGCTGATCTTGAGCAGTAGGCTGATCTTGAGTAGTAGGCTGATCTTGAGTAGTAGGCTGATCTTGAGTAGTACGCTGATCTTGAGTAGTAGGCTGATCTTGAGTAGTACGCTGACCTTGAGTAGTAGGCTGATCTTGATTAGTACGCTGATCTTGAGTAGTACGCTGATCTTGAGTAGTACGCTGATCTTGAGTAGCAGGCTGATCTTGAGTAGTAGGCTGATTTTGAGTAGTAGGCTGATCTTGAGTAGTACGCTGATCTTGAGTAGTAGGCTGATCTTGAGTAGTACGCTGATCTTGAGTAGTATGCTGATCTTGAGTAGTGCGCTGATCTTGAGCAATACGCTGATCTTGAGT
Organism: Somniosus microcephalus; assembly: GCF_052327205.1. Classification (NCBI taxonomy): domain Eukaryota; kingdom Metazoa; phylum Chordata; class Chondrichthyes; order Squaliformes; family Somniosidae; genus Somniosus; species Somniosus microcephalus. Next base: position 175,897,158 of record NC_140987.1, on the reverse strand, counting down.
AGTACGCTGATCTTGAGTACTACGCTGATCTTGAATAGTACGCAGATCTTGAGTAGTAGGCTGATCTTGAGTAGTAGGCTGATCTTGAGTGGTATGCTGATCTTGAGTAGTACGCTGATCTTGAGTAGTACGCTGATCTTGAGTAGTAGGCTGATCTTGAGTAGTACGCTGATGTTGAGTAGTAGGCTGATCTTGAGTAGTAAGCTGATCTTGAGTAGTACGCTGATCTTGAGTAGTAGGTTGATCTTGAATAGTACGCTGATCTTGAGTGGTAAGCTGATCTTGAGTAGTAGGCTGATCTTGAGTAGTAGGCTGATCTTGAGTAGTAGGCTGATCTTGAGTAGTACGCTGATCTTGAGTAGTACGCTGATCTTGAGTAGTAAGCTGATCTTGAGTAGTAGGCTGATCTTGAGTAGTAGGCTGATCTTGAGTAGTAGGCTGATCTTGAGTAGTACGCTGATCTTGAGTAGTAGGCTGATCTTGATTAGTACGCTGATCTTGAGTAGTACGCTGATCTTGAGTAGTACGCTGATCTTGAGTAGCAGGCTGATCTTGAGTAGTAGGCTGATTTTGAGTAGTGGGCTGATCTTGAGTAGTACGCTGATCTTGAGTAGTAGGCTGATCTTGAGTAGTACGCTGATCTTGAGTAGTATGCTGATCTTGAGTAGTGCGCTGATCTTGAGCAATACGCTGATCTTGAGTAGTACGCTGATCTTGAGTACTACGCTGATCTTGAATAGTACGCTGATCTTGAGTAGTAGGCTGATCTTGAGTAGTAGGCTGATCTTGAGTAGTAAGCTGATCTTGAGTAGTACGCTGATCTTGAGTAGTACGCTGATCTTGAGTAGTAGGCTGATCTTGAGTAGTACGCTGATGTTGAGTAGTAGGCTGATCTTGAGTAGTAAGCTGATCTTGAGTAGTACGCTGATCTTGAGTAGTACGCTGATCTTGAGTAGTAAGCTGATCTTGAGTAGTAGGCTGATCTTGAGTAGTAGGCTGATCTTGAGTGGTAGGCTGATCTTGAGTAGTACGCTGATCTTGAGTAGTACGCTGATCTTGAGTAGTAAGCTGATCTTGAGTAGTAGGCTGATCTTGAGTAGTAGGCTGACCTTGAGTAGCACGCTGATCTTGAGTAGTAGGCTGATCTTGAGTAGTAAGCTGATCTTGAGTAGTAAGCTGATCTTGAGTAGTACGCTGATCTTGAGTAGTAGGCTGATCTTGAGTAGTACGCTGATCTTGAGTAGTGCGCTGACCTTGAGTAGCAGGCTGATCTTGAGTAGTACGCTGATCTTGAGTAGTACGCTGATCTTGGGTAGTACACTGATCTTGAGTAGTACGCTGATCTTGAGTAGTACGCTAATCTTGAGTAGTACGCTGATCTTGAGTAGTACGCTGATCTTGAGTAGTAGGCTAACCTTGAGTAGTAGGCTGATCTTGAGTAGTAGGCTGATCTTGAGTAGTAGGCTGATCTAGAGTAGTACGCTGATCGAGAGTAGAAGGCTGATCTTGAGTAGTAGGCTGATCTAGAGTAGTACGCTGATCTAGAGTAGTACGCTGATCTTGAGTAGTAGCCTGATCTTGAGTAGTACGCTGATCTTGAGTAGTAAGCTGATCTTGAGTAGTAAGCTCATCTTGAGTAGGAGGCTGATCTTGAGTAGTAGGCTGATCTTTAGTAGTACGCTGATCTTGAGTAGTAAGCTGATCTTGAGTAGTACGCTGATCTTGAGTAGTAGGCTGATCTTGAGTAGTACGCTGATCTTGAGTAGTAGGCTGATCTTGAGTAGTACGCTGATCTTGAGTAGTAGGCTGATCTTGAGCAGTACGCTGATCTTGAGTAGTACGCTGATCTTGAGCAGTAGGCTGATCTTGAGTAGTAGGCTGATCTTGAGTAGTAGGCTGATCTTGAGTAGTACGCTGATCTTGAGTAGTAGGCTGATCTTGAGTAGTACGCTGACCTTGAGTAGTAGGCTGATCTTGAGTAGTACGCTGATCTTGAGTAGTACGCTGATCTTGAGTAGTAGGCTAACCTTGAGTAGTAGGCTGATCTTGAGTAGTAGGCTGATCTTGAGTAGTAGGCTGATCTAGAGTAGTACGCTGATCGAGAGTAGAAGGCTGATCTTGAGTAGTAGGCTGATCTAGAGTAGTACGCTGATCTAGAGTAGTACGCTGATCTTGAGTAGTAGCCTGATCTTGAGTAGTACGCTGATCTTGAGTAGTAAGCTGATCTTGAGTAGTAAGCTCATCTTGAGTAGGAGGCTGATCTTGAGTAGTAGGCTGATCTTTAGTAGTACGCTGATCTTGAGTAGTAAGCTGATCTTGAGTAGTACGCTGATCTTGAGTAGTAGGCTGATCTTGAGTAGCACGCTGATCTTGAGTAGTAGGCTGATCTTGAGTAGTACGCTGATCTTGAGTAGTACGCTGATCTTGAGTAGTAGGCTGATCTTGAGTAGTACGCTGATCTTGAGTAGTAGGCTGATCTTGAGTAGTACGCTGATCTTGAGTAGTAGGCTGATCTTGAGCAGTACGCTGATCTTGAGTAGTACGCTGATCTTGAGCAGTAGGCTGATCTTGAGTAGTAGGCTGATCTTGAGTAGTTGGCTGATCTTGAGTAGTACGCTGATCTTGAGTAGTAGGCTGATCTTGAGTAGTACGCTGACCTTGAGTAGTAGGCTGATCTTGATTAGTACGCTGATCTTGAGTAGTACGCTGATCTTGAGTAGTACGCTGATCTTGAGTAGCAGGCTGATCTTGAGTAGTAGGCTGATTTTGAGTAGTAGGCTGATCTTGAGTAGTACGCTGATCTTGAGTAGTAGGCTGATCTTGAGTAGTACGCTGATCTTGAGTAGTACGCTGATCTTGAGTAGTACGCTGATCTTGAGTAGTAGGCTGATCTTGAGTAGTACGCTGATGTTGAGTAGTAGGCTGATCTTGAGTAGTAAGCTGATCTTGAGTAGTACGCTGATCTTGAGTAGCAGCTTGATCTTGAATAGTACGCTGATCTTGAGTAGTAAGCTGATCTTGAGTAGTAGGCTGATCTTGAGTAGTAGGCTGATCTTGAGTGGTAGGCTGATCTTGAGTAGTACGCTGATCTTGAGCAGTACGCTGATCTTGAGTAGTAAGCTGATCTTGAGTAGTAGGCTGATCTTGAGTAGTAGGCTGACCTTGAGTAGCACGCTGATCTTGAGTAGTAGGCTGATCTTGAGTAGTAAGCTGATCTTGAGTAGTAAGCTGATCTTGAGTAGTACGCTGATCTTGAGTAGTAGGCTGATCTTGAGTAGTACGCTGATCTTGAGTAGTGCGCTGACCTTGAGTAGTAGGCTGATCTTGAGTAGTACGCTGATCTTGAGTAGTACGCTGATCTTGGGTAGTACACTGATCTTGAGTAGTACGCTGATCTTGAGTAGTACGCTAATCTTGAGTAGTACGCTGATCTTGAGTAGTACGCTGATCTTGAGTAGTAGGCTAACCTTGAGTAGTAGGCTGATCTTGAGTAGTAGGCTGATCTTGAGTAGTAGGCTGATCTAGAGTAGTACGCTGATCGAGAGTAGAAGGCTGATCTTGAGTAGTAGGCTGATCTAGAGTAGTACGCTGATCTAGAGTAGTACGCTGATCTTGAGTAGTAGCCTGATCTTGAGTAGTACGCTGATCTTGAGTAGTAAGCTGATCTTGAGTAGTAAGCTCATCTTGAGTAGGAGGCTGATCTTGAGTAGTAGGCTGATCTTTAGTAGTACGCTGATCTTGAGTAGTAAGCTGATCTTGAGTAGTACGCTGATCTTGAGTAGTAGGCTGATCTTGAGTAGCACGCTGATCTTGAGTAGTAGGCTGATCTTGAGTAGTACGCTGATCTTGAGTAGTACGCTGATCTTGAGTAGTAGGCTGATCTTGAGTAGTACGCTGATCTTGAGTAGTAGGCTGATCTTGAGTAGTACGCTGATCTTGAGTAGTAGGCTGATCTTGAGCAGTACGCTGATCTTGAGTAGTACGCTGATCTTGAGCAGTAGGCTGATCTTGAGTAGTAGGCTGATCTTGAGTAGTAGGCTGATCTTGAGTAGTACGCTGATCTTGAGTAGTAGGCTGATCTTGAGTAGTACGCTGACCTTGAGTAGTAGGCTGATCTTGATTAGTACGCTGATCTTGAGTAGTACGCTGATCTTGAGTAGTACGCTGATCTTGAGTAGCAGGCTGATCTTGAGTAGTAGGCTGATTTTGAGTAGTAGGCTGATCTTGAGTAGTACGCTGATCTTGAGTAGTAGGCTGATCTTGAGTAGTACGCTGATCTTGAGTAGTACGCTGATCTTGAGCAATACGCTGATCTTGAGTAGTACGCCGATCTTGAGTACTACGCTGATCTTGAATAGTACGCTGATCTTGAGTAGTAGGCTGATCTTGAGTAGTAGGCTGATCTTGAGTAGTAAGCTGATCTTGAGTAGTACGCTGATCTTGAGTAGTACGCTGATCTTGAGTAGAAGGCTGATCTTGAGTAGTAGGCTGATGTTGAGTAGTAGGCTGATCTTGAGTAGTAAGCTGATCTTGAGTAGTACGCTGATCTTGAGTAGTAGGTTGATCTTGAATAGTACGCTGATCTTGAGTAGTAAGCTGATCTTGAGTAGTAGGCTGATCTTGAGCAGTAGGCTGATCTTGAGTAGTAGGCTGATCTTGAGTAGTACGCTGATCTTGAGTAGTACGCTGATCTTGAGTAGTAAGCTGATCTTGAGTAGTAGGCTGATCTTGAGTAGTAGGCTGACCTTGAGTAGTACGCTGATCTTGAGTAGTTGGCTGATCTTGAGTAGCAAGCTGATCTTGAGTAGTAAGCTGATCTTGAGTAGTACGCTGATCTTGAGTAGTAGGCTGATCTTGAGTAGTACGCTGATCTTGAGTAGTGCGCTGACCTTGAGTAGTAGGCTGATCTTGAGTAGTACGCTGATCTTGAGTAGTACGCTGATCTTGGGTAGTACACTGATCTTGAGTAGTACGCTGCTCTTGAGTAGTAGGCTGATCTTGAGTAGTACGCTGATCTTGAGTAGTACGCTGATCTTGAGTAGTAGGCTGATCTTGAGTAGTACGCTGATCTTGATTAGTAGGCTGATCTTGAGTAGTACGCTGACCTTGAGTAGTACGCTGACCTTGAGTAGTAGGGTGATCTTGAGTTGTAGGCTGATCTTGAGTAGTACGCTAATCTTGAGCAGTAGGCTAATCTTGAGTAGTAGGCTGATCTTGAGTAGTAGGCTGATCTTGAGTAGTACGCTGATCTTGAGTAGTAGGCTGTTCTTGAGTAGTAAGTTGATCTTGAGTAGTAGGCTGATCTTGATTAGCATGCTGATCTTGAGTAGTAGGCTGATCTTGAGTACTACGCTGATCTTGAGTAGTAGGCTGATCTTGAGTAGTACGCTGATCTTGCGTAGTAGGCTGATCTTGAGTAGCAGGCTCACCTTGAGTAGTAGGCTGATCTTGAGTAGTACGCTCATCTTGAGTAGTACGCTGATCTTGAGTAGTAAGCTGATCTTGAGTAGTACGCTGATCTTGAGTAGTAGGCTGATCTTGAGTAGTACGCTCATCTTGAGTAGTAGGCTGATCTTGAGTAGTAGGCTGATCTTGAGTAGTAGGCTGATCTTGAGTAGTACGCTCATCTTGAGTAGTATGCTGATCTTGAGTAATACGCTGATCTTGAGCAGTATGCTGATCTTGAGTAGTAGGCTGATCTTGATTAGTACGCTGATCTTGAGTAGTACGCTGATCTTTAGTAGTAGGCTGATCTTGAGTAGTAGGCTGATCTTGAGTAGTACGCTGATCTTGAGTAGTAGGCTGATCTTGAGTAGTACGCTGATCTTGAGTAGTAGGCTGATCTTGAGTAGTAGGCAAATCTTGAGTAGTAGGCTGATCTTGAGTAGTAAGCTGAACTTGAGTAGTGAGCTGATCTTGAGTAGTAGGCTGATCTTGAGTAGTAAACTGATCTTGAGTAGTACGCTGATCTTGAGTAGTACGCTGATCTTGAGTAGTACGCTAATCTTGAGTAGTAGGCTGATCTTGAGTAGTAGGCTGATCTTGAGTAGTAGGCTGATCTTGAGCAGTACGCTAATCTTGAGTAGTACGCTAATCTTGAGTAGTAGGCTGATCTTGAGTAGTAGGCTGATCTTGAGTAGTCGGCTGATCTTGAGTAGTAAGCTGATCTTGAGTAGTACGCTGATTTTGAGTAGGAGGCTAACCTTGCGTAGTAGGCTGATCTTGAGTAGTAGGCTGATCTTGAGTAGTATGCTGATTTTGAGTAGTAGGCTGATCTTGAGTAGTAGGCTAATCTTGAGTAGTACGCTGATCTTGAGTAGTACGCTGATCTTGAGTAGTAGGCTAACCTTGAGTAGTAGGCTGATCTTGAGTAGTAGGCTGATCTAGAGTAGTACGCTGATCGAGAGAAGTAGGCTGATCTTGAGTAGTAGGCTGATCTAGAGTAGTACGCTGATCTAGAGTAGTACGCTGATCTTGAGTAGTAGCCTGATCTTGAGTAGTACGCTGATCTTGAGTAGTAAGCTGATCTTGAGTAGTAGGCTGATCTTTAGTAGTACGCTGATCTTGAGTAGTAAGCTGATCTTGAGTAGTACGCTGATCTTGAGTAGTAGGCTGATCTTGAGTAGTACGCTAATCTTGAGTAGTATGCTGATCTTGAGTAGTACGCTGATCTTGAGTAGTACGCTGATCTTGAGTAGTAGGCTGATCTTGAGTAGTACGCTGATCTTGAGTAGTAGGCTGATCTTCAGTAGTACGCTGATCTTGAGTAGTAGGCTGATCTTGAGCAGTACGCTGATCTTGAGTAGTACGCTGATCTTGAGCAGTAGGCTGATCTTGAGTAGTAGGCTGATCTTGAGTAGTACGCTGATCTTGAGTAGTAGGCTGATCTTGAGTAGTACGCTGACCTTGAGTAGTAGGCTGATCTTGATTAGTACACTGATCTTGAGTAGTACCCTGATCTTGAGTAGTACGCTGATCTTGAGTAGCAGGCTGATCTTGAGTAGTAGGCTAATCTTGAGTAGTCCGCTGATCTTGAGTAGTAGGCTGATTTTGATTAGTAGGCTGATCTTGAGTAGTACGCTGATCTTGAGTAGTAGGCTGATCTTGAGTAGTACGCTGATCTTGAGTAGTTTGCAGATCTTGAGTAGTACGCTGATCTTGAGCAGTACGCTGATCTTGAGTAGTACGCTGATCTTGAGTACGACGCTGATCTTGAATAGTACGCTGATCTTGAGTAGTAGGCTGATCTTGAGTAGTAGGCTGATCTTGAGTAGTAAGCTGATCTTGAGTAGTAGGCTGATCTTGAGTAGTACGCTGATGTTGAGTAGAAGGCTGATCTTCAGTAGTACGCTGATCTTGAGTAGTAGGTTGATCTTGAATAGTACGCTGATCTTGAGTAGTACGCTGATCTTGAGTAGTAGGTTGATCTTGAATAGTACGCTGATCTTGAGTAGTAGGCTGATCTTGAGTAGTAGGCTCATCTTGAGTAGTAGGCTGATCTTGAGTAGTACGCTGATCTTGAGTAGTACGCTGATCTTGAGTAGTAAGCTGATCTTGAGTAGTAGGCTGATCTTGAGTAGTAGGCTGACCTTGAGTAGTACGCTGATCTTGAGTAGCAGGCTGATCTTGAGTAGTAAGCTGATCTTGAGTAGTAAGCTGATCTTGAGTAGTACGCTGATCTTGAGTAGTAGGCTGATCTTGAGTAGTATGCTGATCTTGAGTAGTGCGCTAACCTTGAGTAGTAGGCTGATCTTGAGTAGTACGCTGATCTTGAGTAGTACGCTGATCTTGGGTAGTACGCTGATCTTGAGTAGTACGCTGATCTTGAGTAGTAGGCTGATCTTGAGTAGTACGCTGATCTTGAGTAGTACGCTGATCTTGAGTAGTAGGCTGATCTTGAGTAGTACGCTGATCTTGAGTAGTAGGCTGATCTTGAGTAGTACGCTGACCTTGAGTAGTACGCTGACCTTGAGTAGTAGGGTGATCTTGAGTTGTAGGCTGATCTTGAGTAGTACGCTAATCTTGAGCAGTAGGCTAATCTTGAGTAGTAGGCTGATCTTGAGTAGTACGCTGATCTTGAGTAGTAGGCTGTTCTTGAGTAGTAAGCTGATCTTGAGTAGCAGGCTGATCTTGATTAGCATGCTGATCTTGAGTAGTAGGCTGATATTGAGTAGTACGCTGATCTTGAGTAGTAGGCTGATCTTGAGTAGTACGCTGATCTTGAGTAGTAGGCTGATCTTGAGTAGCAGGCTCACCTTGAGTAGTAGGCTGATCTTGAGTAGTATGCTCATCTTGAGTAGTAGGCTGATCTTGAGTAATATGCTGATCTTCAGTAGTACGCTGATCTTGAGTAGTACGCTGATCTTGAGTAGTAGGCTAATCTTGAGTAGTAGGCTGATCTTGAGTAGTAGGCTGATCTTGAGTAGTACGCTCATCTTGAGTAGTACGCTGATCTTGAGTAATACGCTGATCTTGAGTAGTATGCTGATCTTGAGTAGTAGGCTGATCTTGAGTAGTACGCTGATCTTGAGTAGTAGGCTGATCTTGAGTAGTATGCTGATTTTGAGTAGTAGGCTGATCTTGAGTAGTAGGCTAATCTTGAGTAGTACGCTGATCTTGAGTAGTACGCTGATCTTGAGTAGTAGGCTAACCTTGAGTAGTAGGCTGATCTTGAGTAGTAGGCTGATCTTGAGTAGTAGGCTGATCGAGAGTAGTACGCTGATCGAGAGTAGTAGGCTGATCTTGAGTAGTAGGCTGATCTAGAGTAGTACGCTGATCTAGAGTAGTACGCTGATCTTGAGTAGTAGCCTGATCTTGAGTAGTACGCTGATCTTGAGTAGTAAGCTGATCTTGAGTAGTAAGCTCATCTTGAGTAGTAGGCTGATCTTGAGTAGTAGGCTGATCTTTAGTAGTACGCTGATCTTGAGTAGGAAGCTGATCTTGAGTAGTACGCTGATCTTGAGTAGTAGGCTGATCTTGAGTAGTACGCTGATCTTGAGTAGTAGGCTGATCTTGAGTAGTACGCTGATCTTGAGTAGTACGCTGATCTTGAGTAGTAGGCTGATCTTGAGTAGTACGCTGATCTTGAGTAGTAGGCTGATCTTGAGTAGTACGCTGATCTTGAGTAGTAGGCTGATCTTGAGCAGTGCGCTGATCTTGAGTAGGACGCTGATCTTGAGCAGTAGGCTGATCTTGAGTAGTAGGCTGATCTTGAGTAGTAGGCTGATCTTGAGTAGTACGCTGATCTTGAGTAGTAGGCTGATCTTGAGTAGTACGCTGACCTTGAGTAGTAGGCTGATCTTGATTAGTACGCTGATCTTGAGTAGTACGCTGATCTTGAGTAGTACGCTGATCTTGAGTAGCAGGCTGATCTTGAGAAGTAGGCTAATCTTGAGTAGTACGCTGATCTTGAGTAGTAGGCTGATTTTGAGTAGTAGGCTGATCTTGAGTAGTACGCTGATCTTGAGTAGTAGGCTGATCTTGAGTAGTACGCTGATCTTGAGTAGTTTGCTGATCTTGAGTAGTATGCTGATCTTGAGCAGTACGCTGATCTTGAGCAGTACGCTGATCTTGAGTACTACGCTGATCTTGAATAGTACGCTGATCTTGAGTAGTAGGCTGATCTTGAGTAGTAGGCTGATCTTGAGTAGTAAGCTGATCTTGAGTAGTATGCTGATCTTGTGTAGTACGCTGATCTTGAGTAGTAGGCTGATCTTGAGTAGTACGCTGATGTTGAGTAGAAGGCTGATCTTGAGTAGTAAGCTGATCTTGAGTGGTACGCTGATCTTGAGTAGTAGGTTGATCTTGAATAGTACGCTGATCTTGAGTAGTAAGCTGATCTTGAGTAGTAGGCTGATCTTGAGTAGTAGGCTGATCTTGAGCAGTAGGCTGATCTTGAGTAGTACGCTGATCTTGAGTAGTACGCTGATCTTGAGTAGTAAGCTGATCTTGAGTAGTAGGCTGATCTTGAGTAGTAGGCTGACCTTGAGTAGTACGCTGATCTTGAGTAGTAGGCTGAGCTTGAGTAGTAAGCTGATCTTGAGTAGTAAGCTGATCTTGAGTAGTACGCTGATCTTGAGTAGTAGGCTGATCTTGAGTAGTACGCTGATCTTGAGTAGTACGCTGATCTTGGGTAGTACGCTGATCTTGAGTAGTACGCTGATCTTGAGTAGTAGGCTGATCTTGAGTAGTACGCTGATCTTGAGTAGTAGGCTGATCTTGAGTAGTACGCTGATCTTGAGTAGTAGGCTGATCTTGAGTAGTACGCTGACCTTGAGTAGTACGCTGACCTTGAGTAGTTGGGTGATCTTGAGTTGTCGGCTGATCTTGAGTAGTACGCTAATCTTGAGCAGCAGGCTAATCTTGAGTAGTAGGCTGATCTTGAGTAGTACGCTGATCTTGAGTAGTAGGCTGTTCTTGAGTAGTAGGCTGATCTTGAGTAGTACGCTGATCTTGCGTAGTAGGCTGATCTTGAGTAGCAGGCTCACCTTGAGTAGTAGGCTGAACTTGAGTAGTACGCTCATCTTGAGTAGTAGGCTGATCTTGAGTAATATGCTGATCTTCAGTAGTACTCTGATCTTGAGTAGTACGCTGATCTTGAGTAGTAGGCTAATCTTGAGTAGTAGGCTGATCTTGAGTAGTAGGCTGATCTTGAGTCGTACGCTCATCTTGAGTAGTACGCTCATCTTGAGTAATACGCTGATCTTGAGTAGTATGCTGATCTTGAGTAGTAGGCTGATCTTGAGTAGTACGCTGATCTTGAGTAGTACGCTGATCTTGAGTAGTAGGCTGATCTTGAGTAGTAGGCTGATCTTGAGTAGTACGCTGATCTTGAGTAGTAGGCTGATCTTGAGTAGTACGCTGATCTTGAGTAGTAGGCTGATCTTGAGTAGTACGCTGATCTTGAGTAGTAGGCTGATCTTGAGTAGTACGCTGATCTTGAGTAGTGCGCTGACCTTGAGTAGTAGGCTGATCTTGAGTAGTACGCTGATCTTGAGTAGTAAGCTGATCTTGAGTAGTACGCTGATCTTGAGTAGTAGGCTGATCTTGAGTAGTACGCTAATCTTGAGTAGTAGGCTGATCTTGAGTAGTACGCTGATCTTGAGTAGTACGCTGATCTTGAGTAGTAGGCTGATCTTGAGTAGTACGCTGATCTTGAGTAGTAGGCTGATCTTCAGTAGTACGCTGATCTTGAGTAGTAGGCTGATCTTGAGCAGTACGCTGATCTTGAGTAGTACGCTGATCTTGAGCAGTAGGCTGATCTTGAGTAGTATGCTGATCTTGAGTAGTGCCCTGACCTTGAGTAGTAGGCTGATCTTGAGTAGTACGCTGATCTTGAGTAGTACGCTGATCTTGGGTAGTACGCTGATCTTGAGTAGTACGCTGATCTTGAGTAGTAGGCTGATCTTGAGTAGTACGCTGATCTTGAGTAGTACGCTGATCTTGAGTAGTAGGCTGATCTTGAGTAGTACGCTGATCTTGAGTAGTAGGCTGATCTTGAGTAGTACGCTGACCTTGAGTAGTACGCTGACCTTGAGTAGTTGGGTGATCTTGAGTTGTCGGCTGATCTTGAGTAGTACGCTAATCTTGAGCAGCAGGCTAATCTTGAGTAGTAGGCTGATCTTGAGTAGTACGCTGATCTTGAGTAGTAGGCTGTTCTTGAGTAGTAGGCTGATCTTGAGTAGTACGCTGATCTTGCGTAGTAGGCTGATCTTGAGTAGCAGGCTCACCTTGAGTAGTAGGCTGAACTTGAGTAGTACGCTCATCTTGAGTAGTAGGCTGATCTTGAGTAATATGCTGATCTTCAGTAGTACTCTGATCTTGAGTAGTACGCTGATCTTGAGTAGTAGGCTAATCTTGAGTAGTAGGCTGATCTTGAGTAGTAGGCTGATCTTGAGTCGTACGCTCATCTTGAGTAGTACGCTCATCTTGAGTAATACGCTGATCTTGAGTAGTATGCTGATCTTGAGTAGTAGGCTGATCTTGAGTAGTACGCTGATCTTGAGTAGTACGCTGATCTTGAGTAGTAGGCTGATCTTGAGTAGTAGGCTGATCTTGAGTAGTACGCTGATCTTGAGTAGTAGGCTGATCTTGAGTAGTACGCTGATCTTGAGTAGTAGGCTGATCTTGAGTAGTACGCTGATCTTGAGTAGTAGGCTGATCTTGAGTAGTACGCTGATCTTGAGTAGTGCGCTGACCTTGAGTAGTAGGCTGATCTTGAGTAGTACGCTGATCTTGAGTAGTAAGCTGATCTTGAGTAGTACGCTGATCTTGAGTAGTAGGCTGATCTTGAGTAGTACGCTAATCTTGAGTAGTAGGCTGATCTTGAGTAGTACGCTGATCTTGAGTAGTACGCTGATCTTGAGTAGTAGGCTGATCTTGAGTAGTACGCTGATCTTGAGTAGTAGGCTGATCTTCAGTAGTACGCTGATCTTGAGTAGTAGGCTGATCTTGAGCAGTACGCTGATCTTGAGTAGTACGCTGATCTTGAGCAGTAGGCTGATCTTGAGTAGTAGGCTGATCTTGAGTAGTACGCTGATCTTGAGTAGTAGGCTGATCTTGAGTAGTACGCTGACCTTGAGTAGTAGGCTGATCTTGATTAGTACACTGATCTTGAGTAGTACCCTGATCTTGAGTAGTACGCTGATCTTGAGTAGCAGGCTGATCTTGAGTAGTAGGCTAATCTTGAGTAGTCCGCTGATCTTGAGTAGTAGGCTGATTTTGATTAGTAGGCTGATCTTGAGTAGTACGCTGATCTTGAGTAGTAGGCTGATCTTGAGTAGTACGCTGATCTTGAGTAGTTTGCAGATCTTGAGTAGTACGCTGATCTTGAGCAGTACGCTGATCTTGAGTAGTACGCTGATCTTGAGTACGACGCTGATCTTGAATAGTACGCTGATCTTGAGTAGTAGGCTGATCTTGAGTAGTACGCTGATCTTGAGTAGTTTGCAGATCTTGAGTAGTACGCTGATCTTGAGCAGTACGCTGATCTTGAGTAGTACGCTGATCTTGAGTACGACGCTGATCTTGAATAGTACGCTGATCTTGAGTAGTAGGCTGATCTTGAGTAGTAAGCTGATCTTGAGTAGTACGCTGATCTTGAGTAGTATGCTGATCTTGAGTAGTAGGCTGATCTTGAGTAGTACGCTGATGTTGAGTAGAAGGCTGATCTTCAGTAGTAAGCTGATCTTGAGTAGTACGCTGATCTTGAGTAGTAGGTTGATCTTGAATAGTACGCTGATCTTGAGTAGTAGGCTGATCTTGAGTAGTAGGCTCATCTTGAGTAGTAGGCTGATCTTGAGTAGTACGCTGATCTTGAGTAGTACGCTGATCTTGAGTAGTAAGCTGATCTTGAGTAGTAGGCTGATCTTGAGTAGTAGGCTGACCTTGAGTAGTACGCTGATCTTGAGTAGTAGGCTGATCTTGAGTAGTAGGCTGATCTTGAGTAGTAGGCTGATCTTGAGTAGCAGGCTGATCTTGAGTAGTAAGCTGATCTTGAGTAGTAAGCTGATCTTGAGTAGTACGCTGATCTTGAGTAGTAGGCTGATCTTGAGTAGTACGCTGATCTTGAGTAGTAGGCTGATCTTGAGTAGTACGCTGATCTTGAGTAGTAAGCTGATCTTGAGTAGTACGCTGACCTTGAGTAGTACGCTGATCTTGAGTAGTAGGCTGATCTTGCGTAGTAGGCTGATCTTGAGTAGTACGCTGATCTTGAGTAGTAGGCTGATCTTGAGTAGTACGCTGATCTTGAGTAGTACGCTGATCTTGAGTAGTAGGCTGATCTTGAGTAGTACGCTGATCTTGAGTAGTACGCTGATCTTGAGTAGTACGCTGATCTTGAGTAGTAGGCTGATCTTGAGTAGTACGCTGATCTTGGGTAGTACGCTGATCTTGAGTAGTACGCTGATCTTGAGTAGTAGGCTGATCTTGAGTAGTACGCTGATCTTGAGTAGTACGCTGATCTTGAGTAGTAGGCTGATCTTGAGTAGTACGCTGATCTTGAGTAGTAGGCTGATCTTGAGTAGTACGCTGACCTTGAGTAGTACGCTGACCTTGAGCAGTAGGGTGATCTTGAGTTGTAGGCTGATCTTGAGTAGTACGCTAATCTTGAGCAGTAGGCTAATCTTGAGTAGTAGGCTGATCTTGAGTAGTACGCTGATCTTGAGTAGTAGGCTGTTCTTGAGTAGTAGGCTGATCTTGATTAGCATGCTGATCTTGAGTAGTAGGCTGATCTTGAGTAGTACGCTGATCTTGAGTAGTAGGCTGATCTTGAGTAGTACGCTGATCTTGAGTAGTAGGCTGATCTTGAGTAGCAGGCTCACCTTGAGTAGTAGGCTGATCTTGAGTAGTATGCTCATCTTGAGTAGTAGGCTGATCTTGAGTAATATGCTGATCTTCAGTAGTACGCTGATCTTCAGTAGTACGCTGATCTTGAGTAGTAGGCTAATCTTGAGTAGTAGGCTGATCTTGAGTAGTAGGCTGATCTTGAGTAGTACGCTCATCTTGAGTAGTACGCTGATCTTGAGTAATACGCTGATCTTGAGTAGTATGCTGATCTTGAGTAGTAGGCTGATCTTGAGTAGTACGCTGATCTTGAGTAGTAGGCTGATCTTGAGTAGTATGCTGATTTTGAGTAGTAGGCTGATCTTGAGTAGTAGGCTAATCTTGAGTAGTACGCTGATCTTGAGTAGTACGCTGATCTTGAGTAGTAGGCTAACCTTGAGTAGTAGGCTGATCTTGAGTAGTAGGCTGATCTTGAGTAGTAGGCTGATCGAGAGTAGTACGCTGATCGAGAGTAGTAGGCTGATCTTGAGTAGTAGGCTGATCTAGAGTAGTACGCTGATCTAGAGTAGTACGCTGATCTTGAGTAGTAGCCTGATCTTGAGTAGTACGCTGATCTTGAGTAGTAAGCTGATCTTGAGTAGTAAGCTCATCTTGAGTAGTAGGCTGATCTTGAGTAGTAGGCTGATCTTTAGTAGTACGCTGATCTTGAGTAGGAAGCTGATCTTGAGTAGTACGCTGATCTTGAGTAGTAGGCTGATCTTGAGTAGTACGCTGATCTTGAGTAGTAGGCTGATCTTGAGTAGTACGCTGATCTTGAGTAGTACGCTGATCTTGAGTAGTAGGCTGATCTTGAGTAGTACGCTGATCTTGAGTAGTAGGCTGATCTTGAGTAGTACGCTGATCTTGAGTAGTAGGCTGATCTTGAGCAGTACGCTGATCTTGAGTAGTACGCTGATCTTGAGCAGTAGGCTGATCTTGAGTAGTAGGCTGATCTTGAGTAGTAGGCTGATCTTGAGTAGTACGCTGATCTTGAGCAGTAGGCTGATCTTGAGCAGTAGGCTGATCTTGAGTAGTACGCTGACCTTGAGTAGTAGGCTGATCTTGATTAGTACGCTGATCTTGAGTAGTACGCTGATCTTGAGTAGTACGCTGATCTTGAGTAGCAGGCTGATCTTGAGAAGTAGGCTAATCTTGAGTAGTACGCTGATCTTGAGTAGTAGGCTGATTTTGAGTAGTAGGCTGATCTTGAGTAGTACGCTGATCTTGAGTAGTAGGCTGATCTTGAGTAGTACGCTGATCTTGAGTAGTTTGCTGATCTTGAGTAGTATGCTGATCTCGAGCAGTACGCTGATCTTGAGCAGTACGCTGATCTTGAGTACTACGCTGATCTTGAATAGTACGCTGATCTTGAGTAGTAGGCTGATCTTGAGTAGTAGGCTGATCTTGAGTAGTAAGCTGATCTTGAGTAGTATGCTGATCTTGTGTAGTACGCTGATCTTGAGTAGTAGGCTGATCTTGAGTAGTACGCTGATGTTGAGTAGAAGGCTGATCTTGAGTAGTAAGCTGATCTTGAGTAGTACGCTGATCTTGAGTAGTAGGTTGATCTTGAATAGTACGCTGATCTTGAGTAGTAAGCTGATCTTGAGTAGTAGGCTGATCTTGAGTAGTAGGCTGATCTTGAGCAGTAGGCTGATCTTGAGTAGTACGCTGATCTTGAGTAGTACGCTGATCTTGAGTAGTAAGCTGATCTTGAGTAGTAGGCTGACCTTGAGTAGTACGCTGATCTTGAGTAGTAGGCTGAGCTTGAGTAGTAAGCTGATCTTGAGTAGTAAGCTGATCTTGAGTAGTACGCTGATCTTGAGTAGTAGGCTGATCTTGAGTAGTATGCTGATCTTGAGTAGTGCGCTGACCTTGAGTAGTAGGCTGATCTTGAGTAGTACGCTGATCTTGAGTAGTACGCTGATCTTGGGTAGTACGCTGATCTTGAGTAGTACGCTGATCTTGAGTAGTAGGCTGATCTTGAGTAGTACGCTGATCTTGAGTAGTACGCTGATCTTGAGTAGTAGGCTGATCTTGAGTAGTACGCTGATCTTGAGTAGTAGGCTGATCTTGAGTAGTACGCTGACCTTGAGTAGTACGCTGACCTTGAGTAGTTGGGTGATCTTGAGTTGTCGGCTGATCTTGAGTAGTACGCTAATCTTGAGCAGCAGGCTAATCTTGAGTAGTAGGCTGATCTTGAGTAGTACGCTGATCTTGAGTAGTAGGCTGTTCTTGAGTAGTAAGCTGATCTTGAGTAGTAGGCTGATCTTGATTAGCATGCTGATCTTGAGTAGTAGGCTGATCTTGAGTAGTACGCTGATCTTGAGTAGTAGGCTGATCTTGAGTAGTACGCTGATCTTGCGTAGTAGGCTGATCTTGAGTAGCAGGCTCACCTTGAGTAGTAGGCTGATCTTGAGTAGTACGCTCATCTTGAGTAGTAGGCTGATCTTGAGTAATATGCTGATCTTCAGTAGTACTCTGATCTTGAGTAGTACGCTGATCTTGAGTAGTAGGCTAATCTTGAGTAGTAGGCTGATCTTGAGTAGTAGGCTGATCTTGAGTAGTACGCTCATCTTGAGTAGTACGCTGATCTTGAGTAATACGCTGATCTTGAGTAGTATGCTGATCTTGAGTAGTAGGCTGATCTTGAGTAGTACGCTGATCTTGAGTAGTACGCTGATCTTGAGTAGTAGGCTGATCTTGAGTAGTAGGCTGATCTTGAGTAGTACGCTGATCTTGAGTAGTAGGCTGATCTTGAGTAGTACGCTGATCTTGAGTAGTAGGCTGATCTTGAGTAGTACGCTGATCTTGAGTAGCAGGCTGATCTTGAGTAGTACGCTGATCTTGAGTAGTACGCTGATCTTGAGCAGTAGGCTGATCTTGAGTAGTAGGCTGATCTTGAGTAGTACGCTGATCTTGAGTACTAGGCTGATCGTGAGTAGTACGCTGATCTTGAGTAGTAGGCTGAACTTGATTAGTACGCTGATCTTGAGTAGTACGCTGATCTTGAGTAGTACGCTGATCTTGAGTGGTAGGCTGATCTTGAGTAGTAGGCTGATCTTGAGTAGTACGCTGATCTTGAGTAGTAGGCTGACCTTGAGTAGTAGGCTAATCTTGAGTAGTGGGCTGATCTTGAGTAGCAGGCTAATCTTGAGTAGTAGGCTGATCTTGAGTAGTAAGCTAATCTTGAGTAGTAGGCTGATCTTGAGTAGTAGGCTGATCTTGAGTAGTAGGCCGACCTTGAGTAGTAGGCTAACCTTGAGTAGTAGGCTGATCTTGAGTAGTAGGCTAATCTTGAGTAGTAGGCTGATCTTGAATAGTACATTGATCTTGAGTAGTAGGCTGATCTTGAGTAGTAAGCTGATCTTGAGTAGTACGCTGATCTTGAGTAGTAGGCTGATCTTGAGTAGTAGGCTGATCTTGAGTAATACGCTGGTCTTGAGTAGTCCGCTGATCTTGAGTTGTCGGCTGATCTTGAGTAATATGCTGATCTTGAGTAGTACGCTGATCTTGAGCAATACGCTGATCTTGAGTAGTAGGCTGATCTTGAGCAGTACGCTGATCTTGAGCAGTACGCTGATCTTGAGTAGTCGGCTGATCTTGAGTAGTTCGCTGATCTTGGGTAGTAGGCTGATCTTGAGTAGTAAGCTGATCTTGAGTAGTACGCTGATCTTGTGTAGTAGGCTGATCTTGAGTAGTACGCTGATCTTGAGTAGTACGCTGATCTTGAGTAGTAAGCTGATCTTGAGTAGTACACTGATCTTGAGTAGTATGCTGATATTGAGTAGTACGCTGATCTTGAGTAGTACGCTGATCTTGAGTAGTAGGCTGATCTTGAGTAGTACGCTGACCTTGAGTAGTACGCTGATCTTGAGTAGTAAGCTGATCTTGAGTAGTAGGCTGATCTTGAGTAGTAGGCTGATCTTGAGTAGTACGCTGATCTTGAGTAGTAGGCTGATCTTGAGTAGTAGGCTGATCTTGAGTAGTACGCTGATGTTGAGTAGTAGGCTGATCTTGAGTAGTAAGCTGATCTTGAGTAGTATGCTGATCTTGAGTAGTAGCTTGATCTTGAATAGTACGCTGATCTTGAGTAGTAAGCTGATCTTGAGTAGTAGGCTGATCTTGAGTAGTAGGCTGATCTTGAGTAGTACGCTGATCTTGAGTAGTACGCTGATCTTGATTAGTAAGCTGATCTTGAGTAGTAGGCTGATCTTGAGTAGTAGGCTGACCTTGAGTAGTACGCTGATCTTGAGTAGTAGGCTGATCTTGAGTAGTAAGCTGATCTTGAGTAGTACGCTGATCTTGAATAGTAGGCTGATCTTGAGTAGTACGCTGACCTTGAGTAGTAGGCTGATCTTGAGTAGTACGCTGATCTTGAGTAGTACGCTGATCTTGGGTAGTACGCTGATCTTGAGTAGTACGCTGATCTTGAGTAGTAAGCTGATCTTGAGTAGTACGCTGATCTTGAGTAGTAGGCTGATCTTGAGTAGTACGCTGATCTTGAGTAGTACGCTGATCTTGAGTAGTACGCTGATCTTGAGTAGTAGGCTGATCTTGAGTAGTAGGCTGATCTTGAGTAATACGCTGGTCTTGAGTAGTCCGCTGATCTTGAGTTGTCGGCTGATCTTGAGTAATATGCTGATCTTGAGTAGTACGCTGATCTTGAGCAATACGCTGATCTTGAGTAGTAGGCTGATCTTGAGCAGTACGCTGATCTTGAGCAGTACGCTGATCTTGAGTAGTCGGCTGATTTTGAGTAGTTCGCTGATCTTGGGTAGTAGGCTGATCTTGAGTAGTAAGCTGATTTTGAGTAGTACGCTGATCTTGTGTAGTAGGCTGATCTTGAGTAGTACGCTGATCTTGAGTAGTACGCTGATCTTGAGTAGTAAGCTGATCTTGAGTAGTACACTGATCTTGACTAGTATGCTGATATTGAGTAGTACGCTGATCTTGAGTAGTACGCTGATCTTGAGTAGTAGGCTGATCTTGAGTAGTACGCTGACCTTGAGTAGTACGCTGATCTTGAGTAGTAAGCTGATCTTGAGTAGTAGGCTGATCTTGAGTAGTAGGCTGATCTTGAGTAGTACGCTGATCTTGAGTAGTAGGCTGATCTTGAGTAGTAGGCTGATCTTGAGTAGTACGCTGATGTTGAGTAGTAGGCTGATCTTGAGTAGTAAGCTGATCTTGAGTAGTATGCTGATCTTGAGTAGTAGGTTGATCTTGAATAGTACGCTGATCTTGAGTAGTAAGCTGATCTTGAGTAGTAGGCTGATCTTGAGTAGTAGGCTGATCTTGAGTAGTACGCTGATCTTGAGTAGTACGCTGATCTTGAGTAGTAAGCTGATCTTGAGTAGTAGGCTGATCTTGAGTAGTAGGCTGACCTTGAGTAGTACGCTGATCTTGAGTAGTAGGCTGATCTTGAGTAGTAAGCTGATCTTGAGTAGTACGCTGATCTTGAATAGTAGGCTGATCTTGAGTAGTACGCTGATCTTGAGTAGTACGCTGACCTTGAGTAGTAGGCTGATCTTGAGTAGTACGCTGATCTTGAGTAGTACGCTGATCTTGGGTAGTACGCTGATCTTGAGTAGTACGCTGATCTTGAGTAGTAAGCTGATCTTGAGTAGTACGCTGATCTTGAGTAGTAGGCTGATCTTGAGTAGTACGCTGATCTTGAGTAGTACGCTGATCTTGAGTAGTAGGCTGATCTTGAGTAGTACGCTGATCTTGAGTAGTAGGCTGATCTTGAGTAGTACGCTGATCTTGAGTAGTACGCTGACCTTGGGTAGTACGCTGACCTTGAGTAGTACGCTGACCTTGAGTAGTAGGGTGATCTTGAGTTGTAGACTGATCTTGAGTAGTACGCTAATCTTGAGCAGTAGGCTAATCTTGAGTAGTAGGCTGATCTTGAGTAGTACGCTGATCTTGAGTAGTTGGCTGTTCTTGAGTAGTAAGCTGATCTTGAGTAGTAGGCTGATCTTGATTAGCATGCTGGTCTTGAGTAGTAGGCTGATCTTGAGTAGTACGCTGATCTTGAATAGTAGGCTGATCTTGAGTAGTACGCTGATCTTGCGTAGTAGGCTGATATTGAGTAGCAGGCTCACCTTGAGTAGTAGGCTGATCTTGAGTAGTACGCTCATCTTGAGTAGTAGGCTGATCTTGAGTAGTACGCTGATCTTGAGTAGTAGGCTAATCCTGAGTAGTAGGCTGATCTTGAGTAGTAGGCTGATCTTGAGTAGTAGGCTAATCCTGAGTAGTAGGCTGATCTTGAGTAGTAGGCTGATCTTGAGTAGTACGCTGATCTTCAGTAGTACGCTGATCTTGAGTAGTACGCTGATCTTGACTAGTAGGCTAATCCTGAGTAGTAGGCTGATCTTGAGTAGTAGGCTGATCTTGAGTAGTACGCTCATCTTGAGCAGTACGCTGATCTTGAGTAATACGCTGATCTTGAGTAGTATGCTGATCTTGAGTAGTAGGCTGATCTTGAGTAGTACGCTGATCTTGAGTAGTACGCTGATCTTGAGTAGTACGCTGATCTTGAGTAGTAGGCTGATCTTGAGTAGTACGCTGATCTTGAGTAGTAGGCTGATCTTGAGTAGTACGCTGATCTTGAGTAGTAGGCTGATCTTGAGTAGTACGCTGATCTTGAGTAGTAGGCTGATCTTGAGTAGTACGCTGATCTTGAGTAGTACGCTGATCTTGAGCAGTAGGCTGATCTTGAGTAGTAGGCTGATCTTGAGTAGTACGCTGATGTTGAGTAGTAGGCTGATCTTGAGCAGTACGCTGATCTTGAGTAGTAGGCTGAGCTTGATTAGTACGCTGATCTTGAGTAGTACGCTGATCTTGAGTAGTACGCTGATCTTGAGTAGAAGGCTGATCTTGAGTGGTAGGCTGATCTTGAGTAGTACGCTGATCTTGAGTAGTGGGCTGACCTTGAGTAGTAGGCTGATCTTGAGTAGTAGGCTGATCTTGAGTAGTACGCTGATCTTGAGTAGTAGGCTGATCTTGAGTAGTACGCTGATCTTGAGTAGTAGGCTGATCTTGAGTAGTACGCTGATCTTGAGTAGTAGGCTGATCTTGAGTAGTACGCTGATCTTGAGTAGTAGGCTGATCTTGAGTAGTACGCTGATCTTGAGTAGTACGCTGATCTTGAGCAGTAGGCTGATCTTGAGTAGTAGGCTGATCTTGAGTAGTACGCTGATGTTGAGTAGTAGGCTGATCTTGAGCAGTACGCTGATCTTGAGTAGTAGGCTGAGCTTGATTAGTACGCTGATCTTGAGTAGTACGCTGATCTTGAGTAGTACGCTGATCTTGAGTAGAAGGCTGATCTTGAGTGGCAGGCTGATCTTGAGTAGTACGCTGATCTTGAGTAGTGGGCTGACCTTGAGTAGTAGGCTAATCTTGAGTAGTAGGCTGATCTTGAGTAGTAGGCTAATCTTGAGTAGTAGGCTGATCTTGAGTAGTAAGCTAATCTTGAGTAGTAGGCTGATCTTGAGTAGTAGGCTGATCTTGAGTAGTAGGCTGACCTTGAGTAGTAGGCTAATCTTGAGTAGTAGGCTGATCTTGAGTAGTAGGCTGATCTTGAGTAGTAAGCTAATCTTGAGTAGTACGCTGATCTTGAGTAGTACGCTGATCTTGAGTAGTAGGCTGATCTTGAGTAGTAGGCTGATCTTGAGTAGTAGGCTGATCCTGAGTAGTAGGCTGATCTTGAGTAGTACGCTGATGTTGAGTAGTAGGCTGATCTTGAGTAGTAAGCTGATCTTGAGTAGTACGCTGATCTTGAGTAGTAGGTTGATCTTGAATAGTACGCTGATCTTGAGTAGTAAGCTGATCTTGAGTAGTAGGCTGATCTTGAGTAGTAGGCTGATCTTGAGTAGTAGGCTGATCTTGAGTAGTACGCTGATCTTGAGTAGTACGCTGATCTTGAGTAGTAAGCTGATCTTGAGTCGTAGGCTGATCTTGAGTAGTAGGCTGACCTTGAGTAGTACGCTGATCTTGAGTAGTAGGCTGATCTTGAGCAGTAAGCTGATCTTGAGTAGTACGCTGATCTTGAGTAGTAGGCTGATCTTGAGTAGTACGCTGATCTTGAGTAGTACGCTGACCTTGAGTAGCAGGCTGATCTTGAGTAGTACGCTGATCTTGAGTAGTACGCTGATCTCGGGTAGTACGCTGATCTTGAGTAGTACGCTGATCTTGAGTAGTACGCTGATCTTGAGTAGTACGCTGATCTTGAGTAGTAGGCTGATCTTGAGTAGTACGCTGATCTTGAGTAGTACGCTGATCTTGAGTAGTAGGCTGATCTTGAGTAGTACGCTGATCTTGAGTAGTAGGCTGATCTTGAGTAGTACGCTGACCTTGGGTAGTACGCTGACCTTGAGTAGTAGGGTGATCTTGAGTTGTAGGCTGATCTTGAGTAGTACGCTAATCTTGAGCAGTAGGCTAATCTTGAGTAGTAGGCTGATCTTGAGTAGTAGGCTGATCTTGAGTAGTACGCTGACCTTGGGTAGTACGCTGACCTTGAGTAGTAGGGTGATCTTGAGTTGTAGGCTGATCTTGAGTAGTACGCTAATCTTGAGCAGTAGGCTAATCTTGAGTAGTACGCTGATCTTGAGCAGTAGGCTAATCTTGAGTAGTACGCTGATCTTGAGTAGTTGGCTGTTCTTGAGTAGTAAGCTGATCTTGAGTAGTAGGCTGATCTTGATTAGCATGCTGATCTTGAGTAGTAGGCTGATCTTGAGTAGTACGCTGATCTTGAGTAGTAGGCTGATCTTGAGTAGTACGCTGATCTTGACTAGTAGGCTGATCTTGAGTAGCAGGCTCACCTTGAGTAGTAGGCTGATCTTGAGTAGTACGCTCATCTTGAGTAGTAGGCTGATCTTGAGTAATATGCTGATCTTCAGTAGTACGCTGATCTTGAGTAGTATGCTGATCTTGAGTAGTACGCTGATCTTGAGTAGTACGCTGATCTTGAGTAGTAGGCTGATCTTGAGTAGTAGGCTGATCTTGAGTAGTAGGCTGATCTTGAGTAGTACGCAGATCTTGAGTAGTAGGCTGATCTTGAGTAGTACGCTGACCTTGAGTAGTAGGCTGATCTTGAGTAGTACGCTGATCTTGAGTAGTAGGCTGATCTTGAGTAGTACGCTGATCTTGAGTAGTACGCTGATCTTGAGCAGTAGGCTGATCTTGAGTAGTAGGCTGATGTTGAGTAGTAGGCTGATCTTGAGCAGTACGCTGATCTTGAGTGGTAGGCTGATCTTGAGTAGTACGCTGATCTTGAGTAGTAGGCTGACCTTGAGTAGTAGGCTAATCTTGAGTAGTAGGCTGATCTTGAGTAGTAGGCTGATCTTGAGTAGTACGCTGACCTTGAGTAGTCGGCTGATCTTGAGTAGTACGCTGATCTTGAGTAGTATGCTGATCTTGGGTAGTACGCTGATCTTGAGTAGTACGCTGATCTTGAGTAGTACGCTGATCTTGAGTAGTACGCTGATCTTGAGTAGTAGGCTGATCTTGAGTAGTACGCTGATCTTGAGTAGTACGCTGATCTTGAGTAGTAGGCTGATCTTGAGTAGTACGCTGATCTTGAGTAGTAGGCTGATCTTGAGTAGTACGCTGACCTTGGGTAGTACGCTGACCTTGAGTAGTAGGGTGATCTTGAGTTGTAGGCTGATCTCGAGTAGTACGCTAATCTTGAGCAGTAGGCTAATCTTGAGTAGTAGGCTGATCTTGAGTAGTACGCTGATCTTGAGTAGTTGGCTGTTCTTGAGTAGTAAGCTGATCTTGAGTAGTAGGCTGATCTTGATTAGCATGCTGATCTTGAGTAGTAGGCTGATCTTGAGTAGTACGCTGATCTTGAGTAGTACGCTGATCTTGAGTAGTACGCTGATCTTGAGTAGTACGCTGATCTTGAGTAGTAGGCTGATCTTGAGTAGTAGGCTGATCTTGAGTAGTAGGCTGATCTTGAGTAGTACGCAGATCTTGAGTAGTAGGCTGATCTTGAGTAGTACGCTGATCTTGAGTAGTAGGCTGATCTTGAGTAGTACGCTGATCTTGAGTAGTAGGCTGATCTTGAGTAGTACGCTGATCTTGAGTAGTACGCTGATCTTGAGCAGTAGGCTGATCTTGAGTAGTAGGCTGATCTTGAGTACTACGCTGATGTTGAGTAGTAGGCTGATCTTGAGCAGTACGCTGATCTTGAGTAGTAGGCTGATCTTGATTAGTACGCTGATCTTGAGTAGTACGCTGATCTTGAGTAGTAGGCTGATCTTGAGTGGTAGGCTGATCTTGAGTAGTACGCTGATCTTGAGTAGTAGGCTGACCTTGAGTAGTAGGCTAATCTTGAGTAGTACGCTGATCTTGAGTAGTACGCTGATCTTGAGTAGTAGGCTGATCTTGAGTAGTACGCTGATCTTGAGTGGTACGCTGATCTTGAGTAGTAGGCTGATCTTGAGTAGTACGCTGATCTTGAGTAGTAGGCTGATCTTGAGTAGTACGCTGGCCTTGGGTAGTACGCTGACCTTGAGTAGTAGGGTGATCTTGAGTTGTAGGCTGATCTTGAGTAGTACGCTGATCTTGAGTAGTTGGCTGTTCTTGAGTAGTTAGCTGATCTTGAGTAGTAGGCTGATCTTGATTAGCATGCTGATCTTGAGTAGTAGGCTGATCTTGAGTAGTACGCTGATCTTGAGTAGTAGGCTGATCTTGAGTAGTACGCTGATCTTGACTAGTAGGCTGATCTTGAGTAGCAGGCTCACCTTGAGTAGTAGGCTGATCTTGAGTAGTACGCTCATCTTGAGTAGTCGGCTGATCTTGAGTAATATGCTGATCTTCAGTAGTACGCTGATCTTGAGTAGTATGCTGATCTTGAGTAGTAGGCTGATCTTGAGTAGTACGCTGATCTTGAGTAGTAGGCTGATCTTGAGTAGTAGGCTGATCTTGAGTAGTAGGCTGATCTTGAGTAGTACGCAGATCTTGAGTAGTCGGCTGATCTTGAGTAGTACTCTGATCTTGAGTAGTAGGCTGATCTTGAGTAGTACGCTGATCTTGAGTAGTAGGCTGATCTTGAGTAGTACGCTGATCTTGAGTAGTACGCTGATCTTGAGCAGTAGGCTGATCTTGAGTAGTAGGCTGATCTTGAGTAGTACACTGATGTTGAGTAGTCGGCTGATCTTGAGCAGTACGCTGATCTTGAGTAGTACGCTGATCTTGAGTAGTACGCTGATCTTGAGTAGTACGCTGATCTTGAGTAGTAGGCTGATCTTGAGTGGTAGGCTGATCTTGAGTAGTACGCTGATCTTGAGTAGTAGGCTGACCTTGAGTAGTAGGCTAATCTTGAGTAGTAGGCTGATCTTGAGTAGTAGGCTAATCTTGAGTAGTAGGCTGATCTTGAGTAGTAAGCTAATCTTGAGTAGTAGGCTGATCTTGAGTAGTAGGCTGATCTTGAGTAGTAGGCTGACCTTGAGTAGTAGGCTAATCTTGAGTAGTAGGCTGATCTTGAGTAGTAGGCTGATCTTGAGTAGTAGGCTGATCTTGAGTAGTAAGCTAATCTTGAGTAGTAGGCTGATCTTGAGTAGTACACTGATCTTGAGTAGTAGGCTGATCTTGAGTAGTAAGCTGATCTTGAGTAGTACGCTGATCTTGAGTAGTACGCTGATCTTGAGTAGTCGGCTGATCTTGAGTAATACGCTGGTCTTGAGTAGTGCGCTGATCTTGAGTAGTAGGCTGATCTTGAGTAATACGCTGATCTTGAGTAGTACGCTGATCTTGAGCAATACGCTGATCTTGAGTAGTAGGCTGATCTTGAGTAGTACGCTGATCTTGAGCAGTACGCTGATCTTGAGTAGTCGGCTGATCTTGAGTAGTTCGCTGATCTTGGGTAGTAGGCTGATCTTGAATAGTACGCTGATCTTGAGTAGTATGCTGATATTGAGTAGTACGCTGATCTTGAGTAGTACGCTGATCTTGAGTAGTAGGCTGATCTTGAGTAGTACGCTGATCTTGAGTAGTACGCTGATCTTGAGTAGTAGGCTGATCTTGAGTAGTACGCTGATCTTGAGTAGTAGGCTGATCTTGAGTAGTACGCTGATCTTGAGTAGTAGGCTGATCTTGAGTAGTACGCTGATCTTGAGTAGTACGCTGATCTTGAGTAGTAGGCTGATCTTGAGTAATAGGCTGATCTTGAGTAGTAGGCTGATCTTGAGTAGTACGCTGATCTTGAGTAGTACGCTGATCTTGAATAATGGGCTGATCTTGAGTAGTACGCTAATCTTGAGTAGTACGCTGATCTTGAATAGTAAGCTGATCTTGCCGACAGCAACTTACATTGAAATTTCCTTAACATCTATTTAGCATACACCGGAATGTAAATACCAGCGTAAAACAAGCAGAAATCAGTGTAAACAATCGGGGCAGAGGAAAGCGTGGAATATATGGCACCAACATTCCCGCTAAACTGCGCAGCCAGGACCGGCTTTTCAAATGTGAAATTTCACGCTTGCACGAATCTTTGAATGGGCTGCACAGCCCGTTAAAGGAACCGCGCACCCCCAAAAAATTAGGGGGAACATTATATGCCACCCTCCATCGTTAAGTTCCTCGATGTTATGAAATTTAAAGTTTGAAGCCACCAAATCATCATTTATGCATATGAAAGACAGCTTGTTTAAGAAAATGCAATTGTGAAATCTTTTCTCTTTATACTATAACAGATTCTAATTCCATAAAAAGCATTCAGAGATATAGGAAATGCAGCGCAAATCTCAGTAAGGAGAAATTTAAAAATTGTTAAAAAAAACACCTATTATAAAACACCAGAATTAGTTTGGGTCCCGCTTTGCCTAAAATTTTGGGTGAAATTTATGCCCATTCAGAACTGGCAAAAGTACAGGGAACTCGCGCTCTGTGGGCTTTTGCATAGGGGAGGAGCTATGTTAATCAGCTAAGTTGGAATTTCAGATGATGTAACTTGGGGGCGCCACAAGTAATCGAGGTGAACCATGCGTAGCAAGGTTCTGCAATAAAACCAGCGTAAGTCACTTACAAGCGATTTTCCTTGGTTAAACCTGGTGCAACACAGCTCTTACACCGTTGTTGCAATGGAAATTGTGAGGAAATTCCAGGCTATTGAAATCAAGAAGAATTAGGTTGCTTCTTCATCAATGGCTCCCACATGATCAGCTTTATTAGAGTTACCTCCATCATCAGCTGTATGAAGGCGCAATGCAGTAGCTGTGGTTAAAGGTTAATAGCATCTGTATCCAGTTCACTTAAACTTAGAAGCTGTAAACCAAAATATAAAAGGATTTTTCTTTGGAGATATCTCTAAGGTATTCAAATTGGACCTAAATCCTCCCTTTTATGATCTATATTTCTCAATTATTTTCCCTGTTGAGATTTAATTGCAGGCTTAATACACAGGGGTACCTGTAGGATAGCCCCAAAAGCAGCAGGCAGTAGACAGACCTAAACAGTCCCTCATTCAATGGATCAGAACAAAGTTCTGTAGACCTACCACACCTAGTCAAGTTATTAAAGGTCATGGAATAGTTGACAAATTGTCTAGAAGAATTGAGTATTGATTGGCAACTAAGACAGAGGGCAGAGATAAATGGAAATGTACTGCCTGGAAAAAGTAACTAGTGCAGCTCCGCAGGAATCTTTCCTGGGACACCCATTATTTACAATATTTGTGACTGATATGGAACTGGGCACCTGCATTGATGATGACATAATGTTCTGTGAGCAGGTAATGAGTAGAAAAGAGACTAAAGGGTAGAAATTCATCTCGGGCGGTGGCACTAAATGGGCGTTATTGGATCAACCGCCTGTTATACGCAGCCCCTGATACTCAGTTCCATTGACTGCAATAGAACCGAATATCAGGAGCTGCGTGCAACAGGCGGCTAATCCGATACCGCCCGCTTTGTGCCACCGCCCGAAATGAATTTCTACCCCAGAGTATCTTGAGAGAGATTTGTACCAATTGTGCAGAAGAGCTGATATAATGCACATGGGTTTTAATGTGGATAATGAAGGGTAATGCACAAAGGAACAGCTAACAAAAAACATGCTGGCAGAGACCCAGAAGGGAAATGATTGAGAGTGATCATTGATCATACTGTGAAGGCATCAACTCAGTATGAGGCATTTACTAGTAAGACAAATTAGCCATCGGACTAGAACTCAGAAGAAGTTATTCTGATATTATACACATCAATGGTGAGGCCATTTCTGCAGTAGGGAGTACACTTTTGGCCACCCAACCTCCAAAAGGATATAGATGCAAAGGGTTCCACAGAAAAGCTACCAGAATAATTCCAGGCCTCGGAGACCAGTTATGAAGAAAAGCTCAAGCAATTAAACTTATTTTCATTGGAGAAAAACACTGAGAGGAGACATAATACACTTTTCTAAAACAATGAAAGCTATAGATGAGGTGGAATTAAGCAAGCTATTTATCTTGAGCAGGGAGCATAGGACTAGAGGACAAAAACATTCACAAGCATTGAACCATGGTAGAAAACACATTCCCCCCCTCCCCCCACCCTCCCACCACAGGATAGTGGATATTTGGAACAAACTTCAAGAGAATGAAGTTATATTTGGAGTCAATTAACGCCCTTAAAAAAGGAACTGGGTTGTTATTTGTTGGGAAACAGGATTAAGGGTTATAAATATATTTAACAACTCTGTTTGATTTTTTTCAGTGGAAAGCAATTAGTGTTCCCTAAGGTAACGAGTTGCGTGGCAGGGAAGGCCACGCTAGAATAATGATGCATGGGCTTTAGATGGAGTGGGTTTGATGGGTTCAGGATTTTCTTCTTTTCTTATTCGTGACAAATGTTCTGTTAAGTATCACAAGATTTTAGGCACTTTTCCAGTGCTATTCCCAGTGGATACAAAGCTGCAGCACAAAACTACCTGAAATCAACCATAATGTGGCAATTTCACTTTGGGAGTTTGTCAATCTTCTAGACGGTAAAGATTTCAGAGTGGAATTATGTTAGATTGACATTCAAATGGCAGCTAGAAGTAGCAGTAACCAATGTGGACATTTCATTTGTTCCTTTCAAATGTTAGACATAGTCATTGGAAGCTGTAGAAAATGTACATTTTATTTGTTCCCAACACTGCGATCACATACCATTTTGATACTCTGCAATAGCTGTGAGTAACAATGCCAATTGGAATTCAATTTAAATAATTGTAAACTTACACTTACAGACACACAAACACCTATCAGTAAATATATCCCCATGTTGGGCTTTGACTTTAATGCTATGTGATGCCCTGAGGCATGCTATAGTCTTATACAAACACATTGCTAGCAGAGTGAAGGATGACTATACAATACCGAGCAGTCCAACCTGTTGCTTTTCACAGAATCACAGAATCACAGAAACCCCACAGTGCAGATAGAGGCCATTTCAGCCCATCGAGCCTGCACCGACACATATCCCACCCAATCCCCGTAACCACTACACCAACACATATCCCTGTAACCCCACGTATTTAATCCCCTAACACTAAAGGTCAATTTATCATAGCCAATCAACCTAACCCGCACATCTTTGGACTGTGGGAGGAAACCGGAGCACCCGGAGGAAACCCACGCAAACACGGGGAGAATGTGCAAACTCCACACAGACAGTCACCCGAGGCCGGATTCGAACCCAGGTTCCTGGCGCTGTGAGGCAACAGTGCTAACCACTAGGCCACCGTGCTGCCTTGGACTCCTCCAGTGCTGGGCATTTCTTTCCACTACAGTCTATGCCCTTCCCTTGTCCTTCTCAATTTTCAGACTACAAATCAGCACTCTGGTTTCCCATAGGATTGCAGATTTTTCTGGGTGGAAAAGTTCCCCAACACCTTCCCTGTCTTGATGCACACAAAAATTGAACAAAGATAAAAGTAAGAAAACATTTTCATTGCCTTAATCTATATTGTACCAGGCCTGGGAGTGCTTAAGTCTGCGAAGGGGAAATAAACATGTTCATTTCCAACACCCATTAAACTTCATCTAGATAGACACATTAAAGAATATACAAAAATATACTTTCTTTTTTAAACAGAACGATGGTTAAGCACTTTAGAGCAGTGCCCCACAATTACTACAATGACATTTCCTAACATACAAGTATAAGCTAGTAAAATCTGTAATGAAGATATTCAACATTTTTCAGCAGAGATCAATTTAAGAAATGTGTGGGCTTTGTTCCCACAAACATCTCCACTATTATGTTCCTGGTCTCTGGTCAGTCATGGATCCAGTTCTTGAAGACAAAAAAGCTGTGCATAAAAGGTGTATTCCTAAAACTAACCAAAACTCAAATGTCTTCATATCAGATGACACCAGGAGGAAAGCTTGTTAATGTGTAGGCTTCTCTTGCTCAACTTGTATATCATTTATTCTTTCTTGGGGAACTGCAGCTTTATGGCCACAGACCCTTTTGGCTGAAATCACAGTATGATTAGCAAACAGCAATTGAAGTGACTTTACACAGAAAACACTGCATGTAAAAGTTGAATTGGTGAAATGTCAATTCAAATCAGTTTAAATAGCTCAAGTAAATAACTTTGGACACATAGCAGGTGTTAAACATTTAAGAAGAAGCACGTATGAATGGGATTATTGTCTAGAGTCTGAAACCCTTTCCCTTTCAGTAATCTGAAGGAAAGTGGCCACTCAGCGACACAGCGACAAGAGGTCATGGTCTGCCTGCGAACCTTGTCTTTAAGATTGAATTACACTGCCGGCTTATGCAACAAAACAAACCTCAGTCTTTGAAATGTTTTAAATATTCAGAGGTGGTTAAATCCTCTCCACATATGCCTCACAGCCGGTTTTAAGATTATTAAAGTAGTTCAACATAAATCTCTTTCATTGTAAGTACACCGAAATCTGTCCCCTGTTGGGCAGCATTTCATTGCATCACACATCAATGAACCCAACAATGCTCTGAGCAGATAACCAACCACTGCAACATGGGCAGAGGTTTTGGAAACAAGGAATTTTCTCAGCAGAGAAAGAAGAGGAAGATCAATCGATTTTTAAAAAAGCAATAGCAGTGCCTAAAATGGTAGTTTTTTTAATTCCATGTTTTTACAATCTATTAATCATGGGTTGTGGCTGATAATATGGATTGAAGTGCAATGGATTTCAGTTTTATTACTTTGTGCTTTCGTTTTTGCTAACTTCCTTTAAAAGTAGATCACTGTTTCTTTTCTACCGTAAGTTGTTATTTTTAATGATCTATTTCTACCTGGTGTCACTTCTTTATATAAAATGTCCATCTAAATACTTCATAATCATTTACTGGTCGTACCAATCAATGGAGTTGCACTAGTCAGAGCTATCAAGTTGCCCACAAATCTGCACTAGCTGTCACTGCAAACAGTGTCTGATCTACAATAATTTTACTGTTTATCATGCATTTTCAATAATTCTCTGCGGAAAACACCATTAGCAAGTGAAACTCTGCAGTTGTCACTTTGTGGGCTGGCAAACATGTCCTTATCACAGTGCAACAAGAATCCAAGGTTGTACATGTTGGTATTTGCTCACTTTTACTTTGTTTTAATTTCCTTTAGTTATTTTTAAATAAGGTATAATTTTCTCTCTTGACTGATAACATTTTCATAAAATGCCAATATAATAACATAAGAGGTTTATAAATATTAGGAAAAAAGGAATACATTAATCCATAAGGATGAATATTAGGGTTGAGGCCTGAATTCTGAATTTGAAACATAGAAGCTGTGCAAGAGGCTATCATATATGATTAGGATCACAGCAGCAAAGATAGATGCTATTTTTAGTCACTTTGGCTGTAATTTCCCCGAACCCGGCAGGTCCGGTGTGGCTGGGGTCGGTGGCGGGTTGTGGCCCCGCTGCCGGCTCCAGCCTGCTGTCCAACGTGATCTTATGCTGATTGGGCTTGGTAAGCCTGCCCAGCACATTTCTCGGCCAATTGAAGGAAGCGGTTCTGATGACGTCACTTGATGACGCATCATCAGCCGGTTTCCTTAAACGGAGTATGCACAAATTGATTTTGACAGTTGTGCTGTCAGTGTTCTACAGCATTGAGGTGCTGCAAACACTGACAAGCATTGCACAGAGCTACATGGCTACACCCAGGTTCTCCCATGACTCCCTCCATATGCTTATGGAGGGAGTCACAGCACGCAGGGAGGTTCTCTTCCCTTCCCATGGGTGGAAGAGACTTCCCCAGGAGGTCAATGCAGCCTGGTTGCACATTGCACAAGTCCAATTGTGGTAATTACAGAGGAGTTTCCCTGCTGTCTGCCACAGGGAAAGACATCGCAAGAATCCTCCTCAATTGCCTTCTCCCAGTGGCTGAAGAGCTCCTCCCAGAGTCGCAATGTGGATTCCTCCCACTAAGGGGCACAATGGACATGATCTTCACCACGCGCCAATTACAAGAGAAATGCAGGGAACAGCGCCAACTGTGGTAGATGGCCTTCTTTGACCTCACAAAGGCCTTTGACACTGTCAACCGCAAGGGATTATGGAGTGTCCTCAAATTCGGCTGCCCTCAAAAGTTTGTCACCATCCTTCGCCTGCTTCACGATGACATGCAAGCCATGATCCTGACCAATGGTTCCATCACAGACCCAATTCATGTACGGCCCGGGGTCAAGCAAGGCTGAGTCATTGCACCAACGCTCTTCTCGATCTTCCTTGCGGCAATGCTCCATCTCACCCTCAGTAAGCTCCCCGCTGGAGTGGAGCTAATTTACAGAACAAATGGGAAACTGTTCAACCTCTGTCGCCTCCAGTCCCGATCCAAGGTTGTCCCTTCCTCTGTCGTCAAATTACAGTATGCAGACGATGCTTGCGTCTGCGCTCACTCGGAGGTCGAACTCCAAATCATCGTTAACACCTTCACCGAAGCATACGAGAGCATGGGCCTTACACGAAACATCCGTAAGACAAAGGTCCTCTACCAACCTGCCCCGTCACACAGTACTGCCCCCCGATTATCAAAATCCATGACAAGGCCTTGGACAACGTGGACCACATTCCATACCTCGGGGGCCTACTGTCAACAAGGGTAGACGTCGAAGACGAAGTTCAACACCACCTTCAGTGTGCCAGTGCAGCCTTCGGTCACCTGAGGAAGAGAGTGTTTGAAGACCAGGACCTCAAACCCGGCACCAAGCTCATGGTCTACAGTGCAGTAGTAATAACTGTCCTCCTGTATGCCTCAGAGACATGAACCATGTACAGCAGGCACCTTAAAGCACTGGAGAGGTACCACCAATGCTGCCTCCGCAAGATCCTGCAAATCCATTGGCAGGATAGGCGCACCAACGTCAGTGTTCTCGCTCAGGCCAACATCCCCAGCATCGAAGATTTAACTATGCTCGATCAGCTCTGATGGACGGGTCACATTGTCCGCATGCCCGATACGAGACTCCCAAAACAAGTGCTCTACTCGGAGCTCCGACGCGGCAAGAGAGCCCCAGGTGGGCAGAGGAAATGCTTCAAAGACACCCTCAAAGCCTCCTTGAAAAAGTACAACATCCCCACCGACACCTGGGAATCCCTGGCCCAAGACCGTACAAAGTGGAGGAGAAGCATCCGGGAAGGCACCGAATACCTCGAGTCTCTTCGCCGGGAGCAAGTGGAAGCCAAGCGCAAACAGCGGAAGGAGCGCACGTCAACCCAAGCACCCCACCCACCTGCCCCTTCAACCACTGTCTGCCCCACCTGTGACAGAGACTGTAGGTTCCGCATTGGACTCATCAGTCACCTGAGAACTCATTTTTAATGTGGAAGCAAGTCATCTTCGGTTCCGAGGGACTGCCTAAGAAGAAGAAGGTTACACATTGCACAGGAGGTCACAAGCAGGGATGTTGTTAGGAGGACTAGGCTGCAGTGGCGCAAACCTTTCAATGATCTCAGTAGATCATGAAAAGTTACTGCAAAGCCACACTCAACCTCATCCTGTTGTGCCTCTCATCACATCCCCATCACTCTGCCTCCTCTACCCCATTCCTGCACATCCTTACTCACACCAACATACCTTGCACCTCCACCCATCCCTCTCTATCTACATTATCACTTCCCCATCTCAATAGCCACCCCTCACATTCACCCTCATCCTAGTCCAATCATACCAAGTAACAACACACAAGGGTGTTTTAGCCAATGTTCATGTGAACTTTCTGTTAATGTGGTGTCAAACATTGAAATCTTTATTTTCACCACTTTGTGTTCTTGGACAGATCTGTGTGCGCCTTTGGAAGTGGCTTAGTGAGTTGCAGTGAATGGTGGGACCTAACGGTACTGCTCACAATGGTGATGTGTGTGAAATGAATGGCTTGGGCATTGTAGGGATGCTTTATGGTGTTGGTGGTGCCAACCTGGCACATCATGTGGTAGCCAGGGTGTACAGCGCCAAGTGAATTAAATCTGGCTATGTTGAGGCCATCCCTGGCCTCCCGGGCAGCAATGTGGTTGGGTGCTGATGCCCTCTGTCCTGTGCAGCATCAGTTGATTGCGGAGAAGGTTGGTGTTATTGTTGGTGTTGCTGGTATTCCTGATGCTGCTGGTGTTGTGGCTGATCGTGGTGGGATTCTGAGGACCAAGGTGAGATTTTTTCAAGGACACCGATGCTGATGCAATAGATGGCAGGTGAATTTGAGATGACAGAAGCGATCTGTCAATGGTGAGAGAGGTTGTTCCAATGAGGTGACGCTGGATACAGAGTTTACTCCAAACACTTGCAACCTGCATAAAGCTCAACCTGTCTTCCAAATGCAGTAAGCAACAGCTTCTGACCTTGGAAAGTGAACAGCTATGAGATGAGAGCTTTTATAGTCCATTTGCAGCTGTCAAGTTAAGAAATGATCCCATGATGACACAGCTCCCAACCTGCTTACCTGACGTGAACCCCGAGCTGCGTAGAACCTATGAGCGAACTCTTAAAATTTAAAGGTGAGCTTAAAATAGTTTTTAAGTGGCTCTTAACAAGCTCTTTATCATCTAAATTGTCTCCCCCGCCGCTTGGAGTTGAGTCTGCTCAGTGATGACTGACCTGACATCTGGAAAACTAACATGGTAGCGGGTTGAGAGTGAGTTCACTACCCGCAGTCAAAAAAAAATTCACACCCGACCTGCCACCAAACGTGCCTGCTGACCCCCTGAAAAATCCCCCCCTTTATCTTAAAAGGTAGACCTGTTAATATCATAGAGAGGGCCATTATGATGTGTATGCACCCATCCAATGCTGGCATTCAAGTGGGGAGCAGGACTTGTAATTTGTTGACAGTGATGGATATATCTGATCCCTTCTAGTTTAGAGGAAAGATGGTTGTTGTGTCTCCTTGTGTTCTTATACTATAAATAATACAGACACTTTTAGCTCATTTTAGTTACTGCTTTTACTAGCTGTATTCTTGCCTTCTTTCTGTGCTGTCGCATGGTGCAGAGTGATACACGATGTCCGACGCTGTACTGTGCACTGCCCGTGCACAGTGTGCCACATAGCAATATAACTACACCATACCAAAGTAGTTCCATACCAAAGTAGTTCCATTTAACGATGTGATACTATAACAATGTAACATCCCTCTTTCTCAAAAAACTAAAACATGAAATTTAACAATTTAAATTAACAAATATTGGCCTAGAAATTCAGTATAGCCACTTTTGGGGCGCTAAAGTCGGGCGCCGCTAAAGTTTGCGCCAGGCGCAAAGTCGCGCCCCCTTTGCCAATATTCAGTCGCATCACCCCAAGAGGTTGCTGCTGCACTAAAACAGGCGATGCATGACTATCTTTAGGCGCTAAGCCGGCGGTGCTGAGCGATATCCCCGAGGCCGGGCGCAGCGCCGGTGCGGCGAGTTCTTGATTGACGGCAGACACTCTGGCGCCGGTCAGCTCTTAAAGGGGGAGGGTGGATTTGTTTGCCTGCCACGCCCTGCACACTGCAGCCCTCAACCTAGGCCTGACCACTTCAGCTTCACCTGCACAACGCCCAGGGCTATGGAGAAGGCCAGGGAGAGAGCGCAGCGCTTCAGCGACGGTGACCTGAGGCTGCTGGTTGGCGGAGTGGAGCGCAGGCACCATGTTCTGTTTCCAGAAGGTGGCAAGAGGCCGCTGCCCAGCGCCTACCGGAAAGCCTGGAGGGAGGTCTCCAACAGGGTGTCTTCCAACAGCGTGGTTGCCAGGACTCCTGTGCAATGCCGGAAGAAGTTCAACGACCTCACTCGGGTTGTCAGGGTGAGTACCCTTTCCAGTGTCCTCCTCATCCTTGCATGTGCACCTCACTTTATGGGCAAAGGGACCTGAAAGCACTAATGGCCAGCCCTCATCCAGCAGCTATGGGACTGGCATGAAAATCACTTGCACATTCAGCACTTTACACACTGTACAAGCTCTTCGACCATGGGAGGCAGTGCAGACAAGATCAGGGCTACACACTGTTCAAGCTCTTCGACCATGGGAGGCAGTGCAGACAAGATCAGGGCTACACACTGTTCAAGCTCTTCGACCATGGGAGGCAGTGCAGACAAGATCAGGGCTACACACTGTTCAAGCTCTTCGACCATGGGAGGTAGTGCAGACAAGATCAGGGCTACACACTGTTCAAGCTCTTCGACCATGGGAGGCAGTGCAGACAAGATCAGGGCTACACACTGTACTTAGAGGCCGTCCTTTCTCTTGCAGGCCAAGGTGGTGCACAACCGGCGCAACCGAACTGAGACCGGGGGAGGCCGTCCTGACCTCAAAGAGCTCTCTGACCTCGACCAGCGTGTGGAGCGCATTATGGCAGGCCGGCTGATTGGCCCCGTCGCCAGTGGAGATGCCGACCCTGTTCTGGGCACCAATGGTAAGGGCATCACCTTTTGGACCTCTCTCGTTCCACTTGCGCATGAGATCACCATCCTTTGCCACTGTCCGACCAATGCGGTGAATGGCAGCACTCATGCCTCCCTCGCTGCCGCCCTGTCCTCACTCTAAAGCTACTCTTGTGCCTTCCTGCTTTCAGATGGTGAATCGCCAGGTGAGGAGGCGGGCCCTCAAGCTGCCACTGTCAGCCCTTCGGAAGACAAGGAGGTGGAAGAGGAAGCCGGCCCATCAGTGCCACCCTCAGCCGCGCCAGCCCATGGCGATGTAGGGCACACGCCTTCCCTGGAGGGGAGCCGGGGGGAAGGGTCGGAGGAGAGTGAAGCTCTGGGGCCCAGCGGCCTGCAGCAACGTGGGAGGGGTGGGGAAGCTCGGCGGACTTCTCCCCAGAGGGTGAGTGCGGCCTCCAGTCCTGCGACAGTGAGCGCAGAGGAGGTGCGCCTCCTAGAGGAAATGGCCGTCCAGGCTGAGCGCAGGCACACTGAGCTCATGGCTGCAGTGGCAAGGATGCCTGACTCCATAGAGTCTCTGTCAAGGAGTGTGCAGCAATTCGGAGCAGCACAGGCCAGGAGTCTGCAACAATTCAGTGCAGCACAGGCCAGGAGTCTGGAACAATTCAGTGCAGCACAGGCCAGGAGTCTGCAGGACTTCGCGGCAGCACAGTCGGCTTCTAGCCAAGTGCTCAGTCGTGCCGTCCATTCACTGGCTGGTGTCATGCGGACACAGACCAGGGCCACACGGGCACTAACTGCTGCCACCCTCGCTGGATCAGCCAGGCATCGCCAGGGCACCCGCCGCGCAGCAGCAGCCCAGCAGTCTGTCCTTCAGCTGTTTGCTGCGCATGCTGCAGTGCTGGCCCGTGCGAGTGCCACTGTATCAGGCGACCAGCGAGCGCCTGCGATCTGCCAGGTTGGCACCATTCCTGCAGCCGTCACTGCCGCTCCGCCATTGCAGCTGCCACGAGCCGCTGGGCAGACTGCTGCCGCCCAGCCAGAGTTGGAGCAGTCAGCAGCCGGCCACTCCAAGGCCAGAGCTGGTGCAGGCCGACCCCCAAGGGCATCTGCCGTCACGCCATCTGCCCCTCAGCAGCCTTCCCCCAGCCTTGCTGCAGCCACTGGGCTCCCATTGAGGAGGAGCTGCAGGGCGGGTAGGGGCCAGTCACGGATGCGAAAGGCATCGCCCTTGCAGGGCAAAAAGTAGAAGGTATGCTCAAATGCCTGTTGTGTTTTTGTAAGGCCGAGACTGGTGTCTTTCTTTCTTTTTGTAAGGCCGAGACTGGTAGTTTTGTGTTTTTGGACGGGCCTTCTCCACATGAGCATGTAATGTGGGAAGGGCAGAGGTTTTCAATAAATTATTGTGGTTAATTTGCAGTGTGCATGGTTTTTTGGTTAAGTCCTGGTTGCCCTGCTCGGCTGAGGGCTTGTGGAGCGGCTACATTCATCTGCCGACATTGGCACAAGCCATTCCCTGAGAGGGGGCCTAGAACCAACGTTCAATAAGCCGGCGACGGGCGGCCCTTGCACTTTGTGCCTCCCTCCTGTGCTGGTCCTCCTCCTCCTCCTCCTCCTCCTGAGGTGGTCCTCCAATCTCTGGTGGCAGTGGCTGAGTCCTGCGGATAGCCAGGTTGTGCAGCAGCAGATGACCACGAAATGGGAGACTCGCTCCGGCGAATATTGTAGGGCTCCACCGGAACGTTCCAGACAGCGGAACCATTGCTTCAGGACGCCGATTGTTTGTTCGATGATGTTCCTGGTCGCTTGATGGCTCTCGTTGTATGCCTCTTCAGCAGGGGTGCTGGGCGCATGGAGCGGGGTCATCAGCCAGGTACACAAAGGATAGCCTTTGTCCCCGATAAGCCATCCTCGTGGGTGAGGCTGTGCCTGGAACATGTCTGCCACAGAAGTCTGTCGCAGGATGAAGGCATCGTGGCTGCTGCCTGGAAAGCGGGCATTGACAGCTAGGATGAGCTGCCTGTGGTCACACACCAGCTGGACGTTCAGCGAATGGTAGCCCTTCCGGTTGCGGTAATCCTCGGCATTCTCCAGAGGTGCCCGCAAAGCCACATGCGTGCAGTCAATGGCGCCCTGCACCATGGGGAAGCCCACTAATGCTGCAAAGCCCATTGAACGCTGTTGCTGCTTGGCAAGGGCCATGGAGAAGGAGATGAACTGACGTCTCCTTTGGAAAAGGGCATTGGTCACCTGGCGGATGCAACAATGCACGGCGAACTGGGAGATGTTGGCAATGTCCCCAGCAGCGGATTGGAAGGAGCCGGTGGCATAGAGGTTGAGAGCCACCGTCACCTTCACTGCCACCGACAGAGACGTCCTGCTCCTCAGCTGTGGCTGCAGATCACCGGCAAGCAGCTGGCAGATCTCTGTGACCACGTCCCTTCTGAATCGCAGCCTCCGAACACACTGCTCTTCAGACATGTTGAGATAGGAGAACTGCTGGCGGTATACCCTGGGTGGGTAAGGCCTCCTTTGCCGACGCCTGTTGCCCCCTCTCCGTCTAGCCAGGGCTGCCACTCTCTCACGGCGTCTGTGAGCCCTTTGGATGTAATTGAGAAAGCCAGCGTTGACACCCATTGCAGCCCCCATAATATGTTGGCAAACAATGAGATGTCAATGAAGGCAAAGACTAGTGGAAAGCTGTGGCCTGAAGCCAGAAGTACCTGTCCGAGTGTTGGGCCAAAGCAGAAAGCTATCTACCTTGGTCTCTCTCCAAAGATCCGTTTATCAAGAAGGAGTGCTGCGAAATGGCAGCCTTTTATAGTGCAGGAGGAGTGCCCTTTAATTTGCGCCCCCCGCGTCCCGCATCGGCTGAGCACCGTTCCACTCTAACAGTCGCTAGGGGTGCCAGGCGCACAATGGGGCGTTGCCACTGAAGTTCCGGTTCGGGGCGCACAAAGGGCGTTGCACGAGGAAATGACGTCATGATCTGCGCGCGCAGCTGAGCGCGCGCAAAGACTTTCCGCCGCCGCTAAATCTCTAGTGAAGTTGGGGCGAGGCGCAGATCGCGCTGCGCCCGGGCGCTAGCCGCCTAGCCGCTAGACATCTACTCCTCCTAAGGCACTAACGGCTGGCGCAACCAACTGAATTTCTAGGCCATTATATCTAAACTATTATTATCAACTACAAAGAATTGTGAGTTTTTTTTTATTCGCGATATCGCTCAGGTGGTTGGATGTTGTCCCTCCATCTTGTGGATTTGATGGTGACCATTCCTCTCTGCGGTGTTTTGGTGTGTTCCGCTCTCGTTGTTGTTGTTGCTGTCGCCTTTGGAGTTGGAGTGTGTATGCTCGTGGTTGTTTGATTTGTAGCGCTTGTTTCTGGTGTTGTACTGCTTGTGGTAGCTGGTGTTGTCAATGTTGCTGATGTTGTCTGCTGCTTATCCAGTTCAGGTGAAGGTCTGATGTGGAGTCTGTTCCGTCTGTATTGGTTACCAGGTTCAGTCTCTACGAAGTAGGATCTTGGAGTATCAGCTTTTCCAATGACCTTGGCTGGATTCCAGGTTTTCAACACCGGGTCTTGCACATGCACTGATTGTCCATTCAGCAATTCTGGTAGCGTCTTTGCATGTTTATCGTAATATTTGCTTCCTACGATTTGTGCTTCTGCCAGCTTTTGTCTGAAGTCCTCCTGGTCCTGGGGAGGATGTATTTTTGCTGGTAGTGTAGTCCTAAACTTCCTCCCATTCAGCAATTCCGCAGGTGATTTCATGTCTGCTTTCAGTGGTGTTGATCTGAGTGATAGGAGGGCAAGGTCTTGGTCTTCCCCCATCTCACTACTTTTGATGAGAGTTCTCTTGACAGTCTGGATCTGTCTTTCGATGAACCCGTGTCCCCTTGGGAAACGTGGGGATGAGGTTACTATTTTGAACCCATACTTTTCTGCCAGAGCTCTGAATTCACTCGATGTGAACTGGGTTCCATTGTCACAGATTACCTTTTCCGCGAATCCTTGTTCAGCAAACAAGCTCTTTGCAATCCTGGTGGTAGTTGTGGCTCTCAAGTCTTTCATCCTTTTCACAAAAGGAAACTTGGAATAGTAATCTGCCACTATGAGATACCATTCTTGATTGCACATGAAGAGATCTGCCCCAACAGTGTGCCATGGTCTTGACGGTATTTCACTAGGTATCATCTCCTCTTTCTGTTATGCATTTCTGTATTTCTGGCATATACCACATGCAGAGACCATCTGTTCAATATTTTTGTACATGCCTATCCAGTATACAGCTGATCTGGCTCTCAGCTTGCATTTCTCCATTCCCATGTTGCCTTCATGTATGAGATGGAGAAGTTGTGTCTGCATCATCTTTGGCATGATGATCCTCGATCCAGCAAGGAGAATACCGTCTTCTACTGCAATATTGTCTTTAATCGTCCAGTATTGACGAATTGTCGCCTGTACCTGCTGGATTCTCTCTGGCCACCCCTGTATTACTTGTTGTGTGAGTAGTTGCAACTCCTCATCTTTGCTAGTCTCATCTCTGATTTGACTGAGCTCTGTAGAGGTAACATTCACTAGGTGGTGGATTTTTACTGTTAGGCCCTCCACCTCGTGTTTCTCATATGGTGACAATCGAGACAACGCATCTGCTAGCACCATTTCCTTTCCTGGCTTATATTTAAGCCTGAAGTCATAGCTTTGGATCCTTAGAAGTAGTCTTTGCAGTCTTGCAGGTGCTTTGCACAGATTCTTCTTATAGATCTGTTCTAGTGGACGATGGTCACTCTCTATTGTAAATCGCCTGCCATATAGGTATGTATGGAATTTCTCGCATCTGTACACTACTGCTAATCGTTCTCTTTCTATGTTGGCGTATCTCGTCTCGGCTGACATCAAGGCCTTTGATGCGAAAGCTATCGGCTTTCCTTCCTGCACCAGAGCTGCCCCTAGTCCTCTGGTAGAAGCGTCTACTTGCAGAGTGACTGGTTTTCTTCTGTCATAATATGACAGACTTGTTTCTTTGCACAACAGTTCTTTAAGTTGTTTGAAATTCCTTTCGTGTGATTCAGACCACTGATATTCGGCGTCTTCTTTCAATAGCTCTCTGAGATTTGTTGCATGTTCCGACATGTGTGGGATGAAAGAACTCATGTATTGGACCAAGCCGAGGTAACTCCTGAGCTCTTTCTTGTCTTTGGGTGGTTTCATTTCAGCAATCACCGCAATCTTCTCTGGATTTGGCTTGATTCCCTCTGGTGTATAAATCATACCGAAGAATTGGCATTCCTTGACTTTAACTATGCACTTATCTGCATTTAACTTGATGCCAGCCTTCCTGGTACTCTCCATGGCCTCATGTAGGTGCATGTCATGGTCTCTTTCATCTGCTCCATAGATCTGAATATCATCAGCTATTCCTATAGCTCCTTCACAGCCTCTGTATTTCTCGTCTATTTTCTGTTGAAAGATATCTTGACTGACCTTTAGCCCGAATGGTAGCCGCTGGAATTTGTAACGCCCAAATGGTGTGTTGAATGTTGTCAGTGTTGTTGATTCCTCATCCGACTTCACGTTCCAATATCCATTTCTGGCATCTAGTTTTGAGAAAACCTTGGCTCCTGCCAGTGATGGCGTAATCTCCTCTAGCGTTGGGGTGGGATAGTGGTCCCTCTTTATCGCCTGGTTTAGATCTTTGAGGTCCAAACATATTCTGAGACGCCCGTTTGGCTTTTCTCGTACCACAATTGAGTTTACCCAGTCTGTGGGTTCAGTGACCTTTACGATCACTCCCTTTTCTTTCATCTCCTTTAGCTTTCTTTCAAGCTTTGTCTTCAGCTCAATGGGTACTTTTCGTGGAGCATGGATAACGGGCTTTACCTCTGGATCGATGGTGATGTGGTATTGGAAATCTCCGAAACATCCCACTGTATCATCGAAACATTCCGGATACATGTCTATCAAGTCTTTTTTACTCTTGATTTGTGGGCAGTTCTCCAGTGGGGTGTTGCTGTCTATCTTCAGTGGCGTTTCCGTCAGCTCATGATGCACTGAGATCAATCTCAACTTCTCGCAGCTGTTTAATCCCAGGATCGCTGGCCCCTCAGTGTCAGTGACATAGAACATGCAGTTGATGTTCTTTCTTTTATGTGTCCCTTTCATAAAGGTTATTCTGAGTTGTTTAATCTCATTCCCCCCGTATGCTGTCAGCGTGACATTACTTGTCTTTAAACAACCATTTTTCGGGTAGCCATCTTCTCTCAGGTTTTCGGGAAAGATCTGCTGGTACAGTCTCAATGGCAGAATGTTGCTCTGAGCCCCTGTGTCCAGCTTCAACTTTAAGTTGATGGTTTTGGGCCCACCTTTGACCTTTTTTTTGATTTGGATGATGGTGTGCAATTCTCTCCTCTGAGTATTTTCCGCTCTGGACATCTCGTGAAGCTGTATCTTTATGGTTTCGATGTTTAGTGCATTGTCGTGATCATCATCATCATCCTGCTCATCCATGGCATGGATATTGTGTTTCTTTCTCTGGTTCTGCTGTCCACCTTTGTTTTTGATGTATGTTCCTTCTTTCTTCGTTCTA
Source organism: Somniosus microcephalus (assembly GCF_052327205.1). Taxonomy (NCBI): domain Eukaryota; kingdom Metazoa; phylum Chordata; class Chondrichthyes; order Squaliformes; family Somniosidae; genus Somniosus; species Somniosus microcephalus. The sequence goes on along the minus strand of NC_140987.1, from coordinate 175,853,434 downwards.
CACCTCTTTTCCCAGTGGTTTAGTTTGCCACATGCATTGCAGCTTGTTCCATATGCTGGACATTTCCTCTTGCCTGTGTAATCGTGTGGTCTTCCACAATTTCTGCACATATTTCCCCCGTTGTCATGTGCATGTCTTTGTGTGTTGTACTTTTCTCTCACTGCATTCACTCTGTTGTCCGTCTCAGAAGCCATCCGCGTGTCAGCCGTTTGAGAAATCAGCGTTTTCATTTGCTGCTTCATGGCTTCATGAGCTCTCGCAGTATCTACAGCCTCTGTTATTCTGAGCTTTTCTTTTCCTAGCAGGGCTTTTTGTACCTCTACATGTGCTGACCTCCATATTAGCTGGTCCACAAGCCTTTCTTCCATTTCCTTAAATTTACACTTGCTGGCTTCATTTCTCAGCCTTGTCAGGAAATTGTCAGCTGTTTCACCGGGTTCCTGTCTTAGACTCTGGAATTAGTATCTGTGTATACGGTGATTGGATTTAGGCTCTAGATGGTTGCTGAATTTATCAAAAATTGTCGCAGGGTTTTCCTTTTCCTCTTCAGTCAAACTCCAGCTATTATACAAATCTAGACCTTTTTCTCCCGTCCACAACAGAATGTAACTAACCTTTTCCTCGTTGGTAGCGCCCTTCAGGAAGCTTTTGAATGTAAGCTCACATTTCTGTTTGAACTTGCGGAATGCTTCTACTATATAGTCGGCTTCCCAGTTCATGAGGGGTTGCATTTGCACAGTCATCATTTTAGTTTCCCGTACGATTCACTCTCAAATCACCGCACACATCGGCACTCACAATCAGCTCATAAAATCACTTTTCGTCTTATTCGTAGTTCGTATAGCACAATTTTGTACTCACTTATACCGCTGCCACCATGTTGTGTCTCCTTGTGTTCTTATACTATAAATAATACAGACACTTTTAGCTCATTTTAGTTACTGCTTTTACTAGCTGTATTCTTGCCTTGTTTCTGTGCTGCCGCATGGTGCAGAGTGATACAAGATGTCCGACGCTGCACTGTGCACTGCCCGTGCACAGTGTGCCACATAGCAATATAACTACACCATACCAAAGTAGTTCCATTTAACGATGTGATACTATAACAATGTAACAATGGTCAAATAGACTCAACTTTCCTTCTGACCCGAAATGTACGGATCTATCCCCCAACCAAACTCATAACTAAAACTGCTGCATTAGCAATTAAAAGTAAAGAAGTCAATTTTGTCATTTCACCTACATGAGTAAGAACTGCTGTCACTTCAGTTTGGGTATTGTGCCTTAAAATGTAGCCTTGGAATTGGAAATCTAATACCTTGGACACACTGAAACTGAATTTTGAATTTACCCCTAATTTTCTTCCTAATGAGTATTTAGATAGGTAAGCTAGACTCTCCCGTTTTCAAATTATCCAAATCCAAAATTTGGAAAAGAAATGGAATAATGGTCCCTGAGCAAAGTTGTGGAGAAGACAGCTACCTTTGATTTTCAGTGAAGCAAATGGGCCTGATATTGCGGTAGAAATAACGGTGAGGCTAACAGAACTCACCGTTATTAAAGAGTAAATCGGACAGCAACTTCTGGTGACCACAGATGCGCAGTTAAATGTGAAAATCAGGAAGTTGCTGTCTGAGTTTCCCTGCTCCTCCAAAAGCTGCTGTATAATGGTATCTTGCTGAGAGACCCGCCATTGAAATACTTGGAATGACATGATGTTGCTGTACTTACCTGATATATACAAACGAAACACATCAGAAAAAGTTAGGCTTTGTTCATTCCAGTGTAAGTCATTTTTAACAGCGTGATAAGTCTTAATTACTGCCAAACAATCTCTCTGGCACTGAAAATTAACTTTTACAAGTGTGGAGTCTCATTCCTTCAGATTTTAATTATTATTGGAGATTTAAAAAAATAATTTTATTTACTTTTTCTTTCTGTCTCCTTTATACTTTCTCTTAATCCAATCTTTCTTTCCCTCTCTTTATTCTGCTCCAGTGCAAAAATTCCATAGAAAGTCTGTAGGCAAGTGCGAGTGCAATGAACGGCTGGAGCTGTTTGTTTGCCGTTGAGAGCAAAACCCGACCCATTGTCTCAGGTGCATAGTTCTCATTAATTGGCAGGAAAGTGGACACTTTGGATGCATAATTTCGATAACCACCATTAATTTGTAACTAGCTAAGGATGCTGAAAAAGCCTTGCAATTTGTACAGTGAGGGTACCTCACTGTTACTTTGAGAAATTTGCATTGTGTTCCAATTTCATAAATTGGGTGAAAAAGTTAGCTCAGGAATCTATAAAGTAAGCAGATATGAGTAAAGCATGTCCTAAAAGAACACTTCAACGTCAATCTGTCTAATGCTCACCAATGGCCATTTAAGTCTCAGCTATGCCAATAGAGGGAAACATGTTGAAAATGTCTATAATGTACCTGAGCCATATAGGAAATGCCCTGGAAACCTCCAAGAAATAGATGAGGCTGCAGTAAATATTGTTGGAGCTTCATATACTTTGGAATTACACCTGGAGACAGGAGGTTAGCAGATGCTATTCTGATATTCAGAAATGAGGGAGATGTGAATCTGCAAATTATAGATCAGTTAATTTAACATCAGCATTGGAGAAATTGCTTGAGAGCGTTATGAGATGCTCTCAGTAATCACCAAAAATGCACAAATGCCATAAAGAGTAGTCAGCATGGATTTAGAAGCAATAGGTTATCCCTCACTAATCTGATGGAATTCCTTGAGATGGTAATTAAACTAGTTAGTAAGGGATATCCAGTGGCAAAAAAATTACTTGGATTTTTAAAAGATATTTGATGATGTCCCTGTGTGAGATTTTAAAGAAGGTTAAGGCTCAAGGAATTAATACCAAATTAAAAAGCAGTGTTAGAAAACTAGTTTGGCATTATGAAGCAAAATAGAAATGGAAAAAAAACTCTGCTCAGGTGGGGTGGGGAAGAGCTAGTGACGAATAGAGTCTTGAAGGACTGTGTTCTTCATATCCTACTATCTATCAACAATTAGCGAGAGAATTCTTTTTAAGCTGTAAGATTTTCTGATGATATACTAAGTAATTGTCAAAATATAAGGTAGTTAACTATTAGTCAAAGAGACCAGGGCCAATGAGTTAAGGGAATAGCAGATGGATTTCAATATAGCTATGAATGTAAGAAATGCATATTCAGTGGTAACAGGATAAAAATGTACAAACAGGTAGATGGATTTAAAAAGGAAAGGGATTTGATTGTAATTACTGTTCACTGAAAGTTTCCAGTCAATCTTAAGCTATCATCAACAAAACTAATCAAATGCTAGGATACAACTCAAAGTTACTTGACAACAAAATCAAAACAAATTATTCTAACCTTGTAGAGATCACTGCTGATGGCACATTTTAAACACTGCACCCAACTTTGGTTACCTACTTTTGAGAGGAGATTGATATGCTAAGAAACTTCAAGTGCAATTTGAGATTAGAAGTGGACTTGCGAGGAACGATAATGCGGTCCCAGACAAATGGCACCAGGAGCGCTGCTCCGCAGGCAATGAATGCGCTGGTAGTGCAGACAGATCACATCACCAGATAATGTGAGGTCAGCCAATTTACTTTTCGGTGTAACACACGGTACACAGACCCCAAAAGGATCTTGAGCAGCAGCTCTTAAAGGTCTGTTTCTTACTCTTAAAGCTGTCCTACTACTAAACAGATGCTGAAATGGTTGAAAAAAGACAAGACAACAGAACAGCTTCATTTAATAAAGGTGCTTTAATCATAGTGCTGTAGGAGCTCCTTTTCACGGTAGTGGGCAACCCTCCAGTGAAGGACACTGTCAAAGGTAAATGGACGGAAGTGAAAGAAAGGTGTCCGCAGCATCTGGGAGCGGGTCAGAAAGAAATTTGATGGCCTCGGGAAAGTTGCCAAGGTGAATGAAGCTTCCATTTTGCTTTCTTTCAAAATATTACCATATACTGTATCTTGCCAGCACCTCGCTGTTAGATTGTTATTGTAACACAGATGGACAATGAATAGCACTCTGGCAACTGCTCATGTACTTTCCATAAGAACATAAGAACATAAGAAATAGGATCATGGCTGATCTTAGGCTCAAAGCCACTTCCCCGCCCGCTCCCCATAACCCTTCACTCCCTTATCTTGCAAAAATTTGTCTATCTTCACCTTATGTATTTAATGACCCAGCCTCCACAGCTCTCTGGGGCAGAGAATTCCATAGATTTATGACCCTCTGAGAGAAGAAATTCCTCCTCATCTCAGTTCTAAAAGGGCGACCCTTTATTTTAAAACTGTGGCCCGCATTCCACGATTTCCCCACGAGGGGAAACATCCTCTCTACATTTACCTTGTCGTGCCCCCTCAGTATCATATATGTTTCAATAAGATCACCTCTCATTCTCCTAAATTCCAATGAGTATAGGTCCAGCCTGCTCAACCTTTCCTCATAAGTCAACCCCCTCATCTCTGGAATTAACCTAGTGAATCGTCTCTGAACTGCCTCCAATGCAAGTATACCCTTTCTTAAATAAGGAGACCAAAACTGTACACAGTACTCAAGCTGTGGTCTCACCAATACCCTGTACAGTTGTTGCAGGACTTCCCTGCTTTTATACTCCAACCCCTTTGAAATAAAGGCCAACATTTGCCTTTTTGATTACTTGCTGTACTTGCATGCTAACTTTAGCATTTTGTAATCTCTCTCCATTTAAATAATAATTTGCTTTTTTATTTTTCCTGCCAAAGTGTATAACCTCGCACTTTCCCACATTATACTCCATCTGCCAAATGTTTGCCCACTCACTTAACCTGTCTATATCCCTTTGCAGGTTCTTTGACTCCTCTGCACAGCTTGCTTTCCCACCCACCTTTGTATCATCCGCAAACTTGGCTATATTACACTCGGTCCCTTCATCCAAGTCATTAATGTAGATTGTAAATAGTTGAGGACCCAGCACCGATCCCTGTGGCACCCCACTAGTTACTGTTTGCCAACCAGAAAATGACCCATTTATCCTGACTCTGCTTTCTGTTAGTTAGCCAATTCTCTATCCATGCTAATATATTACCCCCAATTCCGTGAGCTCTTATCTTATGCAGTAACCTTTTATGTGGCACCTTATCGAATGCCTTCTGGAAATCTAAATAGACCACATCCACTGGTTCACCTTTGTCCACCCTGCTCGTTACCTCCTCAAAGAACTCCAGCAAGTTTGTTAAACATGATTTCCCTTTCATAAAACCATGCTGACTCTGCTTGACTGCATTATGATTTTCCAAATGCCCTGCTACTGCTTCCTTAATGAAGGACTCCAGCATTTTTCCAACGACAGATGTTAGGCTAACTGGTCTATAATTACCTGCTTTCTGTCCTCCTCCTTTCTTAAATAAGGGTCTTATATTTGCGGTTTTCCAATCCGCTGGGACGTCTCCAGAGTCCAGGGAATTTTGATATATTGCAACCAATGCATCCACTATCTCTGCAGCCACTTCTTTTAAGATCCTGGGATGCAGGCCATCTGCTCCAGGGGACTTGTCATCTTTTAGTCCCATTATTTTACCAAGTACTATTTCCTTAGTGATAGTGATTGTCTTTAGCTCCCCCCTCCCTGTGGCCCTTTGATTATCCATTATTGGGATGTTGTTAGTGTTTTCTACCGAGAAGACAGATACAAAATATTTGTTCAGCGTCTCTGCCATTTCCCCGTTCCCCATTATTAATTCCCCAGTCTCATCCTCTAACGGACCAATGTTTACTTTAGCTACCCTCTTCCTATTTATATATCTGTAGAAGCTCTTAGTATCTGTTTTAATGTTTCTTGCCAGTTTACTCTCATAATTCGTCTGCTCTCTCTTTATTATATTTTTAGTCATCCTTTGCTAGTTTTTAAATATTTCCCAATACTCTGGTCTCCCACCAATCTTGGCAACATTGTATGCCTTCATTTTCAATTTGATACCATCCTTGACTTCCTTAGTTAGCCACGGATGTTGCTCCCATCTCTTAAAATCTTTCTTTCTCACCGGAATATATTTTTGTTGAGAGTTATGAAATATCTCCTTAAATGTCCGCCACTGCATTTCAACTGTCTTACCCTTTAATTTATTTTTCCAGTCCACTTTAGCCAGTTCTGCCCTCATGCCACTGTAATTGCCTTTGTTTAAGATCAGGACACTGGTTTGAGATACAACTTTCTCACCCTCCAACTGAATTTGAAATTCAACCATGCTATGATCACTCTTTCCTAGAGGATCCTTTACTATGAGATCATTTATTATTTCTGTCTCATTACATAGTACAAGATCCATGATAGCCTGCTTCCTGGTTGATTCCATTACATACTGTTCCAGGAAACCATCCCGGATGCACTCTATGAACTCCTCCTCAAGGCTACCATGGCCAATTTTATTTGTCCAATCAATGTGGAGATTAAAATCACCCATGATTATTACCATATCTTTTTTACAGGCCTCCATTATTTGTTGATTTATACTCTGTCCAACAGTATTGCTACTGTTCAGGTGCCTGTAGACTACGCCGACCAGAGACTTTATCCCTTTTTTATTTTTTTTACCTCCACCCAAACCGATTCTACACCTTGATCTTCTGAGCCAATATCACTTCTCACCACTGCACTGATCCCATCCTTTACCAACACAGCCACCCCACCTCCCTTTCCTTTCTGTCTATCCTTCCGAAATGTCAAGAACCCTGGAATATTCAGTTCCTAGCCCTGGTCACCTTGCAACCACAGGCAGGATTTTCATTGGGCTGTGGAGGCGGGATTGGAGGCATGTGGGTAGGTTAAAATCCTGAAATCGGGGGGCACGAACCCATCCTGACCCAACCTGCCTCCTTGCCAGTTTCAAAGGAGGCGGATACCCGACCTGTGCTGGGACCCGCCTCCCCGAGGCGGGAAGGGGATTAGTGCAAATGAACTGCCTGTTAACAGGTAGTGAACAGGCAGTTTTTAGCCTAATCCCTATTTTTATTGCTGAAATGTGGGATTCCCGACAGCTCCAAACCATGCCAAGTTAGTGAGGCGGACCGTCGGGCTGAAGGGCTTAGAGGGTTCGAGATGTTCAGTGTTCAGGTGAGTGATGGGTGCATGAGTGCAAAGGTAAGTGTGTTTGGTGTGTGTAAAGTGTTTAAAGAAGTTTAACTTACCTTTACTTACCTTTACAGCCTTCCTTCCTTCAGGTCTCAGGAGTCCCTCATCTCACTGGCACAGAAAGCAGAATGGCCGCGAGCTGTCAAAAGTTGCAGCATTCAGCTCTCTGTTCTGGAGAGATCTCTAAATCAGCCTGAGAGGAAGGAATTAACTTGGAGTACAGATTGTCAGTGTTTGACAGCTGCAAAGAGCTGTCAAACACTGATATTTCATCTGTCAAAAGCTCTTGACAGATGAAATATCAATCTGTGACATCACCTGTTGCCGGGTGGCCCTTAATTGGCCTGCTGGGCGGACTCAACAAGGCCAATCAAGTGAAAATTGCGTGGGTTGGCCACAACTTGATGGAGGCGGGACTACAACCCCAAAAGTTGTAGTCCCGTCTCCTACACACCTCCAGAATGAAAATTCAGCCCCACGTCTCTGTAATGGTGATCAGATCATACACATTTGTATCTATTTGTGCCGTCAACTCATCTATCTTGTTGCGAATGCTGCGTGCATTCAGATATAGAGCTTATAACTTTGTCTTTTTACCATTTCTCCTTGTTCTCCTTGTTTTGGCCCCATTTTCTGTTGCACTCTTATTTTTAAACCTTCTGTCCCTTCCTGTCACACTCTGGTTATTATTTCCCCCATCTCTATCCTGCTCTATTGCTTTCTCATTTCTCATTGACTTTTTAAATTCCCACTCACCTGGATCCTACCCTCCCCCCACCACACAATTTAATTTAAAGCCCTCTCTACAGCCCTAGTTATTCGATTCCAAACAGAACAGCTTCCTCTTATCCCAGTACAGGTGCCAATGCCCCACAAATCGAAACCCATTTCTCCCACACCAGTCTTTGAGCCACTCGTTCATTTCTCTGATTTTATTTACCCTATGCAAATTTGCTCGTGGCTCAGGTAGTAATCCAGAGATTATTACCTTTGTGGTTCTGCTTTTTAATTTAGCCCCTAGCTGCTCATATTCTCTCAGCAGAACCTCTTTCTTTGTCCTACATATGTCATTGGTGCCTACGTGGACCATGACAGCTGGATCCTCCCCATCCCACTCCATGTTTCTCTCCAGCCCAGAGGAGATGTCCTTAACCCTGGCACCAGGCAGGCAACACAGCCTTCGGGACTCACGCTCTCGGCTGCAGAGAACAGTGTCTATCCCCCTAACTATACTATCCCCTACAATATTTCTTTTTACTCCCCCACTTGAATGGCTCCCTGTACCACAGTGCTGTGATCAGATTGCTCATCCTCCCTGCAGTCCCTGCCCTCATCCACATAGGGTGAAAGAATCTCGTACCTGTTGGACAAGGCTGAGGCTCCTCCATCACTACCTCCTGGATCCCAATACCTGCCTCGCTTGTAGTTAGACCCTCCTGTCCCTGACCATGGGCCAAATTGGAAGTAATTATTCTAGTGGGTCTGACTGCCTCCTGGAACTTAGTGTCCAGGTAATGCTCCCCCTCCCTAATGTGTCACAGTATCTGAATCTCGGACTCCAGCTCATCAACCCTGAGCCGGAGTTCCTCGAGCAGCTAACTGGACCTAGACCTCAATGGTGTCCACCAGCTCCCACATGCAACAACAACACATTGCCTGGTCCCCCAAATCATGTATTTCTTTTAATCTACATCAAGGTACTTAAATTTAGATGCCCAAGTTTGAAAAAAAAGTGAGAAATATAGAAATACGCACCAACCAAACACTTACCTGCTTTCTGGTGATGTCACACTTCGATTACTTTTTACTTCTTTTCACTCACGGGTCCGTTGTATCTCAGTGCCTCCCGCTGCTCCCAAACTCTCACTCTCTCCTGGGCCCTCGCTGTTTTAGTAGCACCGAACTCTCGCTCTCTCCTGGGACCCCACTGTTTAAGTAGCACTGAACTCTCGCTCTCTCCTGGGACCCCACTGTTTTAGTAGCTCCGAACTCTCGCTCTCTCCTGGGACCCCGCTGTTTTTGTAGCTCCAAACTCTCGCTCTCTCCTGGGCTCTCGCTGTTTTAGTAGCACCAAACTCTCGCTCTCTCCTGGGACCCCACTGTTTTAGTAGCTCCGAACTTTCGCTCTCTCCTGGGACCCCGCTGTTTTTGTAACTCCAAACTCTCGCTCTCTCCTGGGCACCCGCTGTTTTGGTAGCTCCAAACTCTCGCTCTCCTGGGCACCCGCTGTTTTAGTAGCTCCGAACTCTCGCTCCCTCCTGGGCTCCCACTGGTTTAGTAGCGCCAAACTCGTGCTCTTTCCTGGGCTCCCATTGTTTCAATAGCTCCAAACTCTCGCTCTCTCCTGGGCTCCTGCTGTTTTAGTAGCTCCGAACTCTCGCTCTCTTCTGTGCTCCCGCTGTTTTAGTAGCTCCGAACTCTCGCTCTCTTCTGTGCTCCCGCTGTTTTTGTACCTCCGAACTCTCGCTCTCCTGGGCTCCCGCTGTTTTTGTAGATCCGAACTCTCGCTCTCTCCCGGGCTCCCGCTGTTTTTGTAGCTCAGAACTCTCAATCTCCTGGGCTCCCGCTGTTTTTGTAGCTCAGAACATCGCTCACTTGGGCTCCCACTGCTTTTGTACCTCCGAACTCTCGCTCTCTCCTGGGTTCCCGCTGTTTTTGTATCTCCGAACTCTCGCTCACCTGGGCTCCCACAGTTTTAGTAGCTCCCAACTCTCATTCTCCTGGGCTCCCGCTGTTTTTGTAGATACGAAGTTTCACTCTCTCCTGGGCTCCCGCTGTTTTTGTAGCTCAGAACTCTCGTTCACCTGAGCTCCTGCTGTTTTTGTACTTCCGAATTCTCGCTCTCTCCTGTTCTCCCACTGTTTTAGTAGCTCCGAACGCTCGCTCTCTCCTAGGTTCCCGCTGTTTCTGTTGCCACGAACTCTCGCTCTCACCTGGGCTCCCGCTGTTTTAGTAGCTCTGAACTCTCGCTCTCCTGGGTCCCCACTGTTTTAGTAGCTCTGAACCCTCGTTATCCTGTGCTCCCGCTGTTTTAGTAGCCCTGATCTCTCACTCTCGTGGGCTCCCGCTGTTATTGTAGTTCTGAACTCTTGCTCTCCAGGGCTCCCGCTGTTTAAGTAGCTCCGAACCCTCGCTCTCCTGGGCTCCCGCTGTTTTAGTAGCTCCGAACTCTCGCTCTCCTGGGTCCCCGGTGTTTTGTTGCTCCGAAACCTCGCTCTCCTGTGCTCCCGCAGTTTTAATCGCTCCGAACTCTCGCTCTCCTGGGTCCCCGATGTTTTGTTGCTCTGAACCCTCGCTCTCCTGTGCTCCCGCAGTTTTAGTAGCTCCGAACTCTCGCTCTCTTCTGGGCCCCGCTGTTTTTGTAGCTCCGAACTCTCGCTCTCTCCTGGGCTGCCCCTGTTTTTGTTGCTCAGGACTCTCGCTCTCTCCTGGGCTCCCGCTATTTTAGTAGCTCCGAACTCTCGCTCTCTCCTGGGCTCCCGCTCTTTTTGTTGCTCCGAACTCTTGCTCTATCCTGGGTTCCTGTTTTTGTTGCTCCGAACTTTCGCTCTCTCCTGCACTCCTGCTGTTTTTGTTGCTCCGAACTCTTGCTCTCTCCTGGGCCGCCGCTGCTTTTGTTGCTCCGAACTCTTGCTCCCTCCTGGGCTCCCGCTCTTTCAGTAGCTCCGAACTCTCGCTCTCTCCTGGGCCCCCACTGTTTTTGATGCTCTGAATTCTTGCTCTCTCCTGGGCTCCCGCTGATTTTGTAACTCTGAACTCTTGCTCTCCTGGGCTCCTGCTGTTTTTGTAGATCCGAACTCTTGTTCTTTCCTGGGCTCCCGCTGTTTTAATAGCTCTGAACTCTAGCTCTCTCCTGGGCTTCCGCGGTTATTGTAGCTCAGAACTCTCACTCACCTGGGCTCCCACTATTTTAGTAGCTCTGAACTCTCGCTCACCTGGGCTCCCGCTGTTTTAGTAGCTCTGAACTCTAGCTCAACTGGGCTCCCACTGTTTTTGTAGATCCGAACTCTCGCTCTCTCCTGGGCTTCCGCGGTTATTGTAGCTCAGAAATCTCGCTCACCTGTGCTCCCGCTATTTTAGTAGCTCTGAACTCTCGCTCAACTGGGCTCCCGCTGTTTTAGTAGCTCTGAACTCTAGCTCAACTGGGCTCCCACTGTTTTAATAGCTCCGAATTCTCGCTCTCTCCTGGGCTCCCACTGTTTTAGTAGCTCCGATCTCTCACTCTCGTGGGCTCCCGCTGTTTTAGTAGTTCCGAACTCTCGCTCTCCTGGGCTCCCGCTGTTTTAATAGCTCCGAGCACTCGCTCTCTCCTGGGCTCCCGCTGTTTTTGTTGCCATGAACTCTCGCTCTCTCCTGGGTTCCCACTATTTTTGTAACTCCGAAATCTCGATCACCTGGGCTTCCGCTGTTTTAGTAGCTCTGAGCTCTTGCTCTCTCCTGGGCTCCCGCTGTTTTTGTACCTCCGAACTCTCGCTCTCCTGGGCTCCTGCTGTTTTTGTAGATCCGAACTCTCGCTCTCTCCTGGGCTTCCGCGGTTATTGTAGCTCAGAACTCTTACTCACCTGGGCTCCCACTGATTTTTTGCTCTGAACTCTCGCTCTCTCCTGGGCTCCCGCTGTTTATGTTGCCACGAACTCTCACTCTCTCCTGGGCTCCCACTGTTTTAGTAGCTCTGATCTGTCACACTCGTATGCTCCAGCTGCTTTAGTTGCTCCAAACTCTTGCTCTCCTGGGCTCCCGCTGTTTTAGTAGCTCCGAACTCTCGCTCTCTTCTGGGCTCCCGCTGTTTTTTTTAGCTCCGAACTCTCGCTCTCTCCTGGGCTGCCCCTGTTTTTCTTGCTCCGAACTCTCGCACTCTCCTGGGCTCCCGCTATTTTAGTAGCTTTGAACTCTCGCTCTCTCCTGGGCTCCCACAGTTTTTGTTGACCTAGAGGGCAGCACGGTGGCATAGTGATTAGCTCTGTTGCCTCACAGCGCCAGGGACCTGAGTTCGAATCCGGCTTCGGGCGACTGTCTGTGTGGAGTTTGCACATTCTCCCCGTGTTTGTGTGGGTTTCCTCTGGGTGCTCCGGTTTCCTCCCACAGTCCAAAGATGTGTGGGTTAGGTTGATTGGCTATGATAAATTGGCCCTTAGTGTTAGGGGGATTAAATACGTGGGGTTACGGGGATAGGGTGGGATATGTGTTGGTGTAGGGGTTACGGGGATCGGGTGGGATATGTGTCGGTGCAGGCTCGATGGGGCGAAATGGCCTCTATCTGCACTGTGGGGTTTCTGTGATTCTGTGATTCTGTGAACTCTCGCTCTCTCCTGGGCTCCCGCTGTTTTAGTAGCTCTGAACTTTCGCTCTCCTGGGCTCCACTGTTTTAATAGCTCCGAACACTCGCGCTCTCCTGGGCCCCCGCTGTTTCTGTTGCCACGAACTCTCGCTCTCTCCTGGGTTCCTGTAGTGTATGTACCTTTTGGAGAGAACTACTTTTACAGCTCCTGTATACTGTAGTACCGGCAGTGACCACACCTGTATATAAGCCTTGCGCATGCCTCTGTACTCCCAGTCTTGAGACTACCCTACTCCAGTAAACACCTGTTGATTGTTAAGTTACAGCATCCGTGTAGTTATTGGAAAACATCATACTCTCAGAATCACGGATCTAACAGTGGCGACGAGGTCGATTCGAATCTACCTGCAACTCTGTATTGCCCTTCAAGGATTCTCTCCGGGAGGGCGGTGGAAGAAAGTCGAGGCCAGAAGCACGGGCGTCGACCACGAGCAACTGCCCAGTCGTCCGGCAGAGAGTGAACATCGCAGGGGAGGCTGTTGAGAGCTGGGCTTGGTTCCTCAGCCATGACGATCCAGCAACAGACTGGCAACAGGTACAGCGCAGACCCTTCCTGGACAGCGGCGGCTGGAGCCGACCGACGGCAGAGAAAAAGCCGAGCAGCGTCGACGGGGTAAGAGAGAGGGTGAAGCGCACAGGGCGCAGCCGGGGGTTGAAAAACAAGCGGCGTCGAGGAAAAACAAAACAGAGAGAGTGAGGGTAAAGCAGCAGCCGGGTTCAGGACCGAGCGGCGGAAACGGGAAAGGCGCACAGGAAAACGCGCAGAGCACAGCCAGAGCTCAAGGGCTGAACAGTGTCCACAGGGAGAAGAAGGGAGAGCGCGGGAGACGCCATTGAACCGCGGAGAAGGAGGAAGAGCGCGGAAGACGCCATTTTTAGAGCTGCAGCGGAGAAGAAGGGCGAGCGCGGGAAGAAAGGAAAGTGCGGGAGATGCCATTTTGTGCCAGCGGAGAAGAAGGGGGAGTGCGGGAGACGCCATTTTTGACAGTTAAATCACAACCAGGGATGCCGAAGAGTGGCAGTATCTCTACGTTCGACAATGAAGTCGAAGATTGGGCAACATATGTGGAACACATTGAGGTGTACTGCAGGGCGAATGAAGTGCCAGATGCTAGGAAAGCACTGGTTTTGTTAAATTCCATGGGTGCAAAAACTTATGGCTTACTGCAAAACCTAATAACCCCAGAGAAGCCCGTGGATAAGAATTTCAAAAGCATAGTAGAAATCCTACAGGACCACTTAAACCCCACACCGCTGCTGATAGCAGAAAGATTTAAGTTCCACAAAAGGAACCAGCATAAAGACGAAAGTAATGCTGAGTACTTAATGGAACTGTGCAAGCTATCAAAACACTGCCAGTTTGGAGTGGGACTAGCAGATACATTAAGGGACAAGTTTGTGAGTGGGCTTCAAAGTGAAGGAACCCAGAAACGGCTTCTATCAGAAAAGGATCTTACGCTGGACAAGGCTTTCAGCATGGCAGTATCACACGAAGCAGCCGTAAGGGGCGCTGCAGAGATACAACGGAGACCGCAAGAATATGGCACCAATGAAATGTCATATGGAACAGTGAAGTGTTATCGCTGCGGCAGAACAACAGACGACCAGAAGGATTGTTGGTTCAAGGACCAAGTGTGCAGACAGTGTGGAAAAGCAGGACACATAGCAAGAGTCTACAGGTCAGGGAAGAAAACCAACAGCAAGAAATCTCCACAGGAGAAGTACAAAAAGGTACATAATATTACGTCCGTGAATGATTGAGACACGGACAGCAGGAGCTGAACAAAACAGGTCTTTACTGATGGAAGTCAATAGTGAAACTGAAAACAAAAGTGGCTCACTAGTGCCTTTTATACAGGGGTGGTCACTGCCGGTACTGCAGTCTGAGACCAGTTATTCTCTTAAAGGTACATACACAACAATTCCTCCCCTTTTAGATAAACAGTACATAACATTCATTTAACAACTAAAATATAACTAATTACAACACAATTACGGTTGCTAGATACATTGGTTAAGTTTAAGCAATTATAAGTTCAGTCTTTGAGGAGGCTTCCTGATTCTGTCTGGATAACGCCTCTTTGGGGTATCAGGTTCTTCTGGCAATGTTGAGTCGGGATCAATGTCGTTGTTTGGTTCATCTGCTTCCAATATTGCCGTCTCTGCGGTAGCTGCAATTGGTACGTCGATTTCATTACCAGGTGTATCAGATCATGGTGTGGAGTTGACGTTTACCATTGACTCTAGAATCTGGTCAGCGTGGCATCTTACAATGCTCTCCCCAACGTCCACAGTATACATGAGAGGTCCTTGCCGTGTACAAATCGTTCCTGGCTGCCATTTCTCAGTGCGGTAGTCCCGGGCCAAAACTGGTTGACCTATCTTAAAACTCCTGGTCGGCCTTTCATTCATATTCTGAAACTGCCTGTTCTCCACATCTCTTCGGACGTTTGGCTTAACCAAATCCAAGCGGCATCGTAGTCTTCGATTGAAGAACATCATGGCTGGAGTTTGGTTGGTAACCGCATGTGTCGCATTCCGGTAGGCAAACAAGAAGTTGTCCACCTTGTGTTGTAGGGGTATATCTTCATTACACATTGCCTTGATAGCCTTCTTGAATGTTTGGACAAACCTCTCGGCCAATCCATTAGTGGCTAGATGATATGGGGCAGATGTGTAATGCTTAACACCATTGTTCTTTAAGAACCTCCGGAACTCTTCAGACACAAACTGTGGTCCATTGTCAGAGCAAATCTGTTCAGGCAGCCCATTCCTGGCGAATATGGTTCGTAAAACTGCGATAGTTTTTTCCGTGGTGGTTGCGGACATTTTTATTACCTCTGGCCACTTTGAATGTGCATCCACTGCAATTAAAAACATCGAGTCCATGAAGGGACCAGCAAAATCAATGTGCACCCTTTGCCATGGAGATGAGGGCCACTCCCATGGATGCAGAGGAGCTTGTGGTGGGGCGTTTTGAACCTTCTGGCATCCTGCACAGCTCTTGGTCATCTCTTCGATTTCTCTATCGATTCCCGGCCACCACACAAACGCTCTGGCTAAGTTCTTCATTTTTACCCCACCCAGATGACCCTCATGAAGCTCATTGAGCACTCTATCCGTCAGCTTAGGTGGAATTACTACTCTGGATCCACACATCAAGGTTCCTCTGCACACTGACAGCTGTTCTCTTCTCGGCGAGAATGCTGGCAGCAGTGGTTCGCCATGTGCTGGCCATCCCTTCACCGTTAAATCATAGACCCGTGATAGTGTCGGGTCATTCCGTGTTTCCTTTTGTATGTTTGCATTCGTCACAGGGAGACATTCGACTATGGTCGAGTGGAATAACTCCATTGGATCCACTGCAAGGTCTTCTTCTTCCACCGTCGGCAACGGTAGGCGTGACAATCCATCAGCATTTCCATGCTGTTTAGTTCCTTTGTACTCGATGTCATATTGGTGTGCCCCTAGGAAAAGAGACCACCTCTGCAGCCATTGTGCTGTTATTATCGGTACGCCCTTCTGAGGGTTGAAAATGGAGATAAGAGGTTGATGATCGGTTAGTAGAGTAACTTTTTGACCGTGCAGGTAGTGATTGAACTTCTTCACCCCCCACACTAGGCTGAGGGCCTCTCTGTCAATCTGGGCGTAGTTACGCTCGGCAGAAGTTAATGAGCGTGACGCAAAAGCTATCGGCCTCTCTAAACCATCAAGGAATTTATGTGACAGTACCGCCCCAATGCCGTAGGGAGACGCATCACACGCGAGTCTGATCGGCAGTGCTGGGTTGTAGTGAGCCAATACTTCCCTTGAAGTGATTAAGTCCTTACTCTTCTGAAAGGCCCGCTTACAATCATCGCCCCATTTCCATGCTACCCCCGTTTGTAGCAGGGCGTTCAGTGGGTGCAGAATTGTCGACAAATTCGGCAAAAACTTACGGTAGTAATTCACCAATCCGAGGAATGACCTCAGTTGCGACACATTTTCAGGCGCTGGGGCCTTAACAACCGCTTCAATATTGTCAGGGGACTTATGTAACCCCTCTTCATCAATCACGTGGCCACAATACGATATCTGTTTCTTAAAAAATTCGCACTTGGGGCGGTTGGCTCGCAGCCCATGTTCCCGTAGTCTAGTGAGCACCTGTTCTAGGTTGTTAAGGTGTTCACTGTCATCTTCACCTGTCACAAGCATGTCGTCCAAGTAACACTGAGTCCCCGGAATCCCTTGCAGGACTTGTTCCATCGCTCTTTGCCATATCGCTGGAGCCGATGCTACTCCGAATACCAATCGATGATACTGGTAAAGACCTTTGTGAGTGTTTATCGTGAGATACTTCCTAGAGGACTCTTCAACCTCCATCTGCAAATATGCTTGTGCTAGGTCAATTTTAGTAAAACGCTTCCCTCCAGACAGTGAGGCGAAGATGTCTTCTATCCTTGGAAGAGGATATTGTACTGTGTGAAGGACTGGGTTCTCCGTCACCTTGAATTCCCCACAGATGCGAATCTTCCTTGGCTCCCCGGACTTATTGCTTAACGTTTTCTTCATGACAGGAATAATGGGTGTCACCCTCTTGCTCCAGTCGACCTTAGACAACACGCCTGCCTTCTCCAGATTCTCCAGCTCTGCCTCGACGGCTGGGCGAATTGCATATGGTACCGGTCTTGCTTTGAAAAACTTGGGAACTGCATTCTCTTCTATTTTTATCGA
Source organism: Somniosus microcephalus (assembly GCF_052327205.1). NCBI lineage: Eukaryota > Metazoa > Chordata > Chondrichthyes > Squaliformes > Somniosidae > Somniosus > Somniosus microcephalus. The sequence goes on along the minus strand of NC_140987.1, from coordinate 175,836,256 downwards.
GGCGGTTACGCCTTTAAGCGTGCCCAGTTCTTGTTGAAATACCTCTTTGGTGTTAGCTAAGATTGTTGACAATCGTCCAGGAGTGACGTCTTCATCTTTTTTACCGTCCACCGTCATTGCATGAATGGAGTGCCAATCCAACTTTATCTTCCTGATCCATTCCCGTCCCAATAATGGTGGTCCACCATTTGGCAGCATGTAGAGATACAATTTCCGTATTTTCTTGCCGTGGTATTCGACAGGCACCCTTATTTTTCCTCTGGGGTATACTTTTTGCCCCATATACGTCGTCAAGACGATGGATGTCTCTCTCAAGGGTATGTGTGAAAATAGCCGCTCGTAGTCTCGTCGATTCATAACGGTTAGCGCTGATCCTGTATCCAATTCCATTTTAACTTGGGACCCTGCTATCATGAGGGTGACCCAAATGGTTCGGTGATCCTCTTTTGCGATTACATTGTGAAGTTTGAGACAGCTTAGTCTCCTGTTCCCGGATTCACTATCGCTCATCTGGTCTTCGGAACTACTGTCTGTCATCTTTTGTACTTTCTTGTACGGTTCCTTAGTAGCCTTTTTGTTGTCGCTGGTCTTCTTCCCAGACCTGCAAACTCGTGCAATGTGTCCCATCTTCCCACATTGCCTGCATATTTTGTCTTTGGACCAGCAGTTCTTCTGGTCATGGTTAGTTCTGCCGCAGCGATAACATTTTGCAAATCCCCTTGTCATTTTGTGGGTGCCGTATTCCTGTGGTTTTTGTTGAATTTCTGCAGCTCCCCTGGCTGCTGCTTCATACGATACTGCACGCTGAAAGCCTTATCTAGCGTCAGCTCTTTCTCTGAGAGTAACTTCTTCTGTGTTCCTTCACTCAGGAGTCCACAGACAAATTTGTCCCGTAGGGTATCTGCCAGTCCTGCTCCAAACTGGCAGTGCTTTGATAGCTTGCATAGTTCCGTAAGGTACTCAGCATTGCTCTCATCTTTATGCTGAGCTCTCCTGTGGAATTTAAATCTTTCTGCTATCAACAGCGGTGCAGGGTTTAGGTGTTCCTGTAGGACAGCAACAATTTCGTTAAAACTCTTCGCCTTCGGTTTGGCTGGAGTAATCAGGTCCCGCAATAGGCCGTATGTTCTAGCGCCCATTAGGTTTAGCAATATCGATGCCTTTTTCTCCTCCGCTATTTCATTTGCCTTGAAATATACCTCGACTCTTTCCACATACGTGGTCCAGTCCTCTATTGTATTATCAAAAGCAGTGATGCAGCCAGTCTTCGGCATCTTGCAAATCTAAAATGGCGCCTCCCGCGCTTTGCCTTCTTCCCCGCTGATTACGATGGCGCCTCCCGCACTTTGCCTTCTTCCCCGCTGTTGTTAGCGCTGCTTTCCGCGGTTCCCGTTGCAACCTGCAGCTCCTCGCGGTTTCTTGCACGTTTAATATTTCTTTTTTTATTATTTTCCCGTCGTGGTACAACCCTGTGGGACTCTTGCCTCCCTCTTCGCGGGTCTATACGCAGCCCGCTTCATAGCACCGGCCGCACCCTGTGTGCTCCACCCTCTCTCTCTCTTCTTCCCGACAACGCTGCTCGGCCCCATTGCAAACCACCCGCTCGAGTTCGCGACAGCCACAGCCCAGGAAGGATCAGTGCACTACCTGCCACCAGCCCGATTAGCTGAAGCACCGTCGACAGGAACCAGGCCCCGCTTCCGACAGCTTCTCCAGCAATCTTCAACTCCGCAAACACAGGGGCGGATGCCCACAGTCGACGCCCGTTTCTACTGCCTCTTACTTTCTTTTCTTTCAGGCCTCGACCTCTGCTCACTTCGCTGTAGGAATGGATCCCAGGAGGTGGTGCAGACTGTAGGTAGGTTCGTATCTGCTCGTCGCCAGTATTACGTCCGTGAATGATTGAGACACGGACAGCAGGAGTTGAATAAAACAGGTCTTTACTGATGGAAGTCAATAGTGAAACTGAAAACAACAGAGGCTCACTAGTGCCTTTTATACCGGGTGGTCACTGCCGGTACTGCAGTCTGAGACCAGTTATTCTCTTAAAGGTACATACACAACACATAAGGTGATGGACAGCAGTTCAGACGAACAGAAAAGTGATACAGACTCCGGAAGCAAGGAGCTGGGTTGTCTGAAACTACATAATGTAACCAAAATGGAGGATCACCAGACTATCTGGGTCACACTCAAGATAGACGGAGTCCAAGTGAAAATGGAATTGGACACAGGATCAGCCCTAATAGTCATAAACCAAAGGGACTACAAGCGGCTATTTTCACATATACCCTTGAAAGCTACAGATATTGTCTTGAAGACGTACACGGGGCAAAAAGTCTACCCCAAAGGAAAAATAAGTGTGAAAGTGATATACAAAGGCCAGGAAATACCTAAAATGGACCTATATGTATTGCCAGATGGAGGACCACCACTACTAGGACGTGAATGGATCCGGAAGATACAATTAGATTGGCATTCCATACAGGCACTGAAGGTTAAGGCCAAAAAGGATGACGACGTTACACCTGGACGACTGTCAAAAATGCTAACTGACGCAAAAGAAGTGTTCCAGGAGGGACTCGGAACACTAAAAGGCATAACAGCAACGATTAAAATAGAGGAAAATGCAAGCCCAAAGTTTCTTAAGGCCAGACCAGTGCCTTATGCGATCCGACCAGCCGCCGAAGCAGAGCTGGAAGGATTGGAACGTTCAGGAGTACTGTCCAAAGTAGACTGGAGCAAGTGGGCTACACCCATCGTTCCTGTAATGAAGAGGTCATTGAGTAATACGCCTGGGGAACCAAAGAAGGTCCGCATCTGTGGGGATTTTAAGGTGACAGTGAACCCAGTCCTTCACACGGTACAATATCCGCTTCCACGAATTGAGGATATTTTCGCCTTGCTATCTGGAGGTAAACGCTTCACCAAAATTGATCTAGCCCAGGCGTACTTGCAAATGGAAGTAGAAGAAGCCTCGAAACAATACCTCACGATCAACACTCAAAAAGGTCTCTACCAATACAACCGGCTGGTGTTCAGGGTTGCATCGGCTCCGGCTATTTGGCAAAGGGCGATGGAACAAGTCCTGCAAGGGATTCCAGGGACCCAGTATTATTTGGACGACATCCTGGTCACGGGCGAAAATGACAGTGATCACCTCGCCAACCTGGAGAAGGTGCTCACTAGATTAAAGGAATATGGGCTACGAGCTAATCGCCACAAGTGCGAGTTTTTCCAGAAGCAGATCTCGTATTGTGGCCACGTTATTGATGAAGAGGGGTGACATAAGTCGCCTGAAAAGATTGAGGCAGTAGTCAAGGCTCCAGCACCGGAAAATGTGTCACAACTGAGGTCGTTCCTCGGGCTGGTGAACTACTACCATAAGTTCTTACCAAATTTGTCTACAGTATTACACCCACTGAACACCCTACTGCAAACGGGGGTACCATGGAAGTGGAATGATGAACATAAACGAGCTTTCCAGAAGTGCAAAGAATTGATCACATCAAAAGAGGTGTTGGCCCATTTCAACCCAGCACTACCAATTCGTTTGGCATGTGATGCATCACGTTGTGGTATTGGAGCGGTGCTGTCGCACAAATTCCCAGACGGGTTGGAGAGGCCAGTAGCCTTTGCGTCTCGGTCACTAAGCTCAGCCGAGCGCAACTACGCCCAGATTGACAGGGAGGCCCTCAGTCTAATATGGGGAGCAAAAAAATTCAACCACTATCTGCATGGGCAGAAGTTCACCTTGCTGACTGACCACCAACCACTTGTCTCCATCTTTAATCCAAAGAAGGGCGTTCCGGTGTTGACTGCACAACGGTTACAAAGATGGTCCCTTTTTCTAGGGGCGAACCAATATGAAATAGAATATAAAGGCACGAAACAGCATGGAAACGCTGATGGGCTATCACGCCTGCCACTGCCTACTGTGGAGGAAGCACCAGCAGTGGACCCTATTGAGATATTTTATTCGTCAATAATTGAACGATTGCCAGTAACTAACGCGGATATAGAGAAGGAGACCCGCAATGATCCGACACTGTCTCGGGTATATGATTTGACGGTGAGGGGATGGCCAACATATGGCGACTCACTGTTGCCAGCATTCTCATCCAGAAGAGAACAGCTGTCAGTATGCCAGGGGACAGTGATGTGTGGATCCCGAGTGGTGATTCCACCCAAGTTAAGGGAGAGAGTGCTAAATGAGCTTCATGAAGGTCATCTGGGAGGGGCGAAAATGAAAAGCCTTGCTAGGGCTTATGTGTGGTGGCCGGGAATCGATCAACAAATCGAGGACCTAACCAAGAGCTGCTCAGGATGTCAGAAGGCCCAAAATGCACCACCACATGCCCCTCTACACCCATGGGAGTGGCCCTCCTCTCCATGGCAATGGGTGCATATTGATTTTGCTGGTCCATTCATGGACTCAATGTTCTTAATAGCAGTGGATGCTCACTCGAAATGGCCTGAGGTGGTAAAAATGTCCTCAACCACTACAGAGAAAACGATTGCAGTCCTACGGACCATATTTGCCAGATTTGCTCTGATAATGGACCACAGTTTGTGTCCGAAGAGTTTCGGAAATTTATGAGAAGGAATGGGGTAAGGCATTACACATCCGCCCCGTATCATCCAGCCACAAATGGATTGGCTGAGGGGTTCGTACAAACCTTTAAAAAGGCGATAACGGCCAAGTGCGATGATGAAATTCCACTACAGCATAAGGTGGACAATTTCCTGTTAGTCTACAGAAATGCGACACATGCAGTTACCAACCAGACCCCGGCCATGATGTTCTTTAACCGAAGGTTGAGATCTCGTCTGGATTTGCTGAGACCAAATGTGCGAAGAAATGTTGAGGATAAACAATTCCAGCACATCAATGAGAAGCCGACAAGGAGCTTCAATGTAGGACAACCAGTCTTGGCCCGTGACTACCGAACAGAGAAATGGCAACCCGGAATGATATGCACAAGGCAGGGGCCATTAATATACACAGTGGATGTCGGGGAGAACATTGTGAGATGCCACGTCGATCAGATCTTAGCGTCACAGGAACGAGTCAACCCCATGTCTCGCGTACCTGGGGATGAACCCGACATACCGGTAGCATCCACCTCAGGAACAGTAGCAGTGGAAACTGATGAACTAACCGACGAAAAGGGGCCAGAATCGCCTCCGCACCAAGAACAAGAACCTCAGGAAAGGCGCTATCCAGAAAGGATCAGGAAGCCGCCCCAAAGACTGAATCTATAAATGGACTATTTCTGTTTAATGTGCATTTTAAAGTGTTAATTGTTATTTGAATATTATGGGTACTGCTAATCTAAAAGGGGAGGAATTGTAGTGTATGTACCTTTTAGAGAGAACTACTTTTACAGCTCCTGTATACTGTAGTACCGGCAGTGACCACACCTGTATATATGCCGTGAGCATGCCTCTGTACACCCAGTCTTGAGACTACCCTACTCCAGTAAACACCTGTTGATTGTTAAGTTACAGCATCCGTGTAGTTATTGGAAAACATCATACTCTCAGAATCACGGATCTAACAGTTCTCACTATTTTTGTAACTCCAAAATCTCGATCACCTGGGCTTCCGCTGTTTTAGTAGCTCCGAGCTCTTGCTCTCTCCTGGGCTCCTGCTGTTTTTGTAGCTCTGAACTCTCGCTCTCTCCTGGGCTCTCGCTGTTTTTGTAACTCTGAACACTTGCTCTCCTGGGCTCACGCTGTTTTAGTAGCTTGGAAATCTCGCTCTCTCCTGGGCTCCCACTGTTTTTGCTGCTCCGAACTCTCGCTCAACTGCACTCCCGCTGATTTTGTTGCTCCGAAATTTCGCTCTCTCCTGGTCTCCCGCTGTTTTAGTAGCTCCGAACTCTCACTCTCGTGGGTCCCGGCTGTTTTTGTTGCTCTGAACTCTCGCTCTCCTGGGCTCCCATTGTTTTAGTAGCTCCGAACTCTCACTCACCTGGGCTCCCACTGTTTTAGTATCTCTGAACTCTCGCTCTCTCCTGGGCCCCCGCAGTTTTGGTAGCTCCGAACTCTCACTCACCTGGGCTCCTGCTGTTTGTGTAGCTCTGAACTCTCGCTCTCTCCTGGGCTCCCGCGGTTATTGTACCTCCAAACTGTCGCTCTCCAGGGCTCCCGCTGGTTTAGTAGCTCCGAACTCTCACTCTCTCCTGGGCTCCCGCTGTTTTTGTAGCTCCAACTCAGGCTCTCGCAGGCTCCTGCGCTATTAGTAGTTCTGAACTCTTGCTGTCTCCTGGGCTCCCGCTGTTTTAGTAGCTCCAAACTCTCGCTCTCTCCTGGGCTCCCACTGTTTTAGTAGCTCCAAACTCTCACTCTCCTGGGACCCCGCTGTTTTTGTTGCTCCGAAATCTCGCTCTCCTGTACTCCCACTGTTTTAGTAGCTCCGAACTCTCGCTCTCCTGGGTCCAGGCTGTTTTTGTTGCTCCGAACTCCCGCTCACCTGTGCTCCCATTGTTTTAGTAGCTCCGAACTCTCGCTCTCCTGGGTCCCGGCTGTTTTTGTTGCTCCGAACTCGCGCTCTGCTGGGCTTCCGCTGTTTTAGTAGCTCCGAACACTCGCTCTCTCCTGGGCTCCCGCTGTTTTTGTAGCTCCAAACTCTCGCTCTCTCCTGGGCCCCCGCTATTTTTGTAGCTACAAATTCTCGCTCTCTCCTGGGTGCCCACTGTTTTTGCAGCTCCGAACTCATGCTCTATCCTTGGCTCCCGCTGTTTTAGTAGCTCCAAACACTCGCTCTCGTGGGCTCCCGCTGTTTTAGTAGCTCTGAACTCTCGCTCTCCTGGGCTCCTGCTGTTTTAGTGGCACCGAATTCTCGCTCTCCTGCGCCCCGCTGTTTTTGTTGCTCTGAACCCTCGCTCTCCCATGCTCCCGCTGTTTTTGTAGCTCCGAAATCTCGCTTTCTTCTGGGCCCCTGCTGCTTTAGTTGCTCCGAACTCTTGCTCTCCTGGGCTCCCGCTTTTTTTGTAGCTCCGAACTCTCGCTCACTTCTGGCCCCCTGCTGTTTTGTAGCTCCGAACTCTCGCTCGCCCCTGGACTGCCCCTGTTTTTGTAGCTCCGAACTCTCGCTCTCTACTGGGCTCCCACTGTTTTAGTAGCTCTGAACTCTAGCTCACCTGGGCTCCCAATGTTTTAGTAGCTTTGAACTCGCTCTCTCCTGGGCCCCCACTGTTTTTGTTGCTCTGAATTCTTGCTCTCTTCTGGGCTCCCGCTGATTTTGTAACTCCGAACTCTCGCTCTCCTGGGCTCCTGCAATTTTTGGTGCCACGAACTCTCGCCCTCTCCTGGGCACCCAGGCCTAGAAATTCGGTATGGCCCCGCCATGTCTTTTGCGCCCGAAATTTTGCGCCCGCCAGGATTCCCGTAGCGCCCGCCTAAAATTCAGTTGCGATGGGCCAAGACCGCGGCGGGCGCTATTGCAGGGTTTGGCCGCCTCGCTAGGGGCGATGAATGTCACTTTCAGGCGTCCAGCTCCCGCTGCGGCACCCGATGCGGTGCGGCAGGCTGGGGTACTGCAGGCCTCCTCCTTCTCTTAAGGAGGAGCTGCCTGCAGCCGTCAGATCACCGGTGGATTCCCCCGGCAAATGAGCCCGGCACCACGGAGAAGTGCCGTGCTCGCGGGACTCAGACATCAATGCCGCGGGGGGGTGGTGCAGGAGTCCGGGGAGGGAGGTGCGGGCAGGCGGCCGCCGGGAAAGCGGCCGGCCGCCGCTCCACCTTTATGCGCCGGCCTTCCGGAGCTGCAAGACCCCGTTTCACAAACGCTGTTTGCGGCTGCCACGGGCGAGGCGGCCGCAACTGAATTTGGCCATCGGGCCGGAATAGCATTGCAACCGGGGCGCTGCGCACACCGATGACGTCATCGGTGCCGGCGCGGCGCTACCGGCTAACGCCGATGTTAGGGTCCATCTGAATTTCGGGCGATAAAAAACTTCAGGCGCAAAGCACTTTATAGCCAATAAGTGGGCGCAAACGCGACTGAATTTCTAGGCCCCACTGTTTTAGTAGCTCTGAACTCTCGCTCTCCTGGGCTCCCACTGTTTTAGTAGCTCTGAACTCTCGCTCACCTGGGTTCCCAATGTTTTTGTAGCTTCGAACTCGCGCTCTTCTGGGCTCCCGCTGTTTTAATAGCTCTGAACTCTCGCTCTCTCCTGGGCTCCCACTGTTTTTGTTGCCATGAACTCTTGCTCTCTCCTGGGTTTCCACTGTTTTTGTAGAGCCGAACTCTCGCTCACTCCTGGGTTCCCGTTGTTTTGTAGCTCTGAAATCTCGCTCTCCTGGGCTCCTGCTGGTTTAGTTGCTCCGAACTCTCGCTCTCTCCTGGGCTCCTGCTGTTTTTGTACCTCCGAACTCTCGCTCTCCTGAGCTCCCACTGTTTTGTAGATCCAAACTCTTGCTCTCTCCTGGGCTCCCGCAGTTTTTGTTGCCACAAACTCTCGCTCTGTCCTGGGCTCCCGCTGTTTTTGTAGTTCCGAACTCTCGCTCGCCTGGGCTCCTGCTGTTTTAGTAGCTCCAAACTCTTGCTCCCGTGGGCTCCCAATGTTTTAGTAGCTCCAAACTCTCGCTCTCTCCTGGGCTCCCACTGTTTTAGTAGCTCCAAACTCTCACTCTCCTAGGGCCCCGCTGTTTTTGTTGCTTCGAACTCCCGCTCACCTGTGCTCCCATTGTTTTAGTAGCTCCGAACTCTCGCTCTCCTGGGTCCCGGCTGTTTTTGTTGCTCCGAACTCGCGCTCTGCTGGGCTTCCGCTGTTTTAGTAGCTCCGAACACTCGCTCTCTCCTGGGCTCCCGCTGTTTTTGTAGCTCTGATCTGTCACACTCGTATGCTCCAGCTGCTTTAGTTGCTCCGAACTCTCGCTCTCCTGGGCTCCCGCTGTTTTAATAGCTCCGAGCACTCGCTCTCTCCTGGGCTCCCGCTGTTTTTGTTGCCATGAACTCTCGCTCTCTCCTGGGTTCCCACTATTTTTGTAACTCCGAAATCTCGATCACCTGGGCTTCCGCTGTTTTAGTAGCTCTGAGCTCTTGCTCTCTCCTGGGCTCCCGCTGTTTTTGTACCTCCGAACTCTCGCTCTCCTGGGCTCCTGCTGTTTTTGTAGATCCGAACTCTCGCTCTCTCCTGGGCTTCTGTGGTTATTGTAGCTCAGAACTCTTACTTACCTGGGCTCCCACTGATTTTTTGCTCTGAACTCTCGCTCTCTCCTGGGCTCCCGCTGTTTATGTTGCCACGAACTCTCACTCTCTCCTGGGCTCCCACTGTTTTAGTAGCTCTGATCTGTCACACTCGTATGCTCCAGCTGCTTTAGTTGCTCCAAACTCTTGCTCTCCTGGGCTCCCGCTGTTTTAGTAGCTCCGAACTCTCGCTCTCTTCTGGGCTCCCGCTGTTTTTTTTAGCTCCGAACTCTCGCTCTCTCCTGGGCTGCCCCTGTTTTTCTTGCTCCGAACTCTCGCACTCTCCTGGGCTCCCGCTATTTTAGTAGCTTCGAACTCTCGCTCTCTCCTGGGCCCCCGCTATTTTTGTAGCTGCAAATTCTCGCTCTCTCCTGGGTGCCCACTGTTTTTGCAGCTCCGAACTCATGCTCTATCCTTGGCTCCCGCTGTTTTAGCAGCTCCAAACTCTCGCTCTCGTGGGCTCCCGCTGTTTTAGTAGCTCTGAACTCTTGCTCTCCTGGGCTCCTGCTGTTTTACTGGCACCGAATTCTCGCTCTCCTGCGCCCCGCTGTTTTTGTTGCTCTGAACCCTCGCTCTCCCGTGCTCCCGCTGTTTTTGTAGCTCCCAAATCTCGCTTTCATCTGGGCCCCTGCTGCTTTAGTTGCTCTGAACTCCTGCTCTCCTGGGCTCCCGCAATTTTTGTAGCTCCAAACTCTCGCTCATTTCTGGCCCCCTGCTGTTTTGTAGCTCCGAACTCTCGCTCGCCCCTGGACTGCCCCTGTTTTTGTAGCTCCGAACTCTCGCTCTCTACTGGGCTCCCACTGTTTTAGTAGCTCTGAACTCTAGCTCACCTGGGATCCCAATGTTTTAGTAGCGTCGAACTCTTGCTCTCCTGGGCTCCCGTTATTTTTGTAGCTCCGAACTCTTGCTCACTTCTGGCCCCCTGCTGTTTTGTAACTCTGAACTCTCGCTCGCCCCTGGACTGCCCCTGTTTTTGTAGCTCCGAACTCTCGCTCTCTACTGGGCTCCCACTGTTTTAGTAGCTCTGAACTCTAGCTCACCTGGGCTCCCAATGTTTTAGTAGCTTCGAACTCGCTCTCTCCTGGGCCCCCACTGTTTTTGTTGCTCTGAATTCTTGCTCTCTCCTGGGCTCCCGCTGATTTTGTAACTCCGAACTCTCGCTCTCCTGGGCTCCTGCAATTTTTGGTGCCACGAACTCTCGCTCTCTCCTGGGCACCCACTGTTTTTGTAGCTCCGAACTCTCGCTCTCACCTGGGCTCCCGCTGTTTTTGTAGCTCTGAACTCTCGCTCTCTCCTGGGCTCCTGCAGTTTTTGTTGCCACGTACTCTCGCTCTCTACTGGGCTCCCACTGTTTTAGTAGCTCTGAACTCTCGCTCTCCTGGGCTCCCACTGTTTTAGTAGCTCTGAACTCTCACTCACCTGGGCTCCCAATGTTTTTGTAGCTTCGAACTCGCGCTCTTCTGGGCTCCCGCTGTTTTAATAGCTCTGAACTCTCGCTCTCTCCTGGGCTCCCACTGTTTTTGTTGCCATGAACTCTTGCTCTCTCCTGGGTTTCCACTGTTTTTGTAGAGCTGAACTCTCGCTCACTCCTGGGTTCCCGTTGTTTTGTAGCTCCGAAATCTCGCTCTCCTGGGCTCCTGCTGTTTTTGTACCTCCGAGCTCTCACTCTCCTGAGCTCCCACTGTTTTGTAGATCCAAACTCTTGCTCTCTCCTGGGCTCCTGCAGTTTTTGTTGCCACGAACTCTCGCTCTGTCCTGGGCTCCCGCTGTTTTAGTAGCTCTGAACTCTCGCTCACCTGGGCTCCTGCTGTTTTTGCAGTTCCGAACTCTCGCTCACCTGGGCTCCCGCTGTTTTAGTAGCTCCAAACTCTTGCTCCCGTGGGCTCCCGCTGTTTTAGTAGCTCCAAACTCTCGCTCTCTCCTGGGCTCCCACTGTTTTAGTAGCTCCAAAATCTCGCTCTCCTAGGGCCCCGCTGTTTTTGTTGCTCCGAACTCTCGCTCTCCTGTACTCCCATTGTTTTAGTAGCTCCGAACTCTCGCTCTCCTGGGTCCAGGCTGTTTTTGTTGCTCCGAACTCCCGCTCACCTGTGCTCCCTTTGTTTTAGTAGCTCCGAACTCTCGCTCTCCTGGGTCCCGGCTGTTTTTGTTGCTCCGAACTCGCGCTCTGCTGGGCTTCCGCTGTTTAATAGCTCCGAACACTCGCTCTCTCCTGGGCTCCCGCTGTTTTTGTAGCTCCAAACTCTCGCTCTCTCCTGGGCTCCTGCAGTTTTTGTTGCCACGAACTCTCGCTCTGTCCTGGGCTCCCGCTGTTTTAGTAGCTCTGAACTCTCGCTCACCTGGGCTCCTGCTGTTTTTATTGCTCTGAACCCTCGATCTCCTGTGCTCCCGCTGTTTTAGTAGCACTGAATTCTCGCTCTCCTGGGCCCCCACTGTTTTTGTTGCTCTGAACCCTCGCTCTCCTGTGCTCCCGATGATTTATTAGCTCCGAACTCTTGCTTTCTTCTGGGCCCCCGCTGCTTTAGTTGCTCCGAACACTTGCTCTCCTGGGCTCCCGCTATTTTTGTATCTCTGAATTCTCGCTCGCCCCTGGGCTGCCCCTGTTTATGTAGCTCCGAACTCTCGCTCTCTACTGGGCTCCCACTGTTTTAGTAGCTTTGAACTCTCGCTCACCTGGGCTGCCGCTGATTTAGTAGCTCCGAACTCTCGATCCCTCCGGGGTCCCGCTGTTTTTGTACCTCCGAACTCTCGCTCTCCTGGTCTCCCGCTGTTTTAGTAGTTCTGAACTCTCGCTCTCTCCTGTCCAGCCGCTGTTTTAGTAGCTCCGAACTCTTGCTCTCTCCTGGGCTCCCGCTGTTTTTGTAGCTCCAAACTCTTGCTCTCCTGGGCTCCCGCTGTTTTAGTAGCTCCGAACTCTCACTCTCTCCTGGGCTCCCACTGTATTAGTAGCTCTGAACTCTCACTCTCTCCTGGGCTCCCAGTTATTTTGTTGCTCCGAACTCTCGCTCACTCCTGGGCTCTCGCTGTTTTTGTAGCTCCGAACTCTCGCTCTCTGCTGGGCTCCCACAGTTTCTGTTGCTCCGAAATCTCGCTCTCTCCTGGGCTCCCGCTGTCTTTGTAGCTCCGATCTCTTGCTCATCTGGGCTCCTGCTGTATTTTTAGCACCGAACTCTCGCTCTCGTAGGCTCCCGCTCTTTTAGTAGCTCCGAACTCTTGCTCTCCTGCGCTCCCACTGTTTTAGTAGCTCCGAACTCTCGCTCTCCTGGGTCCAAGCTGTTTTTGTTGCTCCGAACGCGCGCTCTGCTGGGCTTCCGCTGTTTTAGTAGCTCCAAACACTCGCTCTCTCCTGGGCTCCCGCTGTTTTTGTAGCTCCGAACTCTCGCTCTCTCCTGGGCCCCTGCTGTTTTTTTAGCTCCGAATTCTCGCTCTCTCCTGGGTTCAAACTGTTTTTGTAGCTCTGAAATATCGCTCTCTCCTAGGCCCCCGCTGTTTTTGTAGCTCCAAATTCTCGCTCTCTCCTGGGTACCCACTGTTTTTGTAGCTCCGAACTCTGGCGCTCTCCTGGGCCCCCGCTGTTTTTGTTGCTCCGAACTCTCACTCACCTGGTCTCCCTCTGTTTTTGTACCTCTGAACTCTCACTCTCCTGGGCTCCCGTTGGTTTAGTAGCTCCGAACTCTTGCTCTCTCCTGGGCTCCCGCTGTTTTAATAGTTCCAAACGCTTTCTATCTCTCCTGGGCTCCCGCTGCTTTTGTTGCTCCGAATTCTCGCTCTCGTAGACTCGTGCTCTTTTCGTATTTCCGAACTCTCGCTCTCTCCTGGGCTCCCGCTGTTTTAGTAGCTCCAAACCTTCCCTCTCCTGGGACCCCACTGCTTTCGTTGCACAGAACTCTCGCTCTCCTGTGCTCCCGCTGTTTTAGTAGCTCCGAACTCTCGCTCTCCTGGGTCCTAGCAGCTTTTGTAGCTCCGAACTCTTGCTCTCTCCTGGGCCCCCGCTGTTTTAGTAGCTCCGAACTCTTGCTCTGTTTTGGGTCCCGGCAGTTTTTGTAGTTCCAAACACACTGCTCTCTCCTGGGCTCCCGCTGTTTTAGTAGCTCTGAATTCTTGCTCTCTCCTGGGGAACAGCTGTATTTGTAGCTCCGAATTCTCGCTCTCCTCTGGGTTCCCACTGTTTTTGTAGCTCCGAACACTCGCTCTCTCCTGGGCCCCCGCTGTTTTTGTAGCTCTGAACTCTCACTCACCTGGGCTCCTGCTGTTTTTGTAGCTCTGAACTCTCGCTATCTCCTGGGCTCCCGTGGTTTTTGTACCTCTGAACTGTCACTCTCTCCTGGGCTCCTGCTGTTTTCGTAGCTCCGAACTCTCGCTCACCTGGGCCCCCGCTTGTTTAGTAGTTCCGAACTCTCGCTCTCTCCTGGGCTCCCGCTGTTTTAGTAGCTCCGAACTCTCACTTTCTCCTGGGCTCCGGCTGTTTTAGTAGCTCCGAACTCTCGCTCTCCTGGGACCCCGCTGTTTTTGTTGCTCCGAACTCTCGCTCACCTGGACTTCCACTGTTTTTGTTGCACCGAAATGTCGCTCTCTCCTGGGCTCCAGCTGTTTTAGTAGTTCCGAACTCTCGCTCTCCTGGATCCCAGCTGTTTTTGTTGCTCCGACCTCTCGCTCTCCTGGGCTTCCGCTGTTTTAGTAGCTCCGAACACTCTCTCTCTCCTGGGCTCCCGTGGTTTTTGTACCTCTGAACTGTCACTCTCTCCTGGGCTCCTGCTGTTTTAGTAGCTCCGAACTCTCGCTCACCTGGGCCCCCGCTTGTTTAGTAGTTCCGAACTCTTGCTCTCTCCTGGGCTCCCGCTGTTTTAGTAGCTCCGAACTCTCACTTTCTCCTGGGCTCCGGCTGTTTTCGTAGCTCCGAACTCTCGCTCTCCTGGGACCCCGCTGTTTTAGTAGCTCCGAACACTCTCTCTCTCCTGGGCTCCCTCTGTTTTTGTAGCTCTGAATGCTCACTCTCTCCTGGGTTCCCACTGTTTTTGTAGTTCTGAACTCTCGTTCTCTCCTAGGCCCCCGCTGTTTTTGGAACTCCGAATTCTCACTCTCTTGGGTTCCCACTGTTTTTGTAGCTCCGAACTCTCACTCTCTCCTGGGCCCCCGCTGTTTTTGTAGCTCCGAACTCTCACTCACCTCGGCTCCCTCTGTTTTTGTACCTCCAATCTCTCGCTCTCGTAGGCTCCCGCTCTTTTTGTATTTCCAAAGTCTCTCCTGGGCTCCCGCTGTTTTAGTAGCTCCGAACTCTCACTCTCTCCTGGGCTCCCACTGTATTAGTAGCTCTGAACTCTCACTCTCTCCTGGGCTCCCAGTTATTTTGTTGCTCCGAACTCTCGCTCACTCCTGGGCTCTCGCTGTTTTTGTAGCTCCGAACTCTCGCTCTCTGCTGGGCTCCCACTGTTTCTGTTGCTCCGAAATCTCGCTCTCTCCTGGGCTCCCGGTGTTTTTGTAGCTCCGATCTCTTGCTCTCCTGGGCTCCTGCTGTATTTTTAGCTCCGAACTCTCGCTCTCGTAGGCTCCCGCTCTTTTAGTAGCTCCGAACTCTTGCTCTCCTGCGCTCCCGCTGTTTTAGTAGCTCCAAACTCTCGCGCAACTGGACTCCCGCTGTTTTTGTAGCTCCAAACCCTTGCTCTCTCCTGGGCTCCTGCTCTTTTAGACGCTCCGAAATCTTGCTCTCTCCTGGGCTTTCGCTGTTTTTGCAGCTCCAAAATCTCGCTCTCTCCTGGACTCTCGCTGTTTTGTAGCTCAGAACTTTCGCTCTTTCCTGGGCCCCCACTGTTTTAATAGCTCCAAACTCTCGCTCTCCTGGGCTCCCGCTGTTTTAGGAGCTCCAAACTGTCGCTCTCCTGGGCTCCCGCTGTTTTAGGAGCTCTGAACTCTCGCTCTCCTGGGCTCCCACTCTTGTTGTAGCTCCGAACTCTCGCTCTCCTGGGCTCCCGCTGTTTTAGGAGCTCTGAACTCTCGCTCACCTGGGCTCCCACTATTTTTGTTGCTCCGAACTCTCGCTCTCCTGGGCTCCTGCCGTTTTTGTAGCTCCGAACTCTCGCTCTCCTGGGCTCCCGCTGTTTTTGTTGCTCCGAACTTTCGCTCTCCTGGGCTCCCACTGTTTTTGTAGCACTGAACTCTCGCTCTCCTGGGCTCCCACTGTTTTTGTAGCTCCGAACTCTCACTCTCATAGGCTCCCGCTCTTTTAGTATCTCCGAACTCTCGCTCTCCTGGTCTCCCGCAGTTTTTGTAGCTCCGAACTCTCGCTCTGTTTTGGGCCCCCGCTGTTTTTGTTGCTCCGAACTCTCGCTCTCTCCTGGGCTCCCGGTGTTTTTTTGCTCCGAACTCTCGCTCTCCTGTGCTCCCGTTTTTTACTAGCTCTGAACTCTCGCTCACCTGGACTGCCGCTGTTTTAGTAGCTCCGAACTCTCACTCTCTCCTGGGCTCCCACTGTATTAGTAGCTCTGAACTCTCACTCTCTCCTGGGCTCCCAGTTATTTTGTTGCTCCGAACTCTCGCTCACTCCTGGGCTCTCGCTGTTTTTGTAGCTCCGAACTCTCGCTCTCTGCTGGGCTCCCACTGTTTCTGTTGCTCCGAAATCTCGCTCTCTCCTGGGCTCCCGTTGTTTTTGTAGCTCCGATCTCTTGCTCTCCTGGGCTCCTGCTGTATTTTTAGCTCCGAACTCTCGCTCTCGTAGGCTCCCGCTCTTTTAGTAGCTCCGAACTCTTGCTCTCCTGCGCTCCCGCTGTTTTAGTAGCTCCAAACTCTCGCGCAACTGGACTCCCGCTGTTTTTGTAGCTCCAAACCCTTGCTCTCTCCTGGGCTCCCGCTCTTTTAGACGCTCCGAAATCTTGCTCTCTCCTGGGCTTTCGCTGTTTTTGCAGCTCCAAAATCTCGCTCTCTCCTGGACTCCCGCTGTTTTGTAGCTCAGAACTTTCACTCTTTCCTGGGCTCCCACTGTTTTAATAGCTCCAAACTCTCGCTCTCCTGGGCTCCCGCTGTTTTAGGAGCTCCAAACTGTCGCTCTCCTGGGCTCCCGCTGTTTTAGGAGCTCTGAACTCTCGCTCTCCTGGGCTCCCACTCTTGTTGTAGCTCCGAACTCTCGCTCTCCTGGGCTCCCGCTGTTTTAGGAGCTCTGAACTCTCGCTCACCTGGGCTCCCACTATTTTTGTTGCTCCGAACTCTCGCTCTCCTGGGCTCCCGCCGTTTTTGTAGCTCCGAACTCTCGCTCTCCTGGGCTCCCGCTGTTTTTGTAGCACTGAACTCTCGCTCTCCTGGGCTCCCACTGTTTTTGTAGCTCCGAACTCTCGCTCTCATAGGCTCCCGCTCTTTTAGTATCTCCGAACTCTCGCTCTCCTGGTCTCCCGCAGTTTTTGTAGCTCCGAACTCTCGCTCTGTTTTGGGCCCCCGCTGTTTTTGTTGCTCCGAACTCTCGCTCTCTCCTGGGCTCCCGGTGTTTTTTTGCTCCGAACTCTCGCTCTCCTGTGCTCCCGTTTTTTACTAGCTCTGAATTCTCGCTCACCTGGACTCCCGCTGTTTTAGTAGCGGGCTGCTTTGTCCTGGATGTTGTTGAGATTCTTGAGTGTTGTCAGATTGGCACTCATCCAGGGAAGCAGAGAGTATTCCATCACATTCCTGACTTGTGCCTTGTAGATGGTGGAAAGACTTTGGGGAGTCAGGAAGTGGGACACTCGCCGCTGAATCCCCAGCCTCTGACCTGCTTTTGTAGCCACAGTATTTATGTGGCTGTTCCAGTTAAGTTTCTGGTCAATGGTGACCCCAAGAATGTTGATGGTGGAGGATTTGGTGATGGTAATGCCATTGAATGTCAAGGGGAGGTGATTAGACACTCGCTTGTTGGAGATAGTCATTGCCTGGCACTTCTGTGGTGCGAATGTTACTTGCCACTTATCAGCCCAAGCTTGAATGTCATCCAGGTCATGCTGCATGCGGGCCTGAACTGCTTCATTATCTGAGGAGATGCGAATGGAACTGAACACTGCAATTATCAGCAAACATCCCCACTTCTGACCTTATGATGGAGGGAAGAACATTGATGAAGCAGCTGAAGATGGTTGGGCCTAGGACACGGCCCTGAGGAACTCCTACAGTAATGTCCTGGGGCTGAGATGATTAACCTCCAACAATCACAACCATCTTGATTTGTGCGAGGTATGACTCCAGCCAGTGGAGAGTTTCCCTCCTGATTCCCATTGACTTCAGTTTTACTAGGGCTCCTAATGCCACACTCGGTCAAAAGCTGCCTTGATGTCAAGGGCAGTCACTCTCACCTCACCTCTGGAATTCAGCTCTTTTGTCCATGTTTGGACCCAGGCTGTAATACGGTCTAAAGCCAAGTGGTCCTGGTGGAACCCAAACTGAGCATCAGTGAGCAGGCTATTGGTGAGTAAGTGCCACTTGATAGCACTGTTGATAACACCTTCCATCACTTTGCTGATAATTGAGTCATAGGCCTAGAAATTCAGTTGTTTGCGCCAGCCACTAGCGCCTTAGGAGGAGGAGAAGTGGGGTGCTAAGTGGCTAGCGCCCGGGCGCAGCGCGATCTGCGCTTCTCGCAAACTTCAGTTAAGATTTAGCAGCGGTGCAAAACCTTTGTGCGCGCTCAGCTGCATGCGCAGATCCTGACGTCATTTCATGGTGCAACGCCCTTTGTGCGCCCCAAACCGGAAATTCAGTGGCGCTGGCCTATTGTGCGCCTGGCGCCCCTAGCAACTGGTAGAGGGGAACGGTTCCCAGTCGCTGCGGGGCGCGGGGGGCGCTAATTAAAGGGGACTCCTCCTGCAGTATAAATGGCAGCCATTTTGCATCACTCCTTCTTTGTGAGAGACGGATCTTAGGAGAGAGACAAAGGTAGAGAGCTTTCTGGTTTGGCTCAACACTCGCACAGGTACTTGTGGCTTCAGGCCACAGCTTTGCACTTGTCTTCAACTTCAGAGTCATAGCATTGATTGGAAACATATAATGGGGGCTGCAATGGGTGGAAACGTTGGGCTTCTCCATTGCATTCAAAGGGCTCAGAGACACCGTGAGAGTGCCAGTCATGGCCAGACAGAGAAGGGGCAACAGGCGTCGGCAAAGGAGGCCTTACCCACCCAGGGTATACCGCCAGCAGTTCTCATATCTGAACATGTCTGAGGAGCAGTGTGTTCAGAGGCTGCAATTCAGAAGGGAGGTGGTCACTGAGATCTGCCACCTGCTTCGCAGAGATCTGCAGCCACAGCTGAGGAGCAGGACGTCTCTGTCGGTGGCAGTGAAGGTGACGGTGTCTCTCAACTTCTATGCCACCGGCTCCATCCAATCCGCTACTGGGGACATTTCTAACATCTCCCAGTTTGCGGTACATTGCTGCATCCGCCAGGTGACCAATGCACTTTTCAGAAGGAGACGTCAGTTCATCTCCTTCCCCATGACCGTTGACAAGCAGCAATAGCGTGCAATGGGCTTTGCAGCATTAGTGGGCTTCCCCATGGTGCAGGGCGCCATTGACTGCACGCATGTGGCTTTGCGGGCACCTCTAGAGAATGCCGAGGATTACCGCAACCGGAAGGGCTACCATTCGCTCAACGTGCAGTTGGTGTGTGACCACAGGCAGCTCATCCTAGCTGTCAATGCCCGCTTTCCAGGCAGCAGCCACGATACCTTCATCCTGCGCCAGACTTCTGTGGCAGACATGTTCGAGGCCCAGCCTCACCCACGAGGATGGCTTCTCGGGGACAAAGGCTATCCTTTGTGCACCTGGCTGATGACCCCGCTCCGTGCGCCCAGCACCCCTGCTGAAGAGGGATACAATGAGAGCAATCAAGCAACCAGGAACATCATTGAGCAAACAATCGGCGTGCTGAAGCAACAGTTCCGCTGTCTGGATCATTCTGGGGGAGCCCTACAGTACTCGCCTGAGTCTCCCATTTCGTTGTCGTGTGCTGCATGCTGCACAACCTGGCAATCGGAAGGACTCAGCCACTGCCAGCAGACATTGGAGGACCACCAGAGGAGGAGGAGGAGGAGGAGGAGGAGGACCAGCACAGGAGGGAGGCAGAAAGTGCAAGGGCCGCCCATCGGCGGCTTATTGCAAGTCGGTTCTAGGCCCCCTCTCAGGGAATGGCTTGTGCCAATGGCAGAAGATGAATGTAGCCACTCCACAAGCCCTCAGCCGAGCAGGGCAACCAGGACTTCCAAAAGAAAGCATGGACAGTGCGATTTAAGACATTTTTTTACTATGATACCTCTGTGCCCTTCCCACATGACAAACTAATGGAGAGAAACCCCCCCCAAAAACACAAATACACCAGTCTCGGCCTTTACAAGTAAAACAAATATACCAGTCTCGGCCTTTAAATATGAAACAAATACACCAGTCTCGGCCTTTAAATATGAAACAAATACACCAGTCTCGGCTTTTATATATGAAACAAATACACCAGTCTCGGCTTTTATAAGTAAAACAAAACATTTGGCCACACCTTCTACTTTTTTCTCTGCGAGCGTGATCCGTTTCGCTTCCGTGACTGGCCCCTACCCGCCCTGCAGCTCCTCCTCAATGGGACCCCAGTGGCTGCAGCAAGGCTGGGGGAAGGCTGCTGAGGGTCAGATGGTGAGACGGCAGATGCCCTTGGGGGTCGGCCTGGACCAGCTCTGGGCCTGGAGGGGCCGGCTGCTGACTGCTCCAACTCTGCTTGGGCGGCAGCAGTCTGTCCAACAGCTGGTGGCAGCTGCAATGGAGGAGTGACAGTGTTGGCTGCAGGAATGCTGCCAACCTGACAGATCACAGGCACTCCCTGGTCGGCTGAGACATTGGCACGCGCACGGGCCAGCACTGCAGCATGCGCAGCAATCTGCTGAGGCACAGACTGCTGGGCTGCTGCGGCACAGCGAGTGCCCCGGCGATGCCTGGCCAATCCAGCGAGTGTGGCAGCAGTTAGTGCCCGTGTGGCCCTGGTCTGTGTCTGCATGACAGCAGCCAGTGAATGCACGGCACGACTGAGCACTTGGCTAGAAGCCGCCTGTGAAGCAGTGAAGTCCTGCTGACTCCCAGCCTGTGTTGCCATGATGTCCTGCAGACTCCTGGCCTGTGCTGCACTGAATTGTTGCAGACTCCTGGCCTGTGCTGCCCCAAATTCCTGCACACTCCTTGCCAGTGACTCTATGGAGTCAGGCATCCTTGCCACTGCAGCCATGAGCTCAGTGTGCCTGCGCTCAGCCTGGGCACCCATTTCCGCTAGGAGCCGCACCTCCTCTGCGCTCACCGTAGCAGGACTGGAGGCCGCACTCACCCTCCGGGGAGAAGGCCGCCGAGCTTCCCCACCCCTCCCGCGTTGCTGCAGCCCGCTGGTCCCCGGAGCTTCACTATCCTCCGACCCTTCCCCCCTGCTCCCCTCCAGGGAAGACGTGTCACCATCATGGCCATGGGCTGCCTCGGCTGAGGGTGTCCCTGATGGGCTGGCTTCCTCTTCCTCCTCCTCTATGCCTGACTCGGACACAGTGCCAGCTTGAGGGGCCGCCTCCTCACCTGGCGAGTCACCATCTGAAAGCAGGGAGGCACAAGAGTTGCTTTAGAGTGAGGACAGGGCGGCAGCGAGGGAGGCATGAGTGCTGCTGTGCACTGCATTGGTTCGATAGTGGCAAAGGATGCTGGCGTGAGGCGCAAGTGGAAAGGGAGAGGTCAAAAAGGTGATGACCTTACCATTGGTGCCCAGAACAGGGTCAGCATCTCCAGTGGTGACGGGGCCACTCAGCCGGCCTGCCATGATCTGCTCCACTCGCTGCTCGAGGTCGCTCAGCTGTTTCAGGTCAGGACGGCCTCCCCTGGTCTGTCGCTGCTGTCTTCTGTTATGCACCAGCTTGGCCTGCAAGAGAAAGGACCACCTCTAAGTACAGTGTCAAGCCCTGATCTTGCCCGCACTGCCTCCCATGTTCGATTAGCCCTGACAGTGTCAAGCCCTGATCTTGCCCGCACTGCCTCCCATGTTCGATTAGCCCTGACAGTGTCAAGCCCTGATCTTGCCCGCACTGCCTCCCATGGTCGAATAGCCCTGACAGTGTCTAAAGTCCTGATTGCGCAAGTGCTTTTCATGACAGTCCCATAGCTGCTGGATGAGGGCTGGCCATTAGGGCTTTCAGACCTGTTTGGCCATAAAGTGAGGTGCACATGCAGGGATGAGGAGGATACTGGAAAGGGTACTCACCCTGACAACCCGAGTGAGGTCGTTGAATTTTTTCCGGCACTGGGTTGGTGTCCTGCCAACCACGCTGCTGGACGTGACCCTGTTTGCCACATCCCTCCATGCTTTCCGATATTCGGCGGGCAGCGGCCTCCTGCCACCCTCAGGGAAGAGGATATGGCGCCTGCGGTCCACTGCGCCAACCAGCAGCCTCAGGTCACCCTCGCCGAAGCACTGCGCTCTCTCCCTGGCCTTCTCCATTCTCCTGGGCGTGGAGCTGTTCCAGAAGCAGTGTTCAGGCCTTGCCTTAGGGCTGCAGTGTGCAGGGCGTGGCAGCCAAGCAATTCCACCCTCCCCCTTTAAGTGCTGACCGGCGCCTGACTGTCTGGCCTCAATGAGCAACTCGCTGCACCTGCGCTGCACCCGCCTTCGGTGTTTGCGCCCCGGATCGCCGGCTTAGCGCCTAATGATAGTCGTGCATCACCTGCTTTAGCGCAGCAGCAACCTCTTGGGGCGATGCAACTGAATATCGGCGAAGGTGGCCCTAAGTTGCGCCGGGTGCAAAAGTGTCATGCTGTAGCGCCCCAAACGTGGCTATACTGAATTTCTAGGCCATAGAGTCATAGGCCTAGAAATTCAGTATAGCCACTTTTGGGGCGGTAAAGTCGGGCGGCCGCTAAAGTTTGCGCCCGGCGCAAAGTCGCGCCCCCTTCGCCGATATTCAGTCGCAACGCCCCAAGAGGTTGCTGCTGCGCTAAAACAGGCAATGCATGACTATCTTTAGGCGCTAAGCCGGCGGTGCTGAGCGATACCACCGAGGCCGGGCGCAGCGCAGGTGCGGCGAGTTTTTGATTGACGGCAGACACTCTGGCGCCGGTCAGCTCTTAAAGGGGGAGGGTCGATTTGTTTGCCTGCCACGCCCTGCACACTGCAGCCATCAACCTAGGCCTGACCACTTCAGCTTCACCTGTACAACGCCCAGGACTATGGAGAAGGCCAGGGAGAGAGCGCAGCGCTTCAGCGACGGTGACCTGAGGATGCTGGTTGGCGGAGTGGAGCGCAGGCGCCATGTTTTGTACCCAGAAGGTGGCAAGAGGCCGCTGCCCAGCGCCTACTGGAATGCCTGGAGGGAGGTGTCCAACAGGGTCTCTTCCAACAGCATGGTTGCCAGGACTGCTGTGCAATGCCGCAAGAAGTTCAATGACCTCACTCGGATTGCCAGGGTGAGTACCCTTTCCAGTGTCCTCCTCATCCTTG
Organism: Somniosus microcephalus; assembly: GCF_052327205.1. Lineage (NCBI taxonomy): Eukaryota > Metazoa > Chordata > Chondrichthyes > Squaliformes > Somniosidae > Somniosus > Somniosus microcephalus. The sequence continues at coordinate 175,813,609 of NC_140987.1, read as the reverse complement.
CATGTGCACCTCACATTATGGGCAGAGGGACCTGAAAGCCCTAATGGCCAGCCCTCATCCAGCAGCTATGGGACTGGCATGAAAATCACTTGCACATTCAGCACTTTACACACTGTCCAAGCTATTCGACCATGGGAGGCAGTGCAGACAAGATCAGGGCTACACACTGTACAAGCTATTCGACCATGGGAGGCAGTGCAGACAAGATCAGGGCTACACACTGTACTTAGAGGCCGTCCTTTCTCTTGCAGGCCAAGGTTGCGCACAACCGGCGCAACCAAACTGAGACCGGGGGAGGCCGTCCTGACATCAAAGAGCTCTCCGACCTCGACCAGCGTGTGGAGCGCATTATGGGAGGCCGGCTGATTGGCCCCGTCACCACTGGAGATGCCGACCCTGTTCTGGGCACCAATGGTAAGGGCATGACCCTTAGGACCTCTCTCGTTCCACTTGCGCATCAGATCAGCATCCTTTGCCACTGTCCGACCAATGCAGTGAATGGCACCACTCATGCCTCCCTCGCTGCCGCCCTGTCCTCACTCTAAAGCTACTCTTGTGCTTTCCTGCTTTCAGATGGTGAATCGCCAGGTGAGGAGGCGGGCCCTCAAGCTGCCACTGTCAGCCCTTCGGAAGACGAGGAGGAGGAACAGGAAGCCGGCCCATCAGTGCCACCCTCAGCCGCGCCAGCCCATGCCGATGTAGGGGACACGTCTTCCCTGGAGGGGAGCCGGGGGGAAGGGTCGGAGGAGAGTGAAGCTCCAGGGCCCAGCGGCCTGCAGCAATGCGGGAGGGGTGGGGAAGCTCGGCGGACTTCTCCCCAGAGGGTGAGTGCGGCCTCCAGTCCTGCGACGGTCAGCGCAGAGGAGGTGCGCCTCCTAGAGGAAATGGCCGTCCAGGCTGAGCGCAGGCACACTGAGCTCATGGCTGCAGTGGCACGGATGCCTGACTCCATAGAGTCACTGGCAAGGAGTGTGCAGGAATTCGGGTCAGCACAGGCCAGGAGTCTGCAACAATTCAGTGCAGCACAGGCCAGGAGTCTGGAACAATTCAATGCAACACAGGCCAGGAGTGTGCAGGACACCAATGCAGCACAGGCCAGGAGTCTGCAGGACTTCACGGCAGCACAGGCCAGGAGTCTGCAGGACTTCGCGGCAGCACAGTCGGCTTCTAGCCAAGTGCTCAGTCGTGCCGTCCATTCACTGGCTGGTGTATTGCGGACACAGACCAGGGCCACACGGGCACTAACTGCTGCCACCCTCGCTGGATCAGCCAGGCCTCGCCAGGGCACTCGCCGCGCAGCAGCAGCCCAGCAATCTGTCCTTCAGCTGGTTGCTGCGCATGCTGCACTGCTGGCCCGTGCGAGTGCCAATGTGTCAGGCGACCAGCGAGCACCTGCGATCTGCCAGGTTGCCACCATTCCTGCAGCCGACACTGCCACTCCGCCATTGCAGCTGCCACGAGCTGCTGGACAGACTGCTGCCGCCCAGCCACAGTTGGAGCAGTCAGCAGCCGGCCACTCCAAGGCCAGAGCTGGTGCAGGCCGACCCCCAAGGGCATCTGCCGTCTCGCCATCTGCCCCTCAGCAGCCTTCCCCCAGCCTTGCTGCAGCCACTGGGCTCCCATTGAGGAGGAGCAGCAGGGCAGGCAGGGGCCAGGCAAGGATGCGCAAGGCATCGCCCTCGCAGGGCAAAAAGTAGAGGTATGCACAAATGCCTGGTGCTTGTTGGAAGGCCGACACTTGTGCAGTTGTTTGGGTGTAAGGCCGAGACTGGTGTCTATCTTTATTTGTGTAAGGCCGAGACTGGTGTCTATCTTTATTTGTGTAAGGCCGAGACTGGTGTATATCTTTATTTGTGTAAGGCCGAGACTGGTGTCTATCTTTATTTGTGTAAGGCCGAGACTGGTGTATATCTTTATTTGTGTAAGGCCGAGACTGGTGTCTATCTTTATTTGTGTAAGGCCGAGGCTGGTGTATATCTTTATTTGTGTAAGGCCGAGACTGGTGTCTATCTTTATTTGTGTAAGGCCGAGACTGGTGTCTTTCATTCTTTTTGTAAGGCCGAGACTGGTATTTTTGTGTTTTTGGAGGGGGCTTCTCCACATGAGCATGTAATGTGGGAAGGGCAGAGGTTTTCAATAAATTTTTGTTGTTAAATTGCAGTGTGCATGGTTTTTTGGTTAAGTCCTGGTTGCCCTGCTCGGCGGAGGGCTTGTGGAGCGGCTACATTCATCTGCTGATATTGGCACAAGCCAATCCCTGAGAGGGGGCCTAGAACCGACGTTCAATAAGCCGGCGACGGGCGGCCCTTGCACTTTGTGCCTCCCTCCTGTGCTGGTCCTCCTCCTCCTCCTCCTGCTCCTCCTCCTCAGGTGGTCCTCCAATGTGTGGTGGCAGTGGCTGAGTCCTGCGGATAGCCAGGTTGTGCAGCATGCAGCAAACGACGACGAAATGGGAGACTCACTCCGGCGAATACTGCAGTGCTCCCCCGGAACGATCGAGACAGCGGAACCGTTGCTTCAGGACGCCGATTGTTTGTTCGATGATGTTCCTGGTCGATTGATGGCTCTCGTTGTATCGCTCTTCAGCAGGGGTGCTTTGTCCCCGATAAGCCATCCTCGTGGGTGAGGCTGGGCCTGGAACATGTCTGCCACAGAAGTCTGTCGGAGGATGAAGGCATCATGGCTGCTGCCTGGAAAGCGGGCATTGACAGCTAGGATGAGCTGCCTGTGGTCACACACCAGCTGTACGTTCAGCGAATGGTAGCCCTTCCGGTTGCGGTAATCCTCGGCATTCTCCAGAGGTGCCCGCAAAGCCACATGCATACAGTCAATGGCGCCCTGCACCATGGGGAAGCCCGCGAATGCTGCAAAGCCCATTGCACGCTGTTGCTGCTTGTCAAGGGCCATGGAGAAAGAGATGAACTGACGTCTCCTTTTGAAAAGGGCATTGGTCACCTGGCGGATGCAGCAATGCACGGCGAACTGGGAGATGTTGGCAATGTGGCCAGTAGCGGCTTGGAAGGAGCCGGTGGCATAAAAGTTGAGAGCCACCGTCACCTTCACTGCCACCGACAGAGACGTCCTGCACCTCAGCTGTGGCTGCAGATCACCGGCAAGCAGCTGGCAGATCTCTGTGACGACGTCCCTTCTGAATCGCAGCCTCCGAACACACTGCTCCTCAGACATCTGGAGATAGGAGAACTGCTGGCGGTATACCCTGGGTGGGTAAGGCCTCCTTTGCCGACGCCTGTTGCCCCCTCTCCATCTAGCCAGGGCTGCCAGTCTCTCATGGCGTCTCTGAGCCCTTTGGATGTAATTGAGAAAGCCAGCATTTACACCCATTGCAGCCCCCATAATATGCTGGCAAACAATGAGATGTCAATGAAGGCAAAAACTTTTTGAAATCTGTGGCCTGAAGCCAGAAGTACCTGTCCGAGTGTTGGGCCAAAGCAGAAAGCTATCTACCTTGGTCTCTCTCCAAAGATCCGTTTCGCAAGAAGGTGTGCTGCAAAGTGGCAGCATTTTATATTGCAGGATGAGTGCCCTTTAATTTGCGCCCCCTGTGCCCCGCATCGGCTGAGCACCGTTCCACTTCACAGTCGCTAGGGGCGCCAGGCGCACAATGGGGCGGCGCGACTGAAGTTCCGGTTGGGGGCGCACAAAGGGCGTTGCACGAGGAAATGACGTCATGATCTGCGCGCGCAGCTGAGCGCGCGCAAAGACTTTGCGCCACCGCTAAATCTCTACTGAAGTTGGGGCAAGGCGCAGTTCGCGCTTCGCCCGGGCGCAAGCCGCCTCGCGCCCGGAATCTACTCCTCCTAAGGCGCTAACGGCTGGCGCAACCAACCGAATTTCTAGGCCATGGAGTTATACAGCACAGAGAGGCCCTTCGGCCCACCGTGCCTATGCCAGCCATCAAGCCCTGCCTATTCTAATCCCATTTTCCAGCACTTGGTCCATAGCCTTGTATGCTATGGTGTTTCAAGCGCTCATCTAAATGCTTCTTGAATGTTGTGAGGGTTCCAGCCTCTACCATCCTCTCAAGCAGTGAGTTCCAGACTCCAACCACCCTCTGGGTGAAAAGTTTTTCCTCAAATCCCCTCTAAACCTCCTGCCCCTTACCTTGAAACTATGCCCCCTGGTTATCGACCTCTCTACTAAGGGGAAAAGTTCCTTTCTATCTACTCTATCTATGCCCCTCATAATTTTGAGCTCCTCAATCAAGTCCCCCCTCAGCCTTCTCTGCTCTAAGGAAAACAACCCCAGCCTGTCCAGTCTCTCTTCATAGCTGAAGCGCTCCAGCCTAGGTAACATCCTGGTGAATCTCCTCTGCACCCTCTCCAATGCAATCATATCCTTCCTATAGTGTGGCGACCAGAACTGCACACAGTATTCCAGCTGTGGCCTAACTAGCGTTTTGTACAGCTCCATCATAACCTCCCTGCTCTTATATTCTGTGCCTCGGCTAATGAAGGCAAGTATCCTATATACCTTTTTAACCACCTTATCTACCTGTCCTGCTGCCTCCAGGGATCCATTTACATGCACACCAAGGTCCCTCTGATCCTCTGTCCTTCCTAGGGTTGCGAGTAGTCTGATGGGACAGTAATTGGCCAGATTGTATTTTTCCTGCTTTTAGTGGACAAGATATACCTGAGCAGTTTTCCACATTGTTGGGTAGATGCCAGTGTTGTAGTTGTACTGGAACAGCTTGACTAGAGAACAAGTCTTCAGCATGACAGCCGGAATGTTGTCGAAGATTCTGTGACAGCGGAGGCAGGTGGGCGGACCTGCGAGGGAACGAGGCTGAGCAGCGGCGAGTTTAAAAACAGCTCTGAGACCAGGTAAGGACTCAGAGCAGCGGAGGCAGGCGGGCGGACCTGCAAGGGAACGAGGCTGAGCGGCGGCGAGTTTAAAAACAGCTCCGAGACCAGGTAAGGCCTCAGAGCAGCGGAGGCAGGCGGGCAGATCTGCGAGGGAATGAGGCTGAGCGGCGGCGAGTTTAAAAACAGCTCCGAGATCAGGTAAGGCCTCAGAGCAGCGGAGGCAGGCGGGCGGACCTGCAAGGGAACGAGGCTGAGCGGCGGCGTGTTTAAAAACAGCTCCGAGACCAGGTAAGGCCTCAGAGCAGCGGAGGCAGGCGGGCAGACCTGCGAGGGAATGAGGCTGAGCGGTGGCGAGGTTAAAAACAGCTCCGAGACCAGGTAAGGCCTCAGAGCAGCGGAGGCAGGCGGGCAGACCTGCAAGGGAACGAGGCTGAGCGGTGGCGAGGTTAAAAACAGCTCCGAGACCAGGTAAGGCCTCAGAGCAGCGGAGGCAGGCGGGCGGACCTGCGAGTGAATGAGGCTGAGCGGCGGCGAGTTTAAAAACAGCTCCGAGACCAGGTAAGGCCTCAGAGCAGCGAAGGCAGGCGGGCAGACCTGCGAGGGAAAGAGGCTGAGCGGCGGCAAGTTAAAAACAGCTCCGAGACCAGGTAAGGCCTCAGAGCAGCGGAGGCAGGCGGGCGGACCTGCGAGTGAACGAGGCTGAGCAGCGGCGAGTTTAAAAACAGCTCTGAGACCAGGTAAGGCCTCAGAGCAGCGGAGGCAGGCGGGCGGACCTGCGAGGGAACGAGGCTGAGCAGCAGCAAGTTTAAAAACAGCTCCGAGACCAGGTAAGGCCTCAGAGCAGCGGAGGCAGGCGGGCAGACCTGCGAGTGAACGAGGCTGAGCAGCGGCAAATTTAAAAACAGCTCCGAGACCAGGTAAGGCCTCAGAGCAGCGGAGGCAGGCGGGCGGACCTGCGAGTGAACGAGGCTGAGCAGCGGCAAGTTTAAAAACAGCTCTGAGACCAGGTAAGGCCTCAGAGCAGCGGAGGCAGGCGGGCGGACCTGCGAGTGAATGAGGCTGAGCGGCGGCGAGTTTAAAAACAGCTCCGAGACCAGGTAGGGCCTCAGAGCAGCGGAGGCAGGTGGGCGGACCTGCGAGTGAACGAGGCTGAGCGGCGGCGAGTTTAAAAACAGCTCTGAGACCAGGTAAGGCCTCAGAGCAGCGGAGGCAGGCGGGCGGACCTGCGAGTGAACGAGGCTGAGCGGCGGCGAGTTTAAAAACAGCTCCGAGACCAGGTAAGGCCTCAGAGCAGCGGAGGCAGGTGGGCGGACCTGCGAGGGAACGAGGCTGAGCAGCAGCAAGTTTAAAAACAGCTCCGAGACCAGGTGAGGCCTCAGAGCAGCGGAGGCAGGCGGGCGGACCTGCGAGGGAACGAGGTGGAGTGGCGGCGAGGTTAAAAACAGCTCCGAGACCAGGTAAGGCCTCAGAGCAGCGGAGGCAGGCGGGCGGACCTGCGAGTGAATGAGGTTGAGTGGCGGCGAGGTTAAAAACAGCTCCGAGACCAGGTGAGGTGTACCAGTCTCCAGTCTCTGAGCTCAGAGGGAGGGAGAGAAGTAAAAAGTAATTGAAGTGTGACGTCACCAGAAAGCAGGTAAGTGATTGGTTGGTGAGTATTTCTCTCTTTCTAAACTTAAACTCTGTGATTTATCTCTCTGTTGTAGCGGGGACTGTTGCTAAGCCATTTCACTGTAGTGTAATTAGTGGGATTGATTGATTGATTGATTTAATTTAATTGCAATTAATTAAAGGGTAAGTCATGGCAGGACAGCCCGACCACGTGGTATGCTCCTCCTGCGATATGTAGGAACTCAGGGACACTTCCTGTGTCCCTGACAACTACGTGTGCAGGAAGTGCATCCAGCTGCAGCTACTGACAGACCACATTGCGGCACTGCAGCTGCGATTGGATGCATACTGGAGCATTCACGATGCTCAGGACATCGTGAATAGCACGTTTACGGAGTTGGACACACCGCAGGTAGAGGTTGGACAGGCAGAAAGGGAAGGGGTGTCCAACAGGCAGAGTGCTAAGCGCAGGCAGGTAGTGCAGGGGTCCCATGTGGACATCACCCTCGCAAACAGATACACCACTTTGAGTACTGTTGGGGGGGATGGCTTATCAGAGGAAAGCAGCAGCAGCCAACTTCCTGGCACCAGGGGTGGTTCTGCTGCACAGGACGGGAGGAAAAAGAGGGCTAGAGCTATAGTAATAGGGGATTCTATTGTAAGGGGAATAGATAGGCATTTCTGCGGCCGCAAACGAGACTCCAGGATGTTGTGTTGCCTCCCTGGTGCAAGGGTCAAGGATGTCTCAGAGCGGCTGCAGAACATCTTGGAAGGGGAGGGTGAACAGCCAATTGTCGTGGTACATATCGGTACCAACGATACAGGTAAAAAGTGGGATGAGGTCCTAAAAGCGGAATATAGGGAGTTAGGAGGTAAAATAAAAAATAGGACCTCAAAGGTAGTAATCTCAGGATTGCTACCAGTGCCACGTGCTAGTCAGTGTAGATATAGAAGTATATTTCAGATGAATATGTGGCTAGAGGAACGGTGCAAGGGGGAGGGATTCAAGTTCCTGGGACATTGGAAATGGTTCTGGGGGAGGTGGGACCAGTTCAAACCAGACGGTTTGCACCTGGGCAGGGCTGGAACCGATGTCCTAGGGGGAGTGTTTGCTAGTGCTCTGGGGGAGGGTTTAAACTAAAATGGCAGGGGGTTGGGAAACTGAGCAGGGAGACAGAGGAAAGGGAAACAAGGATAAAAGCAAAAGATAGGAAGGAGAAAAACAAAAGTGGCAGTCAGAGAAATCAACGGTTTAAATCAAACGTGGCCACAGTAAATAATAATTCTAATAGGACAAAGAGCGTTAAAAAGACAAGCCTGAAGGCTTTCTGTCTTAATGCGAGGAGCATTCATAATAAGGTGGATGAATTGGCTGTGCAAATAAAGGTAAACAAATATGATTTGGTTAGGATTACGGAAACGTGGCTCAAGGATGGCCAAGGCTGGGAACTCAACATCCAGGGGTACTCGATATTCAGGAAAGATAGGCAAAAAGGAAAGGGAGGTGGGGTAGCATTATTGGTTAAAGAAGGGATTAACACAATTGCAAGGAAGGATATTAGCTCTGATCATGTGGAATCTGTATGGGTAGAATTGAGAAATACTAAGGGGTAGAAAATGTTAGTGGGAGTGGTATATAGACCTCCAAACAGTAATGCAGAGGTTGGGGATGGCATTAAAAGGGAAATTAAAGAAGCATGCAATAAGGGCACAGCAGTCATCATGGGTGACTTTAATCTACATATAGATTGGGCTAACCAAATTAGTAACAATACTGTGGAGGAGGAATTCCTGGAGTGTTTATGGGATGGTTTCCTGGACCAATATGTCGAGGAACCAACCAGAGATCAGGTCATCTTAGACCGGGTATTATGTAATGAGAAAGGATTAATTAGCAATCTTGTTGTACGAGGCCCCTTGGGTCAGAGCGATCATAATATGATCGAATTCTTCATTAAGATGGAGAATGAAGTAGTTGACTCAGAGATTAGGGTCCTAAATTTAAATAAAGGAAACTACGATGGTCTGAGGCGCGAGTTGGGTAGGATTGATTGGGGAATGTCACTCAAAGGGTTGACGGTGCATAGGCAATGGCAAACATTCAAAGACCAAATGGATGAACTAAAGAATTTGTTCATCCCAGTTTGGCATAAAAATAAAACAAAAAAGGTGACTCAACCATGGGTAACAAAGGAAATTAGGGATAGCATAAGATCCAAGGAGAGGACATATAATTTGGCCAGAAAAAACAATAATCCTGAGGATTGGGAGCAGTTTAGGATTCAACAAAGGAGGACAAAGGGATTTATTAAGAGGGGGAAAATAGAATATGAGAGTAAGCTTTCAGGGAACATAAAAACTGACTGTAAAAGCTTTTATCGATATGTGAAGAGAAAAAGATTGGTGAACTCATGTGTAGGTCCCTTGCAGTCAGAATCAGGGGAATTTACAATGGGGAACAAAGAAATGGCAGACCAATTACATACACATTTTGGTTCTGTCTTCACAAAGGAGGACACAAATAACCTCCCAGAGATGCCGGGGAATATAGGGTCTGATGAAAGGGTGGAACTGAAAGAAATCAGTTATTGTAACGAAATGGTGTTAGGAAAATTGATGGGACAGAAGGCCGATAAATCCCCAGGGCCTGATAATCTACATCCTAGTTGTAACGTATGTACCTTTAAGGGGGAGAACTACTTTTTACAGCTCCTGTATCCTGTATTACCGGCAGTGACCACACCTGTATATAAACCCTGAGTAGTGATCTGTACAGTCAGTTGCAGTTTGAACCACGTTGAGTGAACACCTGTTGTACCGTTCTCTGCAGTCCTTTTCTTATTATTACACGGACGTAACAGTGGCGACGAGCAGATTCGAACCTACCTGCAACTCGGCATCACCTCCCAGGGATTCGCTCCTGGAGAACAGTGGAAGAAGGTCGAGTCCAGAAGCACGGGCGTTGACCACGGGCAACCGCCCAGTCATCCAGCGGAGATTTGAGCATCGCAGGGGAGGCTGTCGAGAGCCAGGCTTGGCTTTCCAGTCACGGTGGTCCAGCGAAATGGGCTGGCAACAGGTACTGCGCAGACCATTCCCGGACAGCGACGGGCTAGAGCCCGACCGAGCGGCACAGAAAAAGGCCGAGCAGCGTCGACGGGGGAGAGAGAGAGGGCAGAGCGCACAGGGTGCAGCCAGTGTTCAGGACCGAGCGGCGTCAACGGGGGAGAGAGACGAGAGAGAGCAGAGCGCAGCCGGTGGTCAAGGGCCGAGCAGCGTCAACGGGGGAGAGAGGCGCACAGGAAAACGCGAGGCGCTGCCATTGCCACGAGGACCACAGAGAGCGGCATTGGCAGCAGCGCAGGAGCAGCGCACGAAACCCACAGGGCGTCGCCATTTGCCACGAGGACTGCCGAGAGCGGCGTTGGCAGCAGCGCGGGAGACGCCATTTTAAGCCGCAGCGGGGAAGAAAGGAAAGCGCGGAGACGCCATTTTAAGCCGCAGCGGGGAAGAAAGGAAAGCACGGGAGATGCCATTTTAAGCCAGTCTAACCACACCCAAAAATGCCAAAGAGTGGCAGTATCACAGCGTTCGACAATGAAGTCGAAGATTGGACGACAGATGTCGAACGCATAGAAGTATACTGCAAGGCGAATGAAGTGCCAGATGACAAGAAATTACTGGTATTGTTGAATTCAATGGGTGCAAAAACGTATGGCTTACTACGAAACCTAGTACCCCCAGAGAAGCCAGTAGAAAAGGATTTTGAAAACATAGTGTCAATCCTACAGGACCACTTAAACCCCACACCACTGCTGATAGCAGAAAGATTTAAGTTTCACAAAAGGAACCACCATAAAGATGAAAGTAATGCTGAGTATTTAACGGAACTGCGCAAGCTATCGAAACACTACCAGTTTGGAACGTGACTAGCAGATACTTTAAGGGACAAGTTTGTGTGTGGGCTTCAAAGTGAAGGAACCCAGAAACAGCTTCTATCAGAAAAGGATCTTACGCTGGACAAGGCTTTCAGCATTGCAGTATCACACGAAGCAGGAGAACGGGGCGCTGCAGAGATACAACGGAGACCGCAAGAATATGGCACAAATGAAATGTCATACGGAACAGTGAAGTGCTATCGCTGCGGCAGAACAACACACGACCACAATGATTGCTGGTTCAAGGACCAAGTGTGCAGACAGTGTGGAAAAGTAGGACACATAGCAAGAGTCTGCAGGTCGGGAAAGAAAACCAGTAGCAAGAAATCACCACAGGAGAAGTACAAGAAGGTACATAAGGTGACGGAGAGTAGTTCAGACGAAAAGAAGAGTGATACAGACTCCGTAAGCAAGGAGCTGGGTTGTCTGAAACTACATAATGTGATCAAAACGGAGGATCACCAAACTATCTGGGTCACGCTCAAGATAGCAGGAGTCCAAGTGAAAATGGAACTGGACACAGGATCAGCCCTAACAGTCATAAACCGAAGGGACTACAAGCGGCTAATCTCACATATACCCTTGAGAGATACAAAGATTGTCTTGAAGACGTACACGGGGCAAAAAGTCTACCCCAAAGGAAAAATAAGGGTGAATGTTATATATAACGGCAAGGAAACACCAAAAATGGACCTATATGTATTGCCAGATGGAGGACCACCACTACTAGGACGTGAATGGATCCGGAAGATACAGCTAGATTGGCATTCCATACAAGCACTGACTGTAGATGCCAAAAAGGATGATGACGTCACACCTGGATGACTGTCAAAAATGCTAACTGATGCACAAGAAGTGTTCCAGCAGGGACTCGGAACACTAAAAGGCATAAGAGCGACGATCAAAATAGAGGAAAATGCAAGCACAAAGTTTTTTAAGGCCAGACCGGTACCTTATGCGATCCGCCCAGCCGTCGAAGCAGAGCTGGAAGGTTTGGAACGTTAAGGAGTACTGTCCAAAGTGGACTGGAGCGAGTGGGCTACACCCATCGTTCCTGTAACGAAGAGGTCGTTGAGTAATATGCCTGGGGAACCAAAGAAGGTTCACATCTGTGGGGACTTTAAGGTGACAGTGAACCCGTCCTTCACACTGTACAATATCCGCTTCCATGGATTGAAGATATTTTCGCCTCGCTATCTGGAGGGAAACACTTCACTAAGATTAATCTGGCCCAGGCGTACCTGCAAATGGAGGTCGAAGAAGCCTCGAAACAGTACCTCACGGTCAACACTCATAAAGGTCTCTGCCAATACAACCGGCTGGTGTTCGGGGTAGCATCAGCTCCGGCTATTTGGCAAAGGGCAATGGATCAAGTCCTGCAAGGGATTCCAGGGACCCAGTGTTATTTGGACGACATCCTGGTCACGGGCGAAAATGACAGTGATCACCTCACCAACCTGGAGCAGGTGCTCACTAGATTGAAGGAATATGGGCTACGAGCTAATCGCCACAAATGTGTGTTTTTCCAGAAGCAGATCTCGTATTGTAGCCATGTTATTGATAAAGAGGGGTTACATAAGTCCCCTGAAACGATTGAGGCAGTAGCCAAGGCTCCAGCACCGGAAAATTTGTCACAACTGAGGTCGTTCCTCGGGCTGGTGAACTACTACCATAAGTTCTTGCCGAATTTGTCTACCGTACTACACCCACTGAACACCCGACTGCAAACGGGGGTACCATGGAAGTGGAGTGCCGAATGTAAACGAGCTTTCCAGAAGAGCAAAGCATTGATCACATCAAAAGCGGTGTTGGCTCATTTCAACCCAACACTACCAATTCGGTTGGCATGTGATGCATCACCCTATGGCATTGGAGCGGTGCTGTCGCACAAATTCCCGGACGGCTCGGAGAGGCCAGTAGCCTTTGCGTCTCGGTCACTAACCTCAGCCGAGCGTAACTACGCCCAGATTGACAGGGAGGCCCTCAGCCTAGTGTGGGGAGTGAAAAAGTTCAATCACTATCTGCACAGGCAGAAGTTCACCTTGCTGCCTGATCACCAACCACTTGTCTCCATCTTTAATCCAAAGAAGGGCGTTCCGGTGATGACTGCGCAACGGCTACAAAGATGGTCCCTTTTTCTAGGGGCGCACCAATATGAAATCGAGTATAAGGGCACGAAACAGCATGGAAACGCTGATGGGCTATCACGCCTGCCACTGCTTACTGCGGAGGATGCACCAGCAGTGGATCCTGTCGAAATATTTCATTCGACTATAATTGAATGCTTGCCAGTAACTGACGCTGGTATAGAGAAGGAGACCCGAAATGACCCGACACTGTCTCGGGTATATGATTTGACGGTGAAGGGATGGCCAGCACATGGCGACTCACTGTTGCCAGCATTCTCATCCAGAAGAGAACAGCTCTAGGTATGCCAGGGGACCTTGATGTGTGGCTCCCGAGTGGTAATTCCATCCAAGTTAAGGGAGAGAGTGCTCAATAAGCTTCACGAAGGTCATCTGGGAGGGGTGAAAATGAAAAGCCTTGCTAGGGCTTATGTGTGGTGGCCGGGGATCGATCAGCAAATCGAGGACCTGGCAAAGAGCTGCTCAGGATGCCAGAAGGTCCAAAATGCACCACCACATGCCCCTCTACACCCATGGGAGTGGCCCTCATCTCCATGGCAACGGGTGCATATTGATTTTGCTGGTCCATTCATGGACTCAATGTTTTTAATAGCCGTGGATGCGCACTCGAAATGGCCTGAGGTGATCAAAATGTCCTCCACCACCACGGAGAAAACGATTGCAGTCCTACGGACCATTTTTGCCACGAACGGCTTGCCAGAGCAGATTTGCTCTGAAAACGGACCACAGTTTGTGTCCGAAGAGTTTCGAAGATTTATGAAAAGGAATGGGGTAAGGCATTACACATCCGCCCCGTATCATCCAGCCACAAATGGATTGGCTGAGAGGTTCGTAGAAAGCTTTAAAAAAGCAGTAAAGGCCATGTGCGATGACAACATTCCACTGCAGCATAAGGTGAACAATTTCCTGTTAGCCTACAGAAATGCGACACATGCAGTCACCAACCAGGCCCCGGCCATGATGTTCTTTAACCGAAGGTTGAGATCTCGTCTGGATTTGCTCAGACCAAATGTACGAAGAGATGTTGAGAGTAAGCAATTCCAGCACATCAATGAGAAGCCGACAAGGAGCTTCAATGTAGGGCAACCAGTCTTGGCCCGCGACTACCGAACAGAGAAATGGCAACCAGGAACGATATGCACACGGCAGGGGCCACTAATGTACACAGTGGATGTTGGGGAGAACATTGTGAGACGCCATGCTGACCAGATCCTAGAGTCACAGGAACGAGTCAACCCCATGTCTCGGCCATACGTACCTGTTGAGGAACCCGACGTACAGGTCGCATCTACCTCAGAAACAATAGCATTGGAAGCTGATGAATCAACTGACGACAGGGTGTTAGAATCGCCTCCGCACCAAGAGCGAGACACTCGGGAAAGGCGTTATCCAGAAAGAATCAGGAAGCCTCCACAAAGACTGAATTTATAAATAGGCTATTTTCAGTTAATGTTGCATGTTAAAAGTGTTAATTGTAATTAGTTTGATATTTAATTGTTAAATGAGTGCTTTGGTACTGTTAATCTAAAAGGGGAGGAATTGTAATGTATGTAACTTTAAGGGGGAGAATTACTTTTTACAGCTCCTGTATCCTGTAGTACCGGCAGTGACCACACCTGTATATAAACCCTGAGTAGTGAGCTGTACAGTCAGTTGCAGTTTGAACCACGTTGAGTAAACACCTGTTGTACCGTTCTCTTCAGTCCTTTTCTTATTATTACACGGACGTAACACTAGTGTACTTAAGGAAGTGGCCCTAGAAATAGTAGATGCATTGCTGGTCATCTTCCAGAACTCGATAGACTCTGGAACAGTACCCATGGATTGAAGGGTAGCTAATGTTACCCCACTATTCAAAAAAGGTGGTAGAGAAAAAGCGGTGAATTATAGACGGGTAAGCCTGACATCGGTAGTGGGGAAAATGCTAGAGTCCATTATAAAAGATGTAATAGCAGAGCACTTGTAAAGCAGTGACAGGATCGGACAAAGTCAACACGGATTTACAAAAGGTAAATCGTGCTTGACTAATCTACTGGAATTTTTTGAGGATGTGACTGGTAAAATAGATAAGGGAGAACCAGTGGATGTGGTGTATTTGGACTTTCAGAAGGCTTTCGATAAGGTCCCGCATAAGAGATTAGCGTGCAAAATTAAGGCACATGGGATTGGGGGCAAGGTATTGACTTGGATAGAGAACTGGTTGGCGGATAGAAAGCAAAGAGTTGGAATAAACGGGTTGTTTTCCGAGTGGCAGGCAGTGACTAGTGGGGTACCGCAAGGATCGGTCCTAGGACCCCAGCTGTTCACAATATATATTAATGATCTGGACGAGGGAATTGGATGTAATATCTCCAAATTTGCAGATGACCCAAAGCTGGGTGGGGCGGTAAGCTGTGAGGAGGATGTCGTGAAACTCCAGTACGATTTGGACAAGTTGGGTGATTGGGCAGAAACATGGCAAATGCACTATAATGTGGATAAATGTGAGGTTATCCACTTTGGTGGCAAAAACAGGAAGGCAGATTATTATTTGAATGGCAATAGATTGGGAGAAGGGGAAGTGCAAAGTGACCTGGGTGTTCTTGTGCACCAGTCGCTGAAGGTAAGCATGCAGGTGGTTAAGAAGGCAAATGGTATGTTGGCCTTCGTAGCAAGAGGGTTCGAGTACAGGAACAAGGATATCTTGCTGCAATTGTACAGGGCCTTGGTGAGACCGCACCTTGAGTATTGTGTGCAGTTTTGGTCGCCTTATCTGAGGAAGGACATTCTTGCCATGGAAGGAGTGCAGCGAAGATTCACCAGGCTGATACCTGGGATGGCAGGAATGACGTACGAGGAGAGTTTGTGTCGACTGGGCTTATATTCACTGGAGTTTAGAAGATTGAGAGGGGATCTCATCGAAACCTATAAAATTCTGTCAGGCCTGGACAGACTAGATGCAGGAAGGATGTTTCCGATGGCCGTGGAGTGCAGAACCAGGGGTCATAGTCTAAGGATAAGGGGTACGCCATTTAGGACTGAGATGAGGAGGAATTTCTTCACCCAGACAGTGGTGAACCTGTGGAATTCTCTGCCACAGATGGCGGTGGAGGCCAGTTCATTAAATATATTCAAGAAGGAGTTGGATATATTTCTTAAGGCTAAAGGGATCAAGGGATATGGGGAGAAGGCAGGGACATGGTACTGAATTTGGATGATCAGCCATGATCTCATTGAATGGTGGGTCAGTCTAGAGGGGCCGAATGGCCTACTCCTGCTCCTATCTTCTATGTTTCTATGTGACCACCTCCTTGGTGAAGCATAGCCTCCAATACACTGCTCCTCGCTTAAGTGGAGGTAGGAGAGGTCCTCTCAGAACACCCTAGGTGGGTGATGCCTCCTGTTGAGAGCCCTCCTGTCCCTCCTCCTCCCTCTGCATGCATCTTCTCGCCTTCTTCACTGCCTCTGCTCCCTCTGCCGAAGCCCCTGGAGCACAAGGTTGAATGCCAGTACAGCCTCCATTACTGTGATCAAGTGTTGTGAGCAGTAGCCTTTAAAAAATAATGAAGGCATTCTGCATTTGCAACAACATTCCCTGTTACCTTAGAACCTTGAAAGAAGTTAATAAAGCAGGTGGAGTTACAGAAAGTAGCATAGAGCCAGTCAAACTGAAGAAACATATCAGGTTCAAGTGATTGCTGATGATCCCTTTAAATACCGTTGCTGGTGCCTCCTTCCTGCTTCTGAATGCTTGCTCTTCCTGTCATTGTTAAGGCATGTCGGTAAGTGCAGCGGTGAAATGCAATTTCGCAGATCGGGCATCAAGTGAGCATTGCGCACTCACTGATGTCACGATCTGCTTAATTTCAATCATTTCAGCGATCGCTTCTATCGGCAGCGCTACCAGCCATCCCAAAATGGCAGCTGCCGCGGGACCCTCCACCAGCTGGCAGAAGACCAGCAGCTGCCATTTTTTCACCCAATTATGGTGGTAACGGGTGGTGTTCAATGCCCGAATTTCTAGGCCATTGAGAATTTGCCCTGGTGATCAGCAGGCAAGGCAGAAATGTCCAATTACCTAACACCAGTTTCACCAATCTTAGTTCTGGAACTAAAGATTAAATCTGCATTAGAACTCCAGACAATGACGAATTCTGGAAGTAAGCGCCACAAGAAGCTTTATGGTTGGTATTCCAATATTTTGGATTGACACAGCTTGCAGATAGCTGCAGTAAATCTTATATTGACATTCATTTACCATTCAGATATCTAAAGTACAGTCTGCCCTCCTTAAGGCCATCCCAGTTACTCAGATGGAAACATTAGATTGTTGGCATTCAGAGGGATATGTCTCAGTTAATCTAGTTGCTAGCCAGGATATTGTCATATGACATGATAACCAGGTGTTTCATCTAATGGAAAGACTTTTACTGTTTTGCTCATCTTGCTCAAATCACACCTCCTGTTAGCTGAACACAAAGAAGCATTATCAGCAGGTATGGAGAGGTCCACAGCAACCACTATTATATTTTTCAGAGGATGTCAACTAACTGCACCCTGTACAACAAAAAAATTGAAATTATTGGCAAGAATATGCATGAGGTAAAATCTTCCTCTTTCATTTATGTTTCATTCATCTGTTGTGTTGAAAGGGCTTATGTGATCCTCTGGTTAGATATTAGAGTTTCAACCAGGGTATCCCTGGTTTCAATCACCTCACGAACAAATAATCTCCTTGAGGAAGGAGCTCACTATAAGTGCATCCTATCTATCATCTGTCAACTGCCTACCAGCATTACTGGAGAGTCTACAGGAGTCCTTTGTGGAAAGATTGGCCCCATCTGCAGGAATTACATGATCCTGACCAAGTGCCAATGAATGGAAAAATGCCACTCACTCTATGGCTCGCCTTTGATTAAGGATTGGCAGTGGGCAACATTTTTGATCTGTTTGTTTTGCATATCAGAAACGCTAAAGCATGATTAATTGTTGTGTTTCCAATATAACATAATAGAAAAAATAGGAGCGGGAGTAGGCCATTTGGCCCTTCGAGCCTGCTCTGCCATTCAATATGATCATGGCTGATCCTCTATCTCAATACCATATTCCCGCTCTCTCCGCATACCCCTTGATGCCTTTTGTGTCTGGAAATCTATCTATCTCTTTCTTAAATATATTCAGTGACTTGGCCTCCACAGCCTTCTGTGGTAGAGAATTCCACAGGTTCACCACCCTCTGAGTGAAGAAATTCCTTCTCATCTCAGTCCTAAATGTCCTACCCCGTATCCTGAGACTGTGACCCCTCGTTCTAGACCCCCCAGCCAGGGGAAACATCCTCCCTACATCCAGTCTGTTTAGCCCTGTCAGAATTTTATACATTTCAATGAGATCCCCTCTCATTCTTCTAAACTCTAGTGAATACAGGCCTAGTCGACCCAATCTCTCCTCATACGACACTCCTGCCATCCCAGGAATCAGTCTGGTGAACCTTCGCTGCACTCCCTCTAAGGCAAGTATATCCTTTCTTAGGTAAGGAGACCAAAACTGCACACAGTACTCCAGGTGTGGTTTCACCAAGGCCCTGTACAACTGTAATAAGACATCTTTGCTCCTGTACTCAAATCCTCTTGCAATGAAGGCCAACATACCATTTGCCTTCCTAACTGCTTGTTGCACCTGCATGTTTGCTTTCAGTGACTGGTGTACAAGGACACCCAGGTCCCTTTGTACATCAGCATTTCCCAATCAAGCACCATTTAAATAATACGCTGTAGCGGTACCACCGAGTGTCCCTTACTTACCGTACATAATTCCCTTTAACGTAACGATGTAGCCGGTGCGGGGCTTTCCTCCTTTGGGAGCGCGGGCGAACGCGATGATGCGGGTTAACGCGATGATGTCACGTCGCACATCACGTGACCGTCCCAAGCGTGGGCAAACGCAATGACGACATCACGCAGGTCACGTGACTACCCAAGCGCGGGAAGAACTCGATGATGTCATCACGCAATCCACGGGACTGCCTACTCAGTCCTCGTGGCGTCTCCGTCCGGATAAGACCTACTGCATGGCTCTCCTGTACCGATCTCGGCAACCTGCTTGTATTCATCTGTTCCTGCATTAAAGAACTTTTTGATTGTTTCTCCTGAAGTCGACTTCAATTATTAAGTAGGAATTCATCCAATACCTACATAGGTGAACCCGAATACCTACAACTCTGCCTTTCTGCTTTTCCTACTGAAGTGGATAACTTCACGTTATACTGCATCTGCCATGTATTTGCCTACTCACTCAACTTGTCTAAATCGTTTGAAGCCTCTTTGCATCCTCCTCACAACTCACAATCCTACCTAGTTTCGTGTCATCAGCAAACTTGGAAATATTACATTTGGTTCCCTCATCCAAATCATTGATATATATTGTGAATAGCTGGGGCCCAAGCACTGATCCCTATGGTATCCCACTAGTCACCGCCTGCCAACCAGAAAAAGACCCATTTATTCCTACTCTCTGTTTCCTGTCTGTTAACCAATTTTCATCCATGCCAGTATATTACCCCCAATCCCATGTGCTTTAATTTTGCACACTGACCTCTTATGTGGGACTTTATCAAAGGCCTTCTGAAAATCCAAATACACCACATCTACTGGTTCTCCCTTATCTATTCTACCAGTTACATCCTCAAAAAACTCCAGTAGATTTTTCCTTTCATAAATCCATATTGACTTTGTCTAATCCTGTTGATATTTTCTAAGTGTCCTGTTATCATATCCGTTATAATAGACTCTAACATTTTCCCTACTATTGATGTTAGGCTAACCGGTCTGTAGTTCCCTGTTTTCTCTCTCCCTCCTTTTTTAAATAGTGGGGTTACATTTGCCACCCTTCAATCTGCAGGAACTGTTCCATAATCTATAGAATTTTGGAAGATGACAACCAATGCATCCACTATTTCCATGGCTACCTCTTTTAGTGCTCTGGGATGCAGATTATCAGGCCCTGGGGATTTATCAGCTTTCAGTCCCATTAATTTCTCCAGCACTATTTTTTTACTAACACTAATTTTCTTTAATTCTTCCTTCTCACAAGACCCTTGGTTCCCTAGCATTTCTGGGAAGTTATTTGTGTCCTCTTCCATGAAGGCAGAGCCAAAGTATTTGTTTAATTGCTCTGCCATTTCCTTGTTCCCCATTATAAATTCTCCCGTTTCTGACTGTAAGGGACCTACATTTGTCTTCACTAATCTTTTTCTTTTTACATACTTGTGCACATACCTACCTCATCACTGTCAGCCTTGACAGAGTGTGTCAGTAGGATATTTGGACAAGAGCCATCAACGTAACTGATCTTATCCTTAGCTGATATGCAACTGGGAACTCTAGTTTATTTTCCTAAAGATGCAGAGGCTAATTGTAGCAGTCCTACTATTGGTCTGGTTAAGATCAGCTCAATCAACAGACACTGGAGATCAAGCCTAGGACCTCTTGATCTAGATAAACTCATAGCTATCAGCAGTACCAGTTCATGCTTCTTTGAAGTGCATTGAAATTAACTTGTTTAGTTATATAATTAATTGATTAAAGAAATGACCATTGCATTTCTCTGTGATGAACTGCAGCTATTTATCAGGGCTAATTTTCACATTCTGCACGGGTGGCAAACTGGCAGTTGTGAATCAATCGCCCATTAAATTCCTGCCCGATCTTCCTTTCCATTGCCTTCAATGGTTATGTTGCTAGACTAGTAATCCTTCCCACCAGGGCCCCAAACACACCTTCCAGGTGAAACAGCGATTTACTTGTACTTCTTGCAATTTAGTATACTGTATTCATTGCTCACGATGCAGTTTCTTCTATATTGGGGAGACCAAACGCAGATTGGGTGATTGCTTTGTGGAACACCTCCGTTCAGTCCGCAAGTGTGACCCCGAGCTTCCGGTCGCCTGTCACTTTAATTCTCCACTCCACTCCCACCCTGGCCTCGGCCTCTTACACTGTCCAAATGAAGCTCAACGTAAGCTCGAGGAACAGCACCTCATCTTTCGATTAGGCACTTTACAGCCTTCTGGACTCAACATCGAGTTCAACAATTTCAGACTATAACCTCTGCCCCTATTTTTTCAGATGGCAGCTGTTGATGATTCTGCTATTCCCATTTACACCTCTTCTAGACCCATCTTTTATTTCTTTACTTGTCCCATTACCATCTCCTTTTGCTTTGTACAATCATACCTTATGTCACTTAATCACTTCTGCCTTCCATCCTGTCATAGACCTTCCATTTTGTTCTTTCCTCCCCTCCCTTTCCCTGCCTCTGTACTTGCTTAAAATCTGTTACATCTCTAACTTTTTCCAGTTCAGACAAAAGGTCATTGACCTGAAACGTTGGGCTGGATTTTTCCAACCTCAGCAGGACTGGGGTGGACGATGTCCGTGGCGTGTGGGGACCTCGCATTTGTCTGGATCCCAGCCTCTAACAAGATTTTATGATGATGGGGCTTGTTAAGCCCGCCCTGCGAGGGTCCCTACCAATTAATAGGAAATGGGTCTGATGACATCATTTGATGACGCGTCATCAGCCGGTTTCCTTAAAGGGGCCATGTCCAAATTGATTTTGACAGTTCTGCTGTCAGTGTTCTGCAGCATTGAGGTGCTGCAAACACTGACAAGCACTGCACAGAGGTGCACGGCTGCACCCAGGCTTCTCCATGACTCCCTTCATATGCTTATGGAGGGAGTCACAGCACGCAGGGAGGTTCTCTTCCCTTCCAATGGTTGGAAGCGACCTCCCCAGGAGACCAAAGCAGCCTGGTTGCACATTGCACGGGAGGACACAAGCAGGGATGTCGTCAGGAGGACCAGGCTGCAGTAGCGCAAACCTTTCAATGATCTCAGTAGAACACAAAACGTTACTGCAAAGCCACACTCAACCACATCCTGCTGTGCCACTCATCACATCCCCATCACTCTGCCTTCCCTACCCTACTCCTGAACATCCTTACTGACACGAACTTACCTTGCACCTCCACCCATCCCTCTCTATCAATATTATCACTTCCCCATCTCACTAGCCACCCCTCACACTCACCCTCATCCTACTCCAATCATACCAACTGACAACACACAACGGTAGACACCTCGGTGGTTTAGCCAATGTTCATGTAAACTTTCTTTTAATGTGTTGTCAAGCATTGAAATCCTTATTTTCACCACTTTGCCTTCTTGGACAGATTTGTGTGCACATTTGAAAGTGACTTAGTGAATTCCAGTGATTAGTGAGACATAACGTCCCCCCTCTCCCCCTACCCCCCAGTGATGATGGGTGTGAAAGGAATGGCTTGGGCATTGTCAGAATGCTTTATGGTGCTGGTGTGGGGTGGTGTCAACCTGGTGCATCATGTGGCAGCCAGAGTGTAAACTGTTAAGTGAAGCAAATCTGGCTATGGCGAGGCCATCACTGGCGTCCCGGGCAGCAATGTGCACGGGTGATGATGCCCTGGGTCCAGTGCACCATCAGTTGATTGCGGAGAAGGTTGGTGTGGATGTTGGTGTTGCTGGCGTGCCCGGTGATGCTGGTGTTGGGGCTGATCGTTTTGGGATTCTGAGGACCAAGGTGAGATTTTTTCAAGGGCACCGATGCTGATGGAATAGATGGCAAGTGAGGTTGAGATGACAGAAGTAATCTGTCAATGTTGAGATAGGTTGTTCCAAGGGGGTGACAGTGGATAGAGAGATTATTCCAAACACTTCAAAATTGCATAAAGCTCAAAAGTGGGTTCCAAATACTGAAGGCTGAAGCTTCTAGTTTGGAAAGTGACCAGCTGTAAAATGGCAGGTTTTAAACCATTTTTGCAGCTGTCACCTATTGAAAGAAATGGAGAGTTGTTCAGAACCCGACATACTTACCTGGCGTGATCCCCGAGTGAGGGGAACCTTGTGGAAAATTTGGAAAAATGCTTTGTACCTGCTAAAATGGGGATTAAATTGTTTTAAACACCCTCCTAACAAGCACAATTGCATGACCCGTACTTAGTGCCATGTCTGCAAAACGCAGGCAGAACCAACACTAAGGAAACTGACAAGGAGACGGGTTTAGAGCGGGATACCGGCCCACTGTCAATCTTCTGGATTTTGAGAGCAGACCTGCCTCCGAACCTGCCCTCTGAGCGCTGGCAAAATTCAGCCCGTTAACTTTGTTTCTCTCTCCACTGATGCTGCCTGACCTGCTGAGTGTTTCCAGCATTTTCTGTTTTTATTTTAGTAATCCAGAGGCCTGGATTAATAATCAAGAGAAGCTGAGTCGAAACCCACCATGGCTGAATGTTCATTCAGCTGTATGACGGACCCCCACCAGCATTTCTTAAAGGGACACACACAACTTTCAGCTAGGTTTAAATTTTTGCTTTTTTATTGGTTTCTTTCATTTTCTTTGGAGTAGTCGCTTGGTGTAAGACATTTTAAAAGTTGTTAAAGTGTAAAGGGCGTACAGAGACTGCTGCTGGACATTTGCAAGGCTTTCGGTCTTAAAGGATGGCCTGTGAGAACACCACTTGCTCCCAGTTCTGGGGGCTCAAATTGCAGTCCCCCTTGGGCTGCTGCGTGACATGGTGATGGAGCAGAGACAGCAATGGGGACAAGCTGTTCACGGAGGGAGGAGGAGGAGAAGGAGGATGTAAAGTCTGTGGGTTGTGCAGTTAATAACGACACAGACTTCAGGAGTAACAAACAAACAGGACTTTACTATTCGAAGGTCAGGGCGAATCTGCCCTATAAATCATGCCACAGCACTTATATACCGGTGTGGTCACCGTCGGTATTACCGTATACAGAAGCCAAACAAGTAGTGCCACACCTAAAATAGTTCTCTTAAAGGTGAACGGTTACATACAATAGTCCCTTAAAGGTAGACGGTTACATACACTACAATCCTCCCTTTTTAGCTTACAACATACGTATTCCCCATTAAACATAACATATATTCAACTTCATGTAAAACAATTTACAGATATAGTCTCTGCGGAAAACAGTTCACAGGTTCAGTCTCTGTGGGAACAGTTCACAGATTCAGTCTCTGGTCTTGACTCGGTCCGAACAACATCTCTGTGGTGTAGCCGGTTCACATTGCTAGCGTGACTCATCAAATAGTCTTTCCCTTGACGTAACAGCTTGAACTTCCGTCCTGCTGAACCAGCAGTGCTGACTTTTACAAACAGCTGGACTGCCTTAGTAATTTTTCCCTACTTTCCCATTAGAAGTGATAATGATTTAGATGGTTATCATCTTCGGCTTCGTCTTTTCCTTTTTTGCTTCTTGGAGACTCTCGGGGCTCCCTTCTCAGCTGCCAGCTGTAGCGCCACCATCTCCCTATGTTCCTTAGACTTTAAGTGCTTCATCCTGATTTCTGCACTTTGGGAGTTTTCATCACAAGCTGGGCAGACCAAGTCCTCGTAATATTCCGTGTCACTCAACAGGTCATGGTAATATTCGGTGTCATCCTGAGCTAGTCTAGCGAGAGGGCCTGCTACTTCTTCCTTACCCAACTGGACATTAGCCGACTGTTGTTCCCTCCCTAGACATCTTTCCTGAAGGGACTTCATCATGCGTTCATAGTCATCCCGCTCTTCCTGGGTTGCGTACTTTTGGCATCCCAGTAAAATCTGTGTTGCAACCTCAGCTATTTCCATAACTTTTGAGAGCTCCGAACTCCTTCCCTTTGAAGATTGAAGCTCATGTTTAAATTGTTCCCGTTGCAGAGTTTTGTCCCTCAGCATATGAAGGAGTTGGCTGACCGTTAACTCTTCCACGGGAACACTGTGGATCAGAGTCTTCTCCATTTCATCCACCTTTTCCTCCAATGCTTTCACCTTCTTTTCCTCTTGTACTTTGGCTTTCAGCGCTCGGAGAAGTTGCGCCTTGATGCTCTCTAGCTCATGTTCAGGGGCCATTCTTACAGTCTCTGTGTTTCTTACAGTTTCCTTTTCTTCCACTGAAAGGATTCCCAGTTGAATCTGTTCTTCAAGTTGTTGAACCTCGGTCATTGCCGCCTCATATTTGTCTTGGGTTTCCTTCAATATTTTTATGAGTTCGTGGACATCTTGTCTTTCATGTTCTGCCATGTCTTTCACCTCTAATTTCTCATCTATGGATGGAACTTCTACCGATGAGTCTGTCTTGGCCTTGAGCTCATCAAGAATTTCCTGCAGCCTTTGGACCTCTTGCTCATGTTCAACCTTTAGTTGCTCATATGCTTCTACTGAAACTAGCTTTTCGGAGGTTGCCGAGTTAACCCCCTCCAGAATTATAGCCTGGGCCTGTTCATACTGTTCTTTCAACTTCTCCCACTCTGCTTGTAAGGAGTCGTGGAGAAGAACTGGAATAAAATCCTGGCTTCCTGAAGATTCCTCTTCATTTGCTTCTTTCGCAATTTTCTGTTGGAGTTCAGCCAAGGCTGCTATGTTATCTGCCTCTCGAAGTCTCACTGCCATCAAATCTTCTTTATTCTTGCAGTCTATCTCAGCCATTTTCCCTTTACTTTCATTTAACTGAGTGAGTAGTCCCTTATTCTGGGCTGAGAGATATTGCACCTTCTCCTGTAGACCATTGCACTCCTTCTCTGCTCGACATAGCTGGTTACTGCTGATTTGGTTCTGTGTTTCAAGTTCCAACATCCTTTGCTTAGCTTCTTTCAGTTTCGCCCCTATAAGCTCCTCTTGCAGCATGGCCACATTATTCTCATCAGGTAAAGAAGTGTTTCTCTTTTCTATGTCCAAGATTTTTTTCTGCATCTCTTTAAGTGCACATTGCGATTCAGCTTCTCTTAACCTTGCCTGCACTAGCTCCGTCTCCAATTGCAGGACAAAATCCTCAGTGTAGCGTGGTTTGCCTTTATGCTGTATCTCTAGATCATGCAAATATTCTAACTCCTGAACATCATAAGGGAGATGTGATCGGTAATTGGTCACGATGGCTCTATGGTCGCTCTCTGCTTGAGCCAGCAGGTTCTGTTGTCTTTCCAGACTCTCCCATTCGGTGTCATAGAACTTTTTCATTGTTTTCATCTCTTGTACGAGACGGTAACTCAATTGTTCTAATTGTTGTCGTACTTTGAGATAACGTTGTGTTCGAGCCCGGTGTTCCTCCGTAATGCATATGTCTGTAACTTGAACAGACTCAGAATTCTCTGTCTTTATACACGCCATCGTTTTTCCAACCTTAGTCAGTGAGTTCATGTTAACCTTGTTTTTCATACTTGGGCTGGACTTATTGTCTTCCGGCTCAGAGTCTGAGCTGCTTGTCTGCACCGAGTCCTCACTCGTCATTGCTTGTAGGTAGTGCCATTCCATGTCTATTTTCTTGATCCACTCCCATCCTAGAAGTGGTGGTCCTCCCTCAGGTAGTACGTATAAGTTCATTCTTGGGTGTTCTTTACCCCTATCTCTCACCTTGACTCTTATCTTTCCCATGGGGTATACTTTATGCCCCGTGTATGTCTGCAATACAAACTTGGTATCTCTTAAGGGTATATGTGAAAAGAGCCGGTGGTAATCCCTTCGATTTATGACTGATACAGCTGATCCAGTGTCCAACTCCATTTTCACTTGGATTCCAGCTATTTTTAGCATGACCCAGATAGTTTGTAGGTCAGCTTCCTTACTCACATTATGAATTCTCAGACTACCCAGCTCCTGGCCGTTTGGGTCTGAGTCTGAATTCTGTTCGTCTGAACTCTTCTCAGCCACCTTGTGTACCTTGTTGTACTTTTCCTGTGATGGCTTCCTTTGGTTGTTGGTCTTCTTCCCTGACCGGCATACCTTAGCGATGTGACCCAGTTTGCCACATTTCCTACATTCCTGGTTCGTAAACCAGCATTGGTTCTGATCGTGTGTTGTCTTCCCACAGCGATAGCATTTTGTTATACTCGAGGTAATTTGGTCCACACCGAGTGCCGCTGCCTTTAGCTGCATTTCCGCAGTTCCTTTCGCTGCGGCTTCATGCGATGCTGCTATAAGGACAGCCCTGTCAAGTGTAAGGTCGTTCTCTTCGAGTAATCGCTTTTGCGTCCCTTCCTTGGACAATCTGCATACGAACTTGTCTCGCAGTGCCTCTGTCAGATTCCCTCCGAACTGGCAGTGTTTCGCTCGCCTACGCAGTTCGACCAAGTATTCCGCGTTGCTTTCGTCTTTCCGTTGCGTTCTTGCATAGAATTTGAATCGTTCAGCCAACATCAACGGTGCGGGGTTCAAGTGATCCTTCAGCACTGCTACAATATCATCGAAAGTCTGATCCGCCGGTGTAGCTGGTGAGAGAAGATGCTTCAACAACCCGAATGTTTTCGCACCCATTATGTTAAGTAAGGTTAAAGCTTTTTCATCCTTTGCTATTTTATTAGCCTTACAATGTATCTCAATACGTTCCACGTACGTGGTCCAGTCTTCTATCTCAGAATTAAAATCGTTGATGTCCCCACGCTCAGGCATCTTCCTTTCCTTGGGAACAACACAAGTATTTCTTTAAATTATTATTTTTTTTTCTAAGATGGCGGCTTTTCCCGCGAAAATGGCGGTTTCCCGCTCTTTCCTTCTCTCCCCGCCCCTTCAATGGCGGTTTCCCGCGTCTGTCATCTTCTCCGCCTAATGGCGGCTTCCCGCGTTTCTTCCCTGGTGGGAGGGGTACGCTTTCCCCACAGCGGACAGGTTCAGCCGCTGGGCTGGCTCTCGCACAGTTCCCCTTACTCGGCTCTGTCTCTCTCTCCCGCTCGCATGGCTCTACCGGCTCTGGGTACACCCCGTTGACGGAGAACAGTTCAGCCGCTGGACTGGCTCTCGCGCAGTCTCGCTCCCCTTGCTCGGCTCTGTCTCTCTCTCTCCCGCCCGCTCGGCTCTACCGGCGCTGGGTACACCCCGTTGGCGGAGAACAGTTCAGCCGTTGGACTGGCTCTCGCGCAGTCTCCCTTGGTCGGCTCTGTTTCTCCCGCACGCTCGGTTCCCATTCGCCTCCCAGCCCTCTCGCAGTCCGGTGCTTCCCTCCCCGGCTGCGGCTGAGTTTCTCTCTTCCTGCGCCTACGCTCCCGGTCTCAGCGCTTCGTGGCTTCGGTCGCTGCCCGGCTTTCCCGCCGATCGCGGTCTGGCTGTCTCACGACGCCGTTGGACCCGACTTTCTGTCCGGCTCCTTTCCCCCTCGACCGTGGTCGAGTGCACAGCCCTTATCCTCCGGATATTCTTTACACTTTCCCTTACTCACAGTCTCCGTGGCCGCCTTGCTTCCTGCTGATCGGCTCACTCCGCACCATGGCAGAAGGGACAGTCAGTGCCTGTTGCTGATGGAAGCTTTTGTTGCTAAAGTCTTCCTCCTTTCTATTGCTGCAGCCTCGTGTTTTCTCCCAGCAGAACGACGAGGGCGGTTGCCTCTCTTTGACGCTCTTTAGTTGCTTTGGTAGTCTTGCCGCAGGGTACGATCGGACTCGTCGCCACTGTAAAGTCTGTGGGTTGTGCAGTTAATAACGACACAAACTTCAGGAGTAACAAACAAACAGGACTTTACTATTCGAAGGTCAGGGCGAATCTGCCCTATAAATCATGCCACAGCACTTATATACCGGTGTGGTCACCGTCGGTATTACCGTATACAGAAGCCAAACAAGTAGTGCCACACCTAAAATAGTTCTCTTAAAGGTGAACGGTTACATACAATAGTCTCTTAAAGGTAGACGGTTACATACACTACAGAGGAAGCAGAAGAGGAGGAAGCAGAAGAGGAGGAAGCAGAAGAGGAGGAAGCAGAAGAGGAGGAAGCAGAAGAGGAGGAAGCAAAAGAAGAGGACGCAAAAGAGGAGGACGCAGAAGAGGAGGAAGTAGAAGGAAGGAGGCAATCCAAATGGCTCCTTTCTGGCCTGGATACCTGGGATCGAATCATTGCCTGTGGTACCAGTGACCACAACACCAATATCCCTTTCAACATTTGCCCCACACCTTGGGCTAGAAATTCCATGCATTTGTGCCTCTCATTAGTGTCTCCGGAGGGCGTTTATGGGGCGCAAATGACTTTTCGCCTGGGCATGGAGCTGCTAACGACTCCCGCTAAATTCAGCAGGAGTTTAGCGGCAGTGGTAACCGGTAGCACCCCTTCCGCTGCGCAGGCAATAATGATGTCATCACCGTGCGTAGCACCCCGTTTTCACTCCGCCTGCAAAATTGGCCCGCACCCCCTGAATCTGTGCCGGATGGTGACAGCGACCGATTCAGGGGTAAGAATGGAGTGGCAGGAGGCTCGCGGGGTGATAAATAAAGGGGTGGTGGCGGGCAAGGAAAAAAATTGGCCAACTAACCTGTCGCGGCCCGTTGCCTCTTTGAATGCGGGGTCCGTGCTGGCAGCCCAGCACTCCTCCTGTGTGCCAGGCTGCTGGCACGGCATCCTGCTCTCCGGTGGTCCAGGTAGGGCCCCGCAGAGTTGTAGGTTTGGGCCCTCCCCTTTAATGAGGGGAAGAACCTTTCCATGCGGCAGCGCTACGTGGCCAGTGCGTAGCG
This sequence comes from Somniosus microcephalus, assembly GCF_052327205.1. Lineage (NCBI taxonomy): Eukaryota > Metazoa > Chordata > Chondrichthyes > Squaliformes > Somniosidae > Somniosus > Somniosus microcephalus. The sequence goes on along the minus strand of NC_140987.1, from coordinate 175,784,589 downwards.
CTGCAGAATGCACCACCCCGATATTCGGGGTTATTGCTCTAAGAAGGAAGTGGAGTGCTTGAATTAGCACTCCACCTCCTGCTATAATTGAATTTACCGATCGCCAGCGCTATTTTTCGCCGGGCATTAAATTTAGCGCCCAGGCGATGTTAGCGATCCAAAATGGTCGCTAGTGAATTTTTCCCCCCTTATCTTTCCTCTGTTACTGATGATCACAGTATCCTCTTGGTCACAATGCTGAAATAAAAGCCACCACAAAGCAAACTTTCCAATCCAACTTTATCCATATACACATCCAATATTACATCAAAAAATCAACTAATCACCCTTGTGCATTCCTTAGAGACTGCCTTGCGTGTGCCTTTGTCTATCCTCGTGTTCTTACACAGTGCTACCCCAGTGGCTGTGGCATGGCTGGTGGAAGGCTACTGACTTTCAGTGGGGGACACTGCAGATGGCCTTGTAGGACGACCTCGAGGAGCTGATGGCTGAGAATGTCAAATCGAGTGATAATGTTTCTTCTTCTTCGCTCTCCTCTCCCTCTTCTTGTTGACCCATTGGCTGGGCAGGCTGGATTTCTTGGGCGTCTGAAATGAGGAAGACATAAGAACATAAGAAATAGGAGCAGGAGTAGGCCAATCGGCCCCTCGAGCCTGCTCCGCCATTCAATAAGATCATGGCTGATCTGATCCTAACCGCCAATCTACTATCACAGAACCATCTCCTGAATCTAACAGAATTAGACACACGAAATAGCCGCAGGGTCAGGCTACATGGCCCCTGGGCCCGCTCCGCTACCCACAGGGCCATGTCCGATCCGAACCTGGACTCATGTCCAAATTCCTGCCCGCTCCCCGTAACCCTTAATTCCCTTTACTTCTAGGAAACTGTCTATTTCTGTTTTAAATTTATGTAATGATGTAGCTTCTACAACTTTTTGGGGCAGCATATTCCATGGACCTACCACCCTCTGAGTGAAGTAGTTCCTCCTCATCTCAGTTTTGAAAGAGCAGCCCCTTATTCTAAGACTATGCCCCCTAGTTCTAGTTTCACCCATCATCGGGAACATCCTCCCCGCATCCACCCGATCCAACCCCTTCACAATCTTATATGTTTCAATAAGATCGCCTCTCATTCTTCTGAACTCCAATGAGTAGAGTCCCAATCTACTCAACCTCTCCTCATATGTCCATCCCCTCATCCCCGGGATTAACCGAGTGAACCTTCTTTGTACTGACTCGAGAGCAAGTATGTCTTTTCTTAAGTATGGACACCAAAACTGTATGCAGTATTCCAGGTGCGGTCTCACCAATACCTTGTACAACTGAAGCAATACTTCCCTATTTTTATATTCTATCCCCCTAGCAATGAAAGCCAACATTTCATTGGCCTTCTTAATCACTTGCTGCACCTGCATACTAACCTTTTGAGTTTCGTGCACCAGGAATGGGGGTGGGGTTGTGGTGAGGGGAGAAGGGTGAAGCAAGAGGTGCATGCATACACTATGTGCAGCTTGTAAATCAGAAGATATTGTGGAATGAGGGGGAAGTGGGATGTGAGAAGGAGGATAACGTATATCGGCACCTTGTATTCTATCGGCCCACCACTGGCCAAGGGGTCAGCCATACCCCTGCCAAGAATGGCCAGCACCGTCTCCTCCAAGAGGTGTGCCTCATGTTTGGTAGAGATTGTTGGTAGGTGAGTGATTGGGTGGGTGGAGGTCGTGCATTGAGCAGTTTGTGAGACGAGTGGTGCAGTTGGTAGGAGATGGCTTTTGAAGACGCATTCATTGACCTTGACCATTCGTCTGAGGTCATAGAAATTGACGGCACAGAAGGAGGCCATTTGCCCCATCATGTCTGTGCCGGCCGAAAAAGAGCTATCCAGCCTAATCCCACATTCCAGCTCTTGGTCCGTAGCCCTGTAGGTTACAGCACTTCACAAGTGTAGTGTATGTACCTTTAAGGGGAGAACTACTTTTTACAGCTCCTGTATACTGTAGTACTGGCAGTGACCACACCTGGATATAAACCCTGAGTAGGGATCTGTACAGTAAGTTTTAGAGTAACCCTCATCCAGTAAACACCTGTTGATTGTTCCCTGCAGACTCTTGTCTAATTATTGAAGGACACAAAACATCAAGATACACGGATCTAACATTGGCGACGAGAAGATTCAAACCTATCTGCAACTCTGCATCACCTCCCAGGGATTCGCTCCTGGAGAACAGTGAAAGAAGAAGGCCGAGTCCAGAAGCACGGGCGTCGACCATCCAGCGGAGACTTGAGCATCGCAGGGGAGGCTGTTGAGAGCTGGGCTTGGTTCTCCAGTCACGGTGGTCCAGCGAAACGGGCTGGCAACAGGTATGGCGCAGACCCTTCCCGGACAGCGGTGGCTAGAGCCGACCGACGGCACAGAAAAAGGCCGAGCAGCGTTGACGGGAGAAGAGAGAGGGTAGAGCGCACAGGGTGCAGCCGGTGTTCAGGACCGAGCGGCGTCAACGAGAGAGAGCAGAGCGTAGCCGGTGTTCAAGGGCCGAGCAACGTCAACGAGAGAGAGAGGCGTGCAGGAAAACGTGCAGAGCGCAGCCGGTGTTCAAGGGCCGAGCAGCGTCAGTGGGGAAGAAAGGAAAGCGCGGGAGACGCCATTTTGAGCCGCAGCGGAGAAGAAGGGAGAGCGCGGGAGACGCCATTTTGAGCCAGTCTAACCACACCCAGGGATGCCGAAGAGTGGCAGTGTCACAGCGTTCGACAATGAAGTCGAAGATTGGACGACATATGTCGAACGCATAGAAGTGTACTGCAAGGCGAATGAAGTGCCAGATGACAAGAAAGCGCTGGTGTTATTGAATTCAATGGGTGCAAAAACGTATGGCTTACTGCAAAACCTAGTAACCCCAGAGAAGCCAGTGGAAAAGGATTTTGAAAATTAGTGTCAATCCTACAGGACCACTTAAACCCCACACCGCTGCTGATAGCGGAAAGACTTAAGTTTCGCAAAAGGAACCAGGATAAAGATGAAAGTAATGCTGAGTTTTTAACGGAACTGCGCAAGCTATCGAAACACTGCCAGTTTGGAATGGGACTGGCAGATACTTTAAGGGACAAGTATGTGTGTGGGCTTCAAAGTGAAGGAACCCAGAAATGGCTTCTATCAGAAAAGGATCTTGCGCTGGACAAGGCTTTCAGCATGGCAGTATCACACGAAGCAGCAGCACGGGGCGCGGCAGAGATACAACGGAGACCGCAAGAATATGGCACAAATGAAATGTCATACGGAACAGTGAAGTGCTATCGCTGCGGCAGAACAACACTTGACCATAATGATTGCTGGTTCAAGGACCAAGTGTGCAGACAGTGTGGAAAAGTAGGACACATAGCAAGAGTCTGCAGGTCGGAAAAGAAAACCAGCAGCAAGAAATCCCCACAGGAGAAGTACAAGAAGGTACATAAGGTGACGGAGAGTAGTGCAGACGAACAGAAAAGTGATACAGACTCCGGAAGCAAGGAGCTGGGTTGTCTGAATCTACATAATGTGATCAAAACGGAGGATCACCAAACTATCTGGGTCACGCTCAAGATAGCCGGAGTCCAAGTGAAAATGGAATTGGACACAGGATCAGCCCTAACAGTGATAAACTGAAGGGACTACAAGTGGCTATTCTCACATATACCCTTGAGAGATACAGAGATTGTCTTGAAGACGTACACGGGGCAAAAAGTCTACCCCAAAGGAAAAATAAGGGTGAACATTATATATAACGGCAAGGAAACACCAAAAATGGACCTATATGTATTGCCAGATGGAGGACCACCACTACTAGGACGTGAATGGATCCGGAAGATACAGCTAGATTGGCATTCCATACAAGCACTGACTGTAGATGCCAAAAAGGATGACGACGTCACACCTGGAAGACTGTCAAATAAGCTAACTGACACACAAGAAGTGTTCCAGGAGGGACTCGGAACACTAAAAGGCATAACAGCGACGATCAAAATAGAGGAAAATGCAAGCCCAAAGTTTTTTAAGGCCAGACCGGTACCTTATGCGATCCGCCCAGCCGTCGAAGCAGAGCTGGAAGGTTTGGAACGTTCAGGAGGACTGTCCAAAGTGGACTGGAGCGAGTGGGCTGCACCCATCGTTCCTGTAATGAAGTGGTCATTGAGTAATACACCTGGGGAACCAAAGAAAGGTTCGCATCTGTGGGGACTTTAAGGTGACAGTGAAGCCAGTCCTTCACACTGTACAATATCCGCTCCTGCGGATTGAAGATATTTTCGCCTCGCTATCTGGAGGGAAACGCTTCACGAAAATTGATCTGGACCAGGCGTATCTGCAAATGGAGGTAGAAGAAGCCTCAAAACAGTACCTCATGATCAACACTCATAAAGATCTCTACCAATACAACCGGCTGGTGTTCGGGGTAGCATCAGCTCCGGCTATTTGGCAAAGGGCAATGGATCAAGTCCTGCAAGGGATTCCAGGGATCCAGTGTTATTTGGACGACATCCTGGTCACGGGCGAAAATGACAGTGATCACCTCGCCAACCTGGAGCAGGTGCTCACTAGATTGAAGGAATATGGGCTACGAGCTAATCGCCACAAATGTGAGTTTTTCCAGAAGCAGATCTTGTATTCTGGCCACGTTATTGATGAAGAGGGGTTATATAAGTCCCCTGAAAAGATTGAGGCATTAGTCAAGGCTCCAGCACCGGAAAATGTGTCACAACTGAGGTCGTTCCTCGGGCTGGTGAACTACTACCATAAGTTCTTGCCGAATTTGTCTACAGTACTACACCCACTGAACACCCTACTGCAAACGGGGAGTTACCATGGAAGTGGAATGGCGAATGTAAACGAGCTTTTCAGAAGTGCAAAGAATTGATCACATCAAAAGAGGTGTTGGCTCATTTCAACCCAGCACTACCAATTCAGCTGGCGTGTGATGCATCACCCTATGGCATTGGAGTGGTGCTGTCGCACAAATCCCCGGATGACTCGGAGAGGCCAGTAGCCTTTGCGTCTTGGTCACTAACCTCAGCCGAGCGTAACTATGCCCAGGTTGACAGGGAGGCCCTCAGCCTAGTGTGGGGAGTGAAAAAGATCAACCACTATCTGCACGGGCAGAAGTTCACCTTGCTGTCTGACCACCAATCACTTGTCTCCATCTTTAATCCAAAGAAGGGCGTTCCGGTGATGACTGCGCAACGGCTACAACGATGGTCCCTTTTTCTAGGGGCGCAGCAATATGAAATCGAGTATAAGGGCACGAAACAACATGGAAACGCTGATGGGCTATCACGCCTGCCACTGCCTACTGTGGAGGAAGCACCAGCAGTGGACCCTGTTGAAATATTTTATTCGACTAGAAATGGAAGGCTTGCCAGTAACTAACGCTGATATAGAGAAGGAGACCCGAAATGACCCGACACTGTCTCGGGTATATGACTTGACGGTGAAGGGATGGCCAACACATGGCGACTCACTGTTGCCAGCATTCTCATCCAGAAGAGAACAGCTGTCAGTATGCCAGGGGACCTTGATGTGTGGATCCCGAGTGGTAATTCCGCCCAAGTTAAGGGAGAGAGTGCTCAATGAGCTTCACGAAGGCCAGCTGGGAGGGGTGAAAATGAAAAGCCTTGCTAGGGCTTATGTGTGGTGGCCGGGGATCGATCAGCAAATCGAGGACCTGGCAAAGAGCTGCTCAGGATGCCAGAAGGTCCAAAATGCACCACCACATGCTTCTCTACACCCATGGGAGTGGCCCTCATCTCCATGGCAACGGGTGCATATTGACTTTGCTGGTCCATTCATGGACTCAATGGCCTAGAAATTGGGTTGGGACGCCAAAGTGGCGCAAAAGTCGGCGGAGCGCAGGATTTAGCGCGGCGATTGGAGTGATACCGATCGCCAGAAATTTTGTTTCAGTGCCCCTCGAGGGACACGGGGCGAGGCTCGAGGCGCTCCGCGTCCCTCTTAGGGCGCTGAAACTGATTATTGCAGCGCAACGTGCCGCAGCGCCACATGCTGCGGCACGGCACGCTGCAGTACTGCAGGCCTTCCTCCCACTGTTAAGGGGGAGGTGCCTGCAACAGCGCGATCCCCGATCGCGAGTGCCGGCAAATGAGCCCGGCACCAAGGAGAAGTGCCGGGCTCTCGGGAAACAGCCTACAATGCTGCGGGGGGGGGTGGTTAGGAGGCCGGGGACGGAGGTGCTGGCAGGCGGCCGCCGAAAAAGCGGCCGCCCTGCACCTCCACCTTAACTTGCGCCGTTGCCGGCACACTAAGGCCCCGTGAACTGGGCGCGGGTAGCGAGCGGCGCAACTGCGGTGTTCGCTACCAAATATCGCGAACGGGGCACGAATGGGGCGCTGCGCACACCGATGACATCATCGGTGGCGGCGCAGCGCAAATGCCTAACGCCACCATTAGCGCCCCTACTGAATATCGCCGCAGACGCAACCAGTGGCGCTACAGCTACTGACTGCCTCTTTAGGCGCTAACAACTGGCGCTACTCACCCAATTTCTCCCCCAATATTTTTAATAGCCGTGGATGCGCACTCGAAATGGTCTGAGGTGATCAAAATGTCCTCCACCACCACGGAGAAAACTGTTGCTGTCCTACGGACCATATTTGCCAGGAACGGCTTGCCAGAGCAGATTTGCTCTGATAACGGACCACAGTTTGTGTCCGAAGAGTTTCGAAGATTTATGAAAAAGAATGGGGTAAGGCATTACACATCCGCCCCGTATCATCCAGCCACAAATGGATTGGCTGAGAGGTTCGTACAAACCTTTAAAAAAGCAGTAAGGGCCATGTGCGATGACGACATTCCACTGCAGCATAAGGTGGACAATTTCCTGTTAGCCTACAGAAATGCGACACATGCAGTCACCAACCAGACCCCGGCCATGATGTTCTTTAACCGAAGGTTGAGATCTCGTCTGGATTTGCTCAGACCAAATGTACGAAGAGATGTTGAGAATAAGCAATTCCAGCACATCAATGAGAAGCCGACAAGGAGCTTCAATGTAGGGCAACCAGTCTTGGCCCGTGACTACCGAACAGAGAAATGGCAACCAGGAACGATATGCACATGGCAGGGGCCACTAATGTACACAGTGGATGTTGGGGGAAACATTGTGAGACGCCATGTTGACCAGATCCTAGAGTAACAGGAACGAGTCAACCCCATGTCTCGCGTACCTGGTGATGAACCCAACATACAGGTAGCATCTACCCCAGAAACAGTAACATTGGAAGCTGATGAACCAACCGACGACAGGGGGCCAGAATCGCCTGCGCATCAAGAGCAAGACACTCAGGAAAGGTGCTATCCAGAGAGGATCAGGAAGCCTCCCCAAAGACTGAATTTATAAATAGACTATTTTCAGTTAATGTTGCATGTTAAAAGTGTTAATTATAATTAGTTGATATTTAATTGTTAAATGAATGTTATGGTACTGTTAATCTAAAAGGGGAGGAATTGTAGTGTATATACCTTTAAGGGGAGAACTACTTTTTCAGCTCCCGTATACTGTAGTACCGGCAGTGACCACACCTTTATATAAACTCTGAGTAGGGATCTGTAAAGTTAGTTTTAGAGTAACCCTCATCCAGTAAACACCTGTTGATTGTTCCCTGCAGTCTCTTGTCTAATTATTGAAGGACACACAACATCAAGATACACGGATCTAACAACATGCATATCCAAGTACTTTTTAAATGTGATGAGGGTTTCTGCCTCTACCACACTTTCAGGCACTGAGTTCCAGATCATCGCCACCCTCTGGGTGAAAAAAGTTCTCCTCAACTCCTCTCTAATCCTTCTACCATTGACTTTAAATCTAGGCCCCCTGGTTATTGACCTCTCTGCTAAGGGAAATAGGTCCTAGGTGCATGGCAAATGCAGTATAATGTGGATAAATGTGAGGTTATCCACTTCGGTGGCAAAAACAGGAAGACAGATTATTATCTGAACAGTAATAGATTGGGAAAAGGGGAAGTGCAATGAGACCTGGGTGTCCTTGTGCACCAGTCGCTGAAGGTACGCATGCAGGTGAAGCAGGCAATTAAGAAGGCAAATGCTTTGTTGGCCTTCATAGTGGGGGGATTTGAGTACAGGAGCAAGGAAGTCTTGCTGCAGTTGTACAGGGCCTTGGTGAGACCACACCTTGAGTATTGTGTGCAGTTTTGGTCCCCTTATCTGAGGAAGGATGTTCTTGCCATGGAGGGAGTGCAGCGAAGATTCACCAGACTGATACCTCGAATGGCAGGAATGACGTATCAGGAGAGATTGAGTTGATTAGGCTTATATTCGCTAGAGTTTAGAAGAATGAGAGGGGATCTCATTGAAACTTATAAAATTCTAACAGGACTAGACACGCTAGATGCAGGAAGGATGTTCCCGATGATGGGAAGTCCAGAACCAGGGGTCACAGTCTAAGGATAAGGGGTAAGCCATTTAGGACTGAGATGAGGAGGAATTTCTTCACCCAGAGAGTGGTGAACCTGTGGAATTCTCTGCCACACAGGGCAGTTGAGGCCAATTCATTAAATATATTCAAGAAGGAGTTAGATATATTTCTTGAGGCTAAAGGGATCAAGGGATATGGGGAGAAAGCAGGGGCAGGGTACTGAGTTTGGATGATCAGCCATGATCTCATGAAATGGCGGAGCGGGCTCGAGGGGCTGAATGGCCTACTCCTGCTCCTATCTGCTATGTTTCTATGTCCTTCCAATCCACTCTGTCTAGGCCCATCATAATTTTATACACCTTAATTAAGTCTCCCCTCAGCCTTCTGAAAACAACCCCAGCCTATCCAATCTTTCCTCATAGCTAAAATTCTTCAGTCCTGGCAACATCCTCGTACATCTCCTCTGTACCCTCTCTAGTGCAATCACATCTTTCCTGTAATGTGGTGACCAGAACTCAGTACTCTAGCTGTGGCCTAAATAGTGCTTTATACAGTTCAAGCATAACCTCCCTGCTCTTATATTCTATGCCTTGTTGGCTAATAAAGGAAAGTATCCCGTATGCCTTCTTAACCACCTTATCTACCTGTCCTGCTATCTACAGGGATTTATGGACATGCACACCAAGATCCCTCTGTTCCTCTACATTTTTCAGTATCCTACCATTTATTGTGTTTTCCCTTGCCTTGTTAGCCCTCCCCAAATGCATTACCTCACACTTCTCCGGATTGAATTCCATTTGCCACTTTTCTGCCCACCTGACCAGTCGATTGATATCTTCCTGCAGTCTACAGCTTTTTCCTCACTATCAACCACACGGACAATTTTTGTATCATCTGCAAACTTCTTAATCATGTCCCCTACATTGAAGTCTAAGGGGGAGAAATTCAGTATCGCCCCATTTGGGGCGCAATTATTGGCCAGGCACAAAGATTATCACCTGGCGCTAATTATCGCCTCCGACTGCAAACTTGGTTTTTATCGCCCCTGGAGGTGATTGGAGCGCTAAATCAGGCGCTACACACCTGTCTTAAGGCACTAACGCCGAGGATGAGGTGCTACCTCAGAGCATTGGCGAAGCTCATGTGATGTCAGTCAGCAATGGAACACAGACACACTGGCGCCAGCCAGTTCTTAAAGGGGAGGGTGATATTGCTCTCCATCCACACCCTGCTCATTGCAGCCTTGAGTCTCGGCCTGGAGAGACCTGTAAATCAATTCTGTTGAAAAGAATAAAGGAGAGACCCAGGGAAAGAGCTCAGAGTGCAGCCCCTATATTCTCTTTTAAATCGATGCAAGGAAGATCAAATCAGAAAGAACCTGCAAAGTGCTGCTCAGTACCCAAAACGCCTCAACAATATCTCTTGCAGTCTCTCTCTCTCTCTCTCAGAATGCGTGGTGCAAAAATTTCACCGACAAAGAAAGACAGGAAGCGGTCGCCTTTAAATAGCGCTCCCCCAGTCCCTTCCCGACTGCAAAACGCTCCTCTCAGCCTGTTGTTGATAGCGGCAGGCGGTAAGACAGGGGGCGCCATTCAATATTCGGTCCGGGGCGACCAAGGCGTTGCACTCTCGACTGACGTCACGATCTGCCGGTGCAGGAGATCGTGGCGGTAATGTTTAGCGCCGCTGCAAAATGTCTAGTTAGTTTCGTGAGCGGCACAAACATTGCCGCCCATAAGCGCTAGTTGCTTTGAGCCACAGTAGCGCCCTCTTAAGGCACTAATGGGAGGTGCAAACCAACCGAATTTTTCCCCCTAAATCACTGCTATATACCACAAAAAGCAAGGGACCTAGTACTGAGCCCTGCAGAACCCCACTGAAAACAGCCTTCCAGTCATAAAAACAGTCTTCGACCATTACCCTTTGCTTCCTGCCACTGAGCAAATTTTCGATCCAACTTGCCACTTTTCTTTGGATCCCATGGGCTTTTACTTTTCTGACCAGTCTGCCATGTGGGACCGTGTCAAAAGCCTTGCTAAAATCATCGACCCTCCCTGTTACCTGCTCAAAAAATTCAATCGCGTTAGTCAGACACAACCTTCCCTTAACAAATCCATGCTGACTGTCCCTGATTAGTCCATGCCTTTCTAAATGACGATTAATACCTTCCCACAGAATTTTTTCCAATAATTTGCCCACCACCAAAGTTAGGCTGACTGGCCTGTAATTACTTGGTCTATCCCTTTCTCCTTTTTTAAACAATGGTACAACGTTAGCAGTCCTCCAGTCCTCTGTAGCCAGAGAGGATTGGAAAATGATGATCGGAGCCTCCGCTCTTTCTTCCCTAGCTTCTCTTAACAGCCTGACATACATTTCATCTGGGCCTGGCGATTTATCTACTTTCAAAGATGCTAAACCCCTTAATATTTCCTCTCTCACTATGTTTATCTAATCTAATATTTCACACTCCTCCTCCTTAAATATAATGCCTGTATTGTCCATCTCTTTTGTGAAGACTGGTGCAACGTATTTATTAAGAACCATACGCACAACTTCTGCTTCCACACACAGGTTACCTTTTTTGGTCTCTAATAGGCCCTACTCTTTCTTTAGTTATCCTCTTGCTCTTTATTTATAAAACATCTTTGGGTTTTCCTTGATTTTACCTGCCAATATTTTTCATGCCCTCTCTTTGCTTTCCTAATTTCCTTTTTAATTTCAGCCCTGCCCTTTCTATACTCCTCTAGGCTTTCTGCTGTATTTAGCTCTCGGTATCTGATATAAGCTTTCCTTTTTTGCCTCATCCTACCCTGTATACTATGTTCCCGCTAAGGTGCATGGGTGCATGGCTGCACACTAAACTGTAAGCTCCCTCACACGTAAATTCACAGGCCGCACAGTCAGCTGGGCAGTTGGAATGGCCCAAAGCTCAACGAGCGGGAAAATGTCATACTGCTGAGAGAATGGTCCAGGAACCTCACAGAGCCGATCTGAATTGGAATGGCATTTGGTAAGAGCCCTGGAACCCGGTAAGTGTTGTCTTGGACAGCCGTTGAATAATGGCGGCTGTAGGACCCACAATTCTCTGCGTCCCAGCAACCGCTCTAGCTACCCTGCTGATTTCTCCAGTTAGAGTGCGCACGATCCCCAGGGCCATGGTGCAGTCTTGAAAGAGTCAGACTCAGTTGAAGAAACCAGAAAGCGGCGAGTAGGATGAGAGAGGTGCTGGAACAGCGATTTAATGTTGCCAGGCCCGGCGGCTCTGATTCAGGGGCTGAGGCGCGCACTCAGTGTTGCTGAGGCCTGTGCTGCGCTCACTCCAGCTGTTTCCTGGAGCCACACTGTGCATGCTCCGCACACACAGTCAGTCTCCGGCCGTAATTTGGAACACATCGTGGGAGCCGATCGGAGAAAGTTGAGGACCTCAATGTGCGCGGCAGTGAACAGTTATATTTTTATTATCTTATATTTGGAATATATTTATTTTAGGTTAACATTTTTAAAAATAAATTATCCCAATATATGTCTTGGTGAACCTCTTCAGGCAAAACTTTTTTTAAATGTTTCAATTCATGTGGTGTAATGCAGACAAAGGTGAGTTGTGGATGTGTAACCCAAGAAGACGGTCCTGAACTGGAAATATTGATGTGAATTAGTGTCTAATTAAAGCTGAAAACAATACTAAGGCGGGAGGGAGAGGGAAGCACTTTTTAATCTAAAATGAGGTCACAGTTCTACAAGCGCTTTTGCTCCCATGGAAAGTGGTTTTAGGTTCACTTCAATGAAAAAGAGTTGGTATAACCCAAGACATAATTGAGGGTACTAAAGGTGTGAGGCATGAGTCTCGTGCGGGTTTATGTTTGCACTGAGTGCATGTTAACTCCAGCTTTAGTTTCTCACCACCTTTCAGCAAATGTTGGAAACAAAGTTATTGCTAATGTCTGGTGTAATAATAAGAAAACGTAACAGAACAATTCATTTGGTTCATCAAGTGTATTCCTTCCACCAATAATATCCAGTCTATTTGTTATTGGGATGAGATGTTAAATCTGCTCCTGTGGTTCAGATGGATTAATAAAGGTCAGCTAGCATGGATTTGTTAAAGGCATGGACCATGTACAGCAGTCATCTCAAATCACTGGAGAGGCACCACCAACGCTGCCTCCGCAAGATCCTGCAAATCCATTGGCAGGATAGGTGCACCAACGTCAGTGTTCTCACTCAGGCCAACATCCCCAGCATTGAAGCTCTGACCACGCTCGATCAGCTACGATGGATGGGTCACATCGTCTGCATGTCCGATATGAGACTCCCAAAACAAGTGCTCTACTCGGAGCTCCGACACGGCAAGAGAGCCCCAGGTGGGCAAAGGAAACACTTCAAAGACACCCTCAAAGCCTCCTTGAAAAAGTGTAACATCCCCACCGACACCTGGGAATCCCTGGCCCAAGACCGCACAAAGTGGAGGAAGGCACTGAACACCTCGAGTCTCTTCGCCGGGAGCAAGCGGAAGCCAAGCGCAAGCAGCGCATGGAGCGCACGTCAACCCAAGCATCCCACCCACCCACCCCCTCAACCACCGTCTGCCCCGCCTGTGACAGAGGCTGTAGGTTCTGCATTGGACTCATTAGTCACCTGAGAACTTATTTTTAATGTGGAAGCAAGTCATCCTCAGATCTGAGGGACTGCCTAAGAAGAAGAAGAAGGAGTTAAAGGCAAATCTGAGGTAGCATGGGATGTGTGAGACTTTGCCAGAATGCATATTGAAGTGATGTTCCTTATCTCCAAACCTGACATAATGGCCATCTTCAGTTTAATTGCTAATCAATTTAACCTCCTGATTGTTGTGTCCGGGTATAATAAGACACAGACTGCGGAGAACGGTACAACAGGTGTTTACTCAACGTGGCTCACAGTGGAACTGATCTGTACAGATTACTACTCAGGGCTATATACAGGTGTGGTCACTGCCGGTACTGCAGCATACATGAGCTGTAAAAGATACTTCCCCACTTAAAGGTATATGCATTACAATTCCTCCCCTTTTAGATTAACAGTACCATAACACTCATTTAACAATTAAATATCAAACTAATTACAATTAACACTTTTAACATGCAACATTAGCTGAAAATAGTCTATTTAAACATTCAGTCTTTGGGGAGGCTTCCTGATCCTTTCTGGATAGCGCCTTTCCCGAGTGTCTTGCTCTTGGTGCGGAGGCGATTCTGGCCCCCTGTCGTCGGTTGGTTCATCAGCTTCCGATGCTACTGTTTCTGGGGTAGATGCGACCTGTACGTTGGGTTCATCACCAGGTACGTATGGGCGAGGCATGGGGTTGACTTGTTCCTGTGACTCTAGGATCTGGTCAGCATGGCATCGCACGATGCTCTCCCCAATGTCCACTGTGTACATTAGTGGGCCCTGCCGTGTGCATATCGTTCCTGGCTGCCATTTTTCTGTTCGGTAGTCGCGGGCCAAGACTGGTTGCCCTACATTGAATCTCCTTGTTGGCTTCTCATGGATGTGCTGGAATTGCTTACTCTCAACATCTCTTCGTACGTTTGGTCTGAGCAAATCCAGGCGAGATCTTAACCTTCGGTTAAAGAACATCATGGTCCGTTGTCGGAGCAAATCTGTTCTGGCAAGCCATTCCTGGCAAAAATGGTCCGTAGGACTGCAATAGTTTTCTCCGTGGTGGTGGAGGACATTTTGATGACCTCAGGCCATTTCAAGTGCGCATTCACGGCTATTAAAAACATTGAATCCATGAATGGACCAGCAAAATCAATAAAAACCCGTTGCCATGGAGATGAGGGCCACTCCCATGGGTGTAGAGGGGCCTGTGGTGGTGCATTTTGGACTTTCTGGCATCCTGAGCAACTCTTGGTCAGGTCCTCGATTTGTTGATCGATTCCCGGCCACCACACATAAGTCCTGGCTAGGCTTTTCATTTTTACCCCTCCCAGATGACCCTCATGAAGCTCATTGAGCACTCTATCCCTTAACTTGGGTGGAATTACCACTCGGGATCCACACATCAAGGTCCCCCGGCACACTGACAGCTGTTCTCTCCTTGTCGAGAATGCTGGCAACAGTGAGTCGCCATGTGCTGGCCATCCCTTCACCGTCAAATCATATACCCGAGACAGTGTCGGGTCATTTCGGGTTTCCTTTTCGATACAAGCGTTAGTTACCGGTAGGTATTCAACTATAGTCGAATGGAATATTTCGACAGGATCCACTGCTGGTGCTTCCTCCACAGTAGGCAGTGGCAGGCGTGATAGCCCATCAGCATTTCCATGCAGTTTCGTGCCCTTATATTCAATCTCATAGTGGTGCGCCCCTAGAAAAAGTGATCATCTTTGTAGTCGTTGCGCAGTCATCACCGGAACGCCCTTCTTCGGATTAAAAATGGAGACAAGAGGCTGGTGATCCGTCAGCAAGGTGAATTTCTGCTCGTGCAGATAGTGATTGAACTTTTTCACTCCCCACACTAGGCTGAGGGCCTCCCTGTCAATCTGGGCGTAGTTACGCTCGGCTGAGGTTAGTGATCGTGACGCAAAGGCTATTGGCCTCTCTGAGCTGTCCGAGAATTTGTGCGACAGCACCGCTCCAATGCCGTAGGGTGACGCATCACATACCAACTGAATTGGTAATGCTGGGTTGTAATGGGCCAATACCTCTTTCGATGTGATTAGTGTTTTGCTCTTCTGGAAAGCTCATCTACATTTGTCACTCCACTTCCATGGCACCCCAGTTTGCAGTAGGGTGTTCAGTGGGTGTAGTATTGTAGACAAATTTGGCAAGAACCTATGGTAGTAGTTTACCAGCCCGAGGAACGACCTCAGTTGTGACACATTTTCCGGGGCTGGAGCCTTGACTACTGCCTCAATCTTCTCTGGGGATTTATGTAACCCCTCTTTATCGATAACGTGGCCACAATACGAGATCTGTTTTCTAAAAAACTCGCATTTGGGGCGGTTAGCTCAGAGCCCATATTCCTGCAATCTAGTGAGCACCTGCTCCAGGTTGGCAAGGTGATCACTGTCATTTTCGCCCGTGACCAGGATGTCGTCCAAATAACACTGGGTCCCTGGGATCCCTTGCAGGACTTGTTCCATTGCCCTCTGCCAAATAGCCGGAGCTGATACTACCCCGAATACCAGCCGGTTGTATTGGTAGAGACCTTTATGGGTGTTGATCGTGAGGTATTTTTTTGATGCTTCTTCTACCTCCATTTGCAGATACGCCTGGGCCAGATCAATCTTAGTGAAGCGTTTCCCTCCAGATAGCGAGGCGAAAATATCTTCAATCCGCGGAAGTGGATATTGTACGGTGTGAAGGACCGGGTTCACTGTTACCTTAAAGTCCCCACAGATGCGAACCTTCCTTGGTTCCCCAGGCGTGCTGCTCAATGACTTTTTCATCACAGGGATGATGGGTGTAGCCCACTCGCTCCAGTCTACCTTGGACAGTACACCTGAACGTTCCAGACTCTCCAGCTCTGCTTCGACGGCTGGGCGGATCGCATAAGGTACCGGTCTGGCCGTAAAAAATTTTGGGCTTGCGTTTTCTTCAATTTTAATCATCGCTGTCATGCCTTTTAGTGTTCCGAGTCCTTGCTGGAACACTTCTTTCGTGCCAGTTAGGATCTTTGACAGTCGCCCAGGTGTGACGTTGTCATCTTTTTTGTCAGCCACAGTCAGTGCCTGTATGGAATGCCAATCCAGTTGTATTTTCCAGATCCATTCACATCCCAGTAATGGTGGTCTTCCATCTTGTAATACATACAGGTCCAGTTTTGGTGTTTCCTTACCGTTATATATAACGGTCACCCTCATTTTTCCTTTGGGGTAGACTTTTTGCCCTGTGTACGTCTTCAAAATAATTTTTGTGTCTCTCAAGGGTATGTGTGAGAATAGCTGCTCGAAGTCCCATCGGTTTATGACTGTTAGGGCTGATCCTGTGTCCAATTCCATCTTTACCTGGACTCCTGCTATCTTGAGAGTGACCCAAATGGTTCAGTGATCCTCCGTTGTGATCACATTATGTAGTTTCAGGCAACTCAGTTCCCTGCTTTCAGAGTCGTTATCACTCTTATGTTCGTCTGAACTATTCTCCGTCATCTTATGTACCTTCTTGTACTTTTCTTTGGTAGGTTTCTTATTGCTGGTATTCTTTCCCGACCTGCAGACTCGTGCTATGTGTCCTACTTTTCCACACTGTCTGCACACTTTGTCTTTGAACCAGCAATCATTCTGGTCGTGTGTTGTTCTGCCGCAGCGATAGCACTTCTCCATATGACATTTCGTTTGTGCCATATTCTTGCGGTCTCTGTTGTATCTCTGCAGTGCCCCGTGCTGCTGCTTCATATGATACCGCAATGCTGAAAGCCTTTTCCAGTGTAAGGTCCTTTTCAGATAAAAGCCGTTTCTGGGTTCCTTCACTTCGAAGCCCACACAAAAACTTGTCCCTTAAGGTATCTGCCAGTCCTGCTCCAAACTGGCAGTGTTTCGATAGTTTGCGCGGTTCACAGAATCACAACAGTGCAGATAGAGGCCATTTCGGCCCATCGAGCCTGCACCGACACATATCTCACCCTATCCCCGTAACCCCACGTATTTAATCCCCTAACACTAAGGGTCAATTTTATCATAGCCAAATCAACCTAACCCGCACATCTTTGGACTGTGGGAGGAAACCGGAGCACCCGGAGAAAACCCACGCAGACACAGGGAGAATGTGCAAACTCCACACAGACAGTCGCCCGAGGCCGGATTTGAACCCGGGTCCCTGGCGCTGTGAGGCAACAGTGCTAACCACTATGCCACCGTGCCTCCCTGTTCTGTTAAATAATCAGCATTGCTTTCATCCTTATGCTGGTTCCGTTTGTGAAACTTGAATCTTTCTGCTATCAGCAGCGGTGTGGGGTTTAAATGTTCTTTTAGTATCGTTACTATGTCTTCAAAACTCTTTTCCATTGGCTTCGTTGGGGTTACTAGATTTCGTAATAAACCATACGTCTTTGCACCCATTAAATTTAACAATACCGACGCTTTCTTGTCATCTGTCACCTCATTTGCCTTGCAGTACACCTCTATTCGTTCGACATATGTAGTCCAATCTTCGACTTCATTGTCAAATGCGGTGATACTGCCACTCTTCGGCATTTTGGGTGTGGTTTAAAATGGCGTCTCCCAATGGCTTAAAATGGCGTCTCCCACGCTTTCCTTCCTCCCCCGCTGCTGCCAACGCTGCTCCTGGTGGTTCTCGTGGCAATGGCGGCGCCCTGTAGGTTTCGCGCGCTTCTCCTGCGCTGCTGCCAATGCCGCTCTCGGTGGTCCTCGTGGCAATGGCGGTGCCTCGCGGGTTTCTGCGCATCTCTCTCTCCCTCTCTCCAACGCAGCTCGGCCCCTGAACACCACCGGCTGCGCCCTGTGCGCTCTGCCCTCTCTCTCTCTCCCCCGTCGACGCTGCTTGGCCCTTTGCTGTGCCGTTCAGTCGGGCTCTAGCCCGCCGCTGTCCGGGCAGGGTCTGCGCACTACCTGTTGCTAGCCCGTTTCGCTGGACCACCTCGACTGGAAAGCCAAGCCTGGCTCTCGACAGCCTCCCCCGCAATTCTTGAGTCTCTGCTGGAAGACTGGGCGGTTGCCCGTGGTCGACGCCTGAGTCTCTGGCCTTGACCTCCAATCCACTGATCTCCAGGAACGAATCCCCGGGAGGTGATGCAGAGTTGCAGGTAGGTTCGAACTTGCCTTGTCGCTAATGTTGTGTCTGGGTATAATAAGACACAGACTGTGGAGAACGGTACAACAGGTGTTTACTCAACGTGGCTCACAGTGGAACTGATCTGTACAGATTACTACTCAGGGCTATATACAGGTGTGGTCACTGCCGGTACTGCAGTATACATGAGCTGTAGATACATAGATACATAGAAGATAGGAGCAGGAGTAGGCCATTCGGCCCTTCGTGCCTGCTCCGCCATTTAATGAGATCATGGCTGATCCTTTAATTCAGTATCCCGTCCCCGCCTTCTCTCCGTAACCCTTAACCCCTTTTGCCCGTAGAAATATATCTAATTCCCTCTTAAATATATTTAATGAGCTGGCGTACACTGCCCTCTGTGGCAATGAGTTCCACAGGTTCACCACTCTCTGAGTGAAGAAATTCCCCCTCATCTCTGTCCTAAATGGTTTAGCCCTTATCCTTAAATTATGTCCTCTAGTTCTGTTCTCACCCGCCAAGGGAAACATTCCTTCTGCATCCAGTCTGTCTAGACCTGTCAGAATTTTATACACTTCTATGAGGTCCCCTCTCAATCTTCTAAACTCCAGTGTGTACATCCCTAAACTACATAGTCTCTCCTCATAGGTCATTCCCGCCATTCCTGGTATCAGCCTGGTGAATCGCCGCTGCACCCCCTCCATGGCAAGAACATCCTTCCTCAGATGAGGCGACCAAAACTGTACACAGTACTCGAGGTGTGGTCTCACCAGTGCCCTGTACAGCTGCAGCAAGGTATCCCTGTTCCTGTATTCTAACCCTTTTGCTATGAAGGCCAGCATACCGTTTGCCTTCTTGACCGCCTGTTGCACCTGCATGCTCGCCTTCAGTGACTGGTGTACAAGAACACCCAGGTCTCTCTGTACTTCCCCCTCTCCCAATCTATTGCCATTTAAATAATAATTTGCCCTCCCGTTCCTGCACCCAAGGTGGATAACTTCGCACTTGTCCACATTATAGTGCATCTGCCATTTATCCGCCCAATCGCCCAGTCTGTCCAAATCGCTCTGGAGCTTCCTGGTCTCTTCCTCTGAGCCCACCCCACCTCCTAGTTTAGTGTCGTCTGCAAATTTGGAAATGCTGCATCCGACTCCCTGATCCAGGTCATTAATGTAAATTGTGAACAGCTGGGGGCCCAGGACAGATCCCTGTGGTACCCCACTTGTTACTGCCTGCCATTCAGAAAATGAGCCGTTTATTCCAACTCTCTGTTTTCTATCTGACAGCCAGTTCCCTATCCACGCCAAAACTTTCCCCTTTATCCCATGAGCCTCAATTTTCCATGCTAATCTTTTATGTGGGACCTTATCGAAGGCCTTTTGGAAGTCCAGGTACACCACATCTACTGGCTCTCCCCCATCTATTCTACCAGTTACTCCCTCAAAAAATTCCAATAGATTAGTCAAGCATTAGTAAAAGATAGTTCCCCACTTAAAGGTATATACATTACACCGATGTTTCCTGTTATGAAAGAACAGGAGCTGACCTGGACAATCTTAGATAATTAATGTAACCTTGCTAATAGTTGCTAATGTGTTAGTTTCGGTGCTCCTATTGTTCTGACCAATCTGCCAGTAACACCTCACATGGGATGAGTCCCGACCCATCTGTTTCTGTCCAACTCCACCTTCTTCTTCTTCTTAGACAGTCCCTCGGAACCGAGGATGACTTGCTTCCACATTAAAAATGAGTTCTCAGGTGACTGATGAGTCCAATGCAGGACCTACAGTCTCTGTCACAGGTGGGGCAGACGGTGGTTGATGGGGCGGGTGGGTGGGGTACTTGGGTTGACATGCGCTCGTTGCGCTGCTTGCACTTGGCTTCCGCTTACTCCCAGCGAAGAGACTCGAGGTGTGCGGTGCCTTCCCGGATGCTTCTCCTCCACTTTGTGCGGTCTTGGGCCAGGGATTCCCAGGTGTCGGTGGGGATGTTACACTTTTCAAGGAGGCATTGAGGGTGTCTTTGAAGCGTTTCCTCTGCCCACCTGGGGCTCTGTTGCTGTGCTGGAGCTCCGAGTAGAGCGCTCATTTTGGGAGTCTCATATCGGGCATGTGGACAATGTGACCCGTCCATCGGAGCTGATCGAGCGCGGTCAAAGCTTCGATGCTGGGGATGTTGGCCTGAACGAGAACAGTGATATTTGTGCACCTATCTTGCTAATTTGCAGGACCTTGTGGGGGCAGACCTCAATAAGCTCCCCACTGGAGTGGAGCTAATCTGCAGAACAAACGGGAAACTGTTCATCCTTCGTCGCCTCCAGTCCAGATCCAAGGTCGTCCCTTCCTCTGTCATCGAATTACAGTATGCAGACGACTCTTTCGTCTGCGCTCACTTGGAGGTCGAACTCCAAACCATCATCAACACCTTCACCAAAGCATACAAGAACATGTACCTTACACTAAACATCCGTAAGATAAAGGCCCTCTACCAACCTGCCCCGCCATACAATACTGCCCCCCCCCAATTATCAAAATCCACGACAAGGCCTTGGACAATGTGGACTACTTTCCATACCCCGGGAGCCTACTGTCAACAAGGGCAGACGTCGATGACGAAGTCCAACACCGCCTTCAGTGTACCAGTGCAGCCTTCGGTCGCCTGAGGAAGAGAGTGTTTGAAGACCAGGACCTCAAACCCGGCACTAAACTCATGGTCTACAGAGCAGCAGTGATACCCGCCCTGCTGTATGCCTCAGAGACATGGACCATGTGCAGCAGGCACCTCAAAGCACTGGAGAGGTACCTACTCCAGCATTGTCCCGAGCAATCTCCAATATTAGCGTATCCAAATCATGCAATGACCCGAGATGTTATGATTAACATTGATGGGAAACGTGACGCAGCAAATTCTAACACGAGACATATGTAATATAGTTTTTGTAAGAGCTGTGACCTGTTAGAGATTAAATAAAGCCACTCATGACATTTATAAACCAAAATAAAAGCAACTGATTTCATGATTTTCCAAGAGTTGGTCTGATTGTCTCATGGCTTGAGACAGTGGGGTGGCTATACGGCATTACCGTATATATGCTTTTAAGTGGTTGCTGTTGTTGTAAAAGTTGTTATTGTTGTTGTAGAAGTTGTTGTTGTAAAACATTCCCATGGACAAGAAAGGTCGTGCTCAAAGGAGTTTGTGGGCCGCTCAGTACAAAACAAATTAGAGGGAACATTGCCTGTATACCCTTTGACACCCAGGGGGCTCTAGATTTGGGAGTCCCACCCTTTTTCTTTGTGCAGACATATTTGCTCTGAACATAAGAATTAGACGCAGGAGTAGGCCATACGGCCTCTCAAGCCTACTCCTTCATTCAATAAGATCACAGCTGATCTTCAACCTCAACTCCCGCCCGATCCCCATATCCCTTGATTCCCCTAGAGTACCATTCTAGTATTTCTCTTCTGCCCCCTTTCCAAGGCCTTGACATCCTTTCTAAAATGTGGTATCCAAAATTGAACACAATACTCCAGCTGAGGCCTAACCAGTGATTTATAAATGTTTAGCATAACTTCCTTGCCTTTGCACTGTATTCCTCTGTTAATAAAGCCAAGGACCCAATGGCCCAGAAATTCGGGTCGGGAGCTTCCCACGGGTGTAAGCCCCCGACCTGCACTTACCTAGCGTGCCGGCCGTTGTGCTGTGGGCCCCCGTGGAATTGCGATCCTGGGCCTGCTCCAACTGCCGGCGCGCAGTGCTTGCATACCCCAGGGGCGCAGTTAGTTCAATGTGTCCCCTGGGATCACGTGGGCCATGGGGAGCCAATCGGAGCAGGGAAATGCCCATTCATAAGTTTGACAGGAAGAGCTGTCAAAACTTAGAAATACTACGGGCCCCAAAACATCACTAAATCTTCAAATAATTTTTTTTTTAAATCACATTTTTTTATTTATTTATATATATATAAAAGGATAGTTCTGTCTGTCTGTCTGTCTGTCTGTCTGTCTGGGCATCACTCAAAAGTTATAGAGCGTACCTACACATATGTTATATCAAAAGAAAGCTTATGATTAGGGGAGTCTACTAGGCATCTTTACTTTTTGGTCAGACAAAAATTTTTCGGACAGTAGGCAAAAAACTTTCAAAAAACGGAAAAAATTCTGCCGCTCATTAGCATTGAGTGACATGATGGTTGACCAATCCTACAGTTCAGTGACCTGATGGTTGACCAATCGGTGCGTCACGGGGGGCGTTTCATGGCGTTTGTGGGCGGGGCCTAATCCTTCAAACTGCCGTGACTGAGGTGAGTGGCGGCCATTACAGACCGGCCGGGCCTGAAGCTTAAAAAATGTCTCTCTCTCTCTCTCTCCTTCCCCCCCTCTCTCTCTCTCTCTCTCCTTCCCTCTCTTCTTCCCTCTCTCTCCCTCTCCTTCTCTCTCTCTCTCTCCTTCCCCCTCTCTCTCTTGCCATGAGTGCGGGACCGGGAAAACCGGGGCTTTCACACGAGCCGTCCCTGACTGATATCGGACACGGGAGTCCGGAGCGAAAGGCGTTCCACTGCCGCCCGGCCAACCGGGTCCAAAGGCCCACTGCGTTAACCATGAGGAACCCCAGGCTCCCTTCGAAGCGATGGAAACCCGGATTCCCAGTGTCGGATATGCTCCGTTCTGGTACCATGGTGAGTCGGAGGGAGAGGAGAGGAAGAGAGAGGGAGAGGGGAGGGAGGGAGAGAGAGGGAGGGAGAGAGAGCAGGGAGGGAGGGGGAGAGAGAGAGGGGCAGGGAGAGAGAGGGGCGGGGAGAGAGAGAGGGGAGAGACAGGGGCAGGGAGAGAGAGGGGGCGGGAGGGGGGGGGAGAGAGAGAGAGAGGTTGAGGGAACTTCCCGCCGACCTCACAAAATGGCGGCCGCCCTTCTTCACCCGCAGTCTCTCTCTCTCTCTCCCCCCCAGTCTCTCTCTCTCTCCCCCCAGTCTCGCTCTTCTCCCCCAATTCTCTCTCTCTCTCTTCCCCCCAGTCTCTCTCTCTCTCTCTCCCCCCCAGTCGCTCCCTCCCCCCCAGTCTCTCTCTCCCCCCCGTCTATCTCTTCTCCCCCCAGTCTCTCTCTCGATCCCCGGGCCTCTCTCCCCCCCCCAGTCTCACTCTCTCTCTTTCCCTCTCTCTCTCTCTTTCCTTCCCACACAGATAGACAGACAGACAAACTCATTTATATGTATAAAAATTATTTCTACTTTTTTCATAACAACATGCCCTCAAAAAACCCTTGGCACCGCCGGGCACTCCAGCTAGTAAACTATAAATTACATGAAATAACTATTTTAAAGAATAATTTAAATTTTTGAAGAAAATAATTTTATTTTCTAATGGGGCTAAAAATAAACTTACCGTTCTTTAAAGTATTTAAAAATAATAAACCTGTGGAAAAAATGTTTTAATTTTAATTGATTCACCACTTACCTTGTAAAAAGCAGGCCTTACTACTGCTTTTTAAATGTCTAACTTCTGCAGACTTACCCTCCCGGGGAAACCTGTAAAAAAACATAAGTTCGATGTGCACGCGCAGCCTCTCCCGCGCACGCATTCGACCTCTTAACCCCTGCTTTCAGGGGAACGGAAGTGTCGGTTTCCCGCGCATGCGCAGTGCATGCAGGAAACCGGCACTTCCATTGGGCTTACGGGTGAGTACCCCGTGCGTACTCACTCGTGGAGACTCAAAGTTCTGGGCCAATATGTTTTATTAACAGCCTCCTCAACTTGTCCTGCCACCTTCAAAGATTTGTGTACATACACCCCCAGGTCTCTCTGTTCCTGCACACACTTCAAAATTGTACCATTTAGTTTATATTGCCTCTCCTCATTCTTCCTACCAAAATGTATCACTTCACACATCTCTGTGTAAAATTTAACCTACCCGTGTGTCTGCCCATTTCAGTTTGCCTATGTCCTCCTGAATTCTGTTACAGGTAGACTATCCTTTATCCGAAAACCTCGGGACCAGCCGTGTTTCGGTTTTCGGAGGATTTCGGATTTCGGAAGGTGGGTCGGCGGGGGTCCGTGGGGGGGTCGGCGGGGGGTCGTGCGCACGACCCCCCGCTGACCCCCCCGCGGATCCCCGCGGACCCCCGCCGGCCCCGACCCCCGCCGACCCCCCCCACCGACCCCCCTGCAGACCCCTGCCGGCCCCGACCCCCGCCGACCCCCCCCCGCAGACCCCCGCCGGCCCCGACCCCCCCACGGACCCCCGCCGACCCCGACCCCCGCCGACTTACGGTCGGGGTCGGCGGGGGTCCGCGGGGGGGTCCGCGGGGGGTCGTGCGCACGACTTACGCTGACGCTCAGTGTAAGTCGGCGGGGGTCGGGGCCGGCGGGGGTCCGCGGGGGGGTCGGCGGGGGTCGGGGCCGGCGGGGGTCCGCGGGGGGGTCGGCGGGGGTCGGGGCCGGCGGGGGTCCGCGGGGGGGTCGGCGGGGGGGTCGGCGGGGGTCGGGGCCGGCGGGGGTCCGTGGGGGTCCGCAGGAGGGTCCGCGGGGGGTCGTGCGCACGACTTACGCTGGACTTACGCTGAACGAAAAACCTTCGGTTTTTAGAGGGTTTCGGTTTTCGGAAGTTCGGATAAAGGGTAGTCTACCTGTACTATCCACCTCATTGTTTACTACATTTCTGAATTTCGTATCATCTGCAAACTTTGAAATTATGCCATGTATACCCAAGTCCAGGTCATTAATATATATCTCAAAAAGAGCAGTGGTCCTAATACTGACCCCTGGGGAACACCACTGTATACTTCCCTCCAGTCTGATAAACAACCATTCATCACTACTCTCTGCTTTCTGTCCCTTAGCCAATTTTGTCTCCATGCTGCCACTGTCCCTTTAATGCCAAGGGCTTTAATTTTGCTAACAAGTTTACTATGTGGTACTTCGTTAAATGGCTTTTGAAATTCGATGCAGACAATATCAACTGCACCACCCTCATCAACCCTCTCTGTTACTTCATGAAAGAACACGATCAAGTTAGTCAAACACGATTTGCCTATAACAAATCCATGCTGACTTTCATTTATTAGCCCATACTTTTCCAAATGGCAGTAAATTTTGTTCCGGATTATTGTCTCTACTTGTTCTCATCTTGAACAACTTCTCCTTTAACTCCACTCTACGTCCAGCTGAAAGGTGTTTTTCCGGTAACTCGCTTGTTCTGCTTGTCTTTTTGTAGGACATATTGAACTCACTTTTTGTCCAGTGCTACTCAGATTCCCTCCCTTCCTCTTCTATGTTACATTGATGGCTGTGTAGGTGGTGCTTCTTGCTTTCACTCTAATCTTGGGAATTTTATTAAACTCTGCTTTCAATTTCCACCCATCCTTTGCCTTAACATGTACATCACTGACTTCTCCCTTTCCTTAATGTACTTCTCTCTCTTTCTCTCTCCAGCAATGGGCTTTCCACTAATATCTACTGCAAACCCACTGACTCCCACAACTACCTGCAAATGCATCCTTTAAAGACTCCATCCCATTCTCCCAGTTTCTCTGTCTCTGTCAGATCTGCTCTGATGAATCTACCTTCCACACCAGAGCTTCTGAAATGTCCTTTTTTTCAACCGATGATTCCCCACTGCTGTAGTCAACATGACCTTTCCTTAATCAAGTCCATCTCTGATGCCCTTCCTCTCCTCTCACAACCGTTTCCCAATCTGCACCTTTCACTCCACCAGCTGATGTATTTCCACCACCTACAACATGCAGTTATCAAAATATTGAAATGTTATGTCATCGGACCCTTTCAAGCCACCAATAAAAGAAAAGAAAGACTTGCATTTATACAGCACCTTTCATGACCTCAGGACATCCCAAAGCGCTTTACAGCCAATAAAGTACTTTTGAAGTGTAGTCATTGTTGTAATGTATGAAACGTGGCAGCCAATTTGTGCACAGCAAGCTCCCACAAACAGCAATGTGATAATGACCAGATAATCTGTTGATTGAGGGGTTAATATTGGCCAGGACACCAGGGATAACTTCCCAGCTCTTCTTTGAAATAGTGCCATGGGATCTTTTATGTCCACCTGAGAGAACCGATGGAGCCTCAGTTTAATATCTCATCCAAAAGACGGCACTCCCTCAGTACTGCACTGGAGTGTCAGCTGAGATTTTTGTACTCAAGTCTCTGGAGAGGGTCTGTGAACCCACAACCTTCTGACTCAGAAGTGAGTGTGCTACCAACTGAGCCAATGGTGACACAATGACACAATGGTGACATTTGCCACATTAGTTAGACTTCAGTCCACTAATGCTTCAAGCAAGGCAACAACTTATGTCAGTTTCCCCATGGAAAGGAGGCATGCGATGATGCAGCATGTTTACAAGGAGGCATTATTCCCTAAAGTGCTGGGCATCATTGATGGTACACATGCAGCCATCAAGGTGCCTAACAACAACCCTATGTAAGAGTAGGAAATTACCCCCAGTGTCTCTGCACTGCCTTCTTTTTTTCAAAATGGACCAAACAGCTACTTTCAGCACCCCAATGGCCAGCAAACATTCTACCTGGTGTGAAAGAATGAGAACAGGGATTGCTAGTAGTTTGAGGAACCAGCATGAATGGTGACAAGACATGCAAAAGTTAGGTGAAGCAAAGGAAGCCCTTCTCTTTGGCAGCCACCAAGTTCCAGCTACAACTTTACAGATGTGGCAGTTGAGGAGCAAGTCATGTGAAGAATAGGGACAGTCTTTCTCAGACTGTATTGCTGGTGTGGCAATATGTGGCTCAGTGCGTGATGCATGTACAGTACAGGCACACTTTAGTCAACTATAAGTTGGGACTCTTCCTCACTCTGGAGAACTTCATTCTCATTTTCTCCTATGACTGTGAACATGGGTAACTTAATTTAAATTACTTCCTGCCATGCTCACTGCAAATTGACTCAGGTTGGGGGGGGTGACCTTCAGCGCCAAAATTTTGCACCTCCTCCAGCAGCACATCTCGTTCTCCCAGTTGCTCCTAGGTGCTATTCAATGTTATGCAGTAACACTTTAAATGCAACAGCCCTTTAAGAGTTGCTGCACTCCGTATAACCCCACCTGCCAGTTGCCACGGTGCTCTCTTCACACCTGGGAAACATATTGTGTTGAAATGATTTAAATGTCAAAAAGCCAGGAGACCACTAATTGCACAAAAGATGCATGAGTGCCCCGAGATTGTGGCTGCTTTTTTTCCCAATCGAGGAATAGGCTCTTATGTATTAACCACTGTGTTCTGATGTTTCAATACTTGTTTCCATTTCTTCAGCAATGCTTTATAATTCTTCTTTTTCATTAGTATGTTTCAATCATATGTCTTCCTCTGAGGAACCTGATAAAAGTCACTATCATCTTTCATTGTTCAATCAATGCTGTAAACATGGTAGACTCTGACCTCCTGCCTGTGACAGTGATAAATGAAAGGTCAAATCTCAAGTCTGTTAAGAGGAGCCCATTTCAAAAACATGAGAATCATTCAAAAACCTTCTTAATGCACCTTTTGGAGATATGTTCCTAGAAATTCCTCATAGCATGTGAAAAATGTGCAGACTCTCTTGCTAATGGGGGATATAGACAGGCTAAGTGAGTGGGCAAGAACATGGCAAATGGAATATAATGTGGAGAAATGTGAAGTTATCCACTTTGGTAGGGAAAATAGAAAAGCAGACTATTTTTTAAATGGTGAGAGATTGGCAAATATTGGTGTTCAGAGGGACCTGGGTGTCCTTATACACGAATCACTGAAAGTTAACTTGCAGGTACAGCAAGCAATTAGGAAAGCAAATGGTATGTTGGCCTTTATTTCAAGAGGATTTGAGTATAAAAGCCTTACGGCAATTATCTAGGGCCCTGGTGAGACCACACCTGAATTATTGTGTACAGTTTTGATCTCCTTACCTAAGGAAGGATATACTTGCCATACAGGGAGTGCAATAAAGGTTCACCAGACTGGTTCCTGGGATGGGGGGATTGTCCTATGAAGAGAGAATGAGTAGACTAGGCCTATATTCTCGAGAGTTTAGAAAAATGAGAGATGGGGTTTTGCTCTGCCCAATTACAGGGGTCTTTAGTGCCTGTTAATGTATT
Source organism: Somniosus microcephalus (assembly GCF_052327205.1). Taxonomy (NCBI): domain Eukaryota; kingdom Metazoa; phylum Chordata; class Chondrichthyes; order Squaliformes; family Somniosidae; genus Somniosus; species Somniosus microcephalus. Next base: position 175,756,339 of record NC_140987.1, on the reverse strand, counting down.
GGGCCTCTGTCTCCTTTATACCCTTGCAGCTTATGTTAGCCTGCAGGTCGGGTGTCACTAAACACCCTCTAAGGAGATAGAGAACAACAGCTTATAGAGGAGGACTAGAATACGGTGACGACCCACACAGTTTATACCTAATCTGCGGGGTACTCCTGAGCCCAAGGGCTCCTATAGTCCTCTCTCTTTTTCCCTAGCCTGCTGTTCCCTTGTTTGGCGGGTTCGAAGCACCCTAATGCCCCTATCTGGTTCTAACTCCAGAATTTGGATGGAGAACGATGCACTTTAAATAGACACTCGGAGACAAGTAGTCCTTGGAAAAAACAGGTGACAACCAATTTTATTTGGTTCTACCACAAACGTAATAAATACACACACTCTATAACTATAAATAAAATATGGGAGAGAACGGACATAACGAAAATGTTTTACACTGTTTTAACTTTACCAAGTCCAATCCCACCAACCCACTTTCCTACCTAGACTAGACTGACAGTTGCAGGCCCTTGGATTATACTCACAGCCTACTTTGAGTGCAGTTGTTGGGTTGTTGCTGTTGTTGGTTGGTTTGTGCTTGATGGAAAAGGCTCCCGAAATAGCGGGAGTGAATGCCGTCTTCCACAGCCACTTCGGTCGTTGGTGTCTTCTTGTTGATGTCCCCGGGACGGGAGTCGGTATACGGTGCGGTTTCTTGCGGTGATGTTGCGCCGTCTGGTAGCGGAGTAAACTTTCAGTATGCCAATTGAGTCTGGGGCCTGATGGTGGATCTTCTCATCAGCGTGTTTGGAGTTCTTTAGATGGTAGTTCGCCCCAGCTCGTCTCTCCCTCAGCTTCTTAACTCGCTCTCCTGCTCTTTCTTCTGGTCTCTTTAATAATCTCTTGGTTCTGTATTTTATACCCAATTCCATTTCGGCCTCTTCGCGCCCAATTAAATTGGTGTTTACAAGTGTGAGGGCAGGGATATTGTTTTGAGTGCACAGCGGCTCCTCCAAGTCTGCTGTCCCATTGTGTCAGTCCTGGGACTTGATTATTTTGGGCCACCTCTTAACTGTAGTGATCCCAAAACTATTGTCCCTAGTCCGAGTTGATTAAGGTGATGATGGCCTGTACTCATAGCTCGATTAGGGGTGAGTCACATATTCAAACCTGGGCCGGGTCGTCCCCATTGGCCGGGGATTTCCTTGCTTCAGGCCCGACTCAGTCCCCTGATTGGCCTTTGAGAATGCACTTTGTTTCGATTGGCCGACATCTATGGCTCGCTTCTGAGCCACAGTCCCCTGTATTCAGATATCCCAGCCTGCTTTTCGGGACCACTGCATTGGCCGAAAATGTTGGTTTTAAACTGTATAGGGCAATCCAATTTTGTTCACCTTGCCCTTAGAGGGCTCCAATAAAACGTGGTTGTGGATTTTCAAACCCGACAGTCCCCCATCTTGACACAACCGGATATAGCTGGGATGTGTCAATTGACATGTAAGAAAATCCAAAGGCCTACCAAGTGTCAGTCATCCCCGTTGTTTACTCTAACTAATAACCCTTACAAAGTTAGTGTGTACAAAACAATATCATTTTCCTTAAAGAAAAAGGTACAATAATCATATCCCCTTTCAAGTATACATCAAAACAAGGTACGACATTTTTCCATTACATAGAGCATAACAAATACCCCATGCAGCGTGTGTTCCTTGCGTCCTTTCCTGCAAAGTTGTACAGCTTTCACCCTATCCATCCGTGATGGTGTAAGTTCGTACAACTTTGCCGTATATAAGTTTTGACAGCTTACGTAGTGTATGGTATTAGCCAGCTTCCGGGTGCGAGTAGTGCTGCGATACAGTGCATCAGAATGGTCCTTTGTTTCCGACGAGGAAAGAATACCTGGAAACAAAAGGGCATTCTTCTCATGGTTATACTGGGCTGTCCTTCTGTTGCTGCTTGTTGAATAATTTCAGATACCGGTGTGCTTTGAGGGCTCTTCTGGCTTTGCAGGTGTTTATAATGAGATACACTACAATGACCAGTTGTACAATTACCAGCGTGTGGGAGGCCATGCGAAGCCCGACAGGGATATCTACCCTCGTTCCCCATTCCCACCACGCGGGTGACTGTATGTCTGCGATCCCAAGAGCTATGTCTTTGTTTTTCTGTTCAAGGGTGAAGTAATGTTTTTGACTGAGGTCCACTGCCTTCAATAAGGCAGTGAGTTTCTCAGGTAAGAGTGGTATAGAGTACCCAAACCGGGCAACATAGTTCTGCAAATCACTTTCATTGTACTGTACCGTGAAGTGAATTGTGGAGGGTTCCGGGATTGGAATGATCCTTTCCTGGGCCACTTGAACTTCTGCCCTAGGTTTAAAGCAAAAGCTGCTGTCCGGCATATCACACCACTCACTCGGGCCGTGCCTATACTGGCGGGCAGTCGTGGCGACGCAATATGTCCCACCACCCACATATGCTATCTGTGGAGGTACATGGCCAGGTGCCATTACCTCCATCGTGCAATATATAGGTTCTGCCCCAGCAGTGCTAAACCCACATTGTGACCTCCTGAAGGCGTTCAAGTGCTGGGGACACAGCATCACCTGTGCTCCCCGGCCACAGCAACCAGACAGGTCAGTACCCGTCACTGTGTGCTCCCATACAATGACATAGGGTGGGACCGTTGTGAAACGGACGTGTACCCCCCACGAATGACCCCGACATTCTCCACACGATACGGGGTGCTGGTTTGGTGGATGACCCCATCACTGGCATTCGCACAACCACACCCATAATAGTGTGGTTGGATTTCCCACAGTCAACCGGGACAGGATAGGCATCCGACGCCACTCGGAGCTGGCATGGGCTGAGGGTGTGGCTATAGGGGTGCAGTGCCTCCAGGTGCTGGTTGCTGATCCAGGAGGGGACCCGACCTTGCCTAAGGTCTTCCAAGTTACTGCGGCCCTCTCCCAGCAACCAGGCCCCATAGAGCACACACACCTCATTCTGTGCCGCCTGATCGGAGGCCAGCCGGTCCCCCTTAATCAAGGTGTTTATTGTCCGAGCATGAGCCTCTAGCTGGGCGACAATCTCCTTCAGGTGCACTGTCATAGCCACCCCCTCGTGAAGCGTGGAGCCCAAAACATCATTCTCCTTCTCTAGGATGCTGCGCAGCTGAGACTTTAGCCCATTAATCTGTAGGGCCAGCTGCACATCATCCAGGCTGTTCATAACTGAAGCCCTGGTATTAAACCCAGTGAAAACATCGTTCAAAATCCCCCTGCGCTGTCTGCCCCTCTCGGTCGTGTCTTCTTTTGTGTACAGGTCTGCCACACTGATGTCCCCAAAGTCCAGCTCATAGAAGCTTCGGAACATGTCCCTCAGCAGAGCCTGATACAGCAACTCGGTTTTCCGGGTGCAGAATGCAGGTAGGCGAACTTCTGTTAGGTTAAGGACCACAGATGCAACTGCATAGTGCACTCCCTGGTACACTAACTTACCCGTCGGTACTAATACCAACCCATTCCCAGGTCCCCTAGTGGTGGTCGGACATCCGTGGGCGTCAGTGTGTTTGGGCGGGGGTAGGGGTTTCCTCACCTGAGCCAGGAGCTCGGTGGCATTGATGGGCACTCGGATGCGAGGGGTGACGCAAGCTTCCCCGCTTCTATCCCACTCCAACCCGTACCCTGTGTCCTGCCACCACCTGACAAAGGCGATGGACAGCCCCGCTGGGCATACTTGGGCTGATCCCCATAGGCATACGTACATCCCTTCGTCGTAGGCCCACCATTTTTCCCAACACACTGTGACTTCCCCCGGTGATCCCGTGATGGTCCGGTAGGTATCGTTGCTCAGACGTTCCCAGTCTGAGCTCCTGTCCCCGATGTCCGTGCTCAATTTCCTGAGCCACCACCAGCATCCTAAAGGTACGTCCCCCTTACACGTCAAACACACCCTTTTCCCCTCTGTCACCCTAACCCGGGAAGTGGCCACCTCGATGTTCGGACAGGGGATGGAGGCCTCTCCATAAGTAAAGCTCTTGTGACTCGAATATCGGGTGGAATTCGAGCCCAACCACCCAGGCCATCTTCCCTCGTGGAAGTAGGTGGCCTGGTTTTCTGCCTCCATGATCCCTTCTCCCGTGGTTACGGTTGGCGCCCTGCCCCCAGAACACCCGTACACCAGGGACTCCTCGCTGTCCCCTCGGCGTCCGGCGCAGGTCCCCAGGTAGGTGAGTATCATCACAATGGTCTGGAGCATCTTCTGGAACACAAAATGAAAAACACAATCTTGCCTGAGACTTCTTCAGGCTTGACTGGAGTAGCACCAAGTTTTGTTTTCCTTGCTTAACCAAACACCCTCACCTCACTGTGAAATCACCCCAACTATCTGGTGGCCAGGTCAGTCTCTGTAACTGCCTCCCCTTTCCTGGTCATCCTGTCGACCTTGCCCAGGGGATCGAGATACCCCTTTTCGTAGGGCTTGCAGAAGGACCTCCTTCAACTGTCTGGTGCTCGTTCTGGGGATTGTGACGGGGACTTACCCCTCACAGTACAGAGTTTACCCTTCCGGCGCTTCCTCTGCTTTTGAACCCTTGTATTCGGGGAAGGATACACGGGGGACCAAGTCACCCTGGGTCGGACCGCCCGGGAACTACGCCTCACCGGTGGTACAAAGTCCCACATCATGGGCAGTATCCCTTCGTCCTTCCACTGATCCTCCCCTTCCTTTGCTTTTCAGGTTACTATACTTAACACAATTCACTTCTCTGCTGCGTGCCGTAGGGCTTCCTTCGGCTGCGCGTTGGTTTCACACTGAGCTCCAGCCTCCCTGTGACCTTGACTTTGAACTTCCTGTCCTATCCTTCCTGCCTGTCTGTCAAGTGGTGTGATGTCTCCGCAGTGGCAGAGGACCATCCCGGGCGGCACAGCCTTCGGGCCAACATCGACCTCTGTCAAAGCTGCCACCTCCACCGGGGCGTCCCCTGTCACTTCTGGGGGTTCTCTGGGTTTGGGGACCTTCTTGCTTCCTGCCCTAGTGGGGTCAAACCGCTTACATTGGTTAATGTGGTACCACTTCACCCGGCGGGGTAAGAACATAAGAACATAAGAACATAAGAAATAGGAGCAGGAGTAGGCCAATCGGCCCCTCGAGCCTGCTCCACCATTCAATAAGATCATGGCTGATCTGATCCTAACCGTCAATCTACTATCACTGAACCATCTCCTGAATCTAACAGAATTAGACACACAAAATAGGAGCAGGATCAGGCTACATGGCTCCTGGGCCCGCTCCGCTACCTACAGGGCCATGACCGATCCGAACCTAGACTCATGTCCAAATTCCTGCCCGTTCCCCATAACCCTTTATTCCCTTTACTTCTAGGAAACTGTCTATTTCTGTTTTAAATTTATGTAATGATGTAGCTTCTACAACTTTTTGGGGCAGCATATTCCATGGACCTACCACCCTCTGAGTGAAGTACTTCCTCCTCATCTCAGTTTTGAAGGAGCAGCCCCTTATTCTAAGACTATGCCCCCTAGTTCTAGTTTCACCCATCATCGGGAACATCCTCCCCGCATCCACCCGATCCAACCCCTTCACAATCTTATATGTTTCAATAAGATCGCCTCTCATTCTTCTGAACTCCAATGAGTAGAGTCCCAATCTACTCAACCTCTCCTCATATGTCCATCCCCTCATCCCCGGGATTAACCGAGTGAACCTTCTTTGTACTGACTCGAGAGCAAGTATGTCTTTTCTTAAGTATGGACACCAAAACTGTATGCCGTATTCCAGGTGCGGTCTCACCAATACCTTGTACAACTGAAGCAATACCTCCCTATTTTTACATTCTATCCCCCTAGCAATGAAAGCCAACATTCCATTGGCCTTCTTAATCACTTGCTGCACCTGCATACTAACCTTTTGAGTTTCGTGCACCAGGACCCCCAGATCCCTTTGTACTTCAGTACTTTCCAGTTTCTTGCCATTAAGATAATAACTTGCTCTACGATTTTTCCTGCCAAAGTGCATAACCTCACACTTTCCAGTATTGTATTCCATCTGCCAAATCTCTGCCCACTTACTTAGCCTGTCTATGTCCCCTTGCAGGTTTTTTATGTCCTCCTCACTCACTACTTTCCCTCCCATCTTAGTATCATCTGCAAACTTTGATATGTTACACTCGGTCCCCTCCTCCAAATCGTTAATATAGATTGTAAAGAGTTGGGGACCCAGCACTGACCCCTGTGGAACACCACTAGTTACTGATTGCCAGTCCGAGAATGAACCATTTATCCCAACTCTCTGCTTTCTGTTAGATAGCCAATCCTCTATCCATGCCAGAATATTACCCCCAATCCCGTGATTTTTTATCTTAAGCAATAATCTTTTGTGTGGCACCTTGTCAAATGCCTTTTGGAAGTCTAAATACACTACGCCCACTGGTTCCCCTTTATCCACCCTATATGTTACTTCCTCAAAGAACTCCAGCAAATTTGTCAAACATGACTTCCCCTTCATAAAACCATGCTGACTTTGTCCTATTAAATTATGATTATCCAAATGTCCTGTTACTGTCTCCTTAATAATGGACTCCAATATTTTACCGACCACAGATGTTAGGCTAACCGGTCTATAGTTTCCAGCCTTCTGTCTACTGCCCTTTTTAAATAAGGGCGTTACATTCGCAGTTTTCCAGTCTGCCGGGACCTTTGCTGATTCCAGGGAGTTTTGGAAAATTATTACCAATGCATCCACAATCCCTACCGTCACTTCCCTCAAGACCCTAGGATATAAGCCATCAGGTCCAGGTGATTTATCTGCCTTGAGTCCCATTATTTTACCGAGTACCACTTCCTTAGTGATTTTGATCATCTTTAGCTCCTCCACCCGCTATAGCCCCCTGTTTGTCCAGTGTTGGGATATTCTTAGTGTCTTCTTCTGTAAAGACTGATACAAAATATTCATTCAGTGTTTTTACCATCTCCATATTTCCCACCATTAATTTCCCGGTCTCATCCTCTAAGGGATCAACATTTACTTTAGCCACCCTTTTTCTTTTTATATAACTATAAAAACTCTTACTATCTAAAAATTCTTACTATCTGTTTTTATATTTTTTGCTCATTTACTTTCATAATCTATCTTCCCTTTCTTAATCAATCTTTTTGTTACTTTTTGCTGTCTTTTAAAGTTTTCCCAATCCTCTATCCTCCCACTAGATTTGGCTACCTTATATGCCCTTGTTTTTAGTCGAATACTATCCTTAATTTCATGACTGAGCCACGGATGGCTGTCTTTTCTTTTACACCCTTTTCTTCTCAGTGGAATATATTTTTTTTGGAAGTTGTAAAATAACTCCTTAAATGTACACCACTGATCATGTATCGTCTTACACTTTAATCTATTTTCCCAATCCACTCTACTCAATTCTGCTCTCATACCTTCATAGTCTCCTTTATTCAAGCTTAGCACACTTGTTTGAGATCCAACCTTCTCACCCTCTAATTGAATATGGAATTCAACCATGTTATGGTCACTCATTCCAAGGGGATCCTTTACTAGGACATTTTTAATTAATCCTGTCTCGTTACACAGGACCAGACCTAAGGTTGCTTGCCCCCTGGTCGGTTCAGTTACATACTGCTCAAGAAACCCATCCCTAATACATTCAATGAACTCATCCTCAAGGCAGCCCTGCCCAATTTGATTTGTCCAATTAATATGATAGTTAAAATCCCCCATAATTATAGATGTTCCCTTATTATAAGCCTCAACTATTTCCTGATTGATACTCCATCCAACAGAATTGCAACTGTTCGGAGGCTTATAGACTACGCCCACTAGTGTTTTTTTCCCCTTATTATTCCTTACCTCCACCCAAACTGTTTCATTATCCTGATCTTTTGACCCAATATCATTTCTCTGTATTACAGTGATTCCTTCCTTTATTAACATAGCCACCCCACCTCCCCTTCCTTCCTGCCTGTCCTTCCTGATCGTTAAATAACCTGGTATGTTTAATTCCCAGGCATTGTCACCCTGCAGCCATGTTTCTGTAATGGCCACAAGATCATACCCATATGTAGTTATTTGTGCCATTAACTCGTCTATTTTGTTACGAATGCTACGTGCATTCAGATAGAGAACTTTCACATATGTTTTGTGACACTTAGTTCCTGCTTTTGCCCTTTTTATTACTTTACCTTTTACTCCATACCTTCTGCCCCTTCCTGACACACTCTGGTTTTTAATTTCCCCACTGCTACCTAAGTCTATGACCTTCTCTGTTGTCATTTTTATTATTTGCTCTCTAGGAACCTCCCCCTCACTAGTTAGTTTAAAGCCCTCTCTACAGCCCTAGTTATATGATCCGCCAGGACTCTAGTCCCAGCACTGGCCAGTGACGCCTGTCCCAACGGAACAGCTGCCTCCTGCCCCAGTACTGGTGCCAGTGTCCCAGGAAGCAAAACCCATTTCTCCCACACCAGTCTTTGAGCCACGCATTTAACTCTCTAATTTTATTTGTCCTAGCCAAATTCGCTCGTGGCTCAGGTAATAATCCAGAGATTATTACGCTGAGGTTCTGTTTTTTAATTTGACCCCTAGCTGCTCATACTCCTTTAACAGAACCGGCTTCCTAGTCCTATCTACATCATTTGTACCAACATGGACCACGACAACTGGATCCACCCTCTCCCACTGCAAGTTTCTTTCCAGCCCAGAGGAGATGTCCTTAACCCTGGCACCGGGTAGGCAACACAGCCTTCGGGACTCTCGCTCTCGGCTGCAGAGAACTCTATCTATCCCCCTAATAATACTATCCCCTACCACTACAACATTTCTATTTACTCCCCCCTCTTGAATGACCCCCCGTTCCACGGTGCTGTGGCCAGGTTGCTCATCCTCCCTGCAGTCCCTGCTCCTGTCCCCACAGGGAGTAAGAACCTCGAACCTGTTGGTCAAGAGCAAGGGCTGCGGCTCCTCCAGCTCTACCGCCTGGATCCCCGTACCTGCCTCACTCGTAGTCACACCGTCCTGTCCCTGACCACGGGCTACATCTGAATTGCCTAACTTCATAGGTGTGACCACCTCCTGATACACAGAGTCCAGTTACTTCTCCCCCTCCCTGATGTGTCGCAGTGTCTGAAGTTCAGATTCCAGCTCATCAACACGGAGCTGGAGTTCCTGTAGCAGCAGACACTTGTCACAGACGTAATCACCGTGAGCCTCAATGGGATTCACCGGCTCCCACATCTCGCAACAGTAACACATCACCTGCTCCATTCTATTTAATTAATTAAATTTTTTATTGTTAGTTATGGACACCCTCTGCCCGATTTTAGATGCTAGTATCCCCTTTAATTAATTGGATTTAAATTAAATCAATCCCTCTAGTTGCACCAGTTAAATGGTTTACCAACAGTCACTCTGCACCAGAAAGGCCTTGGTACACCACAGCAGCCTTAAAAACTATAAACCACAGACTTAAAGTTTTAAAACGAGAGAAATACTCCAACCAATCACCTACCTGTTTTGTGGTGACGTCACACCTTGAATACTTTTTACCTCTCTCCTTGCCTGAGATTGGAGATCGGTGAGGCCTACCTGAGCCTCTGGGGCCTCTTGTAGTCACTCTGCCGCGCTGCTCCGCCTCCACCCGCTGCCGATGCCGCACTGAGGTCTACCTGAGCCTCTGGGGCCTCTTGTAGTCACTCTGCCGCGCTGCTCCGCCTCCACCCGCTGCCAATGCCGCACGGAGGCCTACCTGAGCCTCTGGGGCCTCTGGTAGTCGCTCTGCCGCGCTGCTCCGCCTCCAGCCACTGCCGATGCCGCACTTGGGTAATTGGACCGCATAAACCATTGGGCTGGCCTTATCAACGATACTATAAGGACCCATGTACAGTGGTTCAAACACCCCCACTCTGGCGAAGCTGCGGACCATGACCTGGTCGCCGACTTCCCAGTCCTGCTGCTTGCGGGGTTCCAGCAGCAGCTTGTTGCTGCGGTGCTGTTTCCCCATATTGGTGACCGCTTGCCAGTGAATCTGCTGCAGTCGTTCCAGCAGATTCCCAGCAAAGCGGTCCCGGTCTGTTTCCCGAAGCTGACCTTCGGTGAGGCCGGGCACCAACACGTGTACCGGGGTCCTCATGGGCCGTCCAGTCATCAGCTCATGGCGCGAGTACCCTGTGCTCTTCGACTGACTGGCCCGAATTCCCATGAGGACCAGAGGCAAGACCTCTATCCATTTGTTCGGTGAGTCCCCAGTCTCCTTGCGGAGTCTTTCATAATGGTGCGGTTCAGGCGTTCCACTAGACCTGAGGACTGGGGGTTGTGGGCAACATGCCATTTTGCCCTAATTCCTAGTACCTTTAGGGTGGCCTGCATCACCTGGCCAGTGAAGCGCCTCCCCTGGTCGGACTCCACAAACTGTGGCAGCCCCCACCTTGAAAACACCTCCCTGACCAGGATCCTGGCCGTCCCTATTGCGGTGGCTGTTTGGCAAGGGAAGGCCTCCACCCACTTGGAGAATACGTCTACCAACACCAGGCAGTACTTGTATCCTCCCTGGGCGGTCGGTAGGGGTCCTATGTAGTCGACCTGGATCGACTGCCATGGTCCCTCTACCCGCCTTATGTGCCCCATGGATGCCTTTCTTTTCTGGGGGTCTGGGTTGTTTGCTGCACACACCAGGCAGGCTGCACAGAAGTCGCGGACGTCAGTCCGGAGATCTGGCCACCACGCTGCCTGTTTCACCTTCTGCCAGGTGGACTCTGGCCTGGGATGTCCTGCACCTGGGCCCTCATTGGGTGGTGTTTCTGGGGGGATTGACAGTGGAGAGACAATGGCAAGCATTCAAAGATAGAATGGAAGAATTCCAGAACATGTTTATACCGGCTTGGCATAAAAATAAACCTAAAAAGGTGACTCAACCGTGGATAACGAGGGAAATTAGGGACAGCATAAAATCAAAAAAAAGGGCATATCAACTGGCAAAAAAAAGCACCAGACCGGAAGATTGGGGGCAGTACAAGATACAGCAAAAGAGGACAAAGGGATTAATCAGGAAGGGGAAAATAGAATACGAAAGTAAACTTGCAGCAAACATAAAGACAGACTGCAAAAGCTTTTATCGGTATATCAGGAGGAAAAGACTGGTAAAATCCCAAGTCGGTCCCTTGCAATCCGATTCGGGAGAATATATAATGGAGAATAAGGAAATGGCAGACCAATTAAACTCATACTTTGGTTCTGTATTCACAAAGGAGGACACAAATAACCTCCCAGGAATATCGGCAAACATAGGGACTAATGAGAGGGAGGAGCTGACAGAAATTAGTATCTCTAGGGATATGGTGTTGGGTAAGTTGAGGGGACTGAAGGCCGACAAATCCCCAGGGCCTGATAAACTACATCCTAGGGTACTTAAGGAGGTGGCCCTGGAGATAGCAGATGCTCTAAGGATCATCTTCCGGAACTCCATTGACTCGGGAACAGTACCCGTGGATTGGAGGGTAGCTAATGTTACCCCAATATTTAAAAAGGGGGGTAGAGAGAAAGCAGGGAATTATAGACCAGTAAGCCTTACATCGGTTGTGGGCAAAATGCTAGAGTCCATTATTAAGGATAAAATAGCGGAGCACTTGACAAATGGGGAAAGGATCGGACAGAGTCAACATGGATTTACAAAGGGTAAATCGTGTTTGACTAATCTGCTGGAATTTTTTGAGGAAGTAACTGGTAAAATAGATGGGGGAGAGCCAGTGGATGTGGTGTACCTTGACTTCCAGAAAGCCTTCGATAAGGTTCCACACAAAAGATTATCATGCAAAATTAAGGCTCATGGGATTGGGGGCAAAGTATTAACGTGGATAGAGAACTGGCTGGCGGATAGAAAACAGAGAGTTGGAATAAACGGCTCGTTTTCGGAGTGGCAGGCAGTGACCAGCGGGGTGCCGCAGGGATCTGTCCTGGGACCCCAGCTGTTCACAATATATATAAATGATCTGGATCAGGGAATTGGATGCAATATTTCCAAATTCGCTGACGACACTAAACTAGGAGGAGGGGTGGGCTCTGATGAGGATGTCAGGAGGCTACAGTGCGATTTGGACAGGTTGGGGGAATGGGCAGATACGTGGCAGATGCACTATAATGTGGATAAATGCGAGGTTATCCACTTTGGGGGTAAAAACAGGAGGGTAGATTATTATCTAAATGGCAATAGATTGGGAGATGGGGAAGTGCAGAGGGACCTGGGTGTTCTTGTGCACCAGTCACTGAAGGAGAGCATGCAGGTGCAACAGGCGATCAAGAAGGCAAATGGTATGTTGGCCTTCATATCAAGGGGGTTCGAGTATAGGAATAGGGATACCTTACTACAGCTGTACAAGGTGCTGGTGAGACCGCATCTGGAGTATTGTGTACAGTTTTGGTCGCCACATCTGCGGAAGGATGTTCTTGCCATGGAGGGAGTGCAACGGCGATTCACCAGGCTGATACCTGGAATGGCGGGAATGACCTACGAAGAGAGATTAAATAGTTTGGGCTTGTACTCACTGGAGTTTAGAAGATTGAGAGGGGATCTCATCGAAACATATAAAATTATGGCAGGCCTGGACAGGCTGAATTCAGAGAGAATGTTTCCAATGGCCGGGGAGCACAGAACCAGGGGCCACAGTCTAAAAATAGCGGGCAAATCATTTAAAACAGAGATGAGGAAGAATTTCTTCACTCAAAGAGTGGTGAGCCTGTGGAATTCCCTGCCACAGAGGGCTGTGAAGGCTAATTCAATAAATATTTTCAAGAGAGAATTGGATATATTTCTGAAGGCTAAGGGGATTAAGGGTTACGGAGAAAAGGCGGGGACGGGGTACTGAACTGGTAAGATCAGCTATGATCTCAGACGAAGATCAGCCATGATCTCATTGAATGGCGGAGCAGGCTCGAAGGGCCGAATGGCCTACTCCTGTTCCTATCTCTATGTTTCTATGTTTCTATGACTCTGGCCTGGGATGTCCTGCACCTGGGCCCTCATGGGCCAGTTGTAGGAACTCCCGCTGGTGTTGCACTGGGACCACCCACTTGTCCCCCTTAAACAGCATCCCTTCCTTCACAGCTACGTCCACAGTATCATACGGGCCCTCTGCTTTTCCTCCACCGAGGATGGTTGTTATGGCCGCCTTGAGGACGGGATCCTGCGCCTGGACCATTCTCAGGTCAGGGGCCAATCCTACCCCTGCGCTCCCTGGTGTCCTCGGCTGACCTCTGACAGCTACTACACTGCCTTTCTCGTATGTGTCCCAGAAGCGACCGGTCTGTGCTCCCTCTCTGGCCAGCAAGTCGGCTCGCTGGTTACCCTCTGCCCGTGGCTCGGTCTTAGAGTGGGCTTTTACATTATGGATGTAGACGTCCCTACTACTCTCTAGGGCTGCCACTATCCTCACTAGCAGGGGCTTGGTGACCAGGGGTCTCCCATCCGCGGAGGTGTACCCCCCGCGGGACCAAATCGCCAGATACTCCGTACACGAATTGCATGTGAACATACTGTCCGAGCAAGTCATGTACGGGGTGGGGAATTTCTCGGGGTGAGTGACCACGTACATCACCGCCGAGAGTTCAGCCTGCTGGGCGCTCAGGGTGCTGGGGAGTTTAAGTGCCAAGGCTATGCCTGCCTTGGGGTCCCAAACTCCGCAGCCTGTGAGTCTTGTACCCACAGACACTGAACTTGACCCATCGACGTAGATCTCGCGGCCTGTGGGATGTATCCCTGCCCGAAATCCGAAGTCGATGTCCCACACCCCCTCTACTGAGCATCTGTGCAGTTCCCCTGCATAAGTAAGGTTGGCTGCGAGCTTTGGCTCACAGAGGCCTCTGACCCTGGTCGCCACCTGGGAGAGGAAAAGGGTCCAGCGAGTGATCCTTGCACTGCTGACCGTCCCATCTTTTATCCTCCCATCAAGCAGCATCTGGGTCGGGGTATGATGGGTGAGGAGTGTGGTAGGGGATACTCCTGTGAAGACCAGTGACCTCTTCACTGCCCAGTGAGTAGCCAACAGATGTCTCTCACAGTTCGAGTACCCCTTCTCCACATCCGTGAGGACGCTAGAGGAGTACACCACCGGTCTCAGCCGTCCGTGCCTTTCCTGTAAAAGCACGGCACTCAGGCTGTCCCCGCTGGCTGCCATCTCCAAAAAGAAATCCTCACCCCCATCAATTGCCCCCAGTGCAGGTGCTTTTTGCAAATCTTGCTTCAATCAAAGGAATGCAGCCTGACAGCCGTCGTCCCATTGCCACTCAACCCCCTTGTGGAGGAGCCTGAGCAGGGGGGCTGCCGTGGCTGCATAATCCTCGATGAAGTCCCTGCAATAGCCCGTGATCCCCAGAAAGGATCGAACTCCGGACACGTTGGTCGGTATCGGGAGTTCCTGCACTGTCCGCCTTCGGGCCTCATCAATGCCCCTTTCTCCTGCCCTTAAGGTTAAACCCAGGAACTTGACTTCCCTCAACCCTATCTGGGCCTTCTTGGGGTTTATTTTAAACCCGCCGTCTTTCAGCACAGCCAACAGCTCAGCCAGCAGTGGGCCGTGTTGTTCCCTGCTCTCTGTGAAGAGCAGCAGGTCGTCCACGTACTGCACTAGCTGTCCTGGCTGGCTGAAACCCTTTAGACAATTGGCCATGCACTGGTGGAAGATGCTAGGGCTACTGTGGAATCCCTGTGGGAGGTAGGTCCAAGTATACTGTTGCTCCTTGAACGTGAAAGCAAACTTGTATTAGTTTTCTCTCCTCACAGGGATCGACCAGAAGCCGTTTGAAATGTCTAGCACCGTAAATGTGGTGGCGGAAGCAGGGATCTCTCGGATCAGGTCTGCAACCGCCGCCACCATGGGAGCGCAAGCCGGGATGTTCTTATTGAGCACCCGATAGTCCACCGTGGCTCTCCACGAGTTGTCCGGTTTCCTGACCGGCCAAAGGGGAGAGTTTACGTGGGTGGCTATGGGCCTCAGAACACCCTGCTCGACTAGCGAACCCAGCGCCACCTCTAAATCGGCTTCCGCCTCTCTCGGGAAGTTGCATTGTCTTTGGGGCCTAGACATGGGATCCCCATCTATTCTGACCTCCACCCCTGTGACTCTCCCACAGTCGTGCTTGTGGGTGGCAAATGCTGCGAGATTGGCTCGCACATAGGCCCTGTACTCGGCTGGGGTGCCACTGGCCAGAAGCTCCAGGTCATAGCCCCCCTTTGGCTTCACTGTACAGGGAGTCCCCTTATCCTGCACCTTGTCAATCATCATAACTCCCTTCTTGGTCCCCGGGTCTACGGTTCCCCACAAACAATGGTTCCGCAAGTCCACCAGGATCTGGTGGGCGATTACAAAGTCAGCCCCCAGTATCCCCTTGTCAGCCTGCTCCCACTTCATCAGGACACACTTCCACTTCGCAGTAAGTGCGCCTAACTGAAGCGTAAGTGGGAGTGAGAAGTACCCTGTCTTCTCATTCCCCGTGAATCCCACTAGATCATAGGGCACCCCGCTGGATAGAGGTGAAGCCCCCAGATCCTCCGCATGGACGATGGTGCTGGAGGCACCTGTGTCCAACAGGTAGGTACCCCGTGCTCCCTCTACCTCCATCTTCACCCACGGTCTACCCCAGCACGGGGGTCTTAATACCACAGCACGGTGGCATAGTGGTTAGCACTGTTGCCTCACAGCGCCAGGGACCCGGGTTCGAATCCGGCCTCGGGTGACTGTCTGTGTGGAGTTTGCACATTCTCCCCGTGTTTGCGTGGGTTTCCTCCGGGTGCTCCGGTTTCCTCCCACAGTCCAAAGATGTGCGGGTTAGGATGATTGGCTATGATAAATTGACCCTTAGTGTTAGGGGATCGGGTGGGATATGTGTCGGTGCAGGCTCGATGGGCCGAAATGGCCTCTATCTGCACTGTGGGGTTTGTGATTTCTGTGATGAGTCATAATCTAGTGGGCACAAGTAAGCAGGCTGCGTGGGCTCTAGTCATTGTTCCTGTGGTTGTGGCACAGTGGGGATTTCCTTTCCTATGGCTACATCTATGCGTCCCGTCCCTGCCATCAGCTGTCGGAGTGCTACCACTGCGTTTTCAAAAACTTTGTTTGCCTGTCCTTTCTTTCCTCCGGACTGGGCAGTCGCGGGAGGGTTCCTTCCTTCCTGCGCCTGGGGTGGATTGCTCCTACAACTACTTCGGTAGTGGCCGTGCTTCCCACACCCGTAACACACTCCCCTCTTAATGGACGGGTGCTTGCCCTCCTGATACCATTCCCTTTTTGGATTAGGGTTTGAGTGCACTTTGTGCACTCGCCCCTTTGTGGGTTTATCCAGCTTTTCATCTGGGGTTTCCCCGTTACGCTGGGTAACCGACATCCTTTCCGCCACCGCCTCTTCAGTGAGGTTAAGGTCTCTGGGGTTGAACCAAAGATCTGCCCGGGTCTTAATACAGGGCAGACTGTTTCCGATAATCAACCGGAACCACGCTTCACGCTGGTCCGCTGTAAGAGCCCTTCTATCCAGGATATTGCCACAGGCTGCACGGTACACCGTCCACAGCCTATCCACGTATACCTGCGGGGCTTCCCCAGGTAACTGGCTGGTCTTGTTGAGCCTGTCAAGGGGGTTCCCATCGTTACACCCCAGGGCTTCTAAGATGGCCCGTTGTAACCGCTCTGGGGTAACCTGCCCCGTTCTACAGGCTGTTGGGAGGGCCTGGTACACCCTCCCCTCTATTGAGAATAGCAGCATCTTTACTGCTTCTTGGTCGTCACAATTGTTCATTTCTACCGCCTGTGCGATGTTAGAGAAATGTACAGATGGGTCTCCCCCCCTCTGGTGAGCGTGGGGATATGTGCAATCATGGCCTTCAGAGCTGGAGCTGCGTGCGGGACTACAAACTCACTGTCCAGTGGCCCACGGGCCTGTGCACCTTGTGGAGGTCCGTACTTTTTCTGGACCACTGGACACATAGGTCCCGCCGCAGACTCCGTAGCTGGGGTCCCTATTTCCTCTACCTCCTCTTCCTCTGCCTCGGATTCCGATCCTACAGACCCAACTCCTTCTGTGGGTGACCCATACCCCTTGGGCTGGGCCGGACCTCCCTGTCCGGTCCCCCGCCCTGTGGGCTCCCTGGTCTGCACCCTTGGTTCCCCCCGTGGCTCGACCGGACCTACCGGTGCTTCGGGAAGCGGTTGGCTGTCCTTCGCAGCCGGGTCCTCTACTATTCCCCAATGCTCCGATCTGTTGTCAGCCCTCTTTGGCTCTAACAAACAGATCGTGCACTTCGCCTGGGCAAGAGATTGGAGCAGTGACTGAACCCGTTCTCTGCAAGGCCCGTGATCTGTTTTCTCAAAACCCTCCTTGCAGTTAACTCTATATGCCGCCTGCAAATCTTTCAGCTGGCCTTCCAGCTCTTCGATTTTCTGCGCATAAGTCACGTTCAACTTCTTAACCTTGCGCTCCCCAGCCTTAGCCTCGGTCACCTGCCCCTGCAGGTACTGTTGCTGGCTGCGGGAGGCTTCCTCCTCTTTGGCCTTATTTCCCTTTCCTCAAACAGCTCTAACATGATCCTCTGCCCTGTAGCCTCCCTAGCTTCTGAGGTGAGCAGCGCCTCTCGCAGCTCCTCGCTAATCCTGGCTATCTCGCAGTCCGATGCCCGGACCTGCCTTGTCAGACATATGAGCCAAATTGCCTTTTCTATCTTCTTATTATGCTTTGATCCTGCCGTCCACTGGGCCGCCGCGTCCACGGGACGTGGCGCCCTGCTTAGGCTCTGTACCCATTCCTTTGTGAAGTTTACCTTGGAAATAGCATAGGCGGAGATTCTCTTCTCCATCTTAGATTTACCAAAAACCACTGTTTCCAAGGTCGTGCATTCATTCACCCACTGGAGTCCTGCCGCGGTCTCCATTGTGTAGGGGGTTTTGCTCTGCCCAATTACAGGGGTCTTTAGTGCCTGTTAATGTATTGGGCCTCTGTCTCCTTTATACCCTTGCAGCTTATGTTAGCCTGCAGGTCGGGTGTCACTTAACACCCTCTAAGGAGATAGAGAACAACAGCTTATAGAGGAGGACTAGAATACGGTGACGACCCACACAGTTTATACCTAATCTGCGGGGTACTCCTGAGCCCAAGGGCTCCTATAGTCCTCTCTCTTTTTCCCTAGCCTGCTGTTCCCTTGTTTGGCGGGTTCGAAGCACCCTAATGCCCCTATCTGGTTCTAACTCCAGAATTTGGATGGAGAACGATGCACTTTAAATAGACACTCGGAGACAAGTAGTCCTTGGAAAAAACAGGTGACAACCAATTTTATTTGGTTCTGCCACAAACGTAATAAACACACACACTCTATAACTATAAATAAAATATGGGAGAGAACGGACATAATGAAAATGTTTTACACTGTTTTAACTTTACCAAGTCCAATCCCACCAACCCACTTTCCTACCTAGACTAGACTGACAGTTGCAGGCCCTTGGATTATACTCACAGCCTACTTTGAGTGCGGTTGTTGGGTTGTTGCTGTTGTTGGTTGGTTTGTGCTTGATGGAAAAGGCTCCCGAAATAGCGGGAGTGAATGCCGTCTTCCACAGCCACTTCTGTCGTTGGTGTCTTCTTGTTGATGTCCCCGGGACGGGAGTCGGTATACGGTGCAGTTTCTTGCGGTGATGTTGCACCGTCTGGTAGCAGAGTAAACTTTCAGTATGCCGATTGAGTCTGGGGCCTGATGGTGTATCTTCTCATCAGCGTGTTTGGAATTCTTTAGATGGTAGTTCGCCCAGCTCGTCTATCCCTCAGCTTCTTAACTCGCTCTCCTGCTCTTTCTTCTGGTCTCTTTAATAATCTCTTGGTTCTGTATTTTATACCCAATTCCATTTTGGCCTCTTCGCGCCCAATTAAATTGGTGTTTACAAGTGTGAGGGCAGGGGTATTGTTTTGAGTGCACAGCGGCTCCTCCAAGTCTGCTGTCCCATTGTGTCAGTCCTGGGACTTGATTATTTTGGGCCACCTCTTAACTGTAGTGATCCCAAAACTATTGTCCCTAGTCCGAGTTGATTAAGGCGATGATGGCCTGTACTCATAGCTCGATTAGGGGTGAGTCACATATTCAAACCTGGGCCGGGTCGTCCCCATTGGCCGGGGATTTCCTTGCTTCAGGCCCGACTCAGTCCCCTGATTGGCCTTTGAGAATGCACTTTGTTTCGATTGGCTGACATCTATGGCTCGCTTCTGAGCCACAGTCCCCTGTATTCAGATATCCCAGCCTGCTTTTCGGGACCACTGCATTGGCCGAAAATGTTGGTTTTAAACTGTATAGGGCAATCCAATTTTGGTCACCTTGCCCTTAGAGGGCTCCAATAAAACGTGGTTGTGGATTTTCAAACCCTACAACATACAAAATTCTTACAGGGCTTGACAGGGTAGATGCAGGGAGGATGTTTCCTCTGGCTGGGGAGTCTAGAACCAGGGGTCACAATCTCAGAATAAGGGGTCAGCCATTTAGGACTGAAATGAGGAGAAATGTCTTCACTCAGAGGGTGGTGAATCTTTGGAATTCTCTACCCCATAGGGCTGTGGAGGCTCAGTCGTTGAGTATATTCAAAACAAAGATTGATAGATTTTTGGATATTCAGGGAATCAAGGGATATGAGGATAGTCCAGGAAAGTGGAGGTAGAAAATGAGCCATGATCTTATTGAATGGCGGAGCAGGCTCGAGGGGCCAAATGGCCTACTCCTGCTTCTATTTCTTATGTTTTTATGTTAATGAAATTGTTGTTTGTAGTTATCATGTACCTGCTCCTTACTTTGCTTGTAGCATTTCTGTGTGCTGCTTTTAGATATTCATTATTAAACTTTTTGCAGCTAATGTGATGTTGGATACAATGAGGCCCTGTAACTATTTATTAAAGGAGCAGTCTGTGGCTGCAGTGCATAACATCTACAGGATGTGTTGCAGCAACTCACCAAGGCTGTTTCAACAGTACCTCCCAAACCCGCAACCCATACCACCTAGAAGGACAAGGACAGCAGGTGCATGGGAACACCATCACCACCTACAAGTTACCCTCCAAGTCACACACCATCCTGATTTGGAAATATATCGCCATTGCTTCATCGTCGCTGGGTCAAAATCCTGGAACTTCCTACCTGACAACTTAATAGCATTGTGGGAGCATCTGCACCACATGGACTGCAACGGTTTAAGAAGGTGGCCCACCAACACTTTCTCAAGCGCAAATAAGGATGTGCAATAACTGCTGGCCTTGCCAGTGACGCCCATATTCCAAGAATGAATTACAAAAAAAAATGAGTGTTAGCCTAAGCTCAATATTTCCTCTGAGTCAGGTGTTCAAACTTCACTCCAGAGACATGAACATATAATCTAGCCTGACACTTCATTGTAGTACTGAGGGAGAGCAGCACCATCGGTGGTGCCATCTGTTAGCTGAGATATTAAACCAAGGTCCCATCTGCCCTCTTACATGGACGTAAAAGATCCCATGGCACTATTTGAAATGCAGGAAGTTCTCCTGGCCAACATTTATCCCTCAATCAACACTAAAAAAAACAAATTATCTAGTCAGTTATCTCATTGCTGTTTGTGGGACCTTGCTGTGTGCAAATTGGCTGTTGATTTCCCTACATTGCAACAGTGATTACATGTCAAAAAAAAACTTCAGTGGCTGTGAAGTGCATTGGGACATCCTGAAGTCATGAGAAGCTCTACATCAATGCAAGTTCTTCTTTTTCTTTCAATCAGATACTTTAGCAGTATTTAAATGGCTAAAGGTTTGTAACAGTGGATGAGGAGCATTCAATACTGGTCATCAATGACAGTTGGCACGGTGGCATAGTGGTTAGCACTGTTGCCTCACAGCGCCAGGGACCCGGGTTCGAATCCAGCCTCGGGCGACTGTCTGTGTGGAGTTTGCACATTCTCCCCGTGTTTGCGTGGGTTTCCTCCGGGTGCTCCGGTTTCCTCCCACAGTCCAAAGATGTGCGGGTTAGGTCGATTGGCTATGATAAATTGACCCTTAGTGTTAGGGGGATTAAGTACGTGGGGTTACGGGGATAGGGTGGGATATGTGTTGGAGTAGGGGTTACGGGGATCGGGTGGGATATGTGTCGGTGCAGACTCGATGGGCCGAAATGGCCTCTATCTGCACTGTGGGGTTTCTGTGATTCTGTGAGTTGCTAGACAACGACACAGAGCCGCGATTTAAATGGAGGAGGCGGGATGGTGGAGGGAGAGCTGGTTTCCGGGTTCCAGTCACAAACCTGGCTGCAGCCGCTCTGTAAATGGGATTTTCCCTCAATTGGCCTTGTTAAGCACGCCCTGCAGGCTTCCCGGCCAATTAACAGGAAGCGGGTCTGATGACATCATTTGATAACACGTCATCAGCCGATTTCCTTAAAGGGACCACGCCCACATGGAGTTTGACAGTTGTTCTGTCAGTGTTTGACAGCATTGAAGTGCTGCAAATACTGACAAGCACTGCACAAAGATGAACGCTTGCACCCAGGCTCTCCAATGACTCTCTCCATATGCTTATGGAGGGAGTCACAGCATGCAGGGAAGTTCTCTTCCCTTCCAAGGGTGGAAGAGGACTCCCCAGGACACCAATGCAGCCTGGTTGCACATTGCACAGGAGGGCAAAAGCAGGGTTGTCATCAGGGGTCCCTGGCTGCAGTGGCACCAACCTTTCAATGATCTCAGTGGATCACGAAATGTTACTGCAAAGCCACACTCAAACTCACCTTGCTGTGCCACTCAACACATCCCCATCACTCTGCCTTCCATGCCCTTCTCCTGCACATCCTTACTCACAGCAACTTACCTTGCAACTCCACCCAACCCTCTCAATCTACTTTATCACTTCCCCATCTCACTAGCCACCCCTCACACTCACCCTCATCCTACGGCAAGCATAGCAACTAAAAACACACAAGGGTAGGCACTTGAGAGGTTTAGCCAATGTCCATGTGAAGTTTCTGGTAATGTGTTGTCATACAGTGAAATCTATTTTTCCAAAACTGCCCCTTATTGGACAGATCTGAGCGCACATTGAGAAGTGTCTTACTGAGTGCCAGTGAATGTTGAGACATAACTTCCCCCCACCACCCCGCCCCCCCCCCCCCCCCCCACCGCTATAGTGATGTGTGTGCATGGAATGGCTTGGACATTAAAGGGATACTTCACAGTGCTGGTGTGGGATGGTGTCAACCTGGCGCATCATGTGGCAGCCAGGGTTTACAGCATCAAGTGAAGAAAATCTGGCCATGGTGATGCCATCGCTGGCCTCCCTGGCAGCAATGTGCTCGGGTGCTGATGCCCTGTGTCCTATGCAGCATCAGGTGATGGCGGAGAAGGTTGGTGATGTTGGTGTTGGGGATGATTGTGGAAGGATTTGGAGGACCAAGGTCTGATTGTTTCATTGGCTCCGATGTTGCTGCAATGGATAGCAGCTGCAGGTGAGATGACAGAAGCGATCTGTCACTCCCAATGAGGTGGCACTGGACATACAGTTGGATCTAAAAACTTGTAAGCTAAAGAAATCTCTATATGTATAAAAAATGCAGTAACCAAAATTTTCTGCGCTCTGCAACTCATCATCTGCAACATGGCATCCTTGACACCACTTCTGCAGCTGTCAGCTTTTGACAAACATCAGATCAGACTCAAAAAACACCAGGTTGAGCTGGCGTGTTCCCCGAACAGCGGGTAACCCGAGGGGGAGAAGGTAAAATTTGAAGGAAGCCTCAAAATAGTCTTAAATTGGCTCTTAACATTTATCAAGCTGAATCGTCTCCCCCGCCACTTGGTGTTGGGTCAGTTCTCCGCTGACAGATCTGACACCTGGGAGACTCGCGTGGAGGCGAGTTGGCAGCGGGTTTCCTTCCCGCTGTCAATCTTTGTTATTTTGACAGTGGATCCGCCTCCAAACCCGCCCTCTGAGTGCTATTAAATTCGTGGCCTAAGTGTTCGTAAGCAAGGCTCTGAGGACACACAGAGCCTATTAATGAGAACCAAATGTGTATATTTTGGGCAGCAGGCCAGATGGCAGCAGAGGTGGGAAGCATGGGAGACTGCCACTGATGGTGTGAATGTTGCCCAGTAAACTCAATGAATGGAAAATTATGGGCTGAGCCCGCTCTCCAGATCAAAGAATCACCTCTATGTTAGCAGCTCTCTTGTACTGTATTCACAGTGAGTCAGGGAACATGTTCTTGTATGCAATATATTATCAGGACTGCTGATTTTGGTGATTCAATAACTGCAAATGTTTTATCTCAAAATATTATGAGTGCTAGCAGTATCTTCAGGTGCAGATTATGTCCATATTTTCATGGGAATTGCAAATCAGTAGCCATAAGTATTATATGTTTGTTTAGCTGCTTCCTCAATTAATGTCTTGCTTTTTTTTTTAAGTCCAGGATACACTGGAAGAAGCTGGGGAAGATGTTCTAGCTTGCAGGTAAATAGGAGACATGTAACAAAAATATGGGAGGGGAAGAGTTATGTGGTTTGGCAGCAGAAGACGGGCACTGGGCTCTAAGGACATTTGGGAAAGAAGTGCCCCTACATGGGCTGGGAAGATGGTGCTGAGGTGGGGACCATTGGTGAAACTGTCCTGGGATCTGTCAGCTGAGCAACTGGTTGTGGGGTACAGAGGTACTAGAATGGAAGATACAAGGGTCTAGGAAGAAATGTGGAGAGCTGTTTTGGCGTCTGGGAGCATTGCTAGGTCTGAAACTATTGGAGGGCTAAGATCTAGTAGTGTTAGAGGGAGTGGGGAGGACAGGCTAAGGTCTGTTTTTGGGAAGGAAGTGCAGGAGAATGATGGATGAAAGCTGTCATGATTTTCCCCTCTCTGAGAGGCTTTACAGTACCAGTTTCCCTGCACTTGGCTGGGAAATGTAACTTGGTTATTTAAAGTGCTTAGTATGCGCATTCTGTAATGACCAATTGTATGCATTGGTAGCTTAAATAGCTAAGACTTGTACCTTGGCTCAGTGCTGGGACATTGATATTTGAAGGTTGAACATGGGGAGAAACAAATACCAATTCAAGTTATAGGAAGCTGATTCACCTTAAGGAATGCTTTTATATCTGTCTGGTTAGTTCATTAGATGGAACAGTGACCTCCTCCCCCCCGCACCCCCCATCTCCCGTTGAGTTATGTACAAAACACGTAAACCAGAGGCTTTTAGTCTTCAGCTGTTCAAGTAGTCTGTAATCCCAGTGCTATTTCTGATTTACTGCTTGGATTTTGATAATGTGTAAATGGGCGCATTTTGATCAATAACAACTACATTCACAACTCATGTGATTAACGATCCGAATTACATTTTAAAAAGTCACATTTGGATGGTAGTTTAAGGCTAGGAACAGGCAACCCTCTCCCACCAGATATATTTCATTTCTGTTGCTTTGCACTTTGCACCGGTGATGCTAGAGACTGTCAGAACTGCACCACTGAAGAAAAGCACCTAATGAGGGCGGCACAATTATTTCTTAACTTAAACAGTAAATTATGAGTCTTGTGATTGCATCAAACATACTGAGCCCACCAGTGCCATTCTGCAATGACCTAAGTGGCTTTGGTGATCACAGTGGAGTTAATTAAGCAAACTTGATCTTGCCATTGATTTTAATGGGGAGGGGGAGCTATGATAATTAATTATTCAGCTTTTTCGGTAAGGATGTCTGTGGAGCAGCACAAAAGTCCCAGGAAATGATGGGGTGGTGTAAGTAATGGCATAAGTCACTCACACCATAATTTCCTGGAATTTCTGCATTATAATAATGGCCTACGCAGTAGAAGCACCATTACTATGATGCAGGTTTTTAGCAAATTCTGGCCCACCATTTTAAGTGCAGCATTAGCAAAGGGACCTGCTTAATTTTAATCAGTTTGTTTCTTTTCCAATCTCCACTTGTAATGAGGAATCTACACCTGAAACATTGACTTATCTTTTCAGAAACTGCTGTATGTATTTCTGGCATTTTCTGTTTCTATTTCAGATTTTCAGCATTTTTTCTTTTTATCTGTTCAGTCACAGTTTGTTGACAGCACTAACCTCCATAAAATCCTGGAGGAAGAAGAGGAGCTGACACCTTGGGAGTACAGAGGCCATTGCAGGATGACGTATAGAATGTATCCAAGATGTAGTCATATGGTGTACCACCCCAGGGTCAGCTAGCTTGGGCTCTTAGAGGAGAAGTACCTGAAGAGGCTCAGAATAAGGAGGGAGATTGTCAGTGACATATGCCACCTGTCAGAACAGGACCTGCACACACAATCAAGAATTACAGCTGCTATTCTACTGACAGTTAAGGATGAGCTTCTGTATCATAGATCGTTAAAGGTTGGAGTTCACTTAGAAAAGGCCCTAAAATGACAATTGGGATTCTGGGTTTGTATATAGGAGCATTGAATACAAAAGCAGAGAAGCAATGTTGAAATTGTACAGACATTGGTTAGGTCACAGCTGCAGTAATGTATGAGTTCTGGGCACTCCATTAGAGCCATGGAAAGGATATTTGTGCACATAATAAAGATCTCACCTGTTACAGCATCCCAGTGTTCTAGCAACTCGTTGTAAAGAAAAGAAAGCACCGAATGAGTATATGGGAAGCTTTACATAAATAACTGCAGCTTAAACGATGTATGCAATCGTTGCCATTGGGTTTCTACATATGTGTGTGTTCATGATAAGTTCTGATATGCAGATGTAAGTGAGAATTTGTGCCTAAATTAGTACAAAGCAGAGTTTTTGCATTTCCCTCCAATTTTTGTCTCACCAACCCCTTCCAAATTCCTTGATTGCCTCCTGATAGTGGTTCCTAATAGAGCTTTAATGGACAGTTGTTCCACTCCACCTCCAGATAATTCATGCTTTTAGCCAAATGAAGGGCAGCTTCTCCCGAAAAGAGAGAGAAAGCCAGCACAGATTATGTATGCTCTGTACTGTGGCTATGGATGGTTTTACGCTTATGCATGAGCCAACATGTCTAACCCTGTGCATGCATTCTTAACTTAACATCCTGAGCTGTACTTGGATTCTGTTCAGTTTCTTCAGCTAAATTGCATTCTGAAAATCTCTAAATGCATCCTGGCAACCTTACAAGAATCATATAATTTGCATAAGAACATAGGAAATAGGAGCAGGAGTAGGTCATTTGGCTGTTCAAGCCTGCTCCACCATTCAGTAAGAGCATGGCTGATCTTCGACCTCAACTCCACCTTCCCACACTATCACCATATCCCTTGATTCCCTTAGTATCCAAAAATCTAGCGATCTAAGTATTGAATATACTCAATGACTGAGCATCCACAGCTCCTTGGGGTAGAGCATTCCAAAGATTCACAACCCTTTGAGTGAAGGAATTTCTCCTCATCTCAGTCCTAAATGGCCGATCCCTTATTCTGAGACCGTGATTCCTAGTTCTACACTCCCGAGCCAGAGGAAACATCCTCCCAGCATCTACCCTGTCAAGCCCTTTAAGAATTTTATATGTTTTAATGAGATCACCTCTTATTCTTCTAAACTCTAGGGAATATAGGCCTAGTCTACTCAATCTGTCCTCATAGGACAATCCACTCATCCTAGGAATTAATCTAGTGAACCTTCATTGCATTCCCTCTGAGGCAAGTATATCCTTCCTTAGGTAAGGAAACAAAACCTGTACATAGTACTCCAGTTGTGGTCTCACCAAGGCCCTATATAATTGGAGTAAGACTTCCTGGGGAAAAAAATGGACTCGCGCCCCCTTTGTGAGTTAACTTCGCCGGGGCGCTACTTTTAGCGCCCCAGAAAAATTAGCGCCCCCGTGGCCGAAATTGAGTGGTAGCGCCCCAAGAGGTAAGCGGGGCACTTCTTAAAGGGGAGGGGCCTTGTGCAGCACCACCCGGGGCCCATCAGGGCCACCGGGGATTGGAGTGCCAGCAAAAGAGCCCAGCACTCAAGAGTAATGCTGGGCTCATGGAGCGTAGCCGGCACTCCGCGGGGCGGGGGCGTGGGGGGTCAGGTCAGGAAGTCGGGGGCGGCAACGGAGGCAGATGCTGGCAGGCGGCCAGCAACGAAAATGGTCGCCCGGCACCTCGCCTTTTAATAGCACTGCCCCGGCCACAGGTAGGCCCCCCTGACCCCGGCGAACATAGCGTCCGGTGGTAAGTCAGGGGGCACTACTGACAATCGTGGCCGGGGCGCGAGTGGGGCGCTGCACATGGCGAGGGTGATAACGGTTACCGCCACCACCAACCTCCCGCTGAATTTCGCGGGAGGCGTTGGCTGTACCGCGCCCGCACGCTAGTTGCTTTGCGACCCTCTTAGGGCGCTAACAGGAGGCGCAAAGCAACCAAATTTCCCTCCCCTTTACTCTTATACTTCAATCCCTTTATAATAAAGGCAAACATATCATTTTATTTCTGAATTGCTTGCTGTACCTGCATGTTAACTATCTGTGATTCATGTACAAGGACACCCAGGTCCCTTCGAATACCAACATTCTTCAGTCTCTCACCATTTAAAAAATATGTTGCTTTTCTATTTTTCCTACCAAAGAAAATAACTTCACACTTCTCCACGTTATATTCCATCTACCATGTTCTTGCCCACTCACTTAACCACTCTATATCCCTTTGCAGCCTCTTTGACTCCTCCCGACAGCTTACTTTCCCACCTAACTTTGTATCATCAACAAACTTGGATACATTCTACTTGGTCCCCTCATTTAAGTCATTGATATAGATTATAAATAGCTGAGGCCCAAGCACTGATCCCTGCAGTACCCTACTAGGTACAGCCTGCCAACCCTACTCTGTTTTCTGTCCATTAACCAATCCTCAATCCATGCTAATACATTACCCTTAATCCCATGAGCCCTAATTTTGTGTAATACACTCCTGTGTGGCACCTTATCAAATGCTTTTTGAAAATCCAAATACACCACATCCACTGGTTCCCCTTTATCTACTCTACTAGTTACAACCTCAAAAATCTCTAACATGATTTCCCTTTCATAAATCTGTGTCGACTCTGCCAAATTGCATTATGATTTTCTAAGTGCCCTGTTACCACATCCCTAGTAATAGATTCTAGCATTTTCCCTACTACTGATGTCAGGCTAACTCATTTACAGTTCCCTGTTTTCTCTCTTCCTCCTTTCCTGAATGGCAGGCTTAAGTTTGCTACCATCCAATCCACAGAGACCATTCTAGAATCTAGGGAATTCTGGAAGTTCAAAACCAATGCATCCACAATCTCTGTAGCTACCTCTTTTAAAACCCTAGAATGTGGGCCATCAGACCCAGGGGATTTGTCGACTGTTAATCCCATTAATTTCTCCAGTAAAACTTCTTTATTAATACTAATTTCTTTTAAGTTCCTCATTCTCACTCTACCCTTGGTTCCCCACTATTTTCCGGAATGTTATTTGTGTCTTCTACCATGAAGACAGCTACAAAGTATTTGTTTAATGTCTCAGCCAGTTCCTCATTCCCCATTATCATTTCTCCTGTCTCTGCCTTTAAGGGACCCATGTTTACTTTTGCTAATCTCTTCCTTTTTACATACCTATAGAAGCTTTTGCAGTGCATCTGCCTTCAAACCCACACTCTGAACACTGGCAAAATTCAGCCCAATGTGTTTGTTTAATGTCTCTGCCATTTCCTTATTGCCCATTATAATTTCTCCTGTCTCTGCTTCTAATGGGCCTACGTTTACTTTCACTAATCTCTTCCTATTTACATACATATAGAAGCTTTTACAGTCTGTTTTTATGTCTCTTGCTAGTTTACTCTCATATTCACTTTTCTCTTTCGTTATAGAAACATAGAAGATAGGAGCAGGAGTAGGCCATTCGGCCCCTCGAGCCCACTCCGCCATTTAATGAGATCATGGCTGATCATCCAAATTCAGTACCCTGTCCCTGCTTTCTCCCCATATCCCTTGATCTCGTAAGCCACAAATAATATATCCAACTCCTTCTTGAATATATTTAATGAATTGGCCTCAACTGCCTTTTGTGGTAGAGAATTCCACAGGTTCACCACTCTCTAGGTGAAGAAATTCCTCCTCATCTCAATCCTAAATGGCTTACCCCTTATCCTTAGACTGAGGCCCCTGGTTCTGGACTCCCCCGCCATCGGGAACATCCTTCCTGCTTCTAGTCTGTCTAGTCCTGTTAGAATTTTATAAGATTCAATGAGATCCCCTCTCATTTTTCTAAACTCTAGCGAATATAAGCCTAATCGAACCAATCTCTCCCCATACATCATTCCTGCCATCCCAGCTATCAGTCTGGTGAATCTTCGCTGCACTCTCTCCACGGCAAGAACACCCTTCCTCAGATAAGGCGCCCAAAACTGCACACAATACTCAAGGTGTGGTCTCACCAAGGCCCTGTACAACTGCAGCAAGACATCCTTGCTCCTGTACTCAAATCCTCTCGCTATGAAGGCCATACCATTTGCCTTCTTAACCGCCTGCTGCACCTGCATGCTTACCTTCAGCAGCTGGTGCACAAGGACACCCCAAGTCTCGTTGCACTTCCCCTTTTCCCAATCTATTGCCGTTCAGATAATAATCTGTCTTCCTGTTTTTGCCACCAAAGTGGATAACCTCGCATTTATCCACATTATGCTGCATTTGCCATGCACCTGTCCAATCACGCAACCTGTCCAAATCGCAGTGGAGTTTCTCTGCATCCTCCTCAGAGCACACACATCCACCCAGCTTTGTGTCATCTGCAAACTTGGAGATATTGCATCTAGTTCCCTCGTCTAGATCATTTATATATATTGTGAATAGCTGGGGTCCTAGCACCGATCCCTGCGGTACCCCACTAGTCACTGCCTGCCACTCAGAAAAAGACCTGTTTATTCCAACTCTTTGCTTCCTGTCTGCCAACCAGTTCTCTATCCAAGACGGTACCTTACCCCCAATCCCATGTGCTTTAACTTTACACGCTAATCTCTTATGCGGGACCTTAAGGAAAGCCTTCTGAAAGTCCAAATACACCACATCCACTGGTTCTCCCTTATCTATTCTACCAGTTACATCCTCAAAAAATTCCAGTAGATTAGTCAAGCATGATTTACCTTTTGTAAATCCATGTTGACTTTGTCTGATCCTGTCACTGTTTTCCAAGTGCTCTGCTATTACATCTTTTATAATGGACTCTAGCATTTTCCCCACTACCGATGTCAGGCTTACCGGTCTATAATTCCCCGTTTTCTCTCTGCCACCCTTTTTAAATAGTGGGGTTACATTAGCTATCCTCCAATCCATGGGAACTGTTCCAGAGTCTATAGAATTTTGGAAGATGACCAGCTATGCATCTACTATTTCTAGGGCCACTTCCTTAAGTACCCTAGGATGTAGATTATCAGGCC
Organism: Somniosus microcephalus; assembly: GCF_052327205.1. Classification (NCBI taxonomy): domain Eukaryota; kingdom Metazoa; phylum Chordata; class Chondrichthyes; order Squaliformes; family Somniosidae; genus Somniosus; species Somniosus microcephalus. The sequence goes on along the minus strand of NC_140987.1, from coordinate 175,725,937 downwards.
CTGGGGATTTATTGGCCTTCAATCCTGTCAATTTCCTTAACACCATTTCCCTACAAATACTGATTTCATTCAATTGTTCCCTCTCATTAAATCCTGTGGGGGAAAAATTCAGTTGTTTGCGCCTCCTGTTAGCACCTTAAGGGGGCGCCAATTGGGGTGCAAAGCAACTAGAGGCCGGGCGCGGCGATGTTTGTACCACTCGCGAAATTAACTGGACATTTTGCGGCAGCGCTAAACACTTCCGCCATGATCTCCTGCGCTGGCAGATTGTGACATCATTCGAGTGCGCAATGCCCCGTTAGCACCCCGGACCAGATATTGAGTGGCACCCCCTGCCTTACCTCCTGCCGCTAGCAATGACAGGTTGAGGGGAGCGTTATGCTGTCAGAAAGGGACTAGGGGAGTGCTATTTACAGCAACCACTTCCTGCCTTTTTTTGTCGGTGACATTTTTGCACCACACAGTCTGAGAGAGCGAGAGAGAGACTTCTGAAGAGATTCAACGCTGTGTGAAGGAGTTTTGAGTACTGAGCAGCACTTTGCAGGTTTATTTTGATTTGCCCTTTCTTGCTTCGCCAGCACTCTGAGGTAGCGCCTCACTCCTCGGCGTTTGCACCTTAAGGCAGGTGTGAAGCACCTGATTTAGCACTCCAATCACCTCCGGGGGCAATAAGAGCCAAGTTTGCTGTTGGAGGCGATAATTAGCGCCAGGCGCTGATCTTTGCGCACGGCCGATAACGGCACCACAAATGGGGCGATACCGAATTTTTCCCCCTATGTTCCCCGACATCTCTGGGAGATTATTTGTGTCCTCCTTTGTGAAGACAGAACCAAAGTATGTATTTAATTGGCCTGCCATTTTTTTGTTCCCCATTATCAATTTCTTGGTCATCCTTTGCTTAATTCTAAAATCCTCCCAATCCTCAGGCTTACTACTCTTTTTGGTAACATTATAAGCCTCTTCCTTTAATCTAATATTAACTTTAATTTCTCTTGTTAGCCACGATTGCGGTTTTTATTTCTTAGGGAAATGTATATTCATTGTGAATTATGAATGAATTATTTAAATGTTTGCCATTGATTATCTACCATCATATCTTTTAATCTAATTTCCCAATCTACCTTAGCCAACTCGCCCCTTATACCTACATACTTTGCTTTGTTTAGATTTAAGATCTAGTTTCGGACTGTCTCAATCATTCTCAGACTCAATAAAAAATTCTATCATATTATGATCACTGTTCCTCCGTGGCCCCTTTACTACAAGGTTATTAATTAACCCTTTCTCATTGCACCATACTAGATCTAAAAGAGCCTGTTACCTAGTTGGGTCCTTGACATACTGATCTAGAAAACAATCTTGAATACATTCCATGAACACGTCATCCACACTATTACTGCAAATTTGGTTTCCCAGTCTATTTGAAGATTAAAGTCCCCCATGATTATTGTATTACCCTTGTTACATGCACCTCTAATTTCCTGATTTAGACTCTGCCTGACACTACAACTACTGTTAGAGGGCCTATAAACTACTCCCATCAGTGTTTTCTGCCCCTTGTAGTTTCTTAGCTCCACCAAAACTGATTTTACATCTTGATTTTTCAAGTTAAGATAATTTCTCTCTACTGTCATTATCCCATCCTTTATTAACAGTGCTACCACCACTCCCCCCACCCCCTTTCCATTTTGCCTATCTCTTCTAAAAGTCAAGTACAGTATCCTGGAATATTTAGTTCCTAACTTGGTCACTCTGCAACCACATCTCCGTAATGGCTATTAGATCAAACCCATTTATTTCTATCTGTGCTATTAATTCATCTATTTTTTCACAAATGCTCATAATGTGAGTATGGAAACCAGTAGGTCACATAGAAAACATGTGTGGTTTAATTCACCTAAACAGCTGAGCACTTGTGATGATTTTTGTACCTTGTCCTGATAGTTGCACCATACCCCACCCTATCACTATAACCTCCTTTCTTCTGATTCTGTCCTTTATGCATCTCTCATCCCTTCGACCCACCATTGACAGCAGAGCCTTCAGCTGGCATAGTCTTACTCTTTGGCCTAGAAATTGGGTATAGCCCCGCTTGAGGCGTTAGAACAGGCGCTGCGCAAAGTTTATAGCCAGCCGAAACTTATCGCTGCCTGGCGAGATATTGGGTTGCATCGCCCCCAAAGGGGATTGAGGCGCGAACTCAGACGTTGCACGGGGCTCCCAAGGCGCAAAAGTTCAGGCGCTACCCAATATCGGAGCGGACGGGCGCAGCGCAGGTGATCTCAATTACCGGAAACCACGAGACTTCCAGGCACCGGCCGGCTCTTAAAGGGGTGGGTCAGTCAGCCTGAGCTGCCACACTCAACGCCCTGTAGGCCTCAGAATCGGCGCTCGCCCTTCTCTGGCGCAAGAAACTTGGTCAGGATGGAGAAGGTGAGACAGAGAGCAGAGCGCTTCAGCACTGAGGCTCTGGACCAGTTGGTGTCTGCAGTTGAGCGCCGTCGAGATGTTCTGTATCCTGACAATGGCAAGAGGCCGAATCAAAAGGCTTACCGGCAATCTTGGAGGGAGGTTTCTCAGAGGGTCAACTCCAACAGCATGGCGACCAGGACCCCTGTTCAGTGCAGGAAGAAATTCAACGACCTCACTCGGGTCGTTAGGGTGAGTGTTGGTTATGTAAACTTCTGATTCCCTCCATCTGCACCTAACTTCGAGGACCCTGTTGCCATGATGCTCCAATGGCCATCTGTCAGCAAGCACTCATGGCCCTTTCTGGGCACACACATGGACATTTCACTCAAGGCCACATGTACGGACCCTTGCAACATGGGGGGCATGAGATGATCTCTCAAGGCCTCATGTAAGGGCTCTTGCACCATGGGGGGCATGAGATGATCTCTCAAGGCCTCATGTAAGGGCTCTTGCACCATGGGGGGCATGAGATGATCTCTCAAGGCATCATGTTACAGAACTTCCCCTTCTTTCCCCTGCAGTCCAAGCTGGCGACGATGCGAAAGGAGCAGCGTCGAACCGGTGGCGGGCCTCCACAAGTGGTCACTCTCACGGATCTCGAGGAGAGAGTGCACCAGATTCTTGGAGGACGTCTGTCTGGTCCTGTTACCACTGCAGCTGCCGACCCCATTCTCGACAGCGAGGGTAAGGCTCTCACCTTTTGCAGCTGTCTCCTTCCACTTGGTCCCCCCGCCAGCATGCTTCCTCAGTATGCCGCAATCTGGCATGCCGTTCCGCCAACCTGTCCTTTTGCTGAAGCCACTCTTCCACCTCCCTGCTTTCAGATGATGCATCACCAACTGGGGCTCAACGCCCTGAAGCTGCCAGTGCCAGTGCCTCCGGAGACGAGGATCAGGAGGAAGCCGGACCATCTGTTCCAATCTCAGGGGAGCATACACATCTACAGACTGGGGATAGTAGTTCCCTGGAGGGGAGGGGGGGTGCTCTGAGGATCAGGCAGTTGCCGGAACAAGTGGCATGCAGCAACGCAAGGGGGGTAGGCAAGTTCGGCCACCGTCTCCCCGGAGGGCAAGGCAGGTAGTGATGACTGCTGCACAGAGTGCAGAGGAGGTGCGTCACCTGGCTGAAATGAGCACCCAGGCCTGGCTCAGGCACACTGAGCTGATGGCTGCAGTGGGGAGGATGCCTCAGTCAATAGATACACTGGCAAAGAGTGTGTTGGACTTCGGGGCAACAATGGAGAGGACTCTCCAGGGCTTCGGGGCAACAATGGACAGGACTCTCCAGGGCTTCGGGGCAACAATGGACAGGACTCTCCAGGGCTTCGGGGCAACAATGGAGAGGTCTGTCGAGGGCTTCGGGGCAACAATGGAGAGGTCTGTCGAGGGCTTTGGGCCAACAATGGAGAGGACTGTCCAGGGCTTCGAGGCCGCTATGGAAAGGACTGTTCAGGGCTTCGGACAATCCCTGGAAAGGTCTGTCCAGGGCTTGTCCGAGGCAGTGGAGCGGTCGGCACCGGCCTTGTCCGAAACAATGGAAAGAACTGTCCAGGGCTTCTCCGAAGCACTGGCACCTGGCTCACAGGTTCTCATTGCTGCCACGCAGTCGCTTGCCGGCCTTGTCCACACCCAGATTAAGGCAACGCGAACTCTCACTGCAGCCACCCTATCTGCATCAGCTAGGATCACCCCGGGCCCTTCCAGTCCCATACAAGGCCAGGAATCAGTGGAGCATGCGACTGTGGCGGATGAGCCGAGCCGGTCCCCTTAGAGAGCCAGTGTGTCGTCTGACAATGGTGCAGGTGTCCCCTCTCGGCAGGTGACCATTCCACATGCCAGCGCTGGCACATCTGCAGTGCAGCTGCCACCACCTGCAGGGCACATTGCTTCCAGCCATGCTCAGATCAAGCATCCTGCATCTGCACCCTCCAAGCCCAGAGGTCGGCCAGGCCATCCCTCAGGGGCTTCTGCGCTTCCACACAGTCAGCAGGTGTCCCCCAGCCTTCACCCCGCCACTGGGGTTCAATTACGTAGGAGCAGCAGGGAGGGAAGGGGCCGACCGCGAAAGAGAAGTCTTTCTCCATCAAGGGGCCAGCAGTAGAGGGAGGTGCTGAGACGTTTCTTTGGCCAAAATCAAGGAGACCCTCACCTGTTGGAATTGTTGGAAATAGTTTGTTTAGTTTTGCGGCTTTGCCGAAGAGTTAACTGTTATTTTGTTAGTTATGATTTCTGTTGACATGACGTTGTTTTGCTGTAATGAAAGACTTTTGTGACAATAAAGAGAAGTTTAAATGTGCTATGGTGTACGTGACTAATTACAGTGATGCTGGCCTTCAGAGGCTTGCAAACATCCAAAGTGCGCAGGAGTTAAGACACTCATCATTCCGCCAGAGGGGCCTCGATACGAGTCCTCATGAGCCTGTGACAGATGGCCCTTCCACTTTCAGGAGCCCTTCCATCTTCTTCCTCCTCCTCCTCGTCCGCATGCTCCTCCTCCTCCTCCTCCGCCTGCTTCTCCAGGGTCAGAGGGAAGGTGATGAATTGACGCCTTCGCCTATAAAGGGCAGCTGTAACTTGCCGGATGCAGCAGTGGACTGCAACCTGAGAGATATTCGCAATGTCCCGAATGGCTCACTGAAAGGATCCGTTGCCATAAAAATTGAGGCCAACAATCAGTTTAGCGGCCACCGACAGAGAGGTCATGCACCGTAGACGCGGCTGCAGATCCTCAGCAAGCAGGTGGCACAGCTCAGTGACAATGTCCCGCCCAATTCGGAGTCTTCACACACACTGCTCCTCCGACATGTCAAGGTATGACACCTGCTGCCTAAAGACCCTCGCAGCATACCCTCGGATTGGCCGACCTCCATTGCCCCTCCTCCTTCTGGTCAATCCCGGCCCTCTCTCCCACCGTCTCTCTGCCTCTTCATAGTGTTCGGCCATGAGGCCGTCGCCCTCCAAAGCATCTCCCATTCCGATGCCAGTTGGTCAAAAGGCTGTTAGGTCTAGTGCTCCAACTGCTCCGGACAGGTTTGAGGGTCCCAAGTACTCTAATGCTAAATTCCAAAAACTCTGCTCCACAGTAGCTCACCAACTCTCTCCACCAATGATCGCAATGAACAGGCCAAGTGGCTGAAGCTTCTCTACTAGAGCTGTCCCCTTTAAATAGCGCCCCCCGACTCCGAGAAGGGCCTGCTAACGCTCCTTCGAACTGTCACTAATAGCGCTAGGCGTAAAGGCTCCAGGCGCCACCCAATATCCGCTCAGGCGCCCCTAAAAGGCGTTGCACAATGAAATGACGTCATGATCTGCTTGCGCGCGCGGGCGCGCGCAAACACTTAGCGCAGGCGTTAAATGTATAGTCAATATGGGAGTTGTCGCTATCTTCATTGCGCCCGCCCCACCATTAGGTAACGCCCTGTAAGAGTCATGAAAGTTTAAGAAAGAAAATACTTTAAAATATTGGTTAAATAGTATAATACAGTTAATTTACCTGACTGACTTATTGTATTGAGAAACCCCCTATTGTCTTGTTCCAGTAGTATAGTCTGAGACACCCCCTTTATTCTTGCTACAATGGTACAGTCCTTAAGCTTGTCACATGGTATCCAGCCATTTTACAGTTCAAGCTCCACGAGGCTAGAGAGAAGGTAAAGGCTTTGAGGGCTGGAGCAATACAGTTTTTGAGCATGTTCGTTTAAACGTGTTTTGCTTTGTAATTCTGTTTGTAAGGTGTTACAGTAAACAGTTTAAAGACAAAGTTACGTTTTGGAACGTTTTATTAAGTCACGCGTCTACTCGTTGTTAAAAGCCTCAAAGCTCAGTGGCTGCATGTTTGGAAATCACGAAGCGCCACTACATTAGTCAAAAACTAGCTCCCTAAGAAGGAAAGGACGGAATTGTCGGCGAACGTATATACATGAATGGTCACGGAGCCAGACGACAATATAAGAAAGCGAAGGTACAGTGACTGTTACTTGCCTTGTTCATTCTATTGAGAAGCTAAATAAGAGCTGCGGGTAAAATGGCCGAGGCCTTATGGAGCCGTGAGGAGCTTCCCCCAGCCAGAAGGATTGTTGGCCAAAAGAGGGAAGTAAAGCTCACCCCAAAGGCAATGGAAGAGAAGTTACATAGAAGCATAGGTGCAAGGAGGGCTAAATTAGCTCAGATAACTGGAAAAATGAAGATAATTGATTGTCTCATGGAAGATAATGCTAATATTAAGAAAGCTGAAGACATAATGCATTATGATTTCTCCAAGTTGCATGAAGAATTTAATGTACTCAATGAAGATGTATTAGCACTTCTGTCTGAAGAAGAGGGAAACGCTGATCAGCACAACTGGTTTGATCTTAAATCATCCAGCATTAAGGACTATGTCAAGGCCACAGAACAGTGGATGTTAAAGATTCGTCAAGATGCTGATACAGCAGAGAAAGATAAAGATGACGATGAAGTCGGACCAGATGATAGCATTTCAGAGACTTCAGCCAGACTGAGCAAAAATCGAAAAGAAGGTAGCTCTGTTTCTGGACACAGGTCAGTCGCTTCTACCACATGCTCATCGCGACGCATGAGAGAGGAGGTTGAACGGGCAGCGTTGATGGCGCACGCAGCATCTTTAGTGGAGAAGCAAGCTCTTGAATGGGAAGAGGCCCAACTGCAGGCCCAACTGCAGGCCCAACAGGCCCAACAGGCCCAACTGCAGGCAAAGAAAGAACAGCTGGAGATAAAAACAGCTATTGCGGTCTCAGATGCCAAGTTGAGTGTGTATGAAGATTATGAAGGCTCACAGGATGGCATGAACGAGTACTGCCAGTCAATGTTGTCACACAGAGTTGGATCCAGGGCACCTTCAAGAGTTAAAAGAGAGTCTGAAGGCCATCTCCTGGCATTACAGCGTGGAAGAGAGGCCTCTCCACTAACAGGAGCATGTGATGCTACCCCAGACATCAGACGGTCTAGACTAGACCCTGCTGATGACCACCAGAGGCCTGAAGACACAGGGAGAGGCCTATACCGAGTGATGCAACGTCAGAACGAAATTACAGAGATGCTTGTAAAACAACAGAATCTGTTTTGACTCCCTCAAAGAGACATACCAGTGTTCCAAGGCGACCCACTCAAGTATAAGCCCTTCATCAGATCTTTCGAACAAGCCATTGACTCCAAAACAGAGAGCAGCAGTGATAAGTTGTACTACCTGGGACAGTACACCAGTGGTAAACCACAAGACCTGGTCAGAAGCTGTGAACACATGAGAACGGACCGGGGATACATAGAAGCCAGGAAGTTGCTGCAGGAGCACTATGGTAACGAGCTGAAGATAGCCACTGCATATATTGAAAAGGCTATCAAGTGGCCACAGATCAGATCAGAGGACGGGGAGGCATTGAACACATATGTTCTTTTTCTCATAGGATGTCGCAACACCATGGAGGATGTTGAATTCATGGAAGAGATGGACAATCCTATGACTATGAGAATCATCATCTCTAAGCTTCCTTACAGGATGAGAGAACAATGGAGAAGAACAGCCTTTGAGATAATGGAGAGATGGAAAAGTAGAGCCAGGTTTGCAGACTTAGTGAATTTCATAGACAAACAGGCTAAAATTGCTGGGGACCCATTGTTTGGAAACATCCAGGATGTCAGCCTGACTACTGATGGTAGAGTGAAAGCCAAGCCTGCTGAATCAAAGACTCTCAGGAAAGGTGGTTCCAGGGGAAGCAGCTTTGCAACTATCGTCACTCAGGCTGGGGAAGAAAAGTCTCAGAACTCATCTCCCAAAAAGAGCAGCACAGTTTCACCTGCTAATGCCTTTCAGAAGCCATGTTTATTCTGCCAGAAGAATCATACATTGGATTTCTGCAGTGACATCAAAGCACAGCCACATAAGGACAGAATCGAATTTCTGAAGTACAGTGGCCTATGTTTTGGATGTCCCTCTCAGGGGCACCTGAGTAGAAACTGTAAGCAAAGAACAACATGCAGAGAGTGCACTCGGAAACATCCCAGTCTGCTGCATATCCACAAAGAAGAACAAGTCTCTAAGAAGAGTGAAGAAAACAATACCGACGAGAAGGTTGTTTCAAGTGCTCTGGTGTCGCTGGAACCAGAGACTTGTGGATTCACTGGGGCCGGTGACAGTGATTGTATTCTTGCCATCATACCTGTAAAGATCAAGTCTAAGAGGAGTGAGAAGTTTGTGGAGACTTACGCCTTCATGGATCCAGGTAGTTCAGCAACGTTCTGCACAGAATCACTCATGCGACAGCTGAACGTTAGAGGCAGAAGAACAGAAATCCTATTACGCACCATGGGTCATGAGAAGTCAATGCAAAGTTATATCCTGTCAGACTTAGAAGTGTGTGGACTTGAAGAGAAGGACTTCATAGACCTGCCTAATGTTTTCACACAGAGGGAGATTCCTGTTAAAATAGGGAACTTAGCCCTGCAGAAGGATGTGGAGAGATGGCCTTACCTGGAAAAGGTGCGTCTCCCATATATTGAAGCAGAAATTGGCCTATTAATTGGAACCAATGCCTACAAAACTATGGATCCATGGCAGGTGATAAACAGCAAGGATGACGGACCCTACGCAGTCAGGACAGCCCTTGGATGGGTAGTCAATGGACCGGTAAGGAGAGATGATGGCAACAAGTCGAACAAGGAGCAACGACAAAATGTAACAGTTAATTGTATCTCTATCGCAAGCATTGAAGAGCTGTTGATACAGCAGTTCAACGCAGACTTTTCAGAATGCAGCTGTGAGGAAAAGACAGAGATGTCACAAGAAGACCATCAGTTCATGGATTTGATGACAAGGTCTACACAGTTCATTGATGGCCACTATCACATTGGTTTGCCACTGAAAAGGCAGACCGTGAAGATGCCGAACAATCGCTGCATAGCAGAGCAGCGCGCCATCAGTCTAAAGAGAAAGCTGAACAAGAACCCCGACTTTCACGAAGGCTACAAAGGCTGCATGAGAAACATCATAGCGAAAGGCTATGCTGTAAAGGTGCCCGAGGAACAGTTGAACAGAGACGATGGAAGGGTCTGGTACATTCCTCATCACGGTGTGTATCACCCAAAGAAGAAAAAGATCCGTGTAGTGTTTGACTGCGCCACCTCATTCAGAGGAACTTCACTGAATGACCAGCTGCTTCAAGGTCCTGATCTTACTAATACCCTCATTGGCGTCTTGACTAGGCTTAGACAAGAGCTCGTTGCCATGATGGCAGAAATAGAATCAATGTTCTACCAAGTCAGAGTCCCTGATGAAGATGCTGATCTTCTGCATTTCCTTTGGTGGCCAGATGGCGACGTTAGTCAAGCTATGGTGGAATGTAGAATGGCTGTACACTTGTTCGGAGCCACATCATCTCCCAGCTGTGCAAACTACGCTCTCAGAAAAACTGCAGAAGATGGCAAAGGCAAAGCACCACCAGAGGCTGTGGAGACAATCTTCAGAAACTTTTATGTCGATGACTGTCTGAAGTCCGTGTCAACAGAAGACGATGCCATTGCACTGTCAAGAGACCTTAGAACTCTGTGTTCGAATGGAGGATTCCATCTGGCTAAGTGGATAAGCAACAGCAGAGCAGTTCTAGCTTCTATCCCAGAAAAGGAAAGAGCCACTGAAGTCAAAGGTCTGGACCTGAGCCACGATGTCCTTCCTATCGAGAGAGCTCTTGGTGTACAATGGTGCATTGAGTCAGACACGTTCAACTTCAGAATAATGGTGAACGAAAGACCATCCACAAGACGAGGGATTCTCTCCGTGGTCAGTTCCATCTATGACCCTCTTGGATTCCTGGCACCACTCATTCTGCCGGTGAAGCTGATCCTACGAGAGCTGTGTAGAGACAAGAGAGGATGGGATGAAGATATCCCAGAAGGTCAAGCTCAGAGATGGCTCAGATGGTTGACAGATTTGCAACAACTTTCTAGCTTCAACGTCAGTAGATGCATCAAGCCTGTGAGTTTTGGAGTTACAAAGACGGCTCAACTACATCATTTCTCGGACGCCAGCGAGGACGGCTATGGCACGGCTACTTACCTCTTGCTGACAAATCAACAGGGCCAGAAACATTGTGCCTTCCTCATGGGGAAATCCAGGGTGGCTCCGCTGAAGCAGGTCACCATCCCGAGACTGGAGTTGACGGCAGCGGTTGTTGCAGTTAAAGTTGACCAGGTGATGCGAAAAGAGTTACAGCTCCCATTAGAAGAATCTGTCTTCTGGACGGATAGCACGACGGTGCTGAAGTATATAGAAAATGAGAAGATACGCTTCAAGACCTTCGTAGCAAACAGAATCTCATCCATTAGAGAAGCTACACAACCATCTCAGTGGAGGTATATAAACACCTCATTAAACCCAGCAGATCAAGCCTCACGGGGATTGAAGGCTGAAAACTTCATGAGGAGTGAAACTTGGATACAAGGCCCAAATTATCTGCTGGAAACAGAGAGATCATGGCCAGAAAGACCAGATATGCCAAGTCAGATTGCTGAAGACGACGTCAAAGTCAAGAGATCAGTCACAGTAAATCTCATAACTACGAAAGAGAACTTTGACACAGTGAACAAGCTTGTTAACCATTTCTCAGGATGGCACCAGTTGAGGAAAGCAGTTGCATGGTTTCTAAGGTTGAAAGAGTTGCTGCTACACCTGAGCGGTAAGAGAAAAGAGTATCGAGCCACTATCCATCAGTCTGAAAGTAACCCTGATAAGCAGAGAATGCTTCTACAGCAATATATGCACCAGCACAAGACCACATTGGGTACGAATTCATTGACCGTGGAGGATTTGGCCAAGGCTGAGATGGAGATAGTTTGTTTCAGTCAAAGACAAAGATATCCAGAAGAAATCGAAGCTTTACAGTGAAATACTCCAATCAAGAAAGGTAGTCATATCTACAAGCTGGACCCTACACTGCAAGATGGAGTACTGAGGGTGGGAGGGCGACTAAACAAATCTGCTATGCCAGAGGAGGCCAAGCATCCTGCTATCCTTTCTAAGGACCTCCGGGTTGCTACTCTCATTCTTCAGCATATACACCAGAGTATTGGACACAGTGGGAGGAACCACGTGCTTGCAAAGGTAAGACAAAGATACTGGATTCCAGGAGCTAATTCTGTAATAAGAAAAATACTCTCTGAATGCATTGTTTGCAGACGGTTACACGACCCTGGAAAGACCGATCACAAAGCTCTGCCTGCTACAAGAAGCAGCGTGAAAGGTTCCTGAACGAAAAAAGTGGACATTTATATTGTAAATGTGTTGAACTCATTAGTTTATGACTCTTAAGAATGTTTGAGTAATTGATATGCTTCATGTGCCTAGTCAATTAGGGGCCGGAATGTAAGAGTCATGAAAGTTTAAGAAAGAAAATACTTTAAAATATTGGTTAAATAGTATAATACAGTTAATTTACCTGACTGACTTATTGTATTGAGAAACCCCCTATTGTCTTGTTCCAGTAGTATAGTCTGAGACACCCCCTTTATTCTTGCTACAATGGTACAGTCCTTAAGCTTGTCACATGGTATCCAGCCATTTTACAGTTCAAGCTCCACGAGGCTAGAGAGAAGGTAAAGGCTTTGAGGGCTGGAGCAATACAGTTTTTGACTGTGTTCGTTTAAACGTGTTTTGCTTTGTAATTCTGTTTGTAAGGTGTTACAGTAAACAGTTTAAAGACAAAGTTACGTTTTGGAACGTTTTATTTCGACACGCGTCTACTCATTGTTAAAAGCCTCAAAGCTCAGTGGCTGCATGTTTGGAAATCACGAAGCGCCACTACAGCCCCAATTCTCGGTCTCTTTAGGCGCTAACCATTGGCGCAAACAACCGAATTTCTAGGCCTTTGGATTTTCGTCAATAATCCTCTCTGTCTCTTCACCCCATCACTTTTTAAAACCTCTTCAAAAGCCATGATCTGGCCTCCCAGCAGGGAGCAATGCTCACACATAGCATATTTCTGGAGAACATGGTCTCATGCTGCATCATTTTCTGTTTACAAATATTAATGGCTGAGATGTGCTCCCTGCTCAGAATGCCAAATGATGGAATCACCATCTGTCATATATTAAAAATCTCATGCCTGAATACATTTCCTGCCTTATAAAACCTTACTTTTGGTCAATTTTTGTCAATGTATTCTCATTATAAATTTCTACGTTCACCTTTGTTATGGAAACTGCCTCTGCAAAGTAATGCTGTAATTACACCCTCCCACCAATGGCAGTGCTATAATGCCTCACTTTTGTACCTCCCAGCTCTTCAGGGGGAGATCATGTCTAGCCAATTTGATTGAATTTTTTTGAGGGGGTGACTAGGTGTGTGGATGAGGGTAGTGCAGTTGATGTAGTCTACATGGACTTCAGTAAGGCTTTTGACAAAGTCCCGCATGGGAGGCTGTTCAAGAAGGTAAGAGCCCATGGGATCCAGGGCAATTTGGCACATTAGATCCAAAATTGGCTTAGTGGCAGGAGGCAGAGGGTGATGGTCGAAGGTTGCTTTTGTGACTGGAAGCATGTGTCCAGTGGTGTACCGCAGGGATCGGTGCTGGGTCCCTTGCTGTTTGTAGTGTACATTAATGATTTAGATATGAATGTAGGAGGTATGATCAGTAAGTTCGCAGATGACACAAAAATTGGTGGAGTGGTAAATAGCGAGGAGGGAAGCCTCAGGCTACAGGACAATATAGACAGGTTGGGCAGATGGGCAGAAAAGTGGCAAATGGAATTTAACCCTGAAAAGTGTGAGGTGATGCATTTTGGTAGGACTAACAAGGCAAGGGAATACACAATGAATGGTAGGACCCTAGGAAGGACAGAGGATCAGAGGGACCTTGGTGTGCATGTACATAGATCCCTGAAGGCAGCAGGACAGGTAGATAAGGTGGTTAAAAAGGCATATAGGATACTTGCCTTCATTAGCCGAGGCATAGAATATAAGAGCAGGGAGGTTATGATGGAGCTGTACAAAACGCTAGTTAGGCCACAGCTGGAATACTGTGTGCAGTCCTGGTCGCCAAATTATAGGAAGGATGTGATTGCATTGGAGACGGTGCAGAGAAGATTCACCAGGATGTTACCTGGGCTGGAGCGCTTCAGCTATGAAGAGAGACTGGACAGGCTGGGGTTGTTTTCCTTAGAGCAGAGAAGGCTGAGGGGGGACCTGATTGAGGTGTACAAAATTATGAGGGGCATAGATAGAGTAGATAGAAAGGAACTTTTCCCCTTAGTAGAGAGGTCAATAACCAGGGGGCATAGTTTCAAGGTAAGGGGCAGGAGGTTTAGAGGGGATTTGAGGAAAACCTTTTTCACCCAGAGGGTGGTTGGAATCTGGAACTCACTGCCTGAAAGGGTGGTAGAGGCAGGAACGCTCACAACATTCAAGAAGCATTTAGATGAGCACTTGAAATGCCATAGCACACAAGGCTACGGACCAAGTGCTGGAAAGTGGGATTAGAATAGATAAGGTTTGATGGCCAGCACGGACACGATGGGCCAAAGGGCCTCTTTCTGTGCTGTATAACTCTATGACTCTGACTCAGGGGGTGAAATTGTATAGACAGTTTGCTCCCGACCTCGGTCACAACTCGTAGAGAGGCGTAGGTTCGGAATGCGGTTGGTATGACCGATACTGTACAGAGTAAGGAGAACCCAGGTGAGATAGAGAACGAAGATCCACAGAAACTGATCCTATCCAACAGACACAATGTACTTTCTAACTGTGAGGAAAAGGATTAAGACTGCCAGAATGCTGACCATGACACCTTGGAGCAGGAGGCTCTCCAAAGGGAGGAGGAGGGGAAGTCTAAAGTGAGAGTTGTAGGGGATTCAATAATTAGGGGAACAGATGGCATATTTTGTAAGCAGGATCAAGAGTCCCACATGATATGTGGCCTACCTGGTGCCTGGGTGAGGGACATCTCAAACCAGCTTGGAGAGGGAGGGGGAGGATCCAGTCGTTGTGGTCCATTTTGGGACCAACAATATAGGGAAGAGGCAAGAGGTCCTGTTTGGAGAGTACCAGGAACTAGGAGCTAAATTAAAAAACAGGACCTCAAGGGTTATAATCTCGGGATTATTACCCAAGCTATGTGCAAATTGGCCTAGGGAATAAGCAGATTAGGGAGGTGAACACATGGCTGAAGGAGTGGTGTGGGAAAGAGGGGTTCCATTTCATGGGACACTGGCACCAGTACTGGGACAGGAAGGAACTGTTCCATTGGGACGGGCTCCACCTGGAGTGGGCTGAGACCAGAGTCCAAATGGAAAGTATGAATAAGGCTGTCACGAGGACTTTAAACTAGTAAATGGCGGGAGGGAAGGCTCAGGTGGAAAAGGTAGTATAAATAATAATTCTAAAACAAATGAAAAAGGAAGAGAGTAGAGTAATAGTCCAAAATTATGTGTCATCCTCCGCCTGCTTCACAACGACATGCAAGCCGTGATCCTGACCAACGGATCCACCACAGACCCAATTCACATACGGACTGGGATCAAGCAAGGCTGTGTCATCGCACCAATGCTCTTCTCGATCTTCCTTGCTGTAATGCTCCATCTCACCCTCAGTAAGCTCCCCGCTGGAGTGGAGCTAATCTACAGAACAAACGGGAAACTGTTCAACCTCCAGTCAAGATCCAAGGTCGTCCCATCCTCTGTCATCAAATTACAGTATACAGACGATGCTTGCGTCTGCGCACACTCAGAGGTCAAACTCCAAACCATCGTTAACACCTTCACCGAAGCATACGAGAGCATGGGCCTTACACTAAACATCCGTAAGACAAAGGTCCTCTACCAACCTACCCTGCCACACAGTACTGCCCCCCGATTATCAAAATCCATGACGAGGCCTTGGACAACGTGGACCACTTTCCATACTTCGGGAGCCTACTGTCAACAAGGGCAGACATCGATGACGAAATCCATCACCGCCTTCAGTGTGCCAGTGCAGCCTTCGGTCGCCTGAGGAAGAGAGTGTTTAAAGACCAGGGCCTAGAAATTCAGTGGGCCTTGCGCCCACTTAGTGCCTAAAGAGGTCTTCTGCGCCGGCGGGGTTGGTAGCGCGGAAATTGAGTGCAGCGTTAATGGCGGCGGTAGCCGGTAGCGCTGCGCCGGCACCGATGACGTCATCGGTGTGCGCAGTGCCCCGGTTCCGCCCCGATGCTGGCCCGACACCCATATTCAGTTGCTGCCGCCTCTTCCGCAGCGGCCGCAAACAACGTTCGTGAAACACGGCCTTCATGCAGCGTTAGTGGGGCACATAAAGGTGGAGGTGCGGCCGGCCGCTTTTTCGGCGGCCGCCTGCCCGCACCTCCCTCCCCGGCCTCCTACACCACCCCCCCCCGCGGCATTGGTGGCTGATTACCGCGAGCCCGGCACTTCTCCGTGGTGCCGGGCTCATTTGCCGGCAGAATCCAGCGGCGATCTCACAGCTGCAGGCAGCTTCTCCTTAAGAGAAGGAGGAGGCCTGCAGTACCCCAGCCTGCCGCACCGCATCGGGTGGCGCAGCGGCAGCTGGAGCGCTGAAATTCACTTTCAGCGCCCCAAGCGGAGGCGGGCACACCCTGGAACAGCGCCCGGTTCCGACTTGGGGCGCTAAAAGTGAATTTCTGGCGGGCGCAACGGGCTCCGGGCGCTGCGCAAACTTTTGGGCGCAACTGAGCTGGTGGGGCCATACCTAATTTCTAGGCCCAGGACCTCAAACCCGGCACCAAGCTCATGGTCTATAGAGCAGTAGTGATTCCTGTCCTCCTATATGCTTCAGAGGCATGGACCATGTACAGCAGGCACCTCAAAGCACTGGAGAGGTACCACTAACGCTGCCTCCGCAAGATCCTGCAAATCCATTGGCAGGATAGGCACACCAACATCAGTGTTCTCGCTCAGGCCAACATCCCCAGCATCGAAGCTTTGACCACACTCGATCAGCTCCGATGGACAGGCCACATTGTCCGCATGCCCAATACGGGACTCCCAAAACAAGCACTCTACTCAGTGCTCTGACACAGCAGGAGAGCCTCAGGTGGCCGAGGAAATGCTTCAAGGACACCCTCAAAGCCTCCTTGAAAAAGTGCAACATCTGCTCCAACACCTGAGAATCCCTGGCCCAAGACCGCTCAAAGTGGAGGAAAAGCACCCGGGAAGGCACCGAACACCTCGAGTCTCTTTGCCGGGAGCAAGCGGAAGCCAAGCACAAACAGCGGAAGGAGCGCACGTCAACCCAAGCACCCCACCCACCCGCCCCTTCAACCACCATCTGCCCCACCTGTGACAGAGACTGTAGGTCCCGCATTGGACTCATCAGTCACCTGAGAACTCATTCTTAGTGTGGAAGAAAGTCATCCTCGGTTCCGAGGGACAGCCAAAGAGAAGAGAGGTTGGCACTACAGGTAAAGGGAAAACTAAAAGATGTAAAGTAATTAAATCAGAAGAGAGAATTAAAAAATGTGTGAGAAAAACAACATTAGAGCAGAAGGACAGGCTAGGGTGTGTGGCCCAAATAAGCACTCTTTATACAAATGCATGGAGTATAAGGATAAATTGAATGAATTGCAGGTGCAAATTCAATTTAGAGGGTACAACGTGGTAGCCATGGCTGCAAGATGGTCAGGACTGGGAACTAAATATACCAGGTTATAAGGTCTACAGGAACGATAGAGAATCTGGTCGAAACGGATGAGTGGCATTAGTGATTACGGATGAAATTACTTCTATGATAAGAAATGATATAAAGAGAGGTAACCAGGCAGTGGAGACTATGGGTAGAATTAAGACATAGAAAAGAATTTAAGACTGTAGTGGGAGTTGTGTATAGGCTCCCTGGTAGCAGCTGTGAAGTGGCAGAATGTATTAATGCAGAGATTAGACAAGCATGTAGTAAAGGCAGAGTGGTTTTAATGGGGGATTTTAACTTCCACATAGATTGGGATAAGCAGACGAGCTCATGTCAGAAAGGTCAGAAACGACAGAAGATCAATGGGAGGTGTTAAAAAAAGAATTTAACGTGATACAAAACCAGTTTATACCAATAAGGGGCAAGAGCCCTATTTGCCAAAAAAAAGCCATGGATGACTAAAAAGGTAAGGGACAACATAAAAATAAAAGAAAAAGCATACAAAAATGCAAATAAAACACAGATCCCCGTGAATGGGAGAGGTGCAAAGAACAGAAAGGAGGAACAAAACAGATAGTGAGAGCTACAAAAGGGGAGTATGAAAAGAAACTTGCAAGGGATATGAAAATCCACACAAAAAAAATTACAATTTTATTAGGAAAAAGAGGATGGTTAAGAACAATGTGGGCCCCTTAAAAACTGATAATGGTAATATAAATGAAAATAAAGAAATAGTGAACATGTTGAATAATTACTTTGCATCAGTATTTACAGTAGAGGAAGAGGATTGCATGCCAGGCATGCCAGACATCCCAAGGAAATTAGTATTGAATCAGGGATGGGGACTCACCAAAATTAGCATAAGCAAAATAACAGCAATGAAGAAAATAATAGTCCTAAAGAGTGACAAATCCCCAGGACCAGATGCTTTCCATCCCAGGGCTTTAGAGGAAGTAGATGAGTACATTGCAGATGCCTTAACTATAATCTTTCAAAGTTCTCTCAATTCAGGAACCGCTCAGTGGACAGGGGAATGTCTATGGATATTATTTATATGGGCTTCCAGAAGGCATTCGATAAAGTCCCTCATAATAGATTGTTAGCTAAAGTTGAAACTCATGGAATTGAGGGCAAATTATTGACCTGGCTAGGAAATTGGCTGAGCGACAGGAGACAGTGAGTAGGGATAATGGGCAGGTACTCTAATTGGCAGGATGTGACGAGTGGTGTCCCACAGGGATCTGTGTTGGGGCCTCAACTATTCACTGTATTTATTAATGACTTAGATGACGGGATAGAAAGCCACATATCCAAGTTTGCCGATGATACAAAGATAGGCAGCATTGTAAATAGTGTAGATGGAAGCATAAAATTACAAAGGGATATTAATAGATTCAGTGAATAGGCATAACTGTGGCAAATGGATTTCAATACAGGCAAGTGTGAGGTCATCTACTTTGGACCTAAAATGGATTTACTTTCTAAATGGTGAAAAGCTAGAAGTAGTGAAGGTCCAAAGAGACTTAGGGGTCCATGTACATAGATCATGAACATGTCATGGACAGGTACAAAAAATAACAAAAAGGCTAATGGAATGCTGGCCTTTATATCTAGAGGACAATACAATGGGTTAGAAGTTATGCTACATCTATACAAAAAGCCCTGGTTAGACCAACCTTGTACACCTTGCAATATAGGCATAGGCCTAGAAATTGGATAAGGCCTGAAAACGGGCAGGGGCATCATCCAGCACTATTTGACTGTGCCCATTCAAAGTGGTGCAGGTAGCATGCAAACGTTGTGCTGCCTGCTCATTTACATGATTGCAGCACTGATTTCAGTGCTAAACATGCTGCTGATTGGCTTAGCACGCAACAGGGGGGCCAATATCGGGTACAGTCTACTGGCCAATAAAGTTTGGCCCAGGCTCTCTCCAGTACTTAAAAGGGAGGTGCTTTGTTGCAGAAGCACCTCATTGTCAGTCAAAAGGAAGCCATGGCCCAACAGCCGAGGGAAAGGGCTAGACGATTTTCTGATGTGGCACTGGAGGCTTTGGTCCTGGGGTCCAACGACACCGTGACATCCTCTACCCATGGGGGGTAAGAGCCCTTCAACAATGACTACAAGAAGGATCTGGGAGGAGATCGCTCAGTCCGTCACTGCAATGAGTCTTGTCCCCAGGACCTGGATCCAGTGCCACAAAAAGTTTAATGACCTCACACGAGTGGTCAAGGTGAGTGAATGCATCATCAAATGCCATATCCCACTCTCTGCACCACAAGCCTCACACACTGCTCAATGCGCCACACCCCCATCACTCACCTACCAACAATCTCTACCTATCACCACTCAGACCTCACAACCATAGCTTTACCTCACCCTCACACACTTATCACTGCTACAACACTCACATCCACATCTCACATGTTGCACACACTGACAGCTATTCAATTATGGCAGGCACATCGCCCAAATGCATTGCATTAAACTCACTGACCATCTTCCCTTTCACTTGCAGGCCAAGGTGGCTCATAACAGGAGAGAGCAACAACAGACGGGTGGAGGCCAGGCAAGAATTGAGAACCTGGCAGACCTGGAGGAAACAGTGCTGCCAACAATTGGAGGAGCAGTGACAGAGTCCATGGTGAGCAGAGAAGTGGAAAACATTGCTGATGATGACGGTATGCTCATACCTAATCCTTCTTCTCACATCCCATTTCCCCCTCATCCCACAATCTCTTCTCACTTACAAGCTGTTGATGGTGTATGCATGGTTATCGTGCTTTCCCACCCCCCCTCACCACAACCCAGCACTTGTGCATTTCTCCTTTCAGATACCCAAGAAATCCAACCTAGCCAGCTTGTCCCTGAAGTACTGGAAGAGAGTGATGGAGAAGAAGAAGACACACCATCACTGCATCTGATACTCACAGACACCAGCTCAGAAAATGGCATTCCGTGTACTTTAGAGGGTAGTATAGAGGTAGAATCTGCACATGGTGAGTCACCAGGCATGAGTGGGCAGCAGCCAGGCCAGGGGGAAAGGGTAGCTCATTTGCCAGCTACCTGGAGGGCGAGTTTGCGCATGTTTTCTGCTCCACAGAACTCAGATGATGGTCTCGATGGGATGGCCTTCAGAACAAAGGTGATGGGTGACGTAATAAAAGTCACTACGCACTTGGTTTGAGCATAAAGCAAGGCTTTAATCAACTTGTTTCAGAACATGGAGGTCTAGTTGTATCCACTAGCTCCCTTGTCTTTACAAAATGTCCCTGGCAAGCTGGGGCCAACGCCCGAGTATTTATACTCCTTGGACGGCGCCACCAGCTGGCCGTCCAGTGTTATTTCATAGGTAGTTTCTCGATGATGAGATTTATGACATTCTTCCTGCCTAAAAGATTTGGAAGTCCGACGACTTCCTCTTAACGGATTAGGCGGACCACGAATAGCCGCAGTCTTTTAGATTTTTGTTTATGGCCAGAAGGCATGTCTCCCCGGATTGTGTCTTGGTCCCTGGGCCGCTTGATCTGTGCCGGTGGATCGACAGGGCCCGTGTTACTCTGATCAACCCGAGGGAGGCTGGGGAGATCGTGACTCCGGGTACGGGTCCCCACAGGCGCAGAACTGGCTTCGTCCCGTTGGTTAGCCGGAGATTGACCGGTGTCCTGGCCTGGGGTGGCCATCCCACGGGGAGCGCTCGGCTCACCAAGCGGATCCGGCGGGGCAGCCGGCAGATCCCTCGATGTCCCAGGTAGGGTGTTATCCTCGGGGGAGCGCAGAGTGTCGGCCTCATCCCCGCGGGACCCTCCATCAGTTGGGTCCGTGGAACCGGGCGGACAGGAAGCCAGGTCCCAGAGCAAAATGGTGGACTCCCGGCCATCCGGGTACCGCACGTGGGCATATGTGGGATTAACGTCTGTAAGTTCTACCTCGTCGACTAGAGGATCAGTTTTTGATGATCAGACGAATCTTCGGAGCAGCACAGGGCCAGGAGCTGCCAACCATGACGGTAGAGACGTCCCATGGGTGGAGCGACGCTGGAAGCTGAAGAATCGCTTGTGAGGTGTGACATTGGTAGAAGTAGAAAGGAGAGACCTGATGGAAAGCAACACGTCAGGGAGCATAGTTTCCCACTGCTGGTCTGGTAGATTGCGTGACCTCAGCGCAAGACGAACAGCATTCCAAATGATAGCGTTGTATCTCTCAACCTGTCCGTTACCGATGGGGTGGTACGGTGTCGTTTTACTTGTGGCGATTCCCCGTTGGGAGAGATAACTTTTGAGTTCGCTTGACATGAAGGAGGGACCCCAATCAGAGTGGATGAAATTGGCCGTACCGCAAAGGGAAAAGACTTGATCAAGGCATTTGATCACTGTGGAAGTAAGCATATTGGGACAGGGGAAAGCAAAGGGAAAGTGTGGATATTCATCCACCATAGTCAGTAAGTAGGTGTTCCGCGTTGAGGAAGGCAATGGCCCTTTAAAGTCAATGTTGAGTCGCTGCATAGGCTGCATAGCGTGTATGAGTGAGCCATCCGATGGATGGAAGAATTGTGGTTTTAACTCCGCACAAATTTTACAGGAGGAGCACGTTCTTTTCACATCTTCTGTAGAAAATGGGAGATTTTTAGATCGCACAAAGTGCAACATACGGGTAACGCCAGGATGGAAAAGTCAGTATGAAGATCCGCCAGAGTCGAAGTTGACATAGAAGAGCAGAATGCCCGTGTGAGGGTATCCGGGGCCACATTTTCTTTGCCAGGTCGATAATGTATGGTGTATCCAAAGGCAGCCAATTCCATCCTCCAGAGTGGTATTTTGTTATTCTTGATCTTAGTGCGTTTCCGGTTATCCAGCATAAAGGCCACGGAGCGCTGATCGGTTATAAGTGTGAAATGGCGACGAGCGAGAAAATGACTCCATTTACGTACCGCTTCGATGATGGCCGTAGCCTCCTTCTCGACAGGAGGATAATGGAGCTCGCTACCCTGCAAAGTTCTGGACAAAAATGCAACGGGTCGACCACCTTGATTCAAGGTAGCAGAGATCACCACATCCGATGCATCGCACTCGGCCACGAAAGGAAGATTTTCATCAATGGAACAAGCGTGGCTTTTTCCAGTTGTCGCTTGAGGAGGTTGAAAGCTGAATTAGCCATTGCCTCCAATGGAAATGACTTTGCATGAAGCAGGGGCTGGATCTTGTTGGAGAAGTGGGGTATCCATTTCGCATAATAGGTGAACATGCCGAGTGCCCGACGAAGAGAGCCGAGATTCGTAGGGGGAGGGAGCTCCTGAAGCGGATGAAGTCGCTCCGGATCTGGTTTGATGACACCGTTGCCCACCCAATAGCCAAGGATGTTGACTGATGGTACTGATTTCACAGAGTTGGACTCATTTAAGGTTAAGTTGCGACGACGGAGAACGTCAAAAAATTTCTGGAGATTGGCATCATGCTCCTTCTGGTTATGACCAGCAATGGTGATATTATCTAGATATGGAAAAGTGTCCATTAAGTTCTCCTGTTTGACTAGGCTATCCATTGCCTGTTGAAAGACGGCCACCCCATTGGTGACCCCAAATGGAAGGCGACAAAACAGGTAAAGCCGACTATTGACCTCAAAGGCCGTATACTTTTTGTCAGAGTCCTTTAACGGTACTTGATGATATGCGCTCTTTAAATCAAAAGTTGAAAATACCTTGTAGTTGGCAAGGTTATTGACCAGGTCATCGATGCGTGGTAGTGGGTAGGCATCCAGGTCGGTACACTGGTTAATAGTTTGCGAGTAATCGATGCAAAGACGTTTCTTGTGTTCATTCAGAGGATTTTTAACAATGATGACTTGAGCCCGCCAGGAAGATGAAGGTGGCTCAATGATACCGTCAGCTAGAAGGTGAGAGATTTCTGCCTTGATAAAGGCTCGATCATCTCGGCTGAAACGTCGTGATTTAGTGACTATGGGCTTACATCGGGAGGAAAGATTGGCAAACAAGGAGGGCTCGTCGAGCGAAGCCGCCGAAAGCGTACAAAACGGTACTTTGGAAATAGTAAGCTCCGGCTTTGACCCTCCAAACTTGAAAGTGAGTCTTTTGTGTTGTTTCTGGAAATCCTGTCCCAGGAGCACATCACTGCATAGGTTCTTGAGCACCCCGAGCCGGGTGGAGAAATAAGTGCGGCCATTGAGAATAAGGTCGACAAGACAAAAGCTGGAACAATTGGTGGTCAGTGTCGTTAGAGCCTTTGCAATTTCCCTGTCCGAGGGGTAAATATGCAGTTTTAACTTACTGACAGCCCGCTCACTAATGAAGCTGTCAGAGCTGCATGAGTCGAATAGTGCACTCAAAATGTGTCCATTTATCGAAACCTTCGTGGCTGCATGGGACAAACTTTGGGGAAAAACAGCTGTGATGGGAGGAGGGGCAGTTTTACCCTTGACAGCTGTATCCTTAGTAGTGGTTCTTGGGAGAGGAGCAGCTTTATAGATTGCAGCTGTAACCTTAGTAGTGGCTCTTGGGGGAGGAGCAGTTTTATAGATAGTAGCTGCAAAACTAACAGGAGCTCTCGACCGGTATACTTTAGAAAAGTGGCCTTTCTTACTAACAGCGGCTCTTGACTGGCATACCTTAGAAAAGTGACCTTTCTTGCTGCAATGATTGCAGGTCGCGTTACGAGCAGGACAAAATTTCCTATAATGGAATGCTACTCCACAGAAGAAACACTTCCTTCCAGATTGCCAAGATGCCGCTAGGGCGGGGTCGTCATCAGTGTAGGTTTCTAGGGTAGGGTTGTCATCAGCCGGGTTGGAGTCGTCATCCGTGAGGGCTTCCGCCCAAGGCCTATTGAAAGAGTCACTAAAAGAGATAGCAGCAGCCCGTGCACATGGTAAAAGATAGGTGTCTGCATTCCTCTTTGCTAATTCCAGAGAACATGCCTGGTCAAAGGCAGCCTGTAACTTGAAGGTTTTATTCTCCAACAGACGCTGACGTATGAAGGGAGACGCAGTCCCATTAATAAAGGAATCATGAATTAACTCCTCCTGGTACTGCTCAGCTGTAACAGCTTTAAGATTACAATCCTTGCTGAGTCTGCGAAGTTTCTGAAGGAATTCGTCAAGTGATTCCCCGGGTTGTTGTCGAGTTGTGGCCAGTAGATGCTGAGAAAAAAAAATCATTTGGGGACTTGACATATAGCTGCTGTAGTATTTGGATAGCGGCATCATAGTCTACACAGTCTTCGATATAATCAAACACATGAGGGGATACATAATTGGCAAGTATTTCTAATTTATCAGGAACATTTTCACCACACACCCTGAGGAAGTTGCTGAAAGCACGATACCAGTGTTTCCATACCTTAGCAGCTGTAAGTGAATTCGGGTCCAGGTCAAGACGGGCGGGGCTGAGTAGTTTCTCCATGATGGATCGATTACTTGTCTGAGTTCCCTTCTATGGTTCGAGTCGTAGCTGGCTGTTCCCGAAATCACCCAAAGCGTGGAGTCGATATCAAGTTGATTAAATTGACGTAATAAAACTCATTACGCACTTGGTTTGAGCATAAAGCAAGGCTTTAGTCAACTTGTTTCAGAACATGGAGGTCTAGTTGTATCCACTAGCTCCTTGTCTTTACAAAATGTCCCTGGAAAGCTGGGGCCAACGCCCGAGTACTTATACTCCTTGGATGGCACCACCAGCTGGCCGTCCAGTGTTATTTCATAGGTAGTTTTCGATGATGAGATTTATTGCAATGGGCATGCACACAGAAATGCTTGATGCAATGGCAAGCCTGTCAGGGAGCCTCTTGTCAGTGTAAAGGCGCATGGAGGAGTGGGGCTACAACATTGCACAGGGCTTTGCACAGAGCTTGGAGCCCATGGATGGAAATGATGTGCAACTCCATGAGAGAACTGGTGGACCCAAACATGATGTTGGGTGTGATGGGCGATCTCGCAGCTTCCATTGCAGCAAAGGAGGAAGTGACCCAATGTCTTAGTGCTGTAGTGGAAGCACAGACTGCTCTCCTGCAGTCTCAGCTTGCTGCCATGCCAGCTCACACTTCTGCCATTGTGGCTGAGTTTACGAATGTCGAAAGGGGCTTGCAGGGTGTCACAGCAGTCCAGCAATCTGTGCTCCAGGATATCCGGGATGGAATCAGCTATCTGCAGTCCCAGTGACCACAACTCCAATTCCCCTTTCAACATTAGTCCCACACCTTACCTTCCCTCTGTTACTGACCATTACAATATCCTCTTGGCCACAATGCTAAAATAAAAGCCACCACAAAGCAAACTTTCCAATATATTCCAGTGAGAAAGGAAGACTCTAAGAGAAGGATGAACCATCCGTGGCTAACTGAGGAAGTAAAGGATGGTATCAAATTGAAAACAAAGGCATACAATGTTGCGAAGAATAGTGGAAGGTCAGAGGATTGGGAAATTTTTAAAAACCAGCAAAGGATGACTAAAAGAATGATAAAGAGAGAGAAGATAGCTTATGAGAGTAAGTTAGCAAGAAATATAAAAACAGGCAGTAAGAGCTTCTACAGGTATATAAAAACAAAGAGAGTAGCTAAAGTAAACGTTGGTCCCCTAGAGGATGAGTCTGGGGTATTAATAATGGGAAACAGGGAAATGGCAGAGTCTTTGAACAAATATTTTGTATCGGTCTTCATGGTAGAAGACACTAAAAGCATCCCAATAATGGATAATCAAGGGGCTACTGGGGCGGGGGGGACTTAAAACAATCACTAACACTAGAGAGAAAGTACTAGGCAAACTAATGGGACTAAAGGTGGACAAGTCCCCTGGACCCGATGGCGTGCATCCTAGGGCCTTAAAAGAGGTGGCTGCAGAGATAGTGGGTGCAT
This sequence comes from Somniosus microcephalus, assembly GCF_052327205.1. NCBI lineage: Eukaryota > Metazoa > Chordata > Chondrichthyes > Squaliformes > Somniosidae > Somniosus > Somniosus microcephalus. Next base: position 175,699,967 of record NC_140987.1, on the reverse strand, counting down.
TGGTTGTAATCTACCAAAACTCCCTGGATTATGGAGAGGTCCCAACAAGACTGGAAAATCGCAAATGTAACACCACTATTTAACAAAAGGAGGGAGACAGAAAGCAGGCAACTATAGACCAGTTAGCCTAACATCTGTTATTGGGAAAATGCTGGAGTCCATCATTAAGGAAGTAGTACAGGACATTTAAAAAATCATAATATAGTCAAGCAGAGTCAGTATGGTTTTATGAAAGGGAAATCATGTTTGACAAATTTGCTGGAGTTTTTTGAGGATGTAACGAGCAGGGTGGATAAAGGGGAACCAGTAGATGTCGTGTATTTGGATTTCCAGAAGGCATTCGATAGGTTCCCACATAAAAGGTTATTGCACAAGATAAGAGCTCACGGAGTTGGGGGTAATATATTAGCATTGGCTAGCTAACAGGCAACAGAGATTCGGGATAAATGGGCCATTTTCAGGTTGGCAAACTGTAACTAGTGGGGTGCCGCAGGGATCAGTGCTGTGGCCTCAACTATTTACAATCTATATTAATGACTTGGATGAAGGGACCGAGTGTAATGTAGCCACATTTGCTGATGATACAAAGATAGGTGGGAAAGCAAATTGTGTGGCAAAGAATCTCCAAAGGGATATAGATAGGCTAAGTGGGCTGGATTTTGTGAATGGAGGCGAGTTGGAAGCGGGACTGCTGCTTGTCATGTCAATGTCCCACCTCCATCCTCGCTTGACCAATCAGAGGGATTTTCCCTTGATTGAGCTTGTTAAGCCCGTCTTGCAGGCTCAGCAGGCCAATTAGGGAGGAAGTGACTGACAGATCACGTCAACGTCAGACGAGCTATCTGTCAAGATTTCCTGAAAGAAGAAATGACAGCTCTGTAAAACTGTCAAACACTGCCATTCTCTTTAGTTTGATGAGACTTTGTGGTGAGAACTCATCAAAACTTGCAAATTTGTAAATTTCACATGACTATTGGAACGGAGGTTCCATCAGCCATTATGTGAAATTGACAAGCAGGATGTCGGCTCTTCCCAGCTAGCATGGCTAAAGGCTGTAGAAAGAAAACAAGGTAAGTGCACACTTTTTAAACTTATCACTCACCTTACATACTTACCAGTCCACACTTGCAACCATCACTCACCTCTACGCCTTAGTTCCAGGTGCCTCCGACCACCGCAGATCTCCTCCACATCTCCTCCAACCCGGCGGGGTTCTCCGATGTCGGGAAACCATCACCTGTGAAGGTAAAATGGCACGAATCCTTTTTTCTGCCTGTTAACTACCTGTTAACAGGCAATTAAAAGGATTAAATGCCTTTCCTGCCTCCAGGAGATAAGACCCGAAACTGCACACCTTCCCACCTCCTGGCAAAAGGGCATGGAGGTGGGATGGGGGCGGGTTTGTCATCCGACCCCACTTTCTCCAAGTTTACCAGCTGTCCCACCTCCATACCCGCCTCCTCAGGGCTTGGAAAATCCAACCCAATGAGTGGGCAAAAATCTGGCAGATGGAATATAATGTCAGAAAATGCGAAGTTATCCACTTTGGTAGGAAAAATAAAAAAGCAAATGATTATTTAAATGGGGAGAGATTACAAAATGCTGAGGTACAGAGGGATCTGGGGGTATTTGTACATGAATCACAAAAAATTAGCATGCAGGTACAGCAAGTAATTAGGAAGGCAAATGGAATGTTGGCCTTTATTGCAAAGGGAATGGAGTATAAAAGTAGGGAAGTCCTGTTACAACTGTACAGGGCATTGGTGAGACCACACTTGGAGTACTGCGTACAGTTTTGGTCTCCTTATTTAAGGAAGGATATACTTGCATTGGAGACAGTTCAGAGAAGATTCACAAGGTTGATTCCGGAGATGAAAGGAGTTGACGTATGAAGAAAGGTTGAGTAGGTTGAGCCTATACTTATTGGAGTTTAGAAGAATGAGAGGGGATCTTATTGAAACATAAGATTCTGAAGTGATGTGACAGGGTAGATGCAGAGAGGATGTTTCCTCTTGTGGAGGAATCTATAACTAGGGGGCATAATTTCAGAATGAGGAGGAATTTCTTCTCTCAGAGGGTCGTGAATCTTTGGAATTCTCTTCCCCAGAGAGCTGTGGAGGCTGGGTCATTGAATATATTTAAGGTGGAGATAGACAGATTTTTGAATGGTAAGGGAGTCAAAGGTTATGGGGAGCGGTCAGGGAAGTGGAGTTGAGGCCAAGATCAGATCAGCCATGATCTTATTGAATGGCAAAGCAGGCTCGAGGGGCCAAATGACCTACTCCTGCTCCTACGTCTTATGTTATGTTCTTATGTATGTTTTATCCACCTATATATGTCTAGCCATCCAATGTGACATCAAGAAATCAACTCATCACCCGTATGCATTCTCTTAGTGACTGTCTTGTGTGTGCCTTTGCCTACTCTACTGATGTCACGCAGTGCTACTCCAATGGCTGCAGCATGGCTGGTGACTTTCAGTGCGGGACACTGCAAATGGCCTTGCTGGTTGACCTTGAGGAGCTGGTGGCTGGGAGTGTCAAATCATTCATCTTCTTCATGTTCTTCTTCACACTCCTCTCCCTCTACTTGGTCACCCACTGGCTGGGCAGGCTGCATTTCTTGAGTGTGTGAAATGAGGAAGGCACAAGTGTGGAGTTGTGGTGAGAGGAGGGCAGGAAAGCAAGACCTGCATGCCAAAAGAAGGATAACGTATGAGAATACCAGTACCTTGTATCCTTTCAGCCCTGCCGCTGGCCAAGGGCTGAGCCATGCCCCTGCCAAGAATGGCCTGCACCATCTCCTCCAAGGGGGTGAGGTGAAGCTAGGAATGGGAGATGTACCTCGTGATTGGTGTAGATTGTTGGTAGGTGAGTGATTAGGGGTCATGCATTGAGCAGTGTGTGAGGCTAGTGGGACAGTTGGTAGGAAACGACTTTTGAAGATACATTCACTGACCTTGACCACTGATCTGAGCTCATGAAGCTTTGTTGGGCACTGGAGCCAGGTGGTGGAGTGATATTGCTGACAGTGACGGCCTCGGTGATGTGGTCCCACATCCTTCTTTCTGGAGGGCTTCCTGGCCCCTGTGGGTAGAGAACCTCTCTTGCAGTGTTGACCCCCTGCACAAAGCTGGACTGCTGTGGTGAGACCCTGGGTGCCCCTTCCCTGGCTTGCTGAGCCATTTGTATTAGTGCTGAAGCAGTTTTCCCATTTTTTGAGGTTAGGAAGGTATTTCAGCTTTAAGAGCTGAATATTCACAATTGGGATTTCTTTTTAATGATAAATATTTTGTAAAAGGCAGAAAGGGCTGAAAACTGCATTGTTTCACTTCATTTTAATTTGTATTGCTTCAGAGTGCATGGCCCCTTTAATTCTCAGACCTCTTCATTACCCACAATTCCTTACAAGCTCCATAGCCTCACTTCCAGACGCTGTGCAAAGCTTGAATGCCACACCTGCACAGGAACTTCGTTTCGGATGTCTCCAGCAATGCCACCAGGATGGCGTTGCACGGAAGGTAAGCACTGCGCCAACAATCTTCAGCACTCCCCCCAGACCAATTTTGCCCTGTTAGCATTGTGGCCAATTTCTGCGGCTGTTAACTTCATGGCTAAAACTAATTTCCCCCCCTATGTCCAATTCAGGATGGTGTGTCTTGGAGGTGAACTTGAAGGTGACGGTGCTTCACTGTTCTTGCTGCTTTTGTTCTTCTTGATAGTCGGCTGGGACTTGGAGTTGCTGCCAAAGTAAGCTTGGTTAGTTTTTGCAGCGCATCATGTAGAAAGTATAAACTGCAGCAGTAGTGCACTGGTGGTGGATATTTAGTCCAGTGACAGGGACAGCAGAAATGGGGTAATACATCGGTTGTACTGTATCTGAACTTGCAGCTGTACACATCCAGGGAAGTGGCGAGTATTTCATCACACTTTTGACTTGAGCCTTGTAGATGGTGGAGAGGCCTTGAGGCACCATGAGGTGAGCCACTCATCGCAGAGTACCCAGTCTCTACTCTGCTCTTTTAGCCACATTGTTGATATGGCTGCTCCAATTAAGCTTCTGGTTAGTGGTGACCCCCAGGGTACTGATGATGGGGAACTCAGCGACAATGATGCCATTGAAAGTCGGGGAAGGTAGTTGGGTCTTTTGTTGTTGGAAATGTTCATTGTCTGACACTTATGTGCCATGAATGTTACCTGTCACTTGTTAGTCCAAGCCTAGATGTTGTTAAAGCCATGTTGTAGGCTGCTATGGCCAACTTTATTGCAGGAGTTGTGAATGGAGCTGAATACTATAGAATTGTCAGTGAACTGCCTTTTGACAGAGGGAAGGTCATTGATGAAGCAGCTGAAGAAGGCTCATCGAAGAACTCCTGCAGCAATGTTCTGTAGCTGCAATGATAACTATGACTATAATTCCTTTTGTCAGGTATAACTCAAGCCATTGGAGGGTTTTTCCCCCCTGACCTTCATTGTCCTTTGTTTTCCTAGAGCTCCCTAGTGGAATGCTGCCTTGATGTTTAGGCCAATTATTTTCACCTTTCTTCTGGCAATCAAGTCTTGTGTCGATGTCTGGATGAGGTTTGAGGCCAAGTGATTCTGGCGAGAACTGAACTGAGTGTCAGTGAACAGCTTTTTGGTCAGCAGGTGTTGCTTGATAGTTATATTGATGCCTTCTTCCATTACTTTGCTGATGATTGGTAGGAGGTGAAATGTGTCCTATTTTTGGGGGATAGGACATACCTGGGCAAATTTCATTGCCATCAGGTAGATGCCAGTGTCATATGTGCACTGGAATCAATGTCTGAGGTTATTTTTGCTTCATAGTTTTGAAGTATGTCTTTAGTGTGGTCCTCTGATTAATTTTTGCTGGCATTTTATAGCAATTTTTCTGATTATTTTTAAAAAACTTTTTCTTCAAACAATGTTTTCTTTCTTCTGAGAGTATATTTATATGAGAGTTAAACTAACTGAATATTACCTGCAAATTTACCAGAAAACCAATGTTATTGAAGTAATTAGAAGTCTTTAGCAGAACAGAAAGAGTTAAACAAAGAGGGCACTGGGCAGTGCATATGGGATTGGTTTTTTGTGGTGCCAGAGGGGAAAGGACATGAAAAAGTACAAAACAAAACTTACACAGGAGCTTAGGGAGCATCTAAGTGAAGATTTCTTGGTAGTCGCTGTAGTGTATGTGCCTTTGGGCTGGATTTTGCTAGGGCCGGGGAGGCGGGATTGGAGGCGTGTGGGGGATAAAAATCGCAAAACTGGCGTGCGGGCCCAAACCCGCCTCCATCCCGCCTCCACGCAATTTTCCTAAATTCGTGTCTGCTGGTCCCGACTCCGTCCCGCCTCCAGGAGGCGGGATAGGCCCTTAAGGCCCTTAACAAGCCCTCAATTGGCTCTATAATCCCAATTTCCTAACCAGTTGCAAGTTTAATCGTTTTCCCACGTGAAACACGCCTGGTGGGAAACACACATCTGAAACGTGGCGGGAGCACAACTGGCTTGCGGAGTAGCAGCTGCAGCTCAACCATTAAATGGCAGATTTGAACAGGCTTTAATTGCAGGTGGCATAACTTTGCTCTCTCAGGTCTGGGGGATCTTTCAGAAGGCATACCCACAGCTCTGGAAGTTTGCAGCCTGACAACCATCTCCAGTGTGACCTCCTGGGAAACCCTTTTCGCCACCTTCACTGAGCGCTTCCTCAACTGAGGCATCTACCAGAAGCATGGGAGCCATTTTTGTCCTGCCCTTCTGGATATTACATGAGGCCGCCCAACAGCAGCAGCAACAACAGTTGCGCCAAGCTGCTGCTGCCCCACCTGAGGATGCACAGGCCAGAAGGGGCCAGCGCATGGAAGGCCGTCGGCGCAGGAGATACCCCCCAAACAGGGTCTACAGACGCAGGGTCAGCTACCTCAACATGTCTGAGCAGCAGTGCCAAAGGCGGCTCCGACTTTCGCGAGAGATAGTGGCTGACATCTGCGCAATGCTGCAGCAAGACCTGGAGCCCAGAGGAGCAGCTGGACACCCCTTATCAGTGGCCATCAAAGTCACCATCGCACTCAACTTTTTTGCCTCAGGCTCATTCCAGGGATCAGCGGCAGACATCAGCGGCATCTCCCAGGCGGCCGCACACACCGGCATCAAGCGGGTAACCGATGCCCTCTTTGCCATCGCGCACAATCACATCCATTTCACCAAGGATCGAGCAAGTGTCATGGCGAGAACGGTTGGATTTGCTAATCTTGCAGGCTTTCCAAGGGTGCAGGGCATCGTTGATTGCACACATGTGGCCCTTAAGGCTCCCCATCGCAATCCTGGTATTTTTGTCAACCGCAAGGGCTTCCACTCCCTCAACGTTCAGCTGGTGTGTGACCACAAGAAGGAAATTTTGCATGTTTGTGCCAAGTACCCTGGCAGTTGCCATGACTCCTTCATACTGCGCCAGTCTACTGTGCCTCCGCTATTCAGTCCGCCACACCAACTTAACGGATGGCTACTTGGAGACAAGGGCTATCCCTTGAGGACGTGGCTATTGACGCCGCTGAGGAGGCCAGCCAACGCAGCTGAGGAGAACTACAACTCCAGCCACCTTTCCACCAGAGCCATGATCGAGCAGACCATTGGTCTGCTGAAGGTGCGCTTCAGATGCCTGGATAGATCAGGTGGAGCCCTGCAATACTCAGCAGCCAGGGTCTCCAGAATCGTTGTGGTTTGCTGTGTGCTTCACAACATGGCACAGCGTCGTGGCTTGCAGATGGCCGAGGACCAAGTGGCTCCTGACATATCCTCCTCAGATGAGGAGGAGGAGGAGAGTGAAGACGAACATCTTGCAGAGGCTCATCAACCAGCGGCAGCAGTGCGCGAGAACATTGGTGGCCGGCATGCAAGGAACGCGCTCATATTGGGCAGATTTGCTGAGCCTCGCCCATGAGGGACTATTGCCTCGCATCCTTTTACCTGAGCACTGACAATAGCCAGGAACCAGCTGACTTCTAGCGATGTGACCACCATACTGACCTCAAAGTGAAAGTCCCATTCGCGAAATGACACACGCCACAACTACAGCAGTAGCCAACAGATGATTTATTACCATTATTCTGATGGCTTTCAACCATAACACATTAAATTCCACCCAAGTGACTACCCTTGTGACTATTTGTGCAGTTTCTTTCTCTTACGCGTGCTCCTACGTAGTGGTTCCCCAGTGGCATCAGCAGATGTGGAGGCCCCTTGCTCACTTCCTTGCTGCTCCTGTCTGGACACCTTTGGCGGGCGTCCTCTGGGGTTGCAAGCCTGTAAGGGCTGCGCAACAGTCTGCTGCTCCTGCGGCTGTGCAGGGGTTGAGATGCCGATCTCACTTGGGTGCTGACTCAGGTGGGGCTCTGACCGAGGACTTGTCAGTGGCATGGAAGTTTGAGCGCTTGGAGAGGAGCCCCCACCTCCTTGTTCTCTGCGACCATCATCCCTCTCATGGGTCAGGTCCCCCTCAGCGCTTGCAAGTGGTGAGAGAGCACCTTGCTGCACATCAGGGGAGCCATGGGGACCCGTGTCGGGACTGGCAGTCCTTCACAGAGGGACTGCCATGAAGGTCTGGTTTCTCTGTTCAATAGCTGCCCATCGCTCCTCCAGAGATGTCAGTCTAGTCTGAACACTCACCATGTTTTCAACACTCGCGCGACTTATCTCCTCCATGGCCGTAGCCAGCCTTTCCACGGAGGTTGCCATCCTTTCCGTGGTAATGCGTTGATGCGCCAATGACTCCACAAAGGCTCTGCTCATGTTAGCGATGGACTCCTCCATTCACTCCACACTCGCAGCAACCCTGGAGACAAAACCTGCCAGAGACTCCTGCATATTTTCCTGGAGTGCCATCACCGCTGATACTGTGGATGGACCCAAAGGCAGAGGGTCGACATGCAGCTGAGCCGAGCTGGGAGAGTGCTGCGCCCTCCGACTAGGACTCTCCACTGCTGTCCCTGTCTCCACCATCTGCTGAGGCTCACTTGTGAGCTGTGATACACCAGGTGACAACACTACTCTATGTCCCGAAGGTCCCACCGAGGTGTGAGTGTCTGCGCTGGTGCTGGGTGCGTTGCTTTCTGCTGACGCTGCGCCCTCAGAGGTTGCAGCTTCCTCTGAGGAGTCTGGATGCTGAGGCTGAACCTCCTCCTGCGTCCTGGAGACGGGAGCTTGCGATGGTCCTGTGGGGGAGTAAAGGAAAGTGTCAGAGATGAGAGGCCAGGGTTACCTGCACAGTGCTTATTGCAGATGATCAGAGGTCCATCTGCGAGAGCTTCCAAGTCATTATCAGCGAGTCATGCAATGCAATTGAGAGAGTTGGAAAACTCTTCTGTCACCAGCTTGCTCTCCTGCACCGGTCTCTCCGTCCCCCACTTGTGTGTCGTCCTGGATGCCGACGATCTCCAGGATCGCCTCCTCCCATGGGGTCAGCTGGGCTAAGGAGGCTGCCCCTCCCCCTGTCCTGGCTCGCTCTCTTCGGTTGTGAGCTCTCTTTTCCTGCAATGGGGGAGACAAGTGGCGTTTGAGCGAGAATGAAGGAGTGAGTGTAGAGAATCGATGGCATAGATGCTTAGAAGGAGAGAAAGATGGAGTGAGATGGCAAGATCAAGGGCCCTCCCTATGTGATGTAAGTTGTTTTCATAGCATGACAGTGATAGGGAGTGTGAGGGCTGCATAGTCCATTAGTTAGGTGAATGTGACCATAGAGAGAGAGGGAGTGGGAAAGGGTGCATGGATGTCAGTGTCAGGTGGGATATGGAGGAAGAGATTGGTAAAGCTGAGAGCTGGTGAGGAAAGGCAATGGGGATCAGATTAAGAGTGATGGGAACATCATACTCACTTTTCCAGTGCGCAGAAGGTCATGGAAGCGTTTCCGACACTGGATCCATGTTCTGCTGGTATTCGAGCTGGCGTTCACCTGCTCTGCCACCCTCAGCCACACAGCCTTGGTTTGCTGGGGTGGCTTCTTCCTCCCCGAGGAGGGGAAGAGCACCTCCCTGCTCTCTGTCGCTCCCTCCACCAATGCCTGGAGGGCTGCCTCGTCAAATCTGGGGGATGCCTTACTCCGATGTGTCACCATGATTGAGGATGGTAGCAGCAGCTGCCAGGGCCAGAAGCTTGGCAGCCTGCTGAAGTGAGCAAGGCTTGTGGAAGCCCTTAAATGAAGCAGCAGTGATGATGTCATCGGAGGCGAGCTTCCCACCTGAAAAGCTCTCCGGCTAGGGGTTCCCACACGTGGGGAATCAATTGGGCTATAAAATCAAAATTGCATCAATTTCCCACATCGTTCAGGATTCGTGTGGGAAAAACGAAATGTGGGGAACACGACCCCAACCCGCCCCCGTAGCAAAATCCAGCCCGTTACAGCTCCTGTATACTGCAGTACCGGCAGTGACCACACCTACATATAAGCCTTGCGCATGCCTCTGTACCCCCAGTCTTGAGACTACCCTCCTCAAGTAAATACCAGTTTATCGTTAAGTTACAGCATCCGTGTGGCTATTGAAAAACAGCATACTCTCAGAATCATGGATCTAACAGTGGCGACGAGTGGCGATTCGAATCTACCTGCAACTCTGCATTTCCCTTCGAGGATTCGCTCCGGGAGGGCGGTGTAACAAAAAAAAAAAGTCGAGGCCAGGAACACGGGCGTCGACCACGAGCAACTGCCCAGTCGTCCGGCAGAGAGTGAACATCGCAGGGGAGGCTGTGGAGAGCCAGGCTTGGTTCCCCAGCCACGACGATCAGCAAGAGACTGACGACAGGTCCAGCGCAGACCCTTCCTGGACAGCGGCGGCTGAAGCCGACCGACGGTGGAGAGAAAGCTGAGCAGCGTCGACAGGGTAAGAAAGAGGGTGAAGCGCACAGGGCGCAGCCGGGGGTTGAAAACCGAGCGGCGTCGAGAAAAAAAAAAGAAAAAAACGGAGAGAGAGAGGGTAAAGCAACAGCCAGGTTCAGGACCGAGCGGCGTCGAGAAAAAAAAAGAACGCGCAGAGCACAGCCAGGGCTCAAGGGCTGAACAGTGTCCGCGGGGAGAAGAAGGGCGAGCGCGGGAGACGCCATTGAGCCACGGAGAAGAAGGAAGAGCACGGGAGACGCCATTTTTAGAAGCCGCAGCGGACAAGAAGGGCGAGCGCGGGAAGGAAGGAATGCGTGGGAGACGCCATTTTGTGCCAGCGGAGAAGAAGGGGAAGCACGGGAGACGCCATTTTTGACAGTTAAATCACACCCAGGGATGCCGAAGAGTGGCAGTATCTCTACGTTCGACAATGAAGTTGAAGATTGGGCGACATATGTGGAACGTATTGAGGTGTACTGCAGGGCAAATGAAGTGCCAGATGCTAGTAAAGCACTGGTTTTGTTAAGTTCCATGGGTGCAAAAACTTATGGGTTACTGCGAAATCTAATAACCCCAGAGAAGCCGGTGAACAAGAATTTCAAAAGCATAGTAGAAATCCTACAGGACCACTTAAACCCCACACCGCTGCTGATAGCAGAACGATTTAAGTTCCATAAAAGGAACCAACACAAAGACGAAAGCAATGCTGAGTACCTAACGGAACTGCGCAAGCTATCGAAACACTGCCAGTTTGGAGCGAGACTAGCAGATACGTTAAGGGACAAGTTTGTGTGTCGGCTACAAAGTGAAGGAACCCAGAAACGGCTCCTATCAGAAAAGGATCTTACGCTGGACAAGGCTTTCAGTATGGCAGTATCACACGAAGCAGCCGCAAGGGGAGCTGCAGAGATACAACAGAGACCGCAAGAATATGGCACCAATGAAATGTCCTATGGAACAGGGAAGTGCTATTGCTGCGGCAGAACAACACGTGACCAGAAGGATTGTTGGTTCAAGGGCCAAGTGTGCAGACAGTGTGGAAAAGCAGGACACATAGCAAGAGTCTGCAGGTCTGGGAAGAAAACCAACAGTAAGAAATCTCCACAGGAGAAGTACAAAAAGGTACACCAGGTGATGGACAGTGGTTCAGACGAACAGAAAAGTGACACAGACTCCGGAAGCAAGGAGCTGGGTTGTCTGAAACTACATAAGGTTACCAAAATGGAGGATCACCAGACTATCTGGGTTACACTCAAGATAGACGGAGTCCAAGTGAAAATGGAATTGGACACAGGATCAGCCCTAACAGTCATAAACCAAAGGGACTATAAGCGGCTATTTTCACATATACCCTTGAAAGCTACAGAGATTGTCTTGAAGACGTATACGGGGCAAAAAGTCTACCCCAACGGAAAAATAAGGGTGAAAGTGATATATAAAGGCCAGGAAATACCTAAAATGGATATGTAAGTATTGCCAGATGGAGGACCACCACTGCTAGGACGTGAATGGATCTGTAAGATACAATTAGATTGGCATTCCATACAGGCACTGAAGGTTGAGGCCAAAAAGGATGATGACGTCACACCTGGACGACTGTCAAAAATGCTAACTGATGCAAAAGAAGTGTTCCAGGAGGGACTCGGAACACTAAAAGGCATAACAGCAACGATTAAAATAGAGGAAAATGGAAGCCCAAAGTTTCTTAAGGCAAGACCAGTGCCTTATGCGATCAGACCAGCTGTAGAAGCAGAGCTGGAAGGGTTGGAACATTCAGGAGTACTGTCCAAAGTGGACTGGAGCGAGTTCCTGTAATGAAGAGGTCGTTGAGTAATACGCCTGGGGAACCAAAGAAGGTCCGCATCTGTGGGGATTTTAAGGTGACAGTGAACCCAGTCCTCCACACGGTACAATATCCGCTTCCACGAATTGAGGATATTTTCACCTCGCTACCTGGAGGTAAACGCTTCACCAAAATTGATCTAGCCCAGGCGTACTTGCAAATGGAGGTAGAAAAAGCTTCGAAACAATACCTTACGATTAACACTCACTAAGGTCTCTATCAATACAATCGGCTGGTGTTCGGGGTAGCGTCGGCTCCGGCTATCTGGCAGAGGGCAATGGATCAAGTCCTGCAAGGGATTCCAGGGACCCAGTGTTATTTGGACGACATCCTGGTCACGGGCGAAAATGACAGTGATCATCTCGCAACTTGGAGAAGGTGCTCACCAGATTAAAGGAGCATGGGCTTCGAGCTAATCGCCACAAGTACGAGTTTTTCCAGAAACAGATCTCATATTGTGGCCACGTCATTGATGAAGAGGGGTTACGTAAGTCCCCTGAAAAGACTGAGGCAGTAGTCAAGGCTCCAGCACTGGTAAATGTGTCACAATTGAGGTCGTTCCTCGGGCTGGTAAACTACTACCACAAGTTCTTACCAAATTTGTCCACGGTATTACACCCACTGAACACCCTACTGCAAACAGGGGTACCATGGAAGTGGGATGATGAACGTAGATGAGCTTTCCAGAAGTGTAAAGAATTGATCACATCAAAAGAGGTGTTGGCCCATTTCAACCCAGCGCTACCAATTCATTTGGCATGTGATGCATCACCCTATGGTATTGGAGCAGTGCTGTCGCACAAATTCCCAGACAGGTTGGAGAGGCCAGTAGCCTTTGCATCTCGGTCACTAAACTCAGCCGAGCGCAACTACGCCCAGATTGACAGGGAGGCCCTCTAGTATGGGGAGTAAAAAAATTACTCAACTACTATCTGCATGGGCAGAAGTTCACCTTGCTGACTGACCACCAACCACTTGTCTCCATCTTTAATCCTAAGAAGGGCGTTCCAGTGATGACTGCACAACGGTTACAAAGATGGTCCCTGTTTCTAGGGGTGAATCAATATGAAATAAAATATAAAGGCACAAAACAGCATGGGAACGCTGATGGGCTATCGCGCCTGCCACTGCCTACTGTGGAGGAAGCACCAGCAGTGGACCCTATTGAGATATTTTATTCGTCAATAATTGAACGATTGCCAGTAACGAACGCGGATATAGAGAAGGAGACCTGCAATGATCCGACGCTGTCTCGGGTATATGATTTGACGGTGAGGGGATGGCCAACACATGGCGACTCACTGTTGCCAGCATTCTCATCCAGAAGAGAACAGCTGTCAGTATGCCAGGGGACAGTGATGTGTGGATCCAGAGTGGTGATTCCACCCAAGTTAAGGGAGAGAGTGCTAAATGAGCTACATGAAGGTCATCTGGGGGGAGTGAAAATGAAAAGCCTTGCTAGGGCTTATGTGTGGTGGCTGGGAATCGATCAACAAATCGAAAACCTAACTAAGAGCTGCTTAGGATGCCAGAAGGTCCAAAATGCACCACCACATGCCCCTCTACACCCATGGGAGTGGCCCTCCTCTCCATGGCAACGGGTGCATATTGATTTCGCTGGTCCATTCATGGACTCAATGTTCTTAATAGCAGTGGATGCTCATTCGAAGTGGCCTGAGATGATAAAAATGTCCTCAACCACTAAAGAGAAAACGATTGCAGTCCTACGGACCATATTTGCCAGAAACGGTTTGCCAGAGCAGATTTGCTCTGATAATGGACCACAGTTTGTGTCCGAAGAGTTTCAAAAATTTATGAGAAGGAATGGGGTAAGGCATTACACATCCGCCCCGTATCATCTAGCCACAAATGGATTGGCTGAGAGGTTCGTACAAACCTTTAAGAAGGCGATAAAGGCCATGTGCGACGATTAAATTCCACTACAGCATAAGGTGGACAATTTCTTATTAGCCTACCGAAACGCGACACATGCAGTTACCAACCAGACCCCGGCCATGATGTTCTTTAACCGAAGGTTGAGATCTCGTCTGGACTTGCACAGACCAAATGTGCGAAGAAATGTTGAGGACAAACAATTCCAGCGCATCAATGAGAACCCGACAAGGAGCTTCAATGTAGGACAACCAGTCTTGGCCCGTGACTACCGAACAGAGAAATGGCAACCCGGAACGATATGCACAAGGCAGGGGCCAGTAATGTACACAGTGGATGTCGGGGAGAACATTGTGAGATGCCACGTCGATCAGATCTTAGCGTCACAGGAACGAGTCAACCCCATGTCTCGAGTACCTGGGGATGAACCCTACATACCGGTAACATCTACCTCAGAACCAGTAGCAGTGGAAACCGATGAACTACCCGATGAAAAGGGGCCAGAATCACCTCTGCACCAAGAACGAGAACCTCAGGAAAGGTGCTATCCCGAAAGGGTCAGGAAGCCGCCCCAAAGACTGAATCTATAAATGGACTATTGTTGTTTAATGTACATGTTAAAGTGTTAATTGTTATTTGAATATTAGGGGTACTTCTAATCTAAAAGGGGAGGAATTGTAGTGTATGTGCCTTTAAGACAGAACTACTTTTACAGCTCCTGTATACTGTAGTACCGGCAGTGACCACACCTGTATATAAGCCTTGCGCATGCCTCTGTACCCCCAGTCTTGAGACTACCCTCCTCCAGTAAATACCTGTTTATCGTTAAGTTACAGCATCCGTGTGGTTATTGAAAAACAGCATACCCTCAGAATCACGGATCTAACAGTCGCGAAATTAAATTTAACTTAACAAGAGAATTGGTTTTGAAGTGCCCCCATCACAGTATTTCACGGTTAAAGTGGTACAAAATGAAGGAAGGCATGCCTGGTGTATCAACAGGCACTACAGCCAAACTGCACATCTCTGCCTTACACCAACTGTATCTGCAAGCCCGGGTACACATACCTGACTGCTGTTATCTAGGCAAGTGTGACAGCCAATTTGCACATAGCAAAATCCCACAAATAACAAAAAGATAAAGGATGAAAGAGGTTAATCTGTTTTTGGGGTATTGCTTGAGGCAGCAATGTTGGCCATAACATTAGGAGAGCGCCCTGTCATTCTTCAAATGGGGACTTTAACATCCACCTGAACCACACAAACAAACAGACAGGTCAAGTCATTGAATAAGGCTTCCGAAAGAGATAAATTACAATGTTACAAGTGAGGTAAAGTGTAAATGGAGCCAATTCTGCTGTCTGTGCACTGCACTGCTAGCTGCATGCACCTGTGCACAAACGAGCTGACATGACCAGATAAAGCAGAGTCAATCTATTTGCATAATTCTCTGCTGCTTCGGTTGCTTCTCTCGTGATGTGCCGGGAATGCCAGGGCTGCATTGTCATTTCCCTGTAGCCAGTTGCGAGCTGTTGTTTGCCAATTTTCTGCTGGGCACTTTCCTGTTGGCGCAGGATACGGCTTACCCTATCTTCATCAATGAATGAATTGAACAGATCAATCGCACCTGGGATCAGGGGCGCAGTGGGCAGGACATCGCAGATCCATCCCTAGAAGCATTTCCTCGTTTCTCTACCAATCTTGTTCATAAAATGGCAGCTGGTGAAGATAAATACTCTCCTGTGGTTCAACTCAGCTCGGGAAGTACTTAAATAATAGAAACTTTCTCCTTCAACTGTTTAAGAATAAGTTACATAAGAAATATGCAAATAATCATAGGATGGTAGATTCTGTGATCCTGCGGTTACAACAGGGCTTGATACTTCCAGGAATCGCAGGTTGGAGAGTTGTCGACCTATCTCTGACCTGCGCTCCCTGTGAATGAGACTTCTTAGCTGAGAGTGTGGGGTGGTGGTATCATCATCCCTATAAATTAAACATTGAAATCCAGCCTCATACCTGGGATGTTTAAATGCTGATGTGCTGCGTGGAAACTCTCTTAAAAAAATTAATTAATAATTTAATGTTTTTTAAAAAGTAAACATGAATAATAAAATATAAATTGATTGAAGTGCTTACTCCACAATGCCTTTGATTTCTCTACATTGAGCAATGATTATATTTTTAACAAAGCAAGCTAGGAACTGTTCAATGCTCAATAATGGTGACCTTCTGGCAGATGTTTGAATACCGGTCAATGAAATATTCACATGCTTCCCAACAACCAATGACAAAGCAGGATGAAAATGTGATTACTGTTGGACAATAGATTTTTGAGAAGGAACACTCCACATTTTTTTAAATTACAAATTATAAATAAGCAGAAGTTGTACCTGTTTACCTTTACATTTCCATATCCAAAGATGTGCAGGTTAGGTTGATTGGCTATGATAAATTGACCCTTAGTGTTAGGGGGATTAAATACGTGGGGTTACGGGGATAGGGTGGGATATGTGTTGGTGTAGGGGTTACGGGGATCGGGTGGGATATGTGTCGGTGCAGGCTCGATGGGCCGAAATGGCCTCTGTCTGCACTGTGTGGTTTCTGTGATTTCTGTGATATCTCCCTCTTCAGTGCTTTTCTGATTTTTGCCGCTTTTATTCCTCCTCATTCTGTTTCCCCTCCACCGCTATTTGTTTTTTCCATTAACTGTACACTTGTCTGCCACTTGCTCCTAGGCCTCTTAATGTCAATCGTCGCTACCTGTCACTCTCTGTGCCTCCAGCTCTTTCACAAGCCACGGCCTGTCCTTTCTGCTTGCTTCCCACCCTGCCTACCTACTCAGTCCCCAGCCTCACCGACCACAACAAATAAGCAAGTGCAAAATTTACCCATGGGCGATGTGACAGGAGAGCTACTAGTAACTGTGAAAACAAATTAAATATCTAAATAAAACTGTATTGTTTTCCCCAAAATTAATTAAAAGAGCTATGTAATAGCATGCAATTGATAGTGTTGGGCATAATACTAACCATGTAATTTTATTTATTGTGCATCTTCTGAATAGTAATAACTGCTATATGTTGACGACAGCCAGATAATCAATAAATATTTATCTGAAATGCTCTGTTGTTTCAGGTGCAAAAAAGATGTCATGGTTTTTCTCTTGTGATGTACAATTAGTGTCTGCCAAGACATTAATGAATTCATATAATGAATTTCTGATATCATTGCAATAATAACCTTACTGCTATAATTTGCGTTCTGAGCTCACCTCGTCTAAATCAGCCCAAGGATTAGAACACCATTAATCCTTTAATAGTAAATGTGTGACATTTACTGCTGTAGATTTGAAGATATCATTACAAGTATAACGTGGATCATTAGGTCAGCTGATCTTTCTGTGTTTGACAAGTGGAATGTATCCTGCTGCTTGAGAAAAGGTGGCTAAAAACCCTGGCTGTTGAAACGGTTCCACTGGCTGGAACTGGGCAAGCAAGGGTTAGAAAATAATAAGATCTGAAACCTACGGCTCTGTGTTTGTAACACACACCTGAATTCCCATTAGTGTTGTTTGCTCCCACACACAATATTCAAAACCTTCATTAAGGATTGAAAACCCATGCCAATGAGAAAATTATGATGCAGCCCCTGATCGCTCTTGTTTTCTGCAGTTACTGCCCTGAGCTAAGTTAAAGACCATTCATGTTCTCGCCTGTTGGGAAGGGATTTCTTAAAGCTAGATTGCAGCTTTCATTTTCCTGCTATTAAATGTAAAGCTATAGGGATCAGTTTCAGTATGCCCGTCTTACTGGATTTCATAGGCTGAAAAAAAACCAAAGAAGGGACATCAGTTGAACCACAGCCAGACGTCCCACATCCACAATGTCCTAGCAACCATATTTACAGGTGCAGCCTCAGATATCGGACTGCATCAGTGAAAAAGTGCCTTCACAGGCTCAGTTTTAGCAGGGAAACAATTACACAATTAAGCCATCTGCTGCAAGGAGACATGCAGTTAACCTCAATGGCAGAGACAGCACTGCCAATAGCGATTAATTAGTCACAACTGCCCTCAACTTTTATGCCTCTGCCCCCTTCCAGGCTACAACATCTGCAGTATAAGCTCATTTGTAGTGCACAGGTATATTAAACAGGTAGATGATGCATTTTGAGCGTGACCAACACTTTTGTCACCCTTCCCACTGAAGAACAGCAGCAGCATGACAGGCTGCCCAGTTTCACTGCCATGCTGGATTTTCCAAAGTATAGAGGCTCATTGATGGCACTTTAGGCACAAGCCCATGGTTTCATGAGCAGAAAGGGCTTCCATTCCATCTTCTGCTACGATCTCATTCTGCACAACTGGAAAGGAACTGTCTGAACTAAGTTCAGATACAGTACAACTGATGTATTACCCCATTTCGTGATGTGTAAATGATTTCAATAGTTTTTTTCCACCAGTGCTCACACTAGTGTATTGTGTGCACCTTCTAACTCCTAACTTGTGATTTCTTCTAAGTGAAGAAATATGTGCACTGGTTAATTTTTGGGTCTCAGTTGGAGCCACTTAGGATTCATGTGGTCCTGTACCTACTTGCGATGGTTTGTGAGAAGGCCCTGCTAGTGTTTCCATTACATCGGCTGTTGTGCTGGCTGGTTGGTCCTGTCACTTTTTGGCAAGTAGTGCAACTTGCGCTGCTGAGCTGGATGGATTGGATGTGGAATCACCTTGAGAGACAACAAGCCGTATCCAGATATACCCATGCCAATCCAGATATACCCATGCCAATCCAGATATACCCATGCCAATCCAGATATACCCATGCCAATCCAGATATACCCATGCCAATCCAGATATACCCTTGCTGCTGGGCATTTCCTCAGTGTGTCCATGGATCTACATGGGAGCAGACATGTTGTCAGCAATGAGGTTTGTAAAGCCCTGTCTCAAGATTCTCTCAATTCAATTTCTTTGCTTGTTAAAGCCAGATAAGATGGGCCTGTTGTTCACCAGAGCTCAAAGCTGTAGTGTATGTACCTTTAAGGGGAGAACTACTTTTTACAGCTCCTGTATACTGTAGTACCAGCAGTGACCACACCTGTATATAAACCCTGAGTAGGGATCTGTACGTTTAGTTTTAGAGTAACCCTCATCCAGTAAATACCTGTTGATTGTTCCTGCAGTCTCGTGTCCAGTTATTGAAGGACACACCACATCAAAAATACACGGATCTAACAGTGGCAACGAGGCAGATTCGAACCTACCTGCAACTCTGCATTACCTCCCAGGGATTCGCTACTGGAGAACAGTGGAAGAAAGTTGAGGCCAGAAGCACGGGCGTCGACCACGAGCAACCGCCCAGTCATCCAGCAGAGATTGAGCATCGCAGGGGAGGCTGTTGAGAGCTGGGCTTGGTTCTCCAGTCACAGTGGTCCAGCAAAATGGGCTGGCAGCAGACCCTTCCCAGACAGCGACGGCTAGAGCCGACCGATGGCACAGAAAAGGCCGAACAGCGTTGATGGGAGAAGAGAGGGTAGAGCACACAGGGCGCAGCCAGTGTTCAGGACCGAATGGCGTCGACGGGAGAAGAGAGAGAGGCGCGAAAGAAAACGCGCAGAGCGCAGCCGGTGTTCAAGGGACGAGCAGCGTCAGCGGGGAAGGAAGGGAAACGCGCAGAGTGCAGCCGGTGTTCAAGGGCCGAGCAGCCACAGCGGAGAAGAAGGGAGAGCGCGGGAAAACGCCATTTTGAGCTGCAGCGGAGAAGAAGGGAGAGCGCGGGAAAACGTCATTTTGAGCCGCAGCAGAGAAGAAGGGAAGCGCGGGAAAAATGTCATTTTGAGCCAGTCTAACCACACCCAGGGATGCCGAAGAGCGGCAGTATCACAGCGTTCGACAATGAAGTCGAAGATTGGACGACATATATCGAACGCATAGAAGTGTACTGCAAGGCGAATTAAGTGCCAGATGAGAGGAAAGTGCTGGTATTGTTGAATTCCATGGGTGCAAAACCATATGGCTTACTGCAAAACCTAGTAACCCCAGAGAAGCCAGTGGACAAGGATTTTGGAAACATAGTGTCAATCCTACAGAACCACTTAAACCCTACACCGCTGCTGATAGCAGAAAGATTTAAGTTTCACAAAAGGAACCAGCATAAAGATGAAAGTAATGCTGAGTATTTAACGGAACTGCATAAGCTATCGAAACACTGCCAGTTTGGAGCGGGACTGGCAGATACCTTAAGGGACAAGTTTGTGTGTGGGCTTCAAAGTGAAGGAACCCAGAAACGGCTTTTATCTGAAAAGGACCTTACACTGGAAAAGGCTTTCAGCATGGCAGGATCACACGAAGCAGCCGCACGGGGCGCTGCAGAGATACAACGGAGACCGCAAGAATATGGCACAAATGAAATGTCATACGGAACAGTGAAGTGTTATCGCTGCGGCAGAACAACACACGACCATAATGATTGCTGGTTTAAGCACAAAGTGTGCAGACAGTGTGGGAAAGTAGGACACATAGCAAGAGTCTGCAGGTCGGGAAAGAAAACCAGCAGCAAGAAATCTCCACAGGAGAAGTACAAGAAGGTACATAAGGTGACGGAGAGTAGTTCAGACGAACAGAAAAGCGATACAGACTCCGGAAGCAAGGAGCTGGGTTGGCTGAAACAACATAAGGTGATCCAAACAGAGGATCATCAAACTATCTGGGTCACGCTCAAGATAGCTGGAGTCCAAGTGAAAATGGAATTGGACACAGGATCAGCCCTAACAGTCATAAACCGAAGGGACTACAAGCGGCTATTCTCACATATACCCTTGAGAGATACAGAGATTGTCTTGAAGACGTACATGGGGCAAAAAGTCTACCCCAAAGGAAAAATAAGGGTGAACGTTGTATATAACGGTAAGGAAACACTAAAAATGGACCTATATGTATTGCCAGATGGAGGACCACCACTACTAGGACGTGAATGGATCCGGAAGATACAGCTAGATTGGCATTCCATAAAAGCACTGACTGTAGATGCCAAAAAGGATGACGATGTCACACCTGGACGACTGTCAAAAATGCTAACTGACGCACAAGAAGTGTTCCAGGAGGGACTTGGAACACTAAAAGGCATAACAGCAATGATCAAAATAGAGGAAAATGCAAGCACAAAGTTTTTTATGGCCAGACCGGTGCCTTATGCGATCCGCCCAGCCGTCGAAGTAGAGCTGGAAGGTTTGGAACGTTCAGGAGTACTGTCCAAAGTGGACTGGAGCGAGTGGACCACACCCATCATTCCTGTAATGAAGAGGTCATTGAGTAATACGCCTGGGGAACCAAAGAAAGTTCGTATCTGTGGGGACTTTAAGGTGACAGTGAACCCAGTCCTTCACACGGTACAATATCCGCTTCCGCGGATTGAAGATATTTTCGCCTCGCTATCTGGAGGGAAACGCTTCACGAAGATTGATCTGGCCCAGGCATACCTGCAAATGGAGGTAGAAGAAGCCTCGAAACAGTACCTCAAGATCAACACTCATAAAGGTCTCTACCAATACAACCGGCTGGTGCTCGGGGTAGCATCAGCTCCGGCTATTTGGCAAAGGGCAATGGATCAAGTCTTGCAAGGGATTCCAGGCACCCAGTGTTATTTGGACGACATCCTGGTCACGGGCGAAAATGGCAGTGATCACCTTGCCAACCTGGAGCAGGTGCTCACTAGATTGAAGGAATATGGGCTCTGAGCAAATTGCCACAAATGCGAGTTTTTCCAGAAGCAGATCTCGTATTATGGCCACGTTATTGATGAAGAGGGGTTACATAAGTCCACTGAAAAGATTGAGGCAGTAGTGAAGGCTCCAGCACCAGAAAATGTGTCACAACTGAGGTCGTTCCTCGGGCTGGTGAACTACTACCATAAGTTCTTGCCGAATTTGTCTACAGTACTACACCCACTGAACACCTTACTGCAAACGGGGGTACCATGGAAGTGGAATGACAAATGTAAACGAGCTTTCCAGAAGTGCAAAGAATTGATCACATCAAAAGAGGTGTTGGCTCATTTCAACCCAGCACTACCAATTCGGTTGACGTGTGATGCATCACCCTATGGCATTGGAGCGGTGCTATCGCACAAGTTCCCGGACGGCTCGGAGAGGTCGGTAGCCTTTGCGTCTCGGTCACTAACCTCAGCCGAGCGTAACTACGCCCAGAGTGACAGGGAGGCCCTCAGCCTAGTGTGGGGAGTGAAAAAGTTCAATCACTAGCTGCACAGGCAGAAGTTCACCTTGCTGACGGACCACCAACCACTTGTCTCCCTCTTTAATCCAAAGAAGGGCATGCCGGTGATGACTGCGCAACGGCTACAAAGATGGTCCCTTTTTCTAGGGGCGAACCAATATGAAATAGAGTATAAGGGCACGAAACAGCATGGAAACGCTGATGGGCTATCACGCCTGCCACTGTCTACTGCGGAGGAAGCACCAGCAGTGGACCCTGTCGAAATATTTCTTTCGACTATAATTGAACGCTTGCCAGTAACTAACGCTGATATAGAGAAGGAGACCCGAAATGACCCGACACTGTCTCGGGTATATGACTTGACGGTGAAGGGATGGCCAACACATGGCAACTCACTGTTGCCAGCATTCTCATCCAGAAGAGAACAGCTGTCAGTATGCCAGGGGACCTTGATGTGTGGATCCCGAGTGGTAATTCCATCCAAGTTAAGGGGGAGAGTGCTCAATGAGCTTCACGAAGGCCATCTGGGAGGGGTGAAAATGAAAAGCCTTGCTCGGGCTTATGTGTGGTGGCCGGGGATCGATCAGCAAATCGAGGACCTGACAAAGAGCTGCTCAGGATGCCAGAAGGTCCAAAATGCACCACCACATGCCCCTCTACACCCATGGGAGTGACCCTCATCTCCATGGCAATGGGTGCATATTGATTTTGCTGGTCCATTCATGGACTCAATGTTTCTAATAGCCGTGGATGCACACTCGAAATGGCCTGAGGTGATCAAAATGTCGTCCACCACCACGGAGAAAACTTTTGCAGTCCTACGGACCATATTTGCCAGGAATGGCTTGCCAGAGCAGATTTGCTCTGATAATGGACCACAGTTTGTGTCCGAAGAGTTTCGAAGATTCATGAAAAGGAATGGGGTAAGGCATTACACATCCGCCCCGTATCATCCAGCCACAAATGGATTGGCTGAGAGGTTCGTACAAACCTTTAAGAAAGCAGTAAGGGCCATGTGCGATGACTACATTCCACTGCAGCATAAGGTGGACAATTTCCTGTTGGGCTACAGAAATGCGACACATGCAGTCACCAACCAGACCCCGGCCATGATGTTCTTTAACCGAAGGTGAGATCTCGTCTGGATTTGCTCAGACCAAATGTACGAAGAGATGTTGAGAATAAGCAATTCCAGCACATCAATTAGAAGCCGACAAGGAGCTTCAATGTAGGGCAACCAGTCTTGGCCCGCGACTACCGAACAGAGAAATGGCAACCAGGAATGATATGCACATGGCAGGGGCCACTAATATACAAAGTGGATGTTGGGGAGAACATTGTGAGACTCCATGTCGACCAGATCCTAGAGTCACAGGAACGAGTCAACCCCATGTCTCGTGCACCTGGTGATGAACCCGACATACAGGTAGCATCTACCCCAGAAACAGTAGCATCGGAAGCTGATGAACCAACTGATGACAAGGGGCCTCCGCACCAAGAACAAGACATTCAGAAAAAGCGCTATCCAGAAAGGATCAGGAAGCCGCCCCAAAGACTGAATTTATAAATGGACTATTTTCAGTTAATGTGCATGTTAAAAGTGTTAGAAACATAATATAGAAACATAGAAGATAGGAGCAGGAGTAGGCCATTCGGCCCTTCGAGCCTGCTCCGCCATTCAACAAGATCATGGCTGATCATCCAAACCCTAGCACCCGGTCCCTACACCGACAGCCATCCCACCCAAGCCCTATCCCCGTAACCCTGTAACCCCACGTATTTAATCCCCCCTAACACTAAGGGTCAATTTTTATCATGGCCAATCAACCTAACCCGCACATCTTTGGACTGGGAGAACACGGGGAGAATGTGCAAACTCCACACAGACATTCTCCCCGTGTTTGCGTGGGTTTTCTCCGGGTGCTCCGGTTTCCTCCCACAGTCCAATGTTAATTGTTAAATGAATGTTATGGTCCTGTCAATCTAAAAGGGGAGGAATTGTAGTGTATGTACCTTTTAAGGGGAGAACTACTTTTTACAGCTCCTCTATACTGTAGTACCGGCAGTGACCACATCTGTATATAAACCCTGAGTAGGGATCTGTATGTTTAGTTTTAGAGTAACCCTCATCCAGTAAATACCTGTTGATTGTTCCTACAGTCTCGTGTCTAGTTATTGAAGGACACACAACATCAAAAATACACGGATCTAACAAAAGCCTCTTCAGCGGAAATATAAACTTTCTTAATAAATTCTCCCACTGTGCTTCGGACCTGTACCAGTGGCTTGTCTGCTGATGGCCATGGAGTTGCCACAAATGCACTGGGACATTATAGTGTGGACAAGCCTACCTGCGCACAGTTGTGCAGATGTGGTTAGTAGACACCTCCACACTCATCGCTGGACCCTTCAGGATGTTTTGAACAGATTCAAGAAAGAAAGACTTGCATTTATATAGCGAGTGTGCTGCTACTGAGCCAAAGCTGACATTACGGGCTGGATTTTCCCTGCGGCGGTGGGATGGCGGCAGGAGAGCTGGATGGCGGCTTCCGGTCCCGCTCCCGTCTGCAGCTGCTCTCTCAAAAAGATGTTCCATAGATTGGTCTGGTTAAGTCCGCCCTGCGGGGTTCCTGGCCAATTAACAGAATGTGGGTCTGATGATGTCATTTGATGACGCGTCATCAGCCGGTTTCCTTAAGGGGTCCATGGCCACATTGATTTTGACAGTTGTGCTGTCAGTGTTCTGCAGCATTGAGGAGCTGCAAACACTGACAAGCACTGCACAGAGGTGCACGGCTGCACCAGGGCTCTCCCATGACTCCCTCCATATGCTTATGGGGGGTGTCACAGCACGCAGAGAGGTTCTCTTCCCTTCCCATGGGCGGAAGAGACCTCCCCAGGAGATCAACACAGTCTGGTTGCACATTGCACAGGAGGAGACAAGCAGGGATGTGATCAGGAGGACCTGGCTGCAGTGGCGCAAACCTTTCAATGATCTCAGTAGATCACAAAACGTTACTGCAAAGCCACACTCAACCTCATCCTGCTGTGCCACTCATCACATCCCATCACTCTGCCTTCCCTACCCTATTCTGGCACATCCTTACTCACACCAACTTACCTTGCACCTCCATCCATCCCTCCTATCTACATTATCACTTCCCAATCTTACTAACCACCCCTCACACTCACTCACCCTCACTCTAGTCCAATCATACCAAGTAGCAGCACACAAGGGTAGGCACTTGAGAGGTTTAGCCAATGTTCATGTGAAGTTTCTGGTAATGTGTTGTCTTACAGTGAAATCTATATTTCCAACAATTCACCTTATTGACAGATTTGAGCACATCTTGAGAATCCTGACAAACTCTATCACAGTATGGTATGGCAGTTGTAGCTACTATGACCGGAAAGCCCTGCAGCGGGTAGTCAAAACTGCCCAACGCATTACCGGCACCCGGCTACCGACCATAGAGCACATATACCAGAAACGCTGTTTATGGAGGTCACGGTCCATCATCAAAGACCCTACCCACCCCAGCCACAGTCTGTTCGCCCTTCTGCCATCTGGGAGACGCTACAGATGCATTCGCACCCGTACGACCAGATTTAGGAACAGCTTCTTTCCCAGGGCTGTCATCCTACTGAACTCCACAAACAAACTCAAAAGCCTGCACATCTGCCAATGCACTTTATTATGGTTATGTTTATGTTAATGTATTACAAGCCAAATGTATGTTGAATGTTTAAATGTCTTAATCTAAATGTACACTCTCGGGAGCCGCAAGCCTACATTTCGTTGTACTGCACTTGTGCACTAACAATGACAATAAAGTTGATTTGATTTGATTTGAAGTGCCTTACTGAGTTCCAGTGAATGGTGAGACATAACTTTCCCGCACCCCGCTCTAGTGATGAGTGTGCATGGAATGGTTTGGACATTATAGGGATGCTTTATGATGCGGGTGTGGGATGGTGTCAACCTGGCGCATCATGTGTCAGCCAGGGTTTACAGCGTCAAGTGAAGTAAATCTGGCCATGGTGATGCCATTGCTGGCCTCCCGGGCAGCAATTTTGTCAGGCGCTGATGCACTGTGTCCAGTGCAGTATCAGGTGATGGTGGAGAAGGTTGGTGATGTTGTTGGTGATGTTGGTTTTGGGGTTGATCGTGGTAGGATTCAGAGGACCAAGGTGTGATTTTTCCAAGGGCACTGATGTTACTGGAATAGATGGCAGCTGCAGGTGAGATTGCAGAAGCGATCTGTCAATGGTGAGAGAGGTTGTTCCAATGAGGTGGCATTGGATTTAGATGTGGCTCTAAACACTTACAAGCTAAAGAAATCTCTATATGTCTTACAAATGCAGTAACCCACAGTTTCTGAGCTCTGAAACTGAACAGCTGCAACATGGCATCCTTTAAACCACTTCTGCAGCTGTCAGCTTATCAGATACATCAAAGCAGACTCAACTCACGACATCCATTGCTGCATCCAGGAGGTCACAGTTGCTCTCTACATTAGGAGAAGGGACCACATTTCCTTCCCCATCACCAGCGAGAAGCAGGACGAGCATGCATGTGGCTTTGCCAGGATAGTGGTCTTCCCCATGGTGCAGGGCACCACTGACTGCACCCATGTGGCTTTGCAGGCACCGCATAACAATCCTGAGATCTTCTGTAACTGCAAAGGCTACCACTCACTTGATGTGCAGTTGGTGTGTGACAGCGAATCCTCAATGCCAATGCCTGCTTTCCTGGCAGCCGCCACAATGCCTTCATCCTGCGCCAGACCGGTATGCCAGCACGCTTCCAGCCATCACATCAAATTCACAGCTGGCTGCTTGGAGGCAAGGGCTATCCGCTCTCCACCTGGCTCATGACTCCCCTCCGCAACCTCAACACTCCTGCCCAGCACTCATATAATGAGAGCCATGCTGCCACCAGGAACACCATTGAACGGACCTTGGGCCTGCTGAAACAACGGTTCTACACAACTTGGCCATCATGGGGGCCCAGCCCTTGCCACCAGGGATTGCTGGACCACTTCAGGAGGAGGAAGAGGGAGAGGAGGAGGAAGAGGAAGATGAGAAGGACGATGAGGAGGAGGAACAGGAGCGAGGGAGGAGGCAGCCACTCAATTGGCCTTCTGGAGGGCGGTCCGTGACCGCCTCATCAGACTGCGGTTCGAATTAATCAAGCCCCGGATCCCCATTGTTCATCACATTCCCATCATTCCAGCCCTGTCGCAGGCTATATCACAGCGCAAAGCTGAAATGAGACACACCACAAAAGAATCCAAACTGAATTAATAAATTTATCAACAATCAGTGAACACATATTTACAACAAAAATATTAACTATTCACCCTTGTGCAATCCCTTAGTGTCTCTCGCTATTGTGCCTTTGCCTACTCTAGTGCTCCTACAAGCGTTGGCCCAGTGGCAGCAGCGGGGCTGGTGGAAGGCTGCTGAGTGTCCGTGCGGGAGACTTTAGATGGTCTGGCAGGACACCCTTGACCAGCTCTGGGCCTGGAAGGCCCAGCTGTAGACTGCACCACCTCAGCATGGGCGGCAGCAGTCTGGGTTGTCTAGATGATAGGCAGTGACAAGGACAATGGCGGATTGCCAGTGGTGGGAGCAGGAATGCTGTCAACCTGAGAGAGGACAGCAGGTTCCTTCTCCACTGACCCACTGCCACTCCCTCAGGGCAGCACCTCAGCATCCCTAGCAATCTATTGGAGCACAGATTGCTGGCCTGCTGTGACACCGTGTAAGCCCCGGTCGATGGTGGCAGACCCAGCCACGATGGCAGCAGTCAGAGCTTGTGTGGCACCAAGCTGAGACAGCATGACAGCACTTAAATATTGCGTCGCTTCTGCCTGTGCTGCAATGGAAGCTGCCAGATCACCCATCACATGCAACATCAGGTCTGGGTCGCCACGGTCTCTCTGGGAGTTCACCATCCTTTGCAGACTGGAAATGATGGGCTCCATGGTGTGCGCAGAGCCTTGTGCAATGTTGGAGGCGGACTCCTCCACGCTCCTTATCATTGCCAAGAAGCCCTCGGACACCCTTGCCATTGCACCTATCATCTCCGTGTGCATGCCCATCTCCCTTCTAAACACCTCCCCATCGAGGTCCCCATCTGAGTCCTGTGCAATAGAAATCGCACGTGAACTCGCTCTCCGGGGAGCTGGCCCCTGAGCTATCCTTTCTTCCTGGCCTTGCTGCAGCCCACTCGTCCCCAGTGTCTCACGCTGTGCAGATCCCACTACTATACTAGCCTCTAAAGAATGCGTAGTGCCAGTATCTGAGCTGATGCCTGCGGGTGAGACATTCAGTGATGCGGTGTGTTCTTCCTCCTCCTCTTCTCCTGCTTCACTCTCTACGGTGCCCTCAAGGACAAGCTGCTCAGGTGCTTGCTGATTTTCTGAAAGCATAAAGGCACAAGAGTCAGGTTAAGGTGAGGGGAGGGGGCAGGAAGGGAGAAATGCATGCATACAGCATGATTAGCTGGAAAGTGTGAAATGCTTGTGGGGTGAGGGGGAGGTGGGATGTGAGTAGGGATGAACATACCATTGTTGTCCCCAAGGTGGTCAACGTTGTCAGTGGCCTTGGCGCCCACCACCTGGCGCCCAATAATCTCCAGCACTCTATTCTCCAGCGCAGACTGTGTTTGGGTGTCGGCTTGTCCCCCGCCTGTGTGCTCCTGCTCCCTCCTGTTGTGAGCCACCTTGGCCTGCAAGAGAAAGGAAAGTGTGTGAATGAGTGTGGAGCAATGTGTTTGGATGATGTGCCTGCCATAGTTGAATAGCTGTCATTGTGGGCATGTGGGTGTGAGATGTGGCTGTGAGTGTTGGTAGGTAGAGATTGGTGGTGGGTGAGTGCTGGGGGTCTGGTGCTTTGGGCAGTGTGTGAAGATTGTGGTACAGATGGTGGTATGTAGCGTTTGTTGAAGCATTCACTCACCCTGACCACCCAAGTGAGGTCATTAAATTGCTTCCTGCACTGTGTGTGGGACCTGGGAACCACAGTGCTGCCCAAGATGTGCTGGGCTTCCTCCCTCCACATGGTTTGGAAGACTTGCGGCGAGGACCTCCTGCCATTTGCCGGGTAGAGCACCGCCCTGCGTCTCTCCACAGCAAACACCAATGCCTCCAATGTTTGATCACAGAATCTGCGGGCTGTCTCCCTGGGGCGTGGATCTGCCATGGGTACAGCTGCTTCAGTCCTCCAGCTCCTTCTTCTTGTCCTGCTGCCGCTGGCTGATATAGCTGCACAGCCAGTAATGCTGAGAATGAGGTTCTGCAGTATCAATGAACCTCCCCTTTAAGGTCTGGAAAAAGGCTGTGGCAATCATGACTTGCGATTAGACTGCACCTGATATTGGTCCACCCTTTGAGTGTAACGGCAATGAGCTTGGGCTTAAAGTCTTGAATTAGGACTCCAATCATATCTTTGAGCAGTGAGAATGAAATTTGCGTGCAGTCTAAAGCATTAGCGCCTGGTGCTAATTCTCCAACTTTTCTAACGATACCGCCCATTCCTGGGCTAAAATGAATTTGATGTAATAAAGACTCACTACGCACTTGGTTATACATAAAGCAAGGCTTTAATCGACTTGTAACAAAACATGGAGGTCTAGTTAGTAGTCACTAGCTTCCTGTTTCCAGATTGTCTCTGGCCAAGTTGAGCCCACGCCCGAGTATTTATACTCCTCGGATGGCGCCCTCAGCTGGCCGTTCAGTAGTACTTCCTGAGTTACTTCTTGTAGAAGTTGCGATTTATGACAGAATTTCTAGCCCTAGATCTTGGCATCTTTCTTCAGTTCTCCGATCTTCATTCACATTTGTTTCCAAGTTCTATGGGAGTTAGCATTAACTCCACTAACCACCTGGGGTAACCACCTTCTCCCATGCATTCTGGACTGATTTCTTCTGGGGAGGATGCCTTGCAGTACCAGACAGGGCAGCCTTCATTGCACTCAATTCATGCAGCAACACTGTTGTATCGGTAAACCTGACAGTTCATTTGCTCAAGGAAAACCTCTTTTCACAGACAAAGTAAGGCTGTACGGAACCCTTTAAATAACTGCAGTAGTGCAAAGATATTCCAATCAGGCGTTTGAAAACTTCCACCCACCGGGTGGGTGGGAGTTCATCCTGCATAAGTAATAAACCTCAAATTCAGATATTTAAGTGGAAATGACCATGCACAGCAAGTCACGTGGATCTCCTATTAAGCACTGTTTCCACTGCCAATGTTCCCATGTCATTACGCCAGCATTTCTTGTAATTGGGAGAACATGCTCCCACACTCACCCATTAAAATGAATGCATGGGAGATCATAAGCTGTGTGCCTAAGATTGTTGGCCACTGTCTGGTGGGACAACAGGACTATGGAATCACCCATGATCATTTTAGATCTGGGATACCTTGCTCAGGATCCCTGATGCTTTTGGAATAAATGGAATCTTCTGTAAACTATACAGTTCTACTGTTTAAGTGCCAATTTAGCAGCTTGAGGAGTAAGAAAGGAACATTTTTACAGCTCAATTCTGATTTCCCTGATTGCTTTAATGGGTTTATATTGCACAAAGTCATCTGCAACAACATTAGGGCCATGAATTTAATGGAGGAGGCGGGATGGGGGTGGGAGAGCTGGTTTCCGGGTTCCGGTCCCACTCCCAGCTCCAGCCACTCTGTAGTCATGATTTTCCCTTGATTGGCCTTGTTAAGCCCGCCCTGCGGGCGTCCTGGTCAGTTAACAGGAAGCGGGTCTGAAGACATCATTTGATGACGCACCATCAGCCGGTTTCCTTAAATGGACCACGTCTACATGGAGTTTGACAGTTATTCTGTCGGTGTTCTACAGTATTGAGGTGCTGCAAACACTGACAATCACTGCACAAAGGTGAACACTTGCTCCCAGGCTCTCCAATGACTCCCTCCATGGCATGTAGGGAGGTTCTTTTCCCTTCCAAGGGCAGAAGAGACCTCCCCAGGACACCAACTTACCTTGCACCACCACCCAACCCTCTCTATCTACTTTATCACTTCCCCATCTCACTAGCCAACCCTCACACTCAACCTCATAGTACTGTAAGCATACCAACTAACAACACACAAGGGTAGGCACTTGAGAGGTTTAGCCAATGTCCATGTGAAGTTTCTGGTAATGTGTTGTCATACAGTGAAATTTATTTTTCCAAAACTGGCCCTTATTGGACAGATCTGAGCGCACCTTGAGAAGTGTCTTACTGAGTACAATGATTGTTCAGTCATAACTTCCCGCCACCACCCCCATGCCCGCCCCCCCCCCCCCCCGCTATAGCGATGGGTGTGCATGGAATGGTTTGGACATTAAAGGGATGCTTCACAGTGCTGGTGTGGGATGGTGTCACCCTGGTGCATCATGTGGCAGCCAGGGTTTACAGCATCAAGTGAAGTAAATCTGGCAATGGTGATGCCATCGCTGGCCTCCCGGGTAACAATGCTGTCAGGGGCTGATGCCCTGTTTCCAGTGTAGCATCAGGTGATGGCGGAGAAGTTTGGTGATGTTGTTGGTGATGTTGGTGTGCCTGGTGATGTTGGTGTTGGGGATGATTGTGGTAGGATTTGGAGGACCAGGGTCTGATTTTTTCAATGGCTCCAATGTTGCTGCAATAGATAGCAGTTGCAGGTGAGATGACAGAAGCGATCTGTCAATGGTGAGAGAGGTTCTCCCAATGAGGTGGCACTGGACATACAGTTGTATCTAAAAACTTGTAAGCTAAAGAAATCTCTATATGTATAAAAAATGCAGTAACCAACATTTTCTGTGCTCTGAAACTCACCATCTGCAACGTGGCATCCTTGACACCACTTCTGCAGCTGTCAGCTTTTCACAAACATCAGAGCAGACTCAAAACACACCAGATTGAGCTGGCATGTTCCCCGAACAGCGGGTAACGCATGGGGGAGAAGGTAAAATTAGAAGTAAGCCTCAAAATAGTCTTAAATTGGCTCTTAACAAGCCTTTCAACAAGCTGAATTGTATCCCCACCGCTTGGTGTCGGGTCAGTTCTCCGCTGACAGACCCAACACCTGGGAGACGCGCCTGGAGGCAGGTTGACAATGGACCCACCTCTAAACCCGCCCCCCTCAGCGCTATTAAATTTGCGGCCTATGTGTTCCTGTTATTTTGATTTGGGTCCGTTAAAACCAATGAAGTAAGACCTTATTGATGTGCAGCCATTCTGCTGGTCCCTATATTTCTATGTAGTGAGAAGTATCAGACCACAAGAGCTGCAGTTCAGATCTAAATCAAAAACATAAAGGCCTAGAAATTCAGTTGGGCGCGCCAGCCGTAAGCGTCTTAGGAGGAGTAGATCTCGAGCGCTAGGCGCTTAGCGCCCGGGCGCAGCGTGATCTGCGCCTCGCCCCAACTTCAGTAGACATTTAGCGCCGGCGCAAAGTCTTAGCACGCGCCCTGCTGCGCGCGCAGATCATGACGTCATTTCGTCATGCAACGCCCTTTGTGCGCCCGGAACCGGAACTTCACTCGCGCCACCCCATTGTGCGCCAGGCGGCCCTAACGACTGTGAAGTGGAATGGTACACAGCCGAGGCGGGCCACGGGGAGCGCAAATTAAAGGGTACTCCTGCAGTAGAAAAGGCAGCCGTTTTGCAACACTTTGTGAGAGACAAAGATGATGATGAGGAGGAGGAGGAGGAGGAGGTGTTGTTGTTGTTGTTGTGCCGGTACCACATAACAAACTGATGGAGAGAAGCCCTCCCCAACAACACAAATACAGCCGTCTCGGCCTTTCAAAAAACCAAATCCACCCTCCCCCTTTAAGAGCTCACCGGAGCCAGAGTGTCTGCCGTCAATCAGCAGCTCGCCGCACCTGCCCTGCGCCCACCTTCCGGTGTTAGCGCCCGGGCCGCCGGCTTAGCGCCTAAAGAGAGCCGTGCATCGCCAGTTTTAGCGCTCGAGTAAACTCTTAGGGCGAAGCTAATGAATATCGGGGAAGTGGCCTTGAATTTGCGCCGGGCGCAAACTTTAGCGGCCGCCCGACTTTACCGCCCCAAAAGTGGCTATAATGAATTTCTAGGCCACAATGTTATAATTTTTTTTCAATCTTCAGTTGTCTTGCTGAGAGTGAATTGAAAAAAGTAGATCAATAAGAATCCCAGCAAGACCAATTCCTGCAATAAATATCCTGAACCCCAGTCAATTGACTGGTCCAGTTAACGCTTTACCAAGAGACTTTCTATTACAAATTAATGGGAGATTTTGTTGTATTTTGGTGAGAGCAGAGGATCAAAGGATTACTGCCAAAGTTGTTTTGTACACTTATCACATAGACTGCTTCAACCTAATGTGTATCTCCAGCTTTTTAAAAGTGTTTGACACCTGCTGTTGTATCACAACATATTGGCAAAAGTCCATTGTTGATCTAATCAAACCAATGACTGGAATAAATGGAGAAGTTACTACCTGCATGTCAGACAAATAAGTCACCAGCTTTCAATACCGGATGTAATTTTATAACAAATGCAATAGGAGGCACTTCTTGTTTTTAAGATGGATTATGTAGATATGCTGATGGAAATTAAATAAAATGTATTTGTAAATATTCATTGCTAAATAAATTATTTTAGTTGACTATTTATTCAAATAAATGTTGACCTACCTGTCATTAACACTAAAAAAAAGTTCAGGAATCCCTTCATTTCCCCATACGGGGATCGGCACTCAGCATCTTCTGGCCCAAATTATATTGTGTTCAGATTTTTTGAAAGTCAAATCCTGGTGATGAAATGGGGAATTAATCTAGTTCTCTGGCACTATGATAAGGGAGTGCAATATGATAAGGAACACCCTGATGACCCAATGGAGCTACTCTCCTAGCATGCCTGGCAGTCTAGTGGGTTGAGAGTAAAACTTTCTTGGAGTATTAGGGAAAGTTTGCTTGCCCTTGTATCGGCAGTTGGTTTAGCCTAAAGGTTTGCATTCAGAAAATCCATGGGGAAGTTAAGGGTAGCCCACTCTTGTTAATATTTTCTCCTCATTTGATTATTCTGAACTAGTTTTCACTGTTACTATCACAGATAGTCAATTTTATATTTGACTTGAATTCAGAGAGAGACACTTTGGAACTTTTTTTGTTAGACTTAAATAAAATAACTTCTAACAGGAATTTGGCTGGAAAGGATTGGTTTATAAAATGTCTTTGGTAGGTAAGAACACTCATGTCACATAGATTCTGAATGCTTAGAAGCCAGCTAAACTGTTTGCATGCAGCTCTTTAATTCAGAGATGCCCTCTGATAGAGCATTGCAAATAAAAGAAAACAGTTGTCAGAGATAGTTGATTTATTAAGGTGTTAAAATGTTGTTCAGTTTCTGATTTTATCTTCTAAGAATGTTAAAGGCATTCTCCCTATAAAACCTCAAAAAGCCCCTGGTTGAGAAAGGAAATTGATTACATTTTCTGAAGAACACGTTTAATGCACTGTAGTTGAATGAACATCCATTTTGATGAAAAATCACTATGCAGGATAATATACAAAAAGATGTTTTCTTTTTTATTGAGCAGAAAAAAAAATCATTGGGCAGGTTCTTGGAGTTATTGTTAAATATAAGGTAAGAAAGGAATTGTCTTTTGGATTATAGTAGGCCCAGGGGGTTTATCCACTGTATTTTATCTCTGAGGTTGCAAGTATGAATTCTGCTAAAGCCAAAAGGTATGTAACATCTGTCTAAAGGTAATAAAGCTAACTCGTACAATGCGTAATGTACATAAAACTGTACATGCCCCTACCATAAATTAATCTTTCTTTAGCTTTTCAGCTTGCAGTGTCATAAGGGAAAACCATCCTTACTTTTATGGAATTAAATGTTTGTTATGCTTTGAGATTTTCTCTTTCCTTGTTAAATTGTTAAGGTTGTGATAAGAGTGGATTCATGACATTATTATTATAATTAGGATGACTTTAGCAGAGTTTGTCTCACACTTAAGGCTCTTCTATTATTTCTTTTTTGATGTCCTCATTGGCAATATAACATTGTGCATGCATGTGCATTTCAGCATGTTGGGCGGCGGGGGTGGGGCTGTGAAATAGTTTCAGTTATAAGATTATACAATTTTCCATTTTAATGTTCCAAAGAGTGAGTGTCTGTGACATGAAATGCAAACTCCCCTTGTAAACCTTGAATCACATTGATGCACTAGGGGTTTGCTCGCTCTAAACATTACTCTAAAAAATGATTTTATTGTGACTATGATACTGCCATATAATGGCCATTTCCGCCCTTATAAATGATCCTTGGAGCCAAGCATTTTGCATGTTATGATGAGATGTCGATAGTAGTGAGTGACCCATAGCATGGCATTAAACATAGTATCAAAAAATTGGGAGAAAAAGTCCAGTAGTCTTCCAACAGAAGCAGCAATATAATTGAAAACTTTTTAATGAGGGTAGGATACATTGTGCGCCAAATAAATTCTCAAACTGTAGTTTTATTTAATGTCTAAGGTATCCATTAACCGATTGGAAGTGAAGGCATAATTGATCATTAGTAATTGGATGTAAAAGTACTCTTTCTCATGCAACTCTTAGAAAACTTCATGAGAAAGCAATGAAGGGAGGGGTCATTATATATGATGGGGAAGCTTAACAACGCTTTAAAACATTATGGAGCAGGAGAATTTGGGTTAGCTTCAAAGGTAAACTCATAAATACCACAAGTTTCTCATGAAAAAGATCAGTAATTCCACAAGCTACCAAATGAGGATCTCGGGGAGTGTCTCCTCAGAAGTTTGTAAACTCATTAGAATCGATTTTCACTTTCGGTGTGGGCAGTAAACTGGTAATTGTGGATATGCCCGGCCCAATTTTCAGGATTTCTTTCCAATTAATTCTCAGGATATGAGCATGGCTGCAATTTATTGCCCATCTCTAAATTCCCCAAGAAAGTGGTGGTGAGCCTTCTTCTTGCCAACTGAGTGGCATTCTAGGCCACTTCAGAGGGCACTTAAGAATCATAGGGGGTGAAATTCCATAGTGCTGAAAAACAGGCGCAGGCACCATGATGCGCGATATGCCTGCGCCCGTTCAAGGAATGCAGGCAGCATGTCAACTTCGTGCTGCCTGTTAATTATAATGATTGTAGCGCACAGCCCAGAACTGAACGTGCTGCTTAGCAGGGAGCCGAAGTTTGCAATGTTCGAGCGAGGCTACCTTTACTTAAAGCTAGCCTGCGCCTCTTAAAGGCAGTCTGTACCTTTCAAAGGTGAGCTGCCTTCTGCTGATCAAAAATGTTAAACGTGCTTCAGCACTAACCCAAATGGCTCAACAGACTAGGCAAAGGGCTGGACGCAGGGTCTCGGATGCAGCACTCGAGCTTTGTGCAGGGAGTGAACACTGGAAGAGAGGTCCTCTACTCACAGGGAGGCCAGGAGGCCCTTCAGAAAGAAGGCTGTGGGTCCAGATCACCAAGGCGGTCACAGCCAGCAGTGTTGCCCCAGGACCTGCTTCCAATGCCCAAAGAAGTTTCATGGCAGCTGGCATCGCTGCACTGCATCCACAAGGCTGAGAGCTACGTGGATAGCACATTTCAGGAGGTGGTCACCCCGCTTAAGAGTTTGTAGACATAGGAACATAGGAACAGGAGTAGGCCATTCAGCGCCTCGGGCCTGTTCCGCCATTCGATGAGATCATGGCTGATCTGCAACCTAACTCAATATACCTGCCTTTGTCCCATATACCTTTGGTTAACAGAAAGCTATCAGTCTCAGATTTAAAATTAACAATTGATCTAGCATCAATTGCTGTTTGCGGAAGAGAGTTCCAAACTTCTACCACACTTTGTGTGTAGAAGTGTTTCCCAATTTCACTCCTGAAAGGTCTTGTAGTGTATGTACTTTGCAGAAGGAACTATATTCTGCAGCCCCTGTATACTGCAGTACCAGTAGTGACCACCCCTGTATATAAGCCTGTGTAGTAACTTTTGCATAGTAGTTCCAGGTTGTCTCCACTCAGTAAAGACCTGTTATAACCAGCTCCTGCAGTCCGTGTCTCAATTACACACGGACATAATACTGGCAATGAGCAGATCCGAACTTACCTACAGTCGGCACCACCTCATGGGGGTCCATCCCTGAAGCGAAGTTATCAGAGGTCGAGGCCAGAAGGAAGAAAGAAAAAAACATTTTTAAAAATAAAACGAACAGAGGAAACGGGCGTCGACCGTGGGCATCCGCCTCTGATTCATCAGAGTTGAAGATTTGCAGGAGAGGCTGTCGAGAGCGGGGCTTGGTTACCCTGTCGATGGTGTTTCAGCTAATCGGGCTGGTGGCAGGTAGTACACTGATCCTTCCTGGGCTGCGGCAGTCTAGAGCTCGATCGGGTGGCTTTTCAACGGGGCCGAGCAGCGTAGTCGGGAAGAGGAGAGAGAGAGAGAGGGTGGAGCACACAGGGCGCGGCCGGTGCTACGAAGCCGGGCAGCGTACAGACCCGAGAAGAGGGAGGCAAGTGTCCCGCAGGGTTGCTCCGACGACGGGGAAATAATAAAAAAAAATTAGAAGCGCAGAAAGCCGCGAGGAGCTGCAGTTTGCTACGGGAACCGCGGAGAGCGGCGTTAGCAGCAGCGCGGGGGGAAGTGCGCGAAGACCATAGGGCGTCGCCATCAAGGCATAAAACGCCAGCAACAGCGCTAGCAGCAGCGGAGAAGACAGGAAGCGCGGGAGGCACCATCTTAATCCAGCGGGGAAGAAGGCAAAGCGCGGGAGGCACCATTTTGTTAAATCGGGGAAGAAGGCAAAGCGCGGGAGGCGCCATCTTAGATTTCCAAGATGCTGAAGACTGGCAATATCACTGCCTTCGAAAATGCAATAGAAGACTGGACCACGTATGTGGAAAGAGTCGAGGTATATTGCGAGGCAAACGAAGTAGCCGATGAGAAAAAGGCATCGATACTACTAAACTTAATGGGCGCAAGAACATACGGCTTATTGCGGAACCTGATTACTCCAGCCAAACCGAAGGCGAAGAGTTTTAACGAAATTGTTCATATCCTACAGGAACACTTAAATCCTACACCGCTGCTGATAGCAGAAAGATTTAAATTCCACAGGAGAAATCAGCATAAAGATGAGAGCAATGCTGATTACCTTACGGAACTACACAAGCTATCAAAGCACTGCCAGTTCGGAGCAGGACTGGTAGATACCCTACGGGACAAATTTGTCTGTGGACTCCTGAGTGAAGGAACCCAGAAGAGGTTACTCTCAGAGAAAGAGCTGACGCTAGATAAGGCTTTCAGCGTGGCAGTATCGTACGAAGCAGCAGCACTGGGAGCTGTGGAAATACAGCAAAAGCCACAGGAATACGGCACCCACGAAATGACACGGGGATTTGAAAAATGTTATCGCTGTGGCAGAACAACCCATGACCAGAAGGACTGCTGGTCCAAGGACAAAATATGCAGGCAATGCGGAAAGATGGGACACATTGCACGAGTTTGCAGGTCTGGGAAGAAGACTAACGACAACAAAAAGGCTACTAAGGAACAGCACAGGAAAGTACAAAAGATGACGGACAGTAGTTCTGAAGACCAGATGAGCGATAGTGAATCTGGGAACAAGAGACTAAGCTGTCTCAAACTTCACAATGTAATCGTAAAA
The DNA here is from genome assembly GCF_052327205.1 of Somniosus microcephalus. Taxonomy (NCBI): domain Eukaryota; kingdom Metazoa; phylum Chordata; class Chondrichthyes; order Squaliformes; family Somniosidae; genus Somniosus; species Somniosus microcephalus. The sequence continues at coordinate 175,661,460 of NC_140987.1, read as the reverse complement.
GAGGATCACTGAACCATTTGGGTCACCCTCACGATAGCAGGGTCCCAAGTCAAAATGGAATTGGATACAGGATCAGCTCTGACCGTCATGAATCGACGAGACTATGAGCGGCTATTCTCACACATACCCTTGAAAGAGACATCCATTGTCTTGAAGATGTATACGGGGCAAAAAGTATACCCCAGAGGAAAAATAAGGGTGCCTGTCGAATACAACGGCAAGGAAATACAGAAATTGTATCTGTACATACTGCAAGATGGTGGACCACCGTTATTGGGATGTGAATGGATCAGAAAGATAAGTTTAGACTGGCACTCCATTCAGGCACGGACGGTGGCTGGTAAAAAGGATGACGACGTCACTCCTGGATGATTGTCAACAATCTTAGCTAACGCCAAAGAGGTATTTCAACAAGAACTGGGAACTCTTAAGGGCATAACCGCCTCGATAATAATAGAAGAGAATGCAATTCCCAAGTTTTTCAAAGCAAGACCGGTACCATATGCAATTCGCCCAGCCGTCGAGGCAGAGCTGGAGAATCTGGAGAATGCAGGCATGTTATCTAAGGTAGGCTGGAGCGAGTGGGCGACACCCATCGTTCCTGTCATGAAGAAAACGTTAAACAATAAGTCTGAGGAGCCAAGGAAGGTTCGCATCTGTGGGGACTTCAAGGTGATGGTGAACCCTGTCCTTCACACAGTACAATATCCTCTTCCGAGGATAGAAGATATTTTCGCCTCACTATCTGGAGGGAAGCGTTTTACAAAAATTGACTTAGCACAAGCATATTTGCAGATGGAGGTTGAAGAATCCTGTAGGAAGTATCTCACGATAAACACTCACAAAGGTCTTTACCAGTATAATCGACTGGCATTCGGAGTAGCATCAGCTCCGGCAATATGGCAAAGAGTGATGGAACAAGTCCTGCAAGGGATTCCGGGGACTCAGTGTTACTTGGACGACATCCTAGTGACAGGTGAAGATGACAGTGAACACCTTGCCAACCTAGAGCAGGTGCTCACTAGACTAAGAGAACATGGGCTACGAGCCAATCGCCCCAAGTGCGAGTTTTTTAAGAAACAGATATCGTATTGTGGCCACGTGATTGATGAAGAGGGGTTACATAAGTCCCCTGATAAAATTGAAGCGGTAGTTAAGGCTCCAGCGCCTGAAAATTAGTCGCAACTGAGGTCATTCCTCGGATTGGTGAATTATTACCATAAGTTTTTGCCGAACTTGTCCACAATTCTGCACCCACTGAACGCCCTACTACAAATTGGAGTAGCATGGAAATGGAGCGACGAATGTAAGTGGGCCTTTCAGAAGAGTAAGGACCTAATCACTTCAAGAGAAGTATTGGCTCACTACAACCCATCACTACCGATAAGACTGGCGTGTGATGCGTCTCCCTACGGCATTGGAGCGGTACTGTCACATAAATTCCTTGATGGTTCAGAGAGGCCGATAGCTTTTGCGTCACGTGCGTTAACTTCAGCCGAGCGTAACTACGCCCAGATTGACAGAGAGGTCCTCAGCCTGGTGTGGGGGGTGAAGAAGTTCTATCACTACCTGCACGGTCAGAAATTTACTCTACTAACTGATCATCAACCTCTTGTCTCCATTTTCAACCCTCAGAAGGGCGTACCAATAATGACAGCACAACGGCTACAGAGGTGGTCCCTTTTCCTAGGGGCACACCAATATGACATCGAGTACAAAGGAACTAAACAGCATGGGAATGCTGATGGATTGTCGCGCCTACTGTTGCCGATGGTGGAAGAAGCACCTGCAGTGGATCCAGTGGAGATATTCCACTCGACCATAGTCGAATGTCTCCCTGTGACGAATGCAAACATAGAAAAGGAAACACGAAATGACCCGACACACTCCTGGGTCTATGATTTAACGGTGAAGGGATGGCCAGCACATGGCGAACCACTGCTGCCAGCATTCTCGCCGAGAAGAGAACAGCTGTCAGTGTGCAGAGGAACCTTGATGTGTGGATCCAGAGTAGTAATTCCACCCAAATTGAAGGATAGAGTGCTCAATGAGCTTCATGAGGGTCATCTGGGAGGGGTATAAATGAAGAACTTAGCCAGAGCGTTTGTGTGGTGGCTGGGAATCGATAGAGAAATCGAAGAGATGACCAAGAGCTGTACAGGATGCCAGAAGGTCCAAAACGCCCCACCACAAGCCCCTCTACATCCATGGGAGTGGCCCTCATCTCCATGGCAAAGGGTGCACATTGATTTTGCTGGTCCATTTATGGACTCGATGTTTTTAATTGCGGTGGATGCACATTCAAAGTGGCCAGAGGTAATAAAAATGTCCTCAACCACCACAGAAAAAGCTATCACAGCCTTACGAACCATATTTGTCATAACTGGGCTGCCTGAACAGATTTGCTCCAACAATGGACCACAGTTTGTGTCTGAAGAGTTCCGGAGGTTCTTAAAGAACAATGGTGTTAAGCATTACACATCCGCCCCATATCATCCAGCCACCAATGGATTGGCTGAGAGGTTCGTTCAAACATTCAAGAAGGCTATCAAGGCAATGTGTAATGAAGACATACTCCTACAACACAAGGTGGATAACTTCTTGTTTGCCTACCGGAATGCGACACATGCGGTTACCAACCAAACTCCAGCCATGATGTTCTTCAATCGAAGACTACGATGCCACCTAGATTTGGTTAAGCCAAACATCAGAAGAGATGTGGAGAACAGGCAGTTTCAGAATATGAATGAAAGGCCGACCAGGAGTTTTAAGATAGGTCAACCAGTTTTGGCCCGGGACTACCGCACAGAGAAATGGCAGCCAGGAACGATCTGCACACGGCAAGGACCTCTAATGTATACCGTGGACGTTGGAGAGAGCATTGTAAGACGCCATGCTGACCAGGTTCTAGAGTCACTGGAAAACGTCAATTCCACACCACGATCCGATACACCTGGCGATGAAACCGAAGTACCAATTGCATCTACCTCCGAATCGGTGATATTGGAAGCAGACGAACCAAACAACGACGTTGATCCCGAATCAACTTTGCCAGAAGAACCTGATACCCCAAAGAGGCGTTATCCAGACAGAATCAGGAAGCCTCCTCAAAGACTGAACTTATAATTGCTTAACTTCAACTAATGTATCTAGCAACTGTAATTGTAAATATGTTATTTAATTATTAATCAAATGTTATGTACTGTTTAGCTAAAAGGGGAGGAATTGTAGTGTATGTACTTTGCAGAAGGAACTATATTCTGCAGCCACTGTATACTGCAGTACCAGTGGTGACTACCCCTGTATATAAGCCTGTGTCGTAACTTTTGCATAGTAGTTCCAGGTTGTCTCCACTCAGTAAAGACCTGTTATAACCAGCTCCTGCAGTCCGTGTCTCAATTACACACGGACATAATAGGTCTGGCTCTAATTTTTAGACTATGCCCCCTAGTCCTAGTATCCCCAACCAGCGGAAATAGTTTCTCTCTATCTACCCTATCTGTTCCCTTTAATATCTGGAAAACTTCAATCAGATCACCCCTTAACCTTCTAAATTCAAGGGACTACAACCCTAGTTGGTGTAATCTCTCCTCGTAACTTAACCCTTGAAGTCCGGGACAGAGAGGGAATGGGTGACCACCAGGCAAACAAGGAGGACCAAGCAGGTCATGCAGAAGTCCCCTGAGTGCACCTCCCTCTCTAACTGGAATATTGATGAGAGCAATGGTTCCTCTGGGAAGCACAGCCAGAGCCAAGGCCACGGCACCATGGGTGGCTCAGTTGTGCAAGGGGGGAGGAGGAAGGTCAGAAAAGCAATAGTGGTAGGAGATTCAATAGTTAGGGGAACAGACAGGTGTTTCTGTGGCCGCTGACGTGACTCCAGGATGGTATGTTGCCTCCCTGGTGCCAGGGTCAAGGATGTCACTGAGCGGTTGCAGGATATTATAAGGGGGGAGGGTGAACAGCCAGAGGTCATGGTCCATATCAGTACCAATGACATAGGTAGAAAGAGGGATGAGGTCCTGCAGGCAGATTTTAGGGAGCTAAGAAAGAGATTAATAAGCAGGACCTCCCAGGATTACTCCTGGTGCTACGTGCTACTGAGTACAGAAATAGGAGGATAGAGCAGATGAATGCGTGGTTGGAGAGATGGTGCAGGAGAGAGGACTTTAGATTCCTGAGGCATTGGAACCAGTTCTGGGGGAGGTGGGACCTGTACAAGCCGGACAGGTTGCACCTCAACAGGGCTGGGATCAATATCCTTGTTGGGGGGGTAGGGGGAATGTTGCTAGTGCTGTTTGAGAGGGTTTAAACGAGCTTGGCAGGGGGATGAGAACCTGGGCATAGATTCAGAAGGGAGAGAAGCAAAGCTGGAAATGGAATGCAGAAAATTAGTAAGTGAGTTTGGAAGGCAGAGGAAACAAAGGCTAGAAAATAGACAAAAAAGGGGTTCGGCAGTGTTTAATGGTATATACTTCAATGCAAGGAGTCTAGTGAATAAGGCAGATGAGTTGAGGGCACAAATAGACACAAGAAAGTATGATACCATAGCTATTACTGAAACATGTCTGAAAGAAGGGCAGGAATGGCAACTCAACATTCCTGGTTACAGGGTTTTCAGATGAGATAGAACGGGGGTAAAAAAGGAAGGGGTTGCAATATTGGTTAAAGATCCAATTACAGCTGTGAGGAGGGATGATATGTTAGAAGGATCATCAAATGAGGCCATATGGGTTTAACTGAAAAACAAAAAAGGGCAATCACACTGCTGGGAGTGTATTTTAAACCACCAAATAGTCAGAGGGAGATAGAAGAACAACTGTGTAGACAATTTTTGAGAAATGCGAAAACAATAGGGCAGTAATAGTAGGGGATTTCAACTACCCTAATATTAACTGGGATAGAATCAACGTAAAAGGTATAAAGAGTGCAGAATTCTTAAAATGCATTCAGGATAACTTTTTTAGCCAGTACGTAGCAAGCTCAACAAGAGAGGGGGTGGTTCTGTACATAGTTTTATGGAATGAAGCTGGGCAGGTGGAAAGGGTATCAGTGAGAGAGCATTTTGGTGGTAGTGATCATAATTCAATTAGATTTAGTGTAGTTATGGAAAAGGACAAAGATAGACCAGGAGTAAAAGTTTTCAATTGGGGGAAGGCCACTTTTACTAAGCTGAGATGTGATTTAGCAAAAGTGGACTGGAAACAGCTATTTGAAGGTAAATCAGTGTCAGAGCAGTGGGAGGCATTCAAGGAGGAGATAGTGAGGGATTTGAACCTGAAATGAGCTTCCGACCACATATCCGCGACATAACTAAGACCGCCTATTTTCACCTCCGTAACATTGCCCGTCTCCGCCCTTGCCTCAGCTCATCTGCTGCTGAAACCCTCATCCATGCCTTTGTTACCTCTGGACTTGACTATTCCAATGCACTCCTGGCTGGCCTCCCACATTCTACCCTACTTAAACTCAAGGTCATCCAAACCTCGGCTGCCTGTGTCCTAACTCGCACCAAGTCCCATTCATCCATCACCCCTGTGCTCGCTGACCTCCATTGGCTCTCAGTTAAGCAATGCCTCGATTTCAAAATTCTCATCCTTGTTTTCAAATCCCTCCATGGCCTTGTCCCTCCCTATCTCTGTAACCTCCTCCAGCTCCCAACCACCGCCAACACCCCCCCCACCCCAAGATATCTGCGCTCCTCAAATTTTACCCCCTTGAGCATCCCTGATTATAATCGCTCAACCATCGGTGGCCGTGCCTTCTGTTGCCTAGGCCCTAAGCTCTGGAATTCTCTCCCTAAACCTCGGTGTCAAATTTTTGTCTTATAACACTCCTGTGAAGCGCCTTGGGATGTTTTACTATGTTAAAGGCGCTATATAAATACAAGTTGTTGTTGTTGTTCTTATGTACCAGGGATGAGGGACTTCAATTATGTCGAGAGACTGGAGAAGCTGGGATTGATCTCCTTAGAGCAGAGAAGGTTAAGGATAATTTGATAGAGATGTTCAAAATGATGAATGGTTTTGGTAGAGTAAATAAAGAGAAACTGTTTCCAGTGGCAGAAGGGTCAGTAACCAGAGGACACAGATTTAAGGTGATTGGCAAAAGAACCAGAGGCGACATGAGGAAACATTTTTTTACGCAGCAAGTTATGATCTGGACTGCACTGCTTGAAAGGGTGGTGGAAGCAGATTCAATAGTAACATTCAAAGGAGAATTCCATAAATAAATTTACAGGGCTATGGGGAAAGAGCAGGGGAGGGAGATTAATTGGATAGCTCTACCAAAGAGCCGGCACAGGCACAATGGGCCGAATGCCCTCCTTCTGTGCTGTATGATTCAAAGTTCAACCAGGTGTTGGAGCGTGCCTCATTTGCTAGATTGTTTCCTCACCTTTCAGTTCAACACAGGTCAACGGGGCACCTGGGACCTTGGTGAACAACAAACCAATGGGATTTAAGGTTAGAGAAAGAAACAGAGGAACAATGGAGCAGGAAATATGGTAAATTAGATACAGAAAGAAAAATAAAGAGAGGGAATGAAAGATGGGATTCAGAGAGAGAAAGAAAAGAGACAGAAAGGAAAGGTAAGAAAACATTTTTTTTAATTTTAAAAATTTTAATTTACTGCCTGCACAGTTTCAATTGTTCCCTTTCTGGGCTGGAGAGGTTCAGTGATATTGCAGTAACATAACTCTCATCATTAAAAGGTCCCTTACATCATTAAGTACTAGCCCTAACTTTCTGCGGCAAGTTTAACTTGTTGCAACAGCGCAAATTCAGGAATTTCTTCAAACTCATGGAGAGTTTGACGTTGAACTCCCATTTTCATGAAGCTAACAGCAGAACAGCGTGAATTGTCCAGCAGTTTGTGACTGTTCGCAACTCACTGTGTATTACTTCCTCGCCACAAATTGCTGGATTATTTACACATTAATAACAGCGTCCAAATTAAACTCGCCATTATTTTCCCAGCAACTTCTGGGCCAATCACTCTAACAGGACAGTGCTGTTTGTGTATCTTGGGGAAGAGGTATAAATGAACAATACAGGGTTGTGGAGCTATGAGGTCAGAGGAAGATCTTCAGCAGAGATGAGAATGGTGGCAGTGTGGTTTAATGTTTGGTGGTGGTCATGGTCCAGAGGGAAATAGGAGGAGTCGTCAGCTGCTTTGTCTCAGCAAGGTAGAGATCCTTCCACTGTACAACAAAGGCACCTCAGCAGGTTTGATGGTGATGTTAGGGTTTGAACTGATGGAACAGAGTGCTGCAAGTTCAAAAGGCAATGGATTAGAGTGAATAAACAAAGTGGAGAAACTGAAACAGCTCATCTCATGGTAGCAGTTCTCAATGAAAATATTTAGAGAAGGCACGAGGCTAGAGGGAGGGATCCAAATGGATTATAAAGGCTGGAGACAGGAGAAAGGATAATATGTAGGATGTGGGCCCTTTTGGCCAATAAAAACGCAGAAAGATGAAAACAATAGAAGAAGAGCTTGGAATTCATTGAGTTGGGGCGCAGGGGGTGAACCTGATTGTCTTATTGAGAAGAGATTCTTTGGGGTCAGAAAAGGGAAGGTCAGAGAGAATGGTGAAAATAGTAGTTAGAAGGAGAGATAAGGTGAGAAGGGTATGAGGGGGAAGAGGAATCGGGAGGAAGGATGCCATCAAAGAGTTGTTTGAGTTTTCAGCCCTTCTTACCTGAAAGGAAAAAAAATGTTTTTGTTAAACTCTTGAATGGGATGAAAAATGATACAGAACGAAGGACCAGGACAGCTGTGAAATAAAGTGAGCCAGTGCTGCTAAAGAAAGATTTCATGCATGAGGTGGTGCATTGTGGAGAGGATGGATTTCATGAAGCAGGAAGAGCAGAAGTTCGAAGTATGTTAAATATCACTGAGATATCAGTGATCAGGGTTAGGGGCCCATGTGGAATGAGTCAGAGTTTGTGCTAAGAAGAAAGATGTGGCTGTAAAACTGGATCTTAGCAAATGCCTGATTAATAACAAGGGAGAGAGACAGCAATGAAGATGAGTAAAGAGACAGACAGACATTGTAATGAAGAGAAGACAAGAACTTCTTCATAGTTGGCAGTTCGTAAACCACCTGATAACAGATCAAAGGTTAGGCTGCAGCCTAGAGTACAGAATTTGCTTTACAGCTGTTTCTGAGATCATGTGAGAAGAAAGCAGGGCCATTGGTTGACTGGAGCCCTCTGTGATGGATAGCTTGTGGTTAGGGACTTTCTCTTACAGATTGTGCATTGTCAATATAAATCAGTTTTTGGTCAGCAGTCAGTGGGTGAGACTCACAGCCAAGAGCTACAATGCTATTTGTTTTTAAAGTCAGTGCCTGTCTAGCCAGGGATATAAGCTAGATAAGTGTTTACAATTGGTGGATTTCTGTTTAGAGTCTATGGGATCCTCCACTACTGACTCCACCTAAGTAGGTTCAAAGCCTCCAGGTTTTTGTGCTCCCCTCTCCAACTTAGCTAAACTCCTTTAACTATTCATATATTTCCTGGTCTCATATATGTATTTTATTTCTCTAATTTCTCTCATCATGCCTCCTTTTATCTTACACTTTTATCTTACACTATTATTACTTTTGACATCTAATCATCTCCTGTTCTCCAGCTAATCACTTTTCAGCTCATTCTTTTTGTTTTCTTATGTATGTGTTTCCCCCATTCCCTCACTTAGTTACTTTTTATAAGCTGTTCATCCAGTTGTGATGAGGGGCTATTCCTGAAACATTAACATTCCTCCTTTATTTACAGATGCTGCCAGACTTGCTGCATGTTTCCAGCATTTTCTATTTTTATTCCAAAGTATTTGTGATGGAAGCTATGGGGGTGATTTTGCCAATGGGGGCGCGTTGGAGGCAGGGCTACTGCTTGGTGGGTCGATGTCCCGCCTCCATCAATTTGTGGCCAACCCACGCTATTTTCCCTTGATTGACCTTGTTAAGCCCGCCCAACGGGCTTAGCAGGCCAATTAAGGGAAAGCCGATTACAGAGAACGTCAGCCTATGACATTTCATCTGTCAAAACTTTTTGACAGATGAATTGTCATCGTTTGACAGCTCTGTGAAGCTGTCAAACACTGACATTCTCTGTAGTTTGATGAGTTCTTGAATTCAAGACCTCATCAAACCTCTTTCTTTTGCAGAAATTAGATGGTTGTTGCATTGAAGAATGCAACGGCCATCTGTCATCTCTGCTGCAGAGTTGCGAGACTCTCCGCATAGCGAGCAATTGAAGCCTGCAGGAAGAAACAAAGGTAAGTACACTTTTTCTAACACTTTCCACTTACCTCACATACTCACCTCTCCACACTTGCACCCATCACTCACCTCCACAGCACACTTTTGGACCCCTCCGACCCCCGCAAACCCACTACTCACCTCAGTGACCCTGGTGGAGTTCGGAGCCTTTGGGTAGCCTGCACTTTTGTAGGTACAATGGGGATAATCCTCTTATCTGCCTGTTAACTACCTGTTAACAGGCAGTTAAGTGGCTGCAATCCCCTTCCCACCTCCAAGGAAACGGGACCCAGCGTGGGACGGCTACCTGCTTCCTGGCAAGATGGCATGGAGGCGGGTTGGGCACCCGCCCCCAAATTCTGCCATTTTCCCAGCAGTCCCGCCTCCATACCTGCCTCCCCAGGGCTGGCAAGATCACGCCCTTCATCTAAGTTTACAGTTTCAGCTAAGGGGGCTCAATGCAGTGGGTCTTGGAATAGCCATGGTTTTCATAGTGGTTTGTAACTCAGTCAGGAAACCATGCAGAATGGTGTGAATCAGGTGCTTACTCCTCCCCAGATGCCCTTAAACTGTAGAGGCTGATTGGCACAATTTCAAATGACTTCAATAAGTGCTGATCTTTGTAGTGTCCGCATATCAATAACACACTGACTGCAGGAGAACGGTAATAACAGGTGTTTACTGAACAGAGGGTATGCTGGAACTGAAAGTACAGAAGCCTGCTACGGCTTTATATACAGGTGTGGTCACTGCCGGTACGACAGTATAAAAGCACATCTCTCTTAAAGGTACATACACAACAATTCCTCCCCTTTTAGATAAACAGTACATAACATTCATTTAACAATTAAATAATAACTAATTACAATTACAATTTTCTCTGTACTATATACATCAACTGAAGTAATCATTTATAAATTCAGTCTTTGAGGAGGCTTCCTGGTCCTGTCTGGATAGCGCTTTTCTCGAGTATCCTGTTCTTGCGGCAGAGTCGATTCTGGCTCATTGTCATTGGTTGGTTCGTCAGCTTCCAATACCACTGATTCTGAGGTAGACGCAATCTGTACTTCGGGTTCATCACCAGGTGCGCATGCTCGTGGTATGGGTTTGACTTGTTCCTGTGACTCTAGAATCTGGTCAGCATGGCGTCTCACGATGCTCTCTCCAACGTCCACTGTGTACATTAGTGGTCCCTGCTGTGTGCATATCATTCCTGGCTGCCATTTTTCTGTTCGGTAGTCGCGGGCCAAGACTGGTTGCCCTATCTTGAAGCTCCTGGTTGGCTTCTCATTGATGTGCTGGAATTGCTTATCCTCAACATCTCGTCTTATGTTTGGTTTGAGCAAATCCAGGCGACATCTTAACCTTCGGTTAAAGAACATTATGGCTGGAGCTTGGTTGGTGACTGCATGTGTCGCATTCCGGTAAGCAAACAAGAAATTATCCATCTTGTGTTGTAGTGGTATGTTGTCGTTATACGTCGCCTTTATTGCTTTTTTAAAGGTCTGAACAAACCTCTCAGCCAATCCATTTGTGACTGGATCATATGGGGCAGATGTGTAATGTTTTACCCCATTATTCCTCAAAAACCTCCGGAAATCCTCGGACACAAACTGTGGTCCATTGTCGGAGCAAATCTGTTCTGGCAAGCCATTCCTGGCGAAGATGGTCCGTAGGACTGCAATAGTTTTCTCCGTGGTGGTGGAGGACATTTTGATGACCTCTGGCCATTTCGAATGTGCATCCACGGCGATTAGAAACATTGAGTCCATAAATGGACCAGCAAAATCAATGTGTACCCGTTGCCATAGAGATGAGGGCCACGCCCATGGGTGTAGCGGGGCCTGTGGTGGAGCGTTTTGGACTTTCTGGCATCCTGTGCAGCTCTTGGTCATTTCCTCGATTTCTTTATCGATTCCCGGCCACCACACAAACGCCCTGGCTAGGCTTTTCATTTTTACCCCTCCCAGATGACCCTCATGAAGCTCATTGAGCACTCTATCTCTCAACTTGGGTGGAATTACCACTCGGGATCCACACATCACGGTCCCCCGGCACACTGACAGCTGTTCTCTCCTTGGCGAGAATGCTGGCAACAGTGAGTCGCCATGCGCTATGGTCGAATGGAATATCTCAACAGGGTCCACTGCAGGTGCTTCCTCCACCGTAGGCAATGGCAGGCGCGACAGCCCATCAGCGTTTCCATGCTGTTTCGTACCCTTGTACTCTATGTCGTATTGATTTGCCCCTAGAAAAAGGGACCATCTTTGCAGCCGTTGCGCCGTCATCACCGGAATGCCCTTCTTTGGGTTAAAAATGGAGACAAGAGGCTGGTGATCAGTCAGTAGGGTGAATTTCTGCCCGTGCAGATAGTGATTGAACTTCTTCACCCCCCACACCAGGCTGAGGGCCTCCCTGTCAATCTGGGCGTAGTTACGCTCGGCTGAGGTTAATGAGCGTGACGCAAAGGCTATTGGCCTCTCTGAACCGTCAAGGAATTTGTGTGACAGCACCGCTCCAATGCCGTAGGGAGACGCATCACATGCCAACCGAATCGGTAGTGTTGGATTGTAGTGGGCCAATACTTCTTTTGCAGTGATTAGGCATTTACATTTCTGAAAGGCACGCTTACACTCATCACTCCATTTCCATGCTACTACAGTCTGCAGCAGGGCGTTCAGTGGGTGCAGAATTGTAGATAAATTTGGCAAGAACTTATGGTAGTAGTTCACCAACCCGAGGAACGACCTCAGTTGCGACACATTTTCTGGTGCTGGAGCCTTGACTACTGCCTCAATCTTGTCTGGGGACTTATGTAACCCCTCTTCATCAATCATGTGGCCACAATACGAGATTTGTTTCCTGAAAAACTCGCATTTGGGGCGGTTGGCTCGTAGCCCATATTCTTGTAATCTAGTGAGCACCTGCTCCAGGTTGGCAAGGTGTTCACTGTCATTTTCGCCCGTAACCAGGATGTCGTCCAAACAACACTGGGTCCCCGGGATCCCTTGCAGGACTTGTTCCATTGCCCTCTGCCAAATAGCCGGAGCTGATGCTACCCCGAATACCAGTCGGTTGTACTGGTAAAGACCTTTGTGAGTGTTTATCGTGAGGTATTTTCTAGATGCTTCTTCTACCTCCATTTGTAGACACGCTTGGGCCAGATCAATCTTTGTAAAGCGTTTCCCTCCAGATAGTGAGGCGAAAATATCTTCTATCCGCGGAAGTGGATATTGTACTGTGTGCAGGACTGGGTTCACAGTTACCTTAAATTCCCCACAGATGCGAACCTTCTTCGGCTCCCCAGGCGCGCTGCTCAATGATTTCTTCATTACAGCAATGATGGGTGTGGCCCACTCGCTCCAGTCCACCTTGGACAGCACACCCGAACGCTCCAGACTCTCCAGCTCTGCTTCGACGGCTGGGCGGATCGCGTACGGTACTGGTCTGGCCTTAAAACATTTTGGGTTTGCGTTATCTTCAATTTTTATCATTGCCGTTACTCCTTTTAGAGTCCCAAGCCCTTGCTGGAACACCTCTTTCGCATCAGTTAGAATTTTTGACAGTCGTCCAGGTGTGACGTCGTCATCCTTTTTGTCAGCCACAGTTAGCGCCTGAATGGAATGCCAATCCAATTGTATTTTTTGGATCCATTCACGTCCCAATAATGGTGGTCCTCCATCTTGTAGTATATATAGATACAGTTTCTGTGTTTCCTTGCCGTTGTATTTAACGGGCACCCTTATTTTTCCTCCGTGGTAGACTTTTTGCCCTGTATATTTCTTCAATACAATGGACATGTCCTTCAAGGGTATGTGTGAGAATAGCCGCTCATAGTCTCATCGATTCATGGCTGTTAGGGCTGATCCTGTGTCCAATTCCATCTTTACATGGGACCCTGCTATCATGAGGGTGACCCAAATGGTTCGGTGATCCTCCTTTGCGATCACGTTGTGTAACTTTAGACAACTTAGTCTCCTGCTCCCGGAGTCATTATCACTCTCCTGATCTTCTGAACTACTGTCTGTCATTTTTTTTACTTTCTTGTACTTTTCCTTAGTAGTTCTTTTAGTGTTGGTTTTCTTTCCCGACCTGCAGACTCGTGCTATGTGTCCCACTTTTCCACATTGCCTGCATACTTTGTCCTTAAACCAGCAGTCCTTCTGGTCATGGGTTGTTCTGCCGCAGCGATAGCACTTTTCTGCTCCCTATGCCATTTCGTTGGTGCTATATTCTTGCGGTTTCTGTTCTATTTCCGCAGCTCCCCGTGCTGCTGCTTCGTAGTATACTGCCACGCTGAAAGCCTTTTCTAGCGTAAGGTCCTTTTCCGAAAGTAGTCATTTCTGGGTTCCTTCACTCTGGAGTCCGCAGACAAACTTATCCCTTAAGGTACCTGCCAGTCCTGCTCCGAACTGGCAGTGCTTTGATAACTTGTGTAGTTCCGTAAGATAGTCAGCATTACTCTCATCTTTGTGCTGGTTTCTTTTATGGAACTTGAATCTTTCTGCTATCAGCAGCGGTGTACGGTTTAGATGTTCCTGTAAGATATTGACAATCTCTTCAAAGCTTTTCTCCATTGGTTTAGCTGGGGTAATTAAATTCCGCAATAGGCCGTACGTTCTCACGCCCATCAAATTTAATAATACCGACGCCTTCTTTTCATCGGCCACCCCAGTTGCCTTGCAGTACACTTCAATTCTTTCCACATACGTGGTCCAGTCTTCTATTTCGTTGTCGAAAGCAGTGATACTGCCACTCTTCGGCATCTTGGGTGGTTTAAAATGGCACCTCCCGCGCTTTTCCTTCTTCCCCAATGGATTAAAATGGCGCCTCCCGCGCTTTTCCTTCTTCCCCTTGCTGCCAATGCTGCTCCTAGCGTTCTAAATAGTAATGGCAGCGCCCCGCGTCTTCGGCGCGTCTCTCTTTTGTTAGTTACATTCCTTAGTTTTATTCTTCTTCGATGCTGTCCACTGCACGTCTCTTTTCCTTCCCCTCTTTTATTTTCTCTAACGCTGCCCGGCTCTTGAGCACCGACCGCGACCTGTGCGCTCCACCCGCTCTCTCTCTCTTTTCCTTCCCGACGACGCTGCACGGCCCCCTTGCAGAGCCGCTCGATCGAGCTCAAGCCCGCCGCAGTCCGGAAGGGTCAGCGCACTACCTGCTACCAGCATGATTTGCTGGAACACCTTGACTGGGGAGCCAAGCCCAGCTCTCCACGGCTTCCCCTGCAATTCACTGAACTCCGATGGATCACTGGGCGGTTGCCCGCGGTCGACGCCCATTGCTCTGGCTTCGACCTCCAAGAAGCTTCTTTTCAGGGATGGATCCCCGTGAGGTGATGCAGTACTGCAGGTGAGTTCGAACCTGCTCATCGCCACTGTAGTGTCCGCGTATCAATAACACACGGACTGCAGGAGAATGGTAATAACAGGTGTTTACTGAACAGAGGCTATGCTGGAACTGAAAGTACAGAAGCCTGCTACGGCTTTATATACAGGTGTGGTCACTGCCGGTACTACAGTATAAAAGCAGTTCTCTCTTAAAGGTACATACACAACAATCTTGAGCTACCAAAATACAGAGTGCATATATCTGTGCTGGTACCTACCGCTGTAGGAGTTGATGATAGAGGATGGTGTGAGGTGCTTGGTTGAGTTTGGTCATTGGGCTTTGACACTGCCTTCTCTTGGACACCTAGAGGAATAGAAGAACATATTTTAGAACAGAACATTATTAACAAAACACCTCTTGAAACAGATATTGTAATGTGTTATGCTGCCATGCTGCAATATATATTCATGTAAGAGAATAAATAAATAGCATTACAGCACAGAAACAGGCCATTCGGTCCAACTGGTTGAAGCCAGTGTTATGCTTCACACAAGACTCCTCCCATCCTACTTCATCTGACCCTATCAGCATATCCTTCTATTGGTTTCTACCTCATGTACTTATCTAGTTTCCCCTTAAATGCATCTATTTGTTTTGCCTCAACTACTCCATGTGGTAGCAAGTTGCATGTTCTAACCACTCTCTGGGTAAAGAAGTTTCTCTTGAATTCATTATGGGATTTATTAGTGACTATATTGATGACCCCTAGTTTTGGATTTCCTGACATGTGGAAAATTCGGCCTGGATATTAACAGGGGCAGGTTACGTAGGCAGGGGTAGAGTTTCAGACAGAAAATCCGGAAGTCTGGGTTTTCCCGCTTGCTGTGGAGTTTTAACATAGAACGTGCATCTTTTGTGCTTGACAGGTTCCCCATCCGGAAGTCAGCCGGGGAGGACTCTAGAACAGGCCACAGGAGCAGGTAGGTCCGATCCATGACCCCGGGGGTAGGGGAGGGTGGGTACAATCTCATGGGGCGTCCAAACCTTGATCCCGGGGGTCTGATGCCCAACCCATGGGGGGTCCGATTCAGGCGGGGGTCCAATCCCCGACCCCAGGGTCTTTATATGGGGGGGTAGGGTTTGATGAGGGGGAGCTTGGGGGGGGCAGGGGGGAAGCACTCCTGCACCTCCTGGCCTACAAGCAGTGCATAAGAGAGCATAAGAGCATAAGAAATAGGAGCAGGAGTAGGCCAATCGGCCCTCGAGCCTGCTCCACCATTCAATAAGATCATGGCTGATCTGATCCTAACCTCAAATCTTCTATCACTCTCCATCCCACCCGAACCCATGTGATCTCCCAGGAGAGGCGAAAAACCAGATAAAAAACCCAATGGCCAATTTGGGAGAAAAAATCTGGGAAATTCCTCTCCGACCCATCTAGGCGATCGAAACTCGTCCAGGAGATCACTCTGTCCCTATATTTTCTACAGTACTTACCTTCTGTAAAGGCGATCTCCACCCCAGCCAGGAACAGGAATAAAACCATCTCCTGAAATCTAACACAGAATTAGAACACAAGAAGTAGGAGCAGAACCAGGCTACATGGCCCCTGGGCCCGCTCCACTACCCACAGGGCCATGACCATTCCGAACCTAGACTCATGTCCAATTTCCTGCCCGCTCCCCGTAACCCTTAATTCCCTTTACTTCTAAGAAACTATCTATTTCTGTTTTAAATTTATTTAATGATGTAGCTTCCACAGCTTTCTGGGGCAGCAAATTCCACAAACCTACCACCCTCTGAGTGAAGAAGTTTCTCCTCATCTCAGTGCAGCAGTGCAGCTACTTACCTCCTCCCCAAAGCTGTCTTCGCCTCCTTTCAGCTATCAGGTTTCCCAAGGCCTGGGAAACCCGGCCAGCCACTGTTAAACCTGAAAAGCAGGCTAAAGCAGAGGCTGCCAGCCTCATTAAAATATTTAAATTGCCAACCTGCCAAAGCCTGTGATACTTGACCTCTTATGAGGCAAGGGCTCTGGAGATTTTGGGCATAGTGAAATTAGATGGTGTGGTTGAGGGTAAGATTGAAGTCCCTCCACATCTCATGGCTAACATCACCCTTTAGTTTTAACTCGTTAAATTCGACAGGGCCTGCGGGAAACCCATTCTCCTGGGTTTCCCGACAGCTTTCTAGCCTCCCCCACCCCACCCCCCACCACCCCCCCCTGCTCCCAACCCACCTCCATATTAAAATTCTGGCCAACGTGTGGATAGCTGGATAGATAGATATGCAATTGCTAAAAAAAAATAGATTTCTCAAAATAGAAATTATATTGTTAATTGTATTTTGATGTGTATTGATGAAAAATTACCTTATCATCTTCTGGCAGCCCAACATAGATGAATACTTAAGCTTGCACTGATTACACATATATATTTTGTCATTTTAAAAAGTGGAAATTATTGACAACAGCTGAAGAAAGTGTTTGTCATCTTGACATTGTGGAGATTAATGCTAAACAAATGTCTAGTGATCCAGGAGTGCATTCCATGCCATAGATTTCAAGCCGATGGTCTAAATCTCCAAGCATTAGAAGTAGGTTAATATCAAAATGGAAAATAATATTAAATAATGCCACGTTCCTAATAGCATCAACAAAATACTTCATGTAATAAAAAAAACTTGAATTTATATAGTGCCTTTCACAACCACCAGACATCCCAAAGTGCTTTACAGCCAATGAAGTACTATATTTAAGTGCAGTCACTGTTGTAATGTAGGAAATGTTAACTAACGATGGAATAATAATGTTAACTAAAGATGAAAAGACTGGCTACACTTTTTTTGCAGTAATGCGAGGTTATATCTATCAGGAAAGGATGAACAGGCTGGATCTCTTTTCTCTTGAAAAGAGAAGGCTGAGGGGTGACCTAATAGAGGTCTTTAAAATTATGAAAGGTTTTGACAGAGTGGATACAGAGAGAATGTTTCCACATGTGGGGAAGAGCATAACTAGAGGCCATCAATATAAGATAGTCACCAAGTAATCAAATAGGAAATTCAGAAGGAATTGGCTGGGCTGAATGGCCTGTTACTGTGCTGTATATCTTATGTAATCCTATATAATGTGCATAAGAGATCAAATCACAGAAACCCCACAGTGCAGATAGAGGCCATTTCGGCCCATCGAGCCTGCACCGACACATATCCCACCCGATCCCCGTAACCCCTACACCAACACATAGCCCACCCTATCCCCGTGTATTTAAT
Organism: Somniosus microcephalus; assembly: GCF_052327205.1. Classification (NCBI taxonomy): domain Eukaryota; kingdom Metazoa; phylum Chordata; class Chondrichthyes; order Squaliformes; family Somniosidae; genus Somniosus; species Somniosus microcephalus. The sequence continues at coordinate 175,643,597 of NC_140987.1, read as the reverse complement.
CCCCCTAACACTAAGGGTCAATTTATCATAGCCAATCAACCAAACCCACACATCTTTGGACTGTGGGAGGAAACCGGAGCACCCGGAGGAAACCCACGCAAACACGGGGAGAATGTGCAAACTCCACACAGACAGTCACCCGAGGCCGGATTAGAACCCGGGTCCCTGGCGCTGTGAGGCAACAGTGCTAACCACTATGCCACCGTGCCACCGATCATTTGTTTTGAACTACAGAAATATAACACAAGCATTATGAACTGCGATGATTTATTTCCTATTCCTTGTTGAAATAATGCTGATGGTATCTTATCAGTATTAGACAGCAACATAAATATCATTTAAATAATTAATTTCACTATCAACCAACAAATACAATTACTTCTATTTGGATTGTAAATATTTTATGTAATTATTATTTCAATATATTTAGACGCTAAAGCCCCGATTTTAACTTGGGGCCATGAGTTTTGCAGGTGGGGGTTACGGCAAACGGCAAATTGTAAGAACGTCCACAGCGTGAGGCCCAGGAGATTTCAACTCCTGCGCCTCATCTGCATAGGCCCTGTCAGCCTGCCACCGAACTGGGCGGAAATTCATATCTGGCTGGCCATTGGGACTGGGATGCCAGTCGGAAACATAGAAACATAGAAACATAGAAGATAGGAGCAGGAGCAGGCCATTCGGCCCTTCGAGCCTGCTCCGCCATTTAATGAGATCATGGCTGATCATTCAAATTCAGTACCCTGTCCCTGCTTTCTCCCCATATCCCTTGATCCCTTTAGCCTTAAGAAATATATCTAACTCCTTCTTGAATATATTTAATGAATTGGCCTCAACTGCCTTCTGTGGTAGAGAATTCCACAGGTTCACCACTCTCTGGGTGAAGAAATTCCTCCTCATCTCTGTCCTAAATGGCTTACCCCTTATCCTTAGACTGTGACCCCTGGTTCTGGACTCCCCTGCCATCGGGAACATCCTTCCTGCATCTAGTCTGTCTAGTCCTGTCAGAATTTTATAAGTTTCAATGAGACCCCCTCTCATTCTTCTAAACTCCAGCGAGTATAAGCCCAATCGACCCAATCTCTCCTCATACGTCATTCCTGCCATCCCAGGTATCAGTCTGGTGAATCTTCGCTGCACTCCCTCCATGGCAAGAACATCCTTCCTCAGATAAGGCAACCAAAACTGCACACAATACTCAAGGTGTGGTCTCACCAAGGCCCTGTACAACTGTAGCAAGACATCCTTGTTCCTGTACTCAAATCCTCTCGCTACGAAGGCCAACATACCATTTGCCTTCTTAACTGCCTGCTGCACCTGCATGTTTACCTTCAGCGACTGGTGCACAAGGACACCCGGGTCTCGTTGCACTTCCCCTTCTTCCAATCTATTGCCATTCAGATAATAATCTACCTTCATGTTTTTGCCACCAAAGTGGATAACCTCGCATTTATCCACATTATACTGCATCTGCCATGCATCTGCCCAATCACCAAACCTGTCCAAATCATACTGGAGTTTCTTTGCATCCTCCTCACAGCACACACGCCCACCCAGCTTTGTGTCATCTGCAAACTTGGAGATATTACATCTAGTTCCCTCGTCTAGATCATTAATATATATTGTGAATAGCTGGGGTCCTAGGACCGATCCCTGCGGTACCCCACTTGTCACTGCCTGTCACTCGGAAAAAGACCCGTTTATTCCAACTCTTTGCTTTCTGTCCGCCAACCAGTTCTCTATCCAAGTCAGTACCTTACCCCCAATCCCATGTGCTTTAACTTTACACGCTAATCTCTTATGCGGAAGGAGGTTGTTACTGGGGACCCAAAGGAACGGTCCCCGGTACTTAGGTAAGCGGTTGGGAGTTGGGTCAGGAGAGCACTCCTGCACCTCCTAGCCATGAGGAAACTAAAAAACATAAAAACCACTTACCTTTCTGGAACTCTTCTGGCCTCGGCTCCTTTTGCTGCTAGGATGACCTACTGGGTAAACTGCAATAGCTTCCTTGCGCAGGCCTCTGGTTAAAATTGCAGTCGGGCCCCGACGTAAGATCCCACCGGAAAGAGGTGGGATTGGTGTGGGTATGTCATATAGACCACTGGGTTTCCACTGGGCAGGCAGTGTTAAAATCAGCCCTTAAATTATTTGTGTGTGCTTTTTTAGTAGGAAATGAAGGTATGTGGATAACTTCCAACTGATGAGATGATGCAAAGATTGGTTATGAAAAGACATTGGTATATTCCCTCCACCCTGAACTGTTGAAAGTATAAGGGGCATTTTCAATGCCAAATTGAATATAGATAGTACTGCACAATGGGGCACCATCAAGCAGTGCATGGGAGTGGAGAGATTTAGGGTTGAGCACCCGCCCACCCACTCTACTAAGTTTCCATTATTGAAAGAGTGCCTCCACTTGGCTACTGGTGGCCAACCAAGAAAGGCATTGATAGTGCACTTTTAGAAATCCAACACAGGTGTGATGGGCCAAATGGTCTCCTTCTGTTCTGTAAGATTCGATTGCAGGGAATTTCCTTGAGGGCTCTCCTGATTGGTCATAGTAACATTGGCAGGAAATCGGTGGAAACCACATTTAGGTGTCTACCCAAGGTTTCCATCAATCTTCTGCCGAAGTTACGGCAGCTGATCAGAATTCCCCAAGGAAATTCCCAGCGTATGATTCCATCGACCAAAGCCAGGTTACATGCTGCATCTTGACAGTTGCAGAGTTATGTAGCCTGGGAAAGAACCCGGGGGAAGGAAAAAGCATTGGAAAAATAGATGCATGGCCTCAGTAAAGTACTTCCAAAAAGAAAGAGGCAAGGCTATACAGGATTTGGCTAGTCATTTAGTTTTTGGTTAAATGAAAGACAACTATCTTGTACAATTAAAAAAAAACCTTTATTAATAGATCTCACATTGCTTTAGTGGATAGATGTACTACTTGGTGTAGTCCTAAACAACACAGACTGGGAACATCCAAGGTTCGCTTCACAGTCTGTGCTGAATTAATTGATTTGAGCCTGAGTGGCAGTTCAGACACAACATTGGACAAGTAGGTGGAACATTCATGCCCCTAATTGCTATTCAATGACTCCTGCTGGAAAGTGTTTGTATTTGGATGTTGGGTGAAGAGGGGGTCAGGCTTGGATGTCGTGCTCCCAAGGTTGCCAATGCTCACTGTCTAAACTCATACAAGAAAGAATGACCATTTGAGTGAGGCATTAGATGGTTGCCAGCACTATTGAAATTATACCTCGTTGTGATTCAATGGCCTAGAAACTCGTCTAAGGCGGTGGAGCAAAACGGGCAGCCGATCTGATACTGCCCGTTTTGTGCCACCGCCCAAGACAAACTTCTAGTCCAGTGTCTTCAGGAGAAGGGAGGAGGCGGAAATGGAAAAATGGAGGGAAAATAAACTTGCTAATAGTCACTACTTCTGTGTGTACTATATAAAAAAACAAATGCACCTTTTTTAGGCTTATGCAACTGTATACTATTTATTACAGAAAGAGTAAACAGTTATGATTCGCTTTCCTTGGAACAATATGAAATAAAAATACCTCCCTGCTGTTGTTTATTCTTTCAGTATTTTGCTCTGTTTTTGTACCTACTTCTTCTACACAACGTTTTGATTCTTCAGGTTCCTATTCAATCAATACCACTAACATCTTCCTCTGAAGAATCTGACAGAAAATCATTCTCCTTCTGCATAAGTCAACCACACTACCAAATTCCCAAATCATGTCTGTTGCATAAGTTAAAGGTCAAATTTCAGGAGTGTTTGGAAAATTCTCTCAATTAGATTTTGACATGTTTTTTAATTTGTTTCATTTACAAATCGCAAAACAATTCTTACGTCTGTAACTTATGTCAGCTTAGCTCCATCCCTTAACTCAGCTCCTTCACTGCTGAAACCCTTATAGGTGCCTTTGTCACCTCCCGATTCATCCTCATTGACCTGCATTGTGTCCCTGTCTCTGCAATCTTCTCCAGCATTAAACTCCTCTCCCTCAAACACTCTGTTCTTCTGATGCCAGCCTTTTGTGCATCTCCCCTCAGAACCTTCTCTTTGACCAGGGTTTTGGTCACCCATGATAATCTATTCCTTCCTGGCTTGGCATCCATTTTCTTTGTGTTCAAGATATTTTATGAATGTAAACTGTTGATGTTGCTGTAGCACTCTCACCCTTCAGTCACACTTCAGGAATTGAGCATGTAGCCGGGGCTGACTCTGTACTGAGGGAGAGTTGTAACATGGAAACATAGAAGATAGGAGCAGGAGTAGGCCATTCGGCCCCTCGAGCCTGCTCCGCCATTCAATGCGATCATGGCTGATCATCCAAATTCAGTACCTGGTCCCTGCTTTCTCCCCATACTCCTTGATCCCTTTAGCCTTAAGAAATATATCCAACTCCTTCTTGAATATATTTAATGAATTGGCCTCTACTGCCTTCTGTGGTAGAGAATTCCACAGGTTCACCACTCTCTGGGTGAAGAAATTCCTCCTCATTTCTGTCCTAAATGGCCTACCCCTTACCCTTAGACTGTGACCCCTGGTTCTGGACTCCCCGACCATCGGGAACATCCTTCCTGCATCTAGTCTGTCCAGTCCTGTCAGAATTTTATAAGTTACAATAAGATCCCCTCTCATTCTTCTAAACTCCAGCGAGTACAAGCCCAATCGACCCAATCTCTCCTTATACGTCATTCCTGCTATCCCAGGTATCAGCCTGGTGAATCTTCGCTGAACTCCTTCCATGGCAAGAACATCCTTCCTCAGATAAGGCAACCAAAACTGCACACAGTACTCAAGATGTGGTCTCACCAAGGCCCTGTATAACTGCAGCAAGACATCCTTGTTCCTGTACTCAAACCCTCTCGCTACGAAGGCCAACATACCATTTGCCTTCTTAACCGCCTGCTGCACCTGCAAGCTTACCTTCAGCAACTGGTGCACAAGGACACCCAGGTCTCGTTGCACTTCCCCTTCTCCCAATCTATTGCCATTCAGATAATAATCTGCCTTCCTGTTTTTGCCACCAAAGTGGATAACCTCACATTTATCCACATTATATTGCATCTGCCATGCTTCTGCCCAATCACCCAACCTGTCCAAATCATCCTGGAGTTTCTCGGCATCCTCCTCACAGCACACACGCCCACCCAGCTTTGTGTCATCTGCAAATTTGGAGATATTACATCTAGTTCCCTTGTCTAGATCATCATTAATATATATTGTGAATAGCTGGGATCCACGGACCGATCCCTGCGGTACCCCACTTGTATTGCTGGAGTTGTATTGCCTTTAGACAATAAATTAAAATGAAGCCTTGTCTGCCTGTTCAGGTCAATATCAAAGATTTCATAGCACTTTTCAAAGAAGAACAGGCAGTTCTGGCTAACTTTCCTCCTTCAACAGCACCACCAAAAGCACATTACCTTTCATTCATCTCATTGCTGTTTGTATTCTTGCTGTGCATAACATGGCTGTGAGTTTATCTAAACAACAAGTCATTCCACATCTTAGCAACTCAATACATAGAAATGCAAGTTTTTCTTTCAACTCAGATAAAGGTAAAACCTGAAAATCAAAAGGTTGATAGTGAATAATTTGTGCTATCCACGCCAAAAGACAACTAAATCATTTGATCCTTTGAAACCTTTGTGGGAATCCAGTATTACTGAACAATCACTGAAGCAAAGAGGTTCAATTCACTAACTATCGTCTTCTTCATTCGGTTCAAGGATATTTTAATTCAGTCCAAAATTACTTTCCAAATTTGTAAAGGAAGGACATCTTATGTAAACTTGCAGGGCTATGAGGTAAGAGCAGGGGAGTGGGACTAATTAGATAGCTTTTTCAAAGAGCCACCACGGGCACGATGGGCCGAATGCCCTCCTACTGTGCTATATCATTCTATGATCCTAAACTACTGTATTATCTAGGCACTGACTTCTCATAAAGCTTCCAATATAGACTAGTTAGTTTAATTAATAAAAATGGCTAAAGAAAGCCTGTGAAGTGTGGATAACAAAGCTTATGTGAAAGTATGATAAATGGATAGGAAGGACTGTTAATGCATACAAAGGATCACAGATTTGTGTTTATTCAGAAAAAGTAGAGAAATAGTGCTCATTCAGTGGGGATGATGTGAGCAGATCCACATGGATAGTAGATGACCAGAAGAATAAGCAGCGTGAACAAGGAGATACCATCAAAGCTTTTGTTTTATCCCAGTTAATGACAGAATTAAGGCTTTCTAAAACAGCAGATGAGATTCCATTAAAAGCATGACTCAACAGTCCAACCACATCTGTCATTACAGACAAAACAAACAAGTCTCACTTGAAAGGCACAAAGTGGCATGTGAAAAATATAGCCATTTATCTCTGCTTTAAAAGATGTGTGGGGCACAATTAGTAATTTTGTTGCTTATCTAAGTTACATACAGATAATCTTTGAAAAGTACCTCTTTATTGTTAAATATGTTGCCTGACATATTTATTGACAGAATACAGCATAACCACGATTTTGTTAGTCTATTTATATCAAACTTAGAAATGTTTAATTATTGTATTAACTAGTTCAGAATGATTAGAAATAGTCAATGTAACCTTTTCTGTCAAGGGATAATTAACATTTACATGTGTGCAATAATCTTTCTGTATATATGTATATATTTATTGATTCTTAAATGTTACTTTTACAGAGTGTATTACATGCTATAGCACAATCAAATGGTTCTGATAAGGCAACAGCTGTGAGAATGCAGTCAGTACAGTTTATGCAATCATTGGAATAATAGCAATGTTTTATTTAGGCACATTGGGATGATTGTGGTCTCCCAACAGGAAACGGGTGGGGGGTGGGCAGGCGAGAGCAGCAGCCGCCCAAAAGAGTCGGCAGGAAACCCATCCCAGTTTCCAGGTGAGCGGCCAGCATGAAAGGCGTTCTCCATATATTAGGAGGTGGGACATTAGGTGCTGCTAGAGTTTCTTAAGAGCCTACAGCAGCTTAAAGGAGAGGTGATTTTTGTGGGCAATAGAGAGAAGCAACACAGTGGGGGCAAGAGGAATTCCAGCAAAAGAGGTTTTCGGATGTAGCCATGGAGATGCTGGTAGAGCAAGTGAACAACAGATGGTAGACAAGTATCAGGGTAAATTGGTGATGAGAGGTAGCACAACACATGAATGCCATCAGCACTTTTACCAGGATCTGGATATAGTAGTGAAATAATTTAAATGATCTCACCAGGTGTACCAAGGTGGCCCCTTCACAACTCGCAGTTTTTTTTATTCGTTACACACTGCAGCCACGGTATGCTGGTGGTGGAGGGAGTGAATGTTTAAGGTGGTGGATGGGGTGCCAATCAAGTGGGCTGCTTTGTCCTGGATGGTGTCGAGCTTCTTGAGTGTTGTTGGAGCTGCACTCATCCAGGCAAGTGGAGAGTATTCCATCACACTCCTTACTTGTGCCTTGTAGATGGTGGAGAGGCCTTGAGGAGTCAGGAGTTGAGACACTCGCCGCAGAACACCCAGCCTCTGACCTGCTCTTGTTGCAACAGTATTTATGTGGCTGGTCCAGCTAAGTTTCTGGTCAATGGTGACCCCCAGGATGTTGATGGTGGGGCATTCGGCGATGGTAATGCCGTTGAATGTCAAGTGGAGGTGGTTAGACTCTCGCTTGTTGGAGATAGATTTGCCTGGCACTTCTGTGGCGCGAATGTTACCTGTCACTTATCAGCCCAAGCCTGAACATCGTCCAGGTCTTGTTGCATGCAGGCATGGACTGCTTCATTATCTGAGGAGTTGTGAATGGTGCTGAACACTGTGCAGTCATCAGCGAACATCCCCATTTCTGACCTTATGTTGGAGGGAAGGTCATTGATGAAGCAGCTTTTGATGGTTGGGCCTAGGACACTGCATACATTTTGAATAGCCCTGCAGGATGCTATCTTTGCCTCAGCACTATCCAGCCTTCTCTTCCCTGCTTGTCATAGCTGACGATAATTCAGCAGGGAAGGCATCATTGCACTTCCTGTCTACTTGCTCTCAGACCATCAAAAGCTGCTACTGCCCTCACTACTACTTCTCCCTTTTGGTCTCACCTGCTGCTTCTTCCTGTCATCATGACACTGGTAATTTGGCTAATACATGCTGAAAACCCTTGCCCAGGGCACATATTAACACACTTGCACTCATTGTAAGAGAAGCTGGCACACAACAGGAGGGAGACAACAAGGACAGGAGGAGGCCCTGCCACTCTGAAAATACAGACGCCCATGGAAGAGGCTGCCAAAGCCACAGCAGTCAGCATCGGAGATGGGGAGGTTCGAGGTTTGAGGCCTGGCAAAGCAGTGTTGGCATCTCCCCTTCCTCTTCTCTTTCTACTTAACTCTTTCAGTCACAAAGTCACAGACTCAGCATGACAAACTGGTGGTGTATTGCGCAGTCACTAATCTGTTAATGTTCACCCTTGTGACTACACCCTAACCCTTGTCCCTCTCCCCTTTTTCTAGGTGAATCAGATGACTCAATTAGTATTGCCAGACAGACTGACGAGGATAACCCTGAAGACAATGCACTGTCTCTCGCTCTTTCCCTGCCAAACACTAGCATGGAAATCGGCATCCCGTGTGGCTTAGATATGATACACAAGTGACTGCACTATTGGATTCATTGAGCACAAGTGGGCATCAGCAGGTGGAGGTGGCAAGGAAGGCCAAGGAAGAGCTGACTGCAGGGCCAACTCATGTCCTAGCTCTGCTGCAAAAACATAGAAACATGGAAACATAGAAGATAGGAGCAGGAGTGGGCCATTCAGCCCCTTGAGCCTGCTCCGCCATTCAATTCGATCATGGCTGATCATCCAAATTCAGTACCCTGTCCCTGCCTTCTCCCCATATCCCTTGATCCCTTTAGCCATAAGAAATATATCCAACTCCTTCTTGAATATATTTAATGAACTGGCCTCCACCTGGCAGAGAATTCCACAGGTTCACTACTATCTGGGTGAAGAAATTCCTCCTCATCTCTGTCCTAAATGGCTTACCCCTTATCCTTAGACTGTGACCCCTGGTTCTGGATGCCCCGAACATCGGGAACATCCTTCCAGCATCTAGTCTGTCTAGTCCTGTTAGAATTTTATAAGTTTCGAAAGACAGAGTTGCAGACTTCAGGGACCCAGTGTTTAAAGGGAAGATGGTGTCTTTGCTCTAGCCATTGCTGAATGAATTGGACTGCCTGCCAGGGAGCTTGCAAAACATTTCAGATACTACTGTGGAGTCCACTAGTTACGTCCGTGTATAATCAGACACAGACTGCGGAGAACGGTACAAACGGTGTTTACTCAACGTGGCTTAGACTGCAACTGAACTGTACAGATTACTACTCAACGTTATATACAGGTGTGGTCACTGCCGGTACTACAGTATACATGAGCTGTAAAATGTAGTTCTCCCCCTTAAAGGTACATACATTACAATTCCTCCCCTTTTAGATTAACAGTACCATAACACTCATTTAACAATTAAATGTCAACCTAATTACAATTAACACTTTTAACATGCAACATTAGCTGAAAATAGTCTATTTATAAATTCAGTCTTTGGGGAGGCTTCCTGATCCTTTCTGGATAGCGCCTTTCCCGAGTGTCTTGCTCTTGGTGCGGAGGCGATTCTGGCCCCCTGTCGTCAGTTGGTTCATCAGCTTCCGATGCTACTGTTTCTGGGGTAGATGCGACCTGTACGTCGGGTTCATCACCAGGTACGTATGGGCGAGGCATAGGGTTGACTTGTTCCTGTGACTCTAGGATCTGGTCAGCATGGCGTCCCACGATGCTCTCCCCAACATTCACTGTGTACATTAGTGGGCCCTGCCCTGTGCATATCGTTCCTGGCTGCCATTTTTCTGTTCGGTAGTCACGGGCCAAGGCTGGTTGCCCTACATTGAAGCTCCTTGTTGGCTTCTCATGGATGTGCTGGAATTGCTTACTCTCAACATCTCTTCGTACGTTTGGTCTGAGCAAATCCAGGCGAGATCTTAACCTTCGGTTAAAGAACATCATGGCTGGGGCCTGGTTGGTGACTGCATGTGTCGCATTCCGGTAGGCGAGCAGGAAATTGTCCACCTTGTGCTGCAGCAGAATGTTGTCATTGTACATAGCTTTTATTGCCTTCTTAAAGGTTTGTACGAATCTCTCAGCCAATCTATTTGTGGCTGGATGATACGGGGCGGATGTGTAATGCCTTAACCCATTCTTTTTCAAGTACTTCCGGAACTCTTCGGACACAAACTGTGGTCCGTTGTCGGAGCAAATCTGTTCTGGCAAGCCATTCCTGGCAAAAATGGTCCGTAGGACTGCAATAGTTTTCTCCGTGGTGGTGGAGGACATTTTGATGACCTCAGGCCATTTCGAGTGCGCATTCACGGCTATTAAATGGACCAGCAAAATCAATATGCACCCGTTGCCATGGAGATGAGGGCCACTCCCATGGGTGTAGAGGGGCCTGTGGTGGTGCATTTTGGACTTTCTGGCATCCTGAGCAGCTCTTGGTCAGGTCCTCGATTTACATAAGAACATAAGAACATAAGAAATAGGAGCAGGAGTAGGCCAATTGGCCCCTCGAGCCTGCTCCACCATTCAATAAGATCATGGCTGATCTGATCCTAACCTCAAATCTTCTATCACTCTGCATCCACCCGAACCCATGTGATCTCCCGGGAGAGGCGAAAAACCAGATAAAGACCCAATGGCCAATTTGGGAGAAAAAAATCTGGGAAATTCCTCTCCGACCCATCTAGGCGATCGAAATTCTTCCAGGAGATCACTCTGTCCCTATATTTTCTACAGTACTTACCTTCTGTAAAGGCGATCTCCACCCCAGCCAGGAACAGGAATAAAACCATCTCCTGAAATCTAACAGAATTAGAACACAGTAGGAGCAGAACAAGGCTACACGGCCCCTGGGCCCGCTCCACTACCCACAGGGCCATGACCATTCCGAACCCAGACTCATGTCCAATTTCCTGCCCGCTCCCCGTAACCCTTTATTCCCTTTACTTCCAGGAAACTATCTATTTCTGTTTTAAATTTATTTAATGATGTAGCTTCCACAGCTTTCTGGGGCAGCAAATTCCACAAACCTACCACCCTCTGAGTGAAGAAGTTTCTCCTCATCTCAGTTTTGAATGAGCAGCCCCTTATTTTAAGATTATGCCCCCTAGTTCTAGTTTCACCCATCATTGGGAACATCCTCACCGCATCCACCCGATCAAGCCCCTTCACAATCTTATATGTTTCAATAAGATCGCCTCTCATTCTTCTGAACTCCAATGAGTAGAGTCCCAATCTACTCAACCTCTCCTCATATGACCACCCCCTCATCCCCGGGATTAACCGAGTGAACCTTCTTTGTACTGACTCGAGAGCAAGTATGTCTTTTCTTAAGTATGGACACCAAAACTGTATGCAGTATTCCAGGTGCGGCCTCACCAATACCTTGTACAACTGCAGCAATACCTCCCTGTTTTTATATTCCAACCCCCTAGCAATAAAAGCCAACATTCCATTGGCCTTCTTAATCACTTGCTGCACCTGCATACTAACTTTTTGAGTTTCGTGCACCAGGACCCCCAGATCCCTTTGTACTACAGTACTTTCCAGTTTCTTGCCATTAAGATAATAACTTGCTCTATGATTTTTCCTGCCAAAGTGCATAACCTCACACTTTCCAGTATTGTATTCCATCTGCCAAATCTCTGCCCACTTACTTAGCCTGTCTATGTCCCTTTGCAGGTTTTTTATGTCCTCCTCACTCACTACTTTCCCTCCCATCTTTGTATCATCTGCAAACTTTGATATGTTACACTCGGTCCCCTCCTCCAAATCGTTAATATAGATTGTAAAGAGTTGGGGACCCAGCACTGACCCCTGCGGAACACCACTAGTTACTGGTTGCCAATCTGAGAACGAACCATTTATCCCAACTCTCTGCTTTCTGTTAGAGAGCCAATCCTCCACCCACGCCAGAATATTACCCCCAATCCCGTGATTTTTTATCTTGAGCAATAATCTTTTGTGTGGCACCTTGTCAAATGCCTTTTGGAAGTCTAAATACACTACGTCCACTGGTTCCCCTTTATCCACCCTGTATGTTACTTCCTCAAAAAACTCAAGCAAATTTGTTAAACATGACTTCCCCTTCATGAAACCATGCTGAGTTTGCCCTATTAAATTATGTTTATCCAAATGTCCCGTTACTGTCTCCTTAATAATGGACTCTAACATTTTACCAACCACAGATGTTAGGCTAACAGGTCTATAGTTTCCAGCCTTCTGCCTACTACCCTTTTTAAATAAGGGTGTTACATTAGCAGTTTTCCAATCTGCTGGGACCTTTGCTGAGTCCAGTGAGTTTTGGAAAATTATTACCAATGCATCCACAATCCCTACCGCTACTTCCCTCAAGACCCTGGGATGCAAGCCATCAGGTCCAGGGGATTTATCCGCCTTGAGTCCCATTATTTTACCAAGTACCACTTCCTTAGTGATTTTAATCGTATTTAGTTCCTCCCCCCCTAGAGCCCCCTGTTTGTCCAGTGTTGGGATATTCTTAGTGTCCTCTACTGTAAAGACAGATACAAAATAATTGTTCAGTGTTTTTGCCATCTCCATGTTTCCCACCATTAATTTCCCGGTCTCATCCTCTAAGGGACCAACATTTACTTTAGCCACCCTTTTTCTTTTTATATAACTATAGAAACTTTTACTGTCTGTTTTTATATTTTTTGCTAATTTACTTTCATAATCTATCTTCCCTTTCTTAATCAATCTTTTTGTTATTTTTTGCTGTCTTTTAAAGACTTCCCAATCTTCCATCCTCCCACTAGATTTGGCTACCTTATATGCCCTTGTTTTTAGTCGGATAATATCCTTAATTACTTTACTTAGCCACGGATGTCTATCTTTTCTTTTACACCCTTTTTTCCTCATTGGAATATATTTTTTTGGAAGTTGTAAAATAACTCCTTAAATGTACACCACTGGTCATGTACCGTCTTACCCTTTAATCTATTTTCCCAGTCCACTCTAATTAATTCCGCTCTCATACCTTCATAGTCTCCTTTATTCAAGCTCAGCACGCTTGTTTGAGATCCAACCTTCTCACCCTCTAATTGAATATGGAACTCAACCATGTTATGGTCACTCATTCCAAGGGGATCCTTTACTAGGACATTTTTAATTAATCCTGTCTCATTACACAGGACCAAATCTAAGGTTGCTTGCCCCCTGGTCGGTTCAGTTACATACTGCTCAAGAAACCCATCCCTAATACACTCAATGAACTCTTCCTCAAGGCTGCTCTGCCCAATTTGATTTGTCCAGTTAATATGATAATTAAAATCCCCCATAATTATAGCTGTTCCCTTATTACAAGCCTCAACTATTTCCTGATTAATACTCCGTCCAACAGAGTTGCAACTGTTCGGAGGCCTATAGACTACACCCACTAGTGTTTTTTTCCCCTTATTATTCCTTACCTCCACCCAAACTGTTTCACTATCCTGCTCCTTTGACCCAATATCATTTCTCTGTATTATAGTGATTCCTTCCTTTATTAACATAGCCACCCCACCTCCTCTCCCTTCCTGCCTGTCCTTCCTGATTGTTAAATAACCTGGTATGTTTAATTCCCAGTCATGGTCACCCTGCAGCCATGTTTCTGTAATGGCCACAAGATCATACCCATATGTCATTATTTGTGCCGTTAACTCATTCATTTTGTTACGAATGCTACGTGCATTCAGATAAAGAACTTTCAAATATGTTTTGTAACACTTAGTTCCTGTTTTTTCCCTTTTTAGTACTTTACTTTTTACTCCATACCTTCTGTCCCTTCCTGACACATTCTGTTTTTTAATTCCCCCACTGCTACCTAAGTCTATGACCTTCTCTGTTGTCATTTCTATTATTTGCTCTCTAGAAACCTCCCCCCCACTAATTAGTTTAAAGCCCTCTCTACAGCCCTAGTTATATGATTCGCCAGGACTCTAGTCCCAGCACTGGCCAAGTGGAGTCCGTCCCAACAGAACAGCTCCCTCCTGTCCCAGTACTGGTGCCAGTGTCCCAAGAAGCAAAACCCATTTCTCCCACACCAGTCTTTGAGCCACGCATTTAACTCTTTAATTTTATTTATCCTAGCCAAATTCGCTCGTGGCTCAGGTAATAACCCAGAGATTATTACCCTTGAGGTTCTGTTTTTTAATTTGACCCCTAGCTGCTCATACTCCTTTAACAGAACCGTCTTCCTTGTCCTATCTACGTCGTTTGTACCAACATGGACCACGACAACTGGATCCTCCCCCTCCCACTGCAAGTTTCTTTCCAGCCCAGAAGAGATGTCCTTAACCCTGGCACCAGGCAGGCAACACAGCCTTCGGGACTCCCGCTCTTGACTGCAGAGAACCCTATCTATCCCCCTAATGATACTATCCCCTACCACTACAACATTTCTTTTTACTCCCTCCACTTGAATGGCCCCCTGTACCACGGTGCTGTGGCCAGGTTGCTCATCCTCCCTGCAGTCCCCGCTCCCGCCCTCACAGGGAGTAAGAACCTCGATCCTGCTGGACAAGAACAAGGGCTGCGTCTCCTTCAACACTACATCCTGGATCCCTGTACCTTCCTCACTCGTAGTCACACCGTCCTGTCCCTGACCACGGACTACATCTGCAGTAATTAACTTCATAGGTGTGACCATCTCCTGAAACATAGAGTCCAGGAACTTCTCCCCCTCCCTGATGTGTCGCAGTGTCCGAAGCTCGGTCTCAAGCTCCATAACATGGAACTTGAGTTCCTCTAGCAGCAAACACTTGTCGCAGATGTAATCACCGTTAGCCTCAATGGGGTTCACCGGCTCCCACATCTCGCAACAGTAACACATCACCTGCTCCATTCTATATAATTAATTAAATTTCTTATTATTATTTATGAAGACCCTGCCCGGATATATATGATAATATCACACCACTATTCAATAGGACTTACCAACTTAAAGGTATGAAAGAGAAGAGAAGGAAGAAAACCAACCAACCAGCTGATCACCAACCTCCTCCTTGAATACTGTCTGTGGAGCCTGTTTGGTTGACTCGTCTCGCTGCTCCGCCTCCGCAGTGCTGTCTAAGCCTGGGAGTGGGGAATAAAACAGAGCAAAAAACACACCCTCACCTCCCACTTATCCGAACTCTCCCACTTAGCAAAACTCCAGCAGCACTCAATGCACAAAGCACTCCGTGCACCGCACTAGCCCCTCCCCTTTTATACCTGGATTCTACTTCCTGTTTAAACTGCCCAAGAGTTTAAAAAACCCTTAAAAAATTAAACTTACTTTATCGATTCCCGGCCACCACACATAAGCCCTGGCTAGGCTTTTCATTTTTACTCCACCCAGATGACCCTCATGAAGCTCATTGAGCACTCTATCCCTTAACTTGGGTGGAATTACCACTCGGGATCCACACATCAAGGTCCCCCGGCACACTGACAGCTGTTCTCTCCTTGTCGAGAATGCTGGCAACAGTGAGTCGCCATGTGCTGGCCATCCCTTCACCGTCAAATCATATACCCGAGACAGTGTCGGGTCTCCTTTTCGATACAAGCGTTAGTTACCGGTAGGTATTCAACAATAGTCGAATGGAATATTTCGACAGGATCCACTGCTGGTGCTTCCTCCGCAGTAGGCAGTGGCAGGCGTGATAGCCCATTAGCATTTCCATGCTGTTTCGTGCCCTTATATTCAATCTCATAGCGGTGCGCCCCTAGAAAAAGTGACCATCTTAGTAGTCGTTGCGCAGTCATCACCGGAACGCCCTTCTTTGGATTAAAAATGGAGACAAGAGGCTGGTGATCAGTCAGCAAGGTGAATTTCTGCCCGTGCAGATAGTGATTGAACTTTTTCACTCCCCACACTAGGCTGAGGGCCTCCCTGTCAATCTGGGCATAGTTACACTCGGCTGAGGTTAGTGATTGTGACGCAAAGGCTATTGGCCTCTCTGAGCCGTCCGAGAATTTGTGCGACAGCACCGCTCCAATGCTGTAGGGTGATGCATCACATGCCAACCGAATTGGTAATGCTGGGTTGTAATGGGCCAATACCTCTTTCGATGTGATTAGTGTTTTGCTCTTCTGGAAAGCTCGTCTATATTCGTCACTCCACTTCCATGGCACCCCAGTTTGCAGTAGGGTGTTCAGTGGGTGTAGTATTGTAGACAAATTTGGCAAGAACTTATGGTAGTAGTTTACCAGCCCGAGGAACGACCTTAGTTGTGACACATTTTCCGGTGCTGGAGCCTTGACTACTGCCTCAGTCTTCTCTGGGGACTTATGTAACCCCTCTTTATCGATAACGTGGCCGCAATACGAGATCTGTTTTCTAAAAAACTCACATTTGGGGCGGTTAGCTCGGAGCCCATATTCCTGCAATCTAGTGAGCACCTGCTCCAGGTTGGCAAGGTGATCACTGTCATTTTCGCCCGTGACCAGGATGTCGCCCAAATAACACTGGGTCCCTGGGATCCCTTGCATGACTTGTTCCATTGCCCTCTGCCAAATAGCCGGAGCTGATGCTACCCCGAATACCAGCCGGTTGTATTGGTAGAGACCTTTATGGGTGTTGATTGTGAGGTATTTTTTTGATGCTTCTTCTACCTCCATTTGCAGATATGCCTGGGCCAGATCAATCTTAGTGAAGCGTTTCCCTCCAGATAGCGAGGTGAAAATATCTTCAATCCGCGGAAGTGGATATTGTACGGTGTGAAGGACCGGGTTCACTGTTACCTTAAAGTCCCCACAGATGCGAACCTTCCTTGGTTCCCCAGGCGTGCTGCTCAATGACTTTTTCATCACAGGGATGATGGGTGTAGCCCACTCGCTCCAGTCTACCTTGGACAGTACACCTGAACGTTCCAGACTCTCCAGCTCTGCTTCGACGGCTGGGCGGATCGCATAAGGTACCGGTCTGGCCTTAAAAAATTTTGGACTTGCGTTTTCTTCAATTTTAATCGTCGCTGTCATGCCTTTTAGTGTTCCGAGTCCTTGCTGGAACACTTCTTTCACGTCAGTTAGGATCTTTGACAGTCGCCCAGGTGTGACGTCATCATCCTTTTTGTCAGCCACAGTCAGTGCCGGTATGGAATGCCAATCCAGTTGTATTTTCCGGATCCATTCACGTCCCAGTAATGGTGGTCCTCCATCTTGCAATACATACAGGTCTAGTTTTGGTGTTTCCTTACCGTTATATATAACGGTCACCCTTATTTTTCCTTTGGGGTAGACTTTTTGCCCCGTGTACGTCTTCAAAATAATTTTTGTGTCTCTCAAGGGTATGTGTGAGAATAGCCGCTCGTAGTCCCGTCGGTTTATGACTGTTAGGGCTGATTCTGTGTCCAATTCCATCTTTACCTGGACTCCTGCTATCTTGAGAGTGACCCAAATGGTTCGGTGATCCTTTGTTGTGATCACATTATGTAGTTTCAGACAACTCAGTTCCTTGCTCCCAGAGTCTGTATCACTCTTCTATTCATCTGAACTACTCTCCGTCACCTTATGTACCTTCTTGTACTTCTCCTGTGGAGATTTCTTGCTGCTGGTTTTCTTTCCCGACCTGCAGACTCTTGCTATGTGTCCTACTTTTCCACACTTTCTGCACACTTTGTCCTTGAACCAGTAATCATTATTGTCGTGTGTTGTTCTGCCGCAGCGATAGCACTTCACTGTTCCATATGACATTTCATTTGTGCCATATTCTTGCGGTCTCCGTTGTATCTCTGCAGCGCCCCGTGCGGCTGCTTCGTGTGATACTGCAATGCTGAAAGCCTTGTCCAGCGTAAGATCCTTTTCTGATAGAAGCCGTTTCTGGGTTCCTTCACTTTGAAGCCCACACACAAACTTGTCCCTTAAAGTATCTGCTAGTCCCGTTCCAAACTGGCAGTGTTTCGATAGCTTGTGCAGTTCCGTTAAATACTCAGCATTACTTTCATCTTTATGCTGGTTCCTTTTGTGAAACTTAAATCTTTCTGCTATCAGCAGCGGTGTGAGGTTTAAGTGGTCCTGTAGGATTGACACGATGTTTTCAAAATCCTTTTATACTGGCTACTCTGGGGTTACTAGGTTTCGTAGTAAGCCATACGTTTTTGCACCCATTGAATTCAACAATACCAGCGCTTTCTTGCCATCTGGCACTTCATTCGCCTTGCAGTATACTTCTATGCATTCGACATATGTCGTCCAATCTTCGACTTCATTGTCGAGCGCTGTGATACTGCCACTCTTCGGCATTTTTGGGTGTGGTTAGACTGGCTTAAAATGGCTTCTCCCGCACTTTCCTTTCTTCCCCACTGCGGCTTAAAATGGCGTCTCCCGCGCTGCTGCCAACGCCGCTCTCGGCGGTCCTCGTGGCAAATGGCGACGCCCTGTGTGTTTCGCGCGCTGCTCCTGCGCTTCTGCCAACGCCGCTCTCTGCGGTCCTCATGGCAATGGCAGCGCCTCGCATTTTCCTGCGCGCCTCTCTCCCCCGTCGACACTGCTCGGCCCTTGAACACCGGCTGCGCTCTGCTCTCTCTCGTCTCTCTTCCCCCATTGACGCCGCTCGGTCCTGAACACCGGCTGTGCCCTGTGCGCTCTGCCCTCTCTCTCTCCCCCGTCGACGCTGCTCGGCCTTTTTCTGTGCCGCTCGGTCGGGCTCTAGCCCGCCGCTGTCCAGGAAGGGTCTGCGCAGTACCTGTTGCCAGCCCGTTTCGCTGGACCACCGTGACTGGAAAGCCAAGCCTGGCTCTCGACAGCCTCCCCTGTGATGCTCAAATCTCCACTGGATGACTGGGTGGTTGCCCGTGGTCGATGCCCGTGCTTCTGGACTCGACCTTCTTCCACTGTTCTCCAGGAGCGAATCCCTGGGAGGTGATGCAGGGTTGCAGGTAGTTTCGAATCTGCCTCGTCGCCAATGTTACGTCCGTGTATAATCAGACACAGACTGCGGAGAATGGTACAAACGGTGTTTACTCAACGCGGCTCAGACTGCAACTGAACTGTACAGATTACTACTCAACGTTATATACAGGTGTGGTCACTGCCAGTACTACAGTATGCATGAGCTGTAAAAAGTAGTACTCCCCCTTAAAGGTACATACATTACAACTACCACTCGTGTTGGCATCTAATGCATGGCATCAACACTCTGCAGTCAACTATGGAGTGTGCGGTCACCTCAGTGGCATTGCAGCTGAGCCCTCCTCCCCACTCACTGAGTCTGCAACACCATTAATAGCACCTTTAGAAACTTTAAACAAATATTTTATATCTGTCTTCACAGTAGAAGACACAAAAACATATCAAAAATAGTGGAGAACCAAGGTGCTAATGAGAGTGAGGAACTTAAAGTAACTATGATCAGTAGGGAAAAAGTACTTGAGAAACTAATGGGACTAAAAGCTGACAAATCCCCTGGACCTGATGGCCTACATCCTAGGGTTCTAAAAGAGGTGACTGCAGAGGTAGTGGATGCATTGGTTGTGATCTTCCAAAATTCCCTAGATTCTAGAATGGTCCCAGCAGATTGGAAGTTAGCAAATATAACCCTGCTATTCAAGAAAGGAGGGAGAGAAAAAATAGGGAACTACATCAGTTAGCCTGACATCAGTAGTCAGGAAAATGCTGAAATCCATTATTAAGGAAGTATTAACAGGGCACTTAGAAAATCATAATATGATTAGGCAGAGTCAACATGGTTTTGTGAAAGGGAAATCGTGTTTAACAAATTTATTAGAGTTTTTTGAGGTTGTAACTAGCAGGGTAGATAAAGGGGAACCAGCGCATGTAGTGTATTTGAATTTCCAAAAAGCATTTGATAAGGTGCCACATAAAAGGTTGTTGTGTAAGATAAGGGCTCATGGAGTTGGGGGTAATACATTAGCATGGATAGAGGATTGGGTAACGGACAGAAAACAGATAGTAGGGATAAACGGGTCATTTTCCCTTTGGCAGGCTGTAACTAGTGGGGTGCCACAAGGATCAGTGCTTGAGCCTCAGTTATTTACAATCTATATTACTGACTTAGATGAAGGGACTGAGTGTAATGTATCCAAGTTTACTGATGATGCAAAGATAGGTGGGAAAGTAAGCTGTGAGGAGGACACAAAGAGCTGGCAAAGGGATATATATGGGCTAAGTGAATGGACAATGAGGTGGCAGATGGAGTATAATGTGGGGAAATGTGAGGTTATTCACTTTGGTAGGAAGAATAGAAAAACAGAATATTTTTTAAATGGTGAGAAACTATTAAATATTGGTGTTCAGAGAGATTTAGGTGTCCTTGTACAGGAAGCACAGAGAGTTAGCATGCAGGAACAGCAAGCAATAAGGAAGGCAAATGTCATGTTGGCATTTATTGCAAGGGGTTGGAGTATAAGAGTAAGGAAGCCTTGCTACAATTGTACAGGGCTTTGATGAGACCTCACCTGGAGTACTGTGCACAGTTTTGGTCTCCTTATCTGAAGAAGGATATACTTGCTTTAGAGGCAGTGCAACCAAGGTTCACTAGATTGATTCCTGGGATGAGAGGGCTGTCCTGTGAGGAGAGATTGTGTAGAATGGGCCTATACTCTCCGGAGTTTCGAAGAATGAGAGGTGATCTCATTGAAACATAAGATTCTGAGGGGGATTGACAGGGTAGATGCTGAGAGATTGTTTCCCCTGGCTGGAGAGTCAAGAACTAAGGGGCATAGGATAAGGGGATGGCCATTTAAGACTGAGATAAGAAGGAACTTCTTTACTCAGAGGGTTGTGAATCTTTGAAATTCTCTACCCAAAGGGCTGTGGATGCAGAGTCGTTGAGTATATTCAAGGCTGAGATAGATAGATTTTTGAACTCTAGGGGAATCAAGGGATATGGGGATCGGGCGGGAAAGTGTTGAGGTCGAAGATCAGCCATGAACTTACTGAATGGTGGAGCAGCCTCAAGGGGCCGTATGGCCTACTCCTGCTCCTAATTCTTATGTTCTTTTGTTCATCTCTCAGGGATGCTCATACTGGGGCCAAGCAGGCTCTGGGCTCAAACATCTTTGCTGCCTTGGAAGACTGAATGAATAGGGCCTTCAATCACATCACAGATCTCCTAAAGTCTACTATCCCATAGGTCAATTGTGCTTTGGGAATGGAACATGATGTCATCTGTCACGGTAAGATGTCTGTACCCTCACAGTCCCTTGAACCACCTTGAATGGGTGCAGGTGCCCCTCTCAGTGGACCATTAAAATGCCATGGGGTCCTAATGAAATCTGAATAGTATATATTAATGAGTCAGGCGGGCGCCTTGGTCACCTTGAAAAAGGGCCCAGTTAAGATGGCAGTGAACAGGAATGGGGCAGTAATTCTTTGTACAGATATTTTAACTGTAACCCCGCCACATTTCCACTGGATATGATGGGTTAAAATTCCTCTACCCCAGACTCCTTGGGGCCAAACATCCATGACCGGGAGTGGGGGGACACATCCTGGTGTCAAAGTAAGTTCAATATTTTGCATGACACCACCTGTGCCACTAGGGGCACAACGCAGATGACTGCCTGCATCCTGTAAGCTGTAAAATACAGCATACTGTGCCCTGTCTGGAGAGGGTCCAGATCGAGATTATGGGCTGGACCCCAGGTAGGGCCCAGTCATGCCAGTTCCAGCCTAGTATGAATACTGTCACTGAAGCTATGCTGGGTTGATCTGAGTGCTGAGTTCGTGGGATCTTTGACATAGAGTGGTATGCCCTGAGATGACCTGACTGTGGACTGGGTTGGGGGTGAAATTCCTCCACTGGGCTGACCCTGTGAGAAGCACAGCCATAGACAAAATGCAAGAAACAGGGTTCAAAAAGCACTTCCAAGCTGCAGAAATCACTATACAAAGTTTCTAGACACTTCAACCTCAAGGACACCTGGGCATCTCAGTCTAACATATGCAAATAAGGCCAGCGGGGATTCAGTGGGTGGAATCCACAAAGGCTCACAAAGCGTGGGGAAACTCGGCCTGGGGAAGTGTTTTAAAGGGGCACAAGTGGTGGAAACAGCTTTCACTTTAATTTCTTCGCTAAAAAGATTTCTTGAGCCTTCCTGTGCGGTAAATGCGCCAAAAACAGAAAGGAAATTCACCTGCACTGTTCCCCACCAATAGAGGTCGGTTTTAATGCAGGACTTTTCCCTCTCCTTCACCCTCTCCTTGGCCCAGATAATTATTACAGTGCTGAGTTTTGCAATCACAGGATTAGTCAGAGGCTTCTTTATCTGCTAAACTGCTGTTATACTCTTTCTAATTGAAGTAATGATTGAACATTTCCCCCTACAGTTTGTAACAATGGCTAACCATTCTAAAGGTACTCCAGCTAGTCTTGCCTACATCAGTACACGGCTGATGCATCAAGCTTGTTATTAGACTCCCACTGTACCAACCTGACAATGTTGTTTGCAATTGTTCATTCTGCTCATTTGTCATTCAGAACACATAACTGATCTCCTGATTCTGAAGTGGCATACAAAAGATGACTGACAGAACAACTATCAAGCCTTTGGTGGCTGAAGTTAGTTCTATGCGCCAACAACATAAATGCTACAACATGACATTTCCAAAGCTGATTCTCTGAATAGTATAAATTCAGAAATATCACCTTGTTCTGCGCATTTTCTAATTCCACCTTTTTACTAAAAATAATCTTTTTAGCAGATGACATGAGACTGCAAAGTGGTTTATATTTTAAAGTTGAAAAGGTCTTTCAATACAAGGGTTGCCTCTCCATTGATTTTGTATTTAGGGTAAAAATCAATACTGTATCTGGATAATTCATTAGAGGTTGTGCCAGTCTTCCTCAGAAGGCTCCAGTACTATCCCAACCAAAGGATACAGAACCTCTCCCATACATCTCAAGTGAATTTAATACAGTTGGTTGTAATCTAGTACACAATGCGCACTGGTCTGGAGTGACAGAGCTGCTCTCAGTTCAACATTTAGAGTTATCCTCAGTTCAATACTTTATATTATACTAGCTGGGGGGGCCCCGCGTTGCCAGGGCTGTTTTGGGGCGGGCGGTTTAAATCGAGTCCCAGGCTTTCGGGCCTGTGTCTGTGTCCCTCTGTGAATCTGCTGCCGGGCAACATTTCTACCTTTTAATACCTTCAAAGATGAAAGTGAAAGTACTTATAAAACATTTTTGGTAAATGTTATGTTATTTTTAAAAGAGATACTAACTTTTTCGAAGCTGGATTAGCAGATTTTGAGCTGGAAATGGCTTGAGGCAATGGCTGCCAGATCCCTGAGATGAAAGTGATTAGTCCCGCCCACACACACACTGATTGGTCAACCATCAGGTGACTGAACTGTAGGATTGGTCAATCATGACGGCACAGGATTGGTCGAACCTTGACGTCAGTCACTCAATGCTAATTAGGAGATAATGAGTGGAATTTTGAAGGTTTTTTGCATAAGGTGCGAACAATTTTTGTCCGAGCGAAAAGTAAATATGCTTACGACCATCTTGGAATTGTAAGCTTTCTTTGGAGGTAATGCACACGTAGGTACGCCATATAACTTTCGAGCGTATAGCCGGACAGACAAAACGTAAGGAACCGCTTTATATATATATAGATAGACTAGCTGGAGTGCCCGGCGGTGCCGAGGCTTTTTCGAGGGCACGTTGTTGTTGGAAGAGAGCGAGAGAGCGACTGGGGGAAGAGAGAGAGCGACTGGGGGTAAGAGAGAGAGCGACTGGGGGGAAGAGAGAGAGCGACGGGGGGAAGAGAGAGGGCGACTGGGGGGGAAGAGAGAGAGTGACTGGGGGGGAAGAGGGAGAGCGACTGGGGGAAAGAGAAAGAGCGACTGGGGGAAGAGAGAGAGCGACTGGGGGGAAGAGAGAGAGCGACTGGGGGAAGAGAGAGCGACTGGGGAGGAAGAGAGAGAGCGACTGGGGAGGAAGAGAGAGAGCGACTGGGGAGGAAGAGAGAGCGACTGGGGGGAAGAGAGAGAGCGACTGGGGGGAAGAGAGAGCGACTGGGGGTGAAGAGAGAGAGCGCGACTGGGGGGGAAGAGAGAGAGCGACTGGGGGGGAAGAGAGAGAGCGACTGGGGGGGAAGAGAGAGAGCGACTGGCGGGAAGAGAGAGCGACTTGGGGGAAGAGAGAGCGACTGGGGGGAAGAGAGAGCGACTGGGGGGAAGAGGCGGGGGAGGAAGGGGAGGGGGGAAGAAGGGGAGGGGGAGGAAGGGGAGGGGGGAAGAAGGGGAGGGGGAGGAAGGGGAGGGGGAAGAAGGGGAGGGGGAGGAAGGGGGAGGGGGAGAAGAGGAAGGGAGGGGAAGAAGGGGGAGGGGGAAGAAGGGGGGGAAGAAGGGGGAGGGGGAAGAAGGGGGAGGGGCGTAGAAGGGGGTGGGGGGAGGCGGGGAGGGGGAAGGAGGGGGAGGGGGAAGGAGGGGGGAGGGGGAAGAAGGGTGAGAGGGGGAAGAAGGGTGAGAGGGGGGAGGAGGGAGAAGGGGGTGGGGGGGAAGAAGGTGAGGGGGGAAGTAGGGGGTGAGGGGGGAAGTAGGGGGAGGGGGGGAAGAAGGGGAGGGGGAAGAAGGGGAGGGGGAGAAGGGGAGCAGGGAGGTGGGAAGGAGGGGGGAGGGGGGAGAAGGGGGGAGGGGAGTGCCCCGTCAGCCCGAGCCCCGCCTCCCGCACCCCGCCTCCCCAATCCCCGCCCCTGATATCCCGAGCCCTGCCCCCCGATCTCCCGAGCCCCGCCCTCCTGAGCCCTGCCCCCGAGCCCTGCCCCCGAGCCCTGCCCCCGAGCCCTGCCCCCGATCTCCCGAGCCGAGCCCCGCCCTGATCTCCCGAGCCGAGCCCCGCCCCTGATCCCCCGAGCCCCGCCCCTGATCTCCCGAGCCCCGCCCCCCCGATCTCCCGAGGCCCGCCCCCCAATCTCCCGAGGCCCGCCCCCCGATCTCCCGAGGCCCGCCCCCCCGATCTCCCGAGGCCCGCCCCCCCGATCTCCCGAGGCCCGCCCCCCCCGATCTCCCGAGGCCCGCCCCCCCGATCTCCCGAGGCCCGCCCCCCCGATCTCCCGAGGCCCCCCCGATCTCCCGAGGCCCCCCCCCGATCTCCCGAGGCTCCCCCCGATCTCCCGAGGCTCCCCCCGGTCTCCGAGGCCCGCCCCCCGATCTCCCGAGGCCTGCCCCCCCCGATCTCCCGAGGCCCGCCCCCCGATCTCCCGAGGCCCCACCCCGATCTCCCGAGGCCCCACCCCGATCTCCCGAGGCCCCACCCCGATCTCCCGAGGCCCCCCCCGATCTCCCGAGCCCCGCCCCCGATCTCCCGAGCCCCCCCCCAATCTCCCGAGTCTCCCCCCGATCTCCCGAGCCCCGCCCCCCCGATCTCCCGAGCCCCGCCCCCCACCCAAGCCGGCTTCAAGAGCAGAGAGAGAGACGCCGCCGCGCAACCTACCGCGTGAGGCCGGGCCGGACTCAAGTCGAGCGCGCTGACTCCTGCCCCACCCACCTTACTAGATGGCGGCGGTAGCGACGCTCGGCTGAGGCCCGCCCCTCCAGCCTTCACAAAGATGGCGGCGATCGGGGGTCGCTTGTTGACTGGGGCCGGGAGGTGCCTAGCTCAGGCATGGGTGCGGAGGAGAGGCCGAGGCTTCGAGGCCTACAAAAACGGTGAAAGGTAGGAAAATTATAGAGGTTGGAGAAAAGATATACAAATTAATTAACTTTTTTTAAAAACAATTTGTGTTTTAAAAGCAACTTTTTTTTTTTGCTGGAAATGTATATTTGAAAAGAAAGACGCAGAAAGCGGGGAAAAAGAATGGAAGCAAGATGGCGGCTACTCACCTCGGTTCAGAACGATAAGGCCCGCCCACACATGCACCGATTGGTCGACCGTCAGGTCACCAAAGTGTAGGATTGGTCAATCGACCCGTCACTCGACTGTAGGAGGGCCCGCCCACATGCGCCAGGAACCCAGCGTACGATTGGTCGACCTCGACGTCACTCTATTGCTAATGAGCGGATAATGAGATGCTAATGAGCGGAATTTTGAATGATTTTTAGATACCGCGGGCACAATTTTTGTCCGGCCGAAACGTAAATACGCTTACGACCGTTTTGGAATGGTAAGCTTTCTTTTGATGTAACGCACGTGTAGGTACGCTCTATAACTTTCGAGTGTATAGCCGGACAGACGCACACCGAAGGACGGACAGACAGACAGACAGACAGACAGATCCGTTTATATATATATAGATAAGCCATTGTCTTTGGTCCCCGCTACAAACTCCATTCCCTAGCCATCAATTCCATCCCCCTC
Organism: Somniosus microcephalus; assembly: GCF_052327205.1. Taxonomy (NCBI): domain Eukaryota; kingdom Metazoa; phylum Chordata; class Chondrichthyes; order Squaliformes; family Somniosidae; genus Somniosus; species Somniosus microcephalus. The sequence continues at coordinate 175,617,231 of NC_140987.1, read as the reverse complement.
CCTCACCACTGTCTGAGGCTGAATCAGACTGTTTGCAACCTTGGCATCATATTTGACTCTGAGCTGAGCTTCTGAGCCCATATCCTCTCCATCATCAAGACCAGCAACTTCCATCTCTGTAATATCGCCTGTCTCCGCCCCTGCCTCAATCCATCTGCTGCTGAAACCCTCATACATGCTTTTGTTACCTCCAGACTCAACTATTCCAATGCATTCCTGGCCGAACTCCCACCTTCCACTCTGTAAACTCTGCTGCCCGTATCCCAACTCGCACCAACTCCCGTTCACCCATCACCCCTGTGCACGCTAACCTATATTGGCTCCCGGTTCAGCAGCACCTCGAATATAAAATTCTCATCCTTGTTTTCCCTCCATGGCCTCGCCCCTCCTTAACTCTGTAACCTCCTCCAACTCTACAATCCTATGAGATTTCTGTGCTCCTCTAATTCTGGCCTCTTGCGCATCCCTGATTTAAATTTTTCCATCATTGGCAGCCGTGCCTTCAGCTGTCTTGGTCTCAAGCTCTGGAATTCCCTCCCTAAACCACTCCGCCTCTCTACCACTCGCTCCTCCTTTAAGATGCTCCTTAAAACCTACCTCACTCCTGCCCTAAAATCTCTTTATGTGGTTCAGTGTCAAATTTTGTTTGATTACAGTCCAATGAAGCACCATGGGAAGATTTACTATGTTAAAGGCGCTATATAAATGCAAGTTGTTGTTTATATGGTAATGTTTTGTTATTAGGAAACCTAGATGGAAGGCTAAGGTCCATAAATGCAAGATATTACTGATACTAACAAAAGTAGAAGAGAAGGTGAAATAATTCAGGAAGTAATGCTTAGGTGCCAACAGATTTGGAAAGAACGAGTTAGACTGAGGGTGAGGAAGAATAAAAGGAGAGCAGAACAAAGAAAGATATGGAAACTAGCTTATTACATCTTTGGGTCTTTTCTGCCCATTTTAGGCTAGATGTTTTAGCTTCCATAGTTTAAAGTACTCTCATAAGTGAGTCTAACCTCCCTACAGCCTCAAGAGTATCTTCACTGGCTCAGATATCTAGGTATGTTTTGATATCCTACCCAAGTTAATGAACAGTCAACCTTTCTTCAGATTTCTTTATCTATTGGATCTGCCCTGCGGCTCTACAGGGTCTCTTCACCTCAAAAGCAGTGGAGTAAGGTGAACAATTGACCTAGTGTATAGGCTTTAGTTGCAAAATTAATTTATTAAATATTAGATCGACAAGCAAATAAATAACAGTAATATAATATGCATGTCATTACAGTAGATGATAAGCTATACAAACTCTAGCAAAGAGCTGGCACAGACATGATGGGCCAAATAGCTTCCTTCTGTGCTGTAAACATCTATGGGGGGAAAAATTCAGTATCGCCCTGTTTGGGGCACCATTAATGGCTGGGCGCAAAGTTTAGCGCCTGGCACTAATTATCGTCTCCGATGGCAAACTTAGTTTTATCGCCCCTGGAGGTGATTGGAGTGCTAAATCAGGCGCTTCACACCTGTCTTAAGGCGCAAAGGCCGAGGAGCGAGGCACTACCTCAGAGCGCTGGCGAAGCTCATGTGATGTCGGTCAGCAATGGAACACAGACACACTGTCGCCGGCCAGTTCTTAAAGGGGAGTTCTGACGAAAGGTCATTGACCTGAAACGGTAACTCTGTTTCTCTCTTCACAGATGCTGCTTGACCTGCTGAGTTTCTCCAGCATTTTCTGTTTTTATCTTAAAGGGGAGGGTTGATTTTGCTCTCCATCCACATCCTGCTCATTGTAGCCTTGAATCTCGGCCTGGAGAGACCTGTACATCAAATCTGCTGGAAAGAACAATGGAGAGACCCAGGGAAAGAGCTCAGAGTGCAGCCCCCACAGTCTCTTCTAAATCGATACAAGGAAGGGCAAATCAAAATCAACCTGCAAAGTGTTGCTCAGTACCCAAAACTCCTTCACACAGCATTGAATCTCTCCAGAAGTCTCTCTCTCTCTCTCAGAATGCGTGGTGCAAAAATGTCACCAACAAAAAGAGGCAGGAAGCGGTCGCCTTTAAATAGCGCTCCCCCAGTCCCTTCCTGACTGCAAAACGCTCCCCTCAACCTGTCGTTGCTAGCGGCAGGCGGTAAGGCAGGGGGCGCCACTCAATATCCAGTCCGGGGCGCTACCGGGGCGTTGCATACTCGACTGACGTCACGGTCTGCCGACGCAGGAGATCGTGGCGGTAGTGTTTAGCGCCGCTGCAAAATGTCTAGTTAATTTCGCGAGCGGCGCAAACATTGCCGCGCCCGGGTGCTAGTTGCTTTGCGCCCCATTAGCGCCCTCTTAATGCGCTAACGGGAGATGCAAACCAACTGAATTTTTCCCCCATGGTGTCTTGAATGATAAAAATAATAAATGGTTTACAATCATCTCTATGCTAAACTAACATTTTATAATGAAGTTTTACATATCAGTAGTTGTTCTTTTCCTCTTATAATCTTACAAACTGCAGAAGCTAACTGGTCTGACAGTGGTGAACTGAGTTAGAGCACACACATGGGAGTTCTCTACTACCACATCAAAGGGTAAAAGAAAGACTTGCATTTCTATAGCGCCTTTCGCGACCACCGGACATCTCAAAGCACTTTATAGCCAATTAAGTACTTTTTGGAGTGTAGTCACTGTTGTAATGTAGTCATTCCCCTTAGGATAGTAACCTTGATTTACAGTTCAGTGGGGTGAGCCCCTATTTTCAAAAACTTAAGGGAGCCTCTCTCTCTTTCACTCTTTCTCTCTCACAGACAGCAAGAGACTGTCTTCCATTTTGATAGCCTGAACGAGCTTAGCTTTGAAAGGTTTAGCTGGAAAAGTGAGTCCATGTTTAGAGAGCTCGTAAGTTCCATATTTATTATTTTTCATAAGTAAGGATTATAGATAAATAGATCATTGTCACTGTGAAAACTATATAGCATTTATTCATATATTTTATGTAAAGTAAACCAGTTGCTGAATTGAAGCTGGGCCTTCTCTTGGTAAAGTGCTATTTCAGTCTCCTTCTGTAAAGAAAGGGGAATTCACAGAGCAGCATGTGTGATATTTCAGTACCAGTATGTGAAGTAAGGGTTCTCTGTTACTGTTCCTAAGTCTTGTTATCATTTAACTAGATGTTGGACAGAAAAGGCACAGTCTGGATCACAGGGAATGTGAGGTTCACTTATGGGAGTGACTGGTGAAAGAATATCCAGCATAAAAAAACAATTATTGTGACAGTAAGAGTTTGATTATTAGTCAGAAGGAGTAGATAGGGAGAAATTGAGAAAGTAAATAAGGTCTGGAAACCGCCTCAGAATATTGGAACATCCTTGTTGGACTAGCAATATTCATGAGAGGTGGCAATAGCAGCTTCAGGAAATCCAAGAAAACTTATCACCTATTAAATCGAGTACCTATTGATCATAGCCCTAAGAAACATATCATGTCAAGAGTAGAGAATAGAAGAAGCACTTGACACAATAAAGAGCGTACTTCTATGATTGAAACTTGGGGCTGGTTTTCCTCTTCTGTTGCCAGGGCATTAAGTCTGGTGGAGCATACTCAAACTGCGAACCACCTGACCTGACCTGAACCCAGCCGCACTTGTAGGTGTAGGTACTTGGCCTAGGTCCAGTGCAACCCAGGCATTGGGGCTTGCACCTGGCAACAGGAGCAGAATGTAACCACTACAGAGGCTTGCAGGCACTGTAATGGCCTCCAACTTTGCAGCCTTCTGGCTGCTGCCCAAAAAACACCTCTGACCCCAGATCCACTGTCCCTGAACGAAAAAGGGACCTACTATTTTTGGTCCTCTGCTGCCTGTCCCTCACCAATCCTCTAATTGGAGAGGTGCTGGGCACAGGGCCTAAGGCCCACTTCTTCTGGGTGCCTTTCAAAATGGGTGCTCTTCTGGTATTGGGGGAGGAGATTGAGGCAGGAAAGCCAGTGATGCTGCCCATCTCATTAGCATGCCTGGCCTTTGCTTGCACCTGCAGCACGCATGAGCACTCTGTCCCCATAAGAAGGGTAAAAGAGATAAACTCGGGAATAATAGGCCTAACGTCAGTTGTGGGGAAGTTATTAGAATCTGTTATTAGGCTCAGAGTGACTGAGCATTTGCACAATTATGAGCTGATCAGAGAGAGCCAGCATAGATTTGTAAAGGGTAAGTCATGCCTAATGAACCTAGTTGAATTTTTTGAGGGGGTAACTAATGTGGCAGATAAGGGTGTGTCTATGGATGTTATTTATATGGACTTCCAAAAGGCATTAAACAAGGTTCCACATAAGAGACTGTTAACAAAAATTAGAGCGCATGGAATTGGAGGCAACTTATTGGCTTGGATAGGGAAATGGTTAGGAGGTAGGAGACAGAGTGTGGGGATAATGGATATGTACTCCAATTCGCAAGATCTGACCAGTGGTGTCCCCCAGGGATCTCTATTGGTACCTCAGCTTTCCACTGTATTTATAAATGACTTGGATAAACGAATAGAGAGCCATATATCTAAGTTTGCTGATGACACTAAGTTAGGTGGTACAGCAAATAGCGCAGATGGGAGCAGAAAGTTGTAAAGGGTCATTGATAGATTAAGCGAGTGGGCTAAACTGTGGCAGATGGAGTTTAATGTGGGAAAGTGTGAGGTTATCATTTTAGACCCAAGAATGATAAATCAGAGTATTTTCAAAATGGGGAGAAGCTAGGAACTGCGGATGAGCAGGGAGATTTAGGGGTCCAAGTACAGAAATCACCAGAATGAGATCGGGGCTAAAAGGGTTAAATTTTGCGGACAGGTTGCATAGACTAGGCTTGTATTCCCTTGAATTTAGAAGATTAAGGGGTGATCTAATTGAAGTGTTTAAGATGATTAAAGGATTTGATAGGGTAAATAAAGAGAAACTATTTCCTCTGGTGAGGGAGTCCAGAACAAGGTGGCATAACCTTCAAATTAAAGTTAGGTCATTCAGGGTTGATGTCAAAAAGCACTTCTTCACACAAATGGTAGTGGAAGTTTGGAACTCTCTCCCCCAAAAAGCAGTTGAAACTAGGTCAATTGAAAATTTCAAAACTGAGATTGGAAGATTTTAGTAAGGCAAGGGTATTAAGGGTTATGGAACCAAGGCGGATAGATGGAGTTAAGATCCAGTCCAGCCACGATCTAATTGAATGGTGGAACCGGCTCGAGGGGCTGAATGACCTATTCCTGTTCCTATGTTCCTATAAAATCCCAGGAATGTCCTGGAGAAGTGACCCATTGTCACAGGTGTCCTCTTCTTTTCTTTTGCTTTGCACCTGGAAACTGAAAAAAAAGCCTGCCCCAGACACATTGGATAGGAAAATTATTCCTATTGTCCAGCTATGTTGATGCAATTTCAGTACTGCCAAAATAATGTATAACCTAGGTGCTTATGTAATTGTCTTTTGATGCAGATTTGTTTCATTTCCAATCATAAATCCCCCTCTTTCTTTTTAATGTGGATGAAACAGAAATACTATAGCGACATTTGAGCCTAAAACTCGTTTGACGCTGTATCTATTTTACAGGTGTAAATCAGCCGCCAAAGCATCCAATACGGCATGTGGCATGCACAATATTGGTAAAGGCAGAAAAAGAGACATCCAGGACCTGGGCCTGAAACAGGCGTTAGCCCTTTTGCATATGCAAAGGGCCTAACACCTGTTTGAGGCCCTCCTTGAAAAATGTGGTCTACAGGCAGCCTAACCAGTGAGCCGAGTGCTCCTCTTAGCCCCACTGCAATGCCGAAGACTGTTGCCACTCCACCGTCTCCCGATCGCCTACCACCCATACTGATCGCACCCTCCCTCTTGATCATCCCTCTCCCTTCTCATCGCTTCCCCCCACTCCGGATCGCCCCACTCCTTTTTGATTGCCACCCTCTTTCTCGATCACCCCTGCCCCCACCGATCACTTCCCCTTTCTCCCAATTGCCCCACTTCTTCTCAGTCGCCTCCTTCCCTCCCAGGCTCTGAGGTTCTCAGAGATTGCCAGAGATGCAATGTCCTGAAATCCAAAGCTGATTTGCCAACGAGCTGCTTGGGGATACCCAGCATGTGTCCGCAGCACGGCAATCTCATATAAATGAGGCCCAATAGCGGGTGTAGATCGGGCCGACCCGTTCCGTCACAGGGATTGTTCCCTGCCCAGTTTGCATGGGCAGGCTAGCACAAACCAATATCTCGGCCACTGAGTGTTAATTACAAACGTATGGAAATTAAGGACAGGAAAAGACCAAGTCGTCCATTAAGCCTGTCCCATCAACCCAACAACCTCTCCCAAGAGAAGCAAAAACTGTAGACCATTTTAGGAAAAACCTCTGAGAAATTCCTCTCTTGTATCACTAGTCCCATTTATCCCACCTACCTTCTATAACTCAGGATGCCTTATACTCATAGGAATTCATTCAGCTACCTTTTAGAAGGTCTGAATTCACAGAAAATTAGCATTTTTAATCAGAAGCAAAATGATTTTGAACACTCTGCTGCTGTGAGCTTTAAATGCATGTGTACAAAATTACTCCTTAGGCAGTCTAATTAATAACCAATTTCTTCAGCACAAGGGAATTGATTTTTAAGAATCTAACTTCAAATTTAGCATAGTTCATTTTAACATCTCATTTCACACAGGTCCCAGTGGGCTCTTTCTTAATCTAAACTTAACTATGTTGCCTACCAATGACATTATTTTCAACTAGAAAGCTGAAGTTTGATCATACTGTAGTGATAAACAAGCTAATCAAGGCAGTGCTGGTACAGAGCTGCAGCTTAAGTGGAAGTAAATTAATTTATGCTTTTGAATTACATCAAATAAAATTATAACAGTTAGTCTTTGCAAAGCCATGCTTTAATTAATGTTTTGTCAGGTCATCCATCTTTTGTGCCCTCCGCGTTTATTCTAACTTGTTTACATTCTCCATTGCTCCTCCTCCTTCCTATAATCACCATTGCCTTTACTCAACACATTGGCTATTAAAGTCTATTAATTTGCAAACTTAACAAAACCACTCCTTCACTATTACTCAGGCTTCACTCTGACATATCTTTATTCATTCATGGGATGTGGGCGTCACTGGCAAGGCCAGCATTTATTGCCCATCCCTAATTGCCCTTGAGAAGGTGGTGGTAAGCTGACTTCTTGAACTGCTGCAGTTTGTGAGGTGAAGGTACTCCCACAGTGCTGTTAGGGAGGGAGTCCGAATCTGGTGCCTAGGTCGATGCCGGGTGGTCCATCCGGTTTTATCCTATTGTTTTTCCTAGCAGTTTGATACAACTGAGTGGTTTGCTCGGCCATTTCAGAGGGCATTTAAGAGTCAACCACATTGCTGTTGGTCTGGAGTCACAAATAGAGCCCCAACCCGGCATGAGGTTGAAAAGGCCATCTGACAACTGAAGGACAATAATGCCTCAAGAGCAGATGGAATCCCCGCCGAGGCACTAAAACATGGCGGAGAAGCACTACTGGCACGAATTCATGAACTAATTTCTCTTATCTGGAAGGAGGAAAGCATGCCAGGGGATCTCAGAGATGCCGTAATTGTGACCATCTTCAAGAAAGGTGACAAGTCTGATTGCGGTAAATACAGAGGAGTTTCCCTGCTGTCTGCCACAGGGAAAGTCATTGCAAGAATCCTCCTCAATTGCCTTCTCCCAGTGGCTGAAGAGCTCCTCCCAGAATCGCAATGTGGATTCCACCCACTAAGGGGCACAATGGACATGATCTTCACTGTGCGCCAATTACAAGAGAAATGCAGGGAACAGCACCAACCGTTGTACATGGCCTTCTTCGACCTCACAAAGACCTTTGACACTGTCAACCATGAGGGATTATAGAGTGTCCTCCTCAAATTCGGCTGCCCTCAAAAGTTTGCCACCATCCTCCGCCTGCTTCACAACGACATGCAAGCCGTGATCCTGACCAACGGTTCCACCACAGACCCAATTCATGTACGGACCGGGAACAAGCAAGGCTGTGTCATTGCACCAACGCTCTTCTCGATCTTCCTTGCGGCAATGCTCCAGCTCACCCTCAGTAAGCTCCCTGTTGGAGTGGAGCTAATTTACAGAACAAACGGGAAACTGTTCAACCTCCATTGCCTCCAGTCCAGATCCAAGGTCATCCCTTCCTCTGTCGTCGAATTACAGTATGCAGATGACGCTTGCATCTGCGCACACTCAGAGGTCGAACTCCAAACCATTGTTAATACCTTCACCGAAGCATACGAGAGCATGGGCCTTACATTAAACATCCTTAAGACAAAGGTCCTCTACCAACCTGCCCCACCACACAGTACTGCCCCTGATTATCAAAATCCACGACAAGGCCTTGGACAACGTGAACCAGTTTCCATACCTCGGGAGCCTACTGTCAACAAGGGCAGACGTCGATGACAAAGTCCAACACCGCCTTCAGTGAGCCAGTGCAGCCTTTGGTCGCCTGAGGAAGAGAGCGTTTGAAAACCAGGACCTCAAACCTGGCACCAAGCTCGTGGTCTACAGAGCAGTAGTAATACCCGCCCTCCTGTATGCCTCAGGGGCATGGACCATGTACAGCAGGCACCTCAAAGCACTGGAGAGGTACCACAAACACTGCCTCCGCAAGATCCTGCAAATCCATTGGCAGGATAGGCGCACCAATGTCAGTGTTCTCACTCAGGCCAACATCCCCAGCATCGAAGCTTTGATCACGCTCGATCAGCTCCGATGGACGGGTCACATCATCTGCATATCCGATACGAGACTCTCAAAACAAGTGCTCTACTTGGAGCTCCGACACGGCAACAGAGCCCCAGGTGGGCAGAGGAAATGCTTCAAGGACACCCTCAAAGCCTCTTTGAAAAAGTGCAACATCCCCACCGACACCTGGGAATCCCTGGCCCAAGACCGCACAAAGTGGACGAGAAGCATCCGGGAAGGCGCCGAATACCTCGAGTCTCTTCACCGGGAGCAAGCGGAAGCCAAGCGCAAACAACGGAAGGAGCGCACGTCAACCCAAGCACCCCACCCACCCGCCCCTTCAACCACCATCTGCCCCACCTGTGACAGAGACTGTAGGTCCCGCATTGGACTCATCAGTCACCTGAGAACTAATTTTTAATGTGGAAGCAAGTCATCCTCGGTTCCGGGGGACTGCCTGGGAGAAGAAGAAGGGCAGACCGGGTAAGGGCGACAGATTTCCTTCCATAAAGGGCATTAGTGAACCAGATGAGTTTTTACGACAATCTAGTAGTTTCATGGTCACCATTACTGATACCAGCTTTTTATTCCAGATTTATTTAATTAACTGAATTTAAATTCCACAGCTGCCATGGTGGGATTTGAATTCATGTCTCATTAGAAGAATCAAAAGATTAAAGTTTATTTATACAGCTGATGTACTACTGTAATATTCCTCTGTAATATGTAATATAAACATTTGACTGTTACCCTACCATACTATGCAGCGAAATGCTTCGAAAGATACTGGCCAGTATTTTCCGATCCCTACGGGTGTGTACGAGCTGTGTACACACCCGTAGGGAACTCGCAAATGCCGGTTTCAGGCATGCGAAGCGCATGCTCTGAAAACCAGCATTTCTGATCTGTCAAGAATCCTCTTGACAGATTGGATGCCTGCCCTGGAGGGGGGCCTCTGTGGGTGGAGAATTCCGCTTTCTGCAGAACCTCCGCCCGCTGAAAACCCTTAAAAATCTTACGCCTGATAAAAGCATGCATAAGGCTTGCTTTTACCAGCATAAGGGGGAAAAATTTGGTTGCTTTGCGCCTCCTGTTAGCACTCTAAGCTAACGGGACGCAAAGCAGCTAGCGCCCGGGTGTGGCGATGTTAGCGCCGCTCGCAAAATTGACCAGTAATTTTGCGGCGGCGCTAAACACTACCGCCACAATCTCCTGCGCCCGCAGATCGTGACGTCAGTCAAGCGTGCGATGCCCTGGTAGCACCCCAGACCGGATATTGAGTCGCGCCCCCTGCCTTAGTACCTGCTGCTGGGAATGACAGGTTGAGGGGAGCGTTTTCAATTCAGGAAGGGGCTGAGGGAGTGCTATTTAAAGGCAGACGCTTCCTGCCTTTTCTTGTCGGCAAAATTTTTGGTTTTAACACTGTCCTGAGGCATTTTGGCCGTCAGCATCACTTTTGAGGTTCCTAAGTTCCGAGCTCTTTCCGTGGGCCTATCCATTAGTGCTTCCAACACAATTGCTTTTGAGGTCTCTCCAGGACGAGATTCAAGTCTGCAATGAGCAGGGAGTGGCTGGCCAGCAAGATGGCCCCTCCCCTTTAAGAACTGTCTGTCTGGCTTCCATGGTAATTGGCATTGCCTGAGCTTCGGTAGCGTTCTGAGGTAGCTCCTCGCTCCCTGGCATTTGTGCCTTAAGAGGTGTGTAGCGCCTGAGTTAACGCTCAAATCACCTCCAGGGGCGATAGAGGCGAATTTTGTAGTCGGAGGCGATAATTAGTGCTGGGCGCTAAACTTTGCACCCGGCTGATATTAGCGCCCCAAAATGGGTGATACCGAATTTTTCCCACTTAGATTTTAAAAAAGTAAAAAAAAAAATTTCACTCATTTATAATTTTAACATACTTTTTAAAAAAGGTAAGTTTATTTTTAGCCCTGTAAAAAACTTTAATTTTTTTTTCAAAAAATTAAACTTTTGTTTAAAATATTTAATTTAATGTAATTTTAACTAATTTTAAAAATGTGATTTAAAAAAAATGTATTTAATGTTTTGATGTGTTATTTCAGTGATCTCCATTCATACTTTTGACATGTCTAAGCTGTCAAAAGTATGAAGGGAAATTCCCTTCTCCCATTGGTTCCCCATGGCCCACGTGATCCCAGGGAAACTTGCGAACCGCATGCGCCACTGGGATACGTGGGCCCTGCACATTTTGCCGTGGAGAGGCACAGGATCAGAAATGGCCGGACCCCCGGAGCCCTCAGGTAAGGGCGTAGATTTTTTCCAGATTGGAGGCCTCTGCATGCAGGAAGCCTCCGATCGGAAAATACGGGCCACTGTAGAATTAATGTAAGCATCTCCAACGATTGAATGGCGGAGTAGGCTCGAGGGGCCGAATGGCCTACTCCTGCTCCTATCTTGTATATATGTATGTATATCAATAAACTCACACCAACTTCCTCTGCCTTCTCAGTTCAGTCCAAGGACAATGATATCCCACAGGAAATGTTAGTGGAATTCTCTAAACTGCCTAGTGACAAAAGGAACTATTTTTTAGTGCAGCTTTTCACCAACTTTGTGCCATTTGGGAAACAGTTATGAAAAACTGACTAAATACTTCAATACTCACTTGCATTTTCTAATACAGGTGTAATGTAATCTTATAATAGTTTCTGTCTGTGGTCTAAAAACACCAGTTGAGTTCATTATTGGGTGCAGATCCATTACATTTTCTGACATTATTAAACCTATAAATAATACTAAGACTATGGCTACATACCACAGACAGACTTGGGTGTTTACTTTGTACAGTAGACAGAATTTCCAATGTACACTGTATTATTACTGATGCAAGATGATGCATATAATGTAAATTAATTCTAGCAATAATGATTCCTAGTCAGAAACTACATTATGTAATGAAAGTAATCAAATTGTTATAGTGTTTGGAAGTGAATGTTAACATTCGCAAAATTTGTGCGTAAAAATCAAAGCACGTCTAAAGACGGCAAGATGATTATTATGAATGTAGGACCCAGAGGAGCAACAGGCTAAATGGGGACCATGTGTGGCAGACTCTTCTAGAACTTGACACATCAGGAGGGAAATGACCATCCTGCTGCTAATTTCCAAACTGTATGTTGAATCAGAATGAAAGATGTGGTGGAGGAAATAAGACACAAAAATCATAAAAAAGCACTGGCCCTGATTTTAATGTTTTTCTGTCCCAAAATCAGCCTCCCCAAGTTTCCTTACATGATTTGGCCCTTCCTGCGACCCATCCGTTGAATCACGAAGGAACTGATTATAATATACAAGGGTAGAAGTTCGTCTTCATTGAGATCAATGGGATGAAAATCTGGCAAATTCTATAAAGGGCTGGCAATTGATCCCATGGTAAAAACAGAATATTTGGTTGACATGGTCTAGCCAAATCTGGTGATGGGTGACTAAACCAGTTGTGCATCAAATATGCTCAAGTCTGCACCTCTTGGACTTGAGGAAGCAAAGATGGGGGCCATACGAGGCGATCAACCAAGATGGGAGTGAGTACATTTTTTGCAGGGAACAAGGTGGTGGTGAGGGAGTGGTTAAGAAAATCAAAAATTGCAAAAGTAGCATAGCAAATAGAGGGCCAAAAGCTAGTCAGTTAAGCATTTGAAAGTGTAGTTGTAAATGACTTGGGGGTTGGACTGGATGAGGAAAGAAATAAGACTGAAAAATGGTAGTGGAACGTCAGGGCTACAAGGAACTGGCCTTTCCAGTGATCGATACCATGTGAAGCCACGGAAAATGGCACAGTTGTAGGGGTGGCCATGAATATGGGTAGGCGAAGGTGAGGTGCTCAAAGGAGGAGAAGGTACCAGAGGAGCAGGGGAAGAGGCCAAGATTGGCTTGTTCTTATGGGCCACATCTCCACCATGGCAGTTTGGGCGAGGCATGTGGTGGAATATAGTCAAGCAAGGAGGCTTCAGTAAGGGCAAGGTGTTGTCACCCATAAGCCAAGTGTCAGTCAAAGCCAGGATGTCAATGCAATCATCCACAATAAGGTTGTGGATGGCAAGGGCTTTTTGCAGTGAATGGACATTCTGGAGCGAAATGCACAGTGGATTAGCTATCACAAGTTAGTAAAGCACGTCATTCACAGAATTCTCCACAGGGTGTCACTCAGAGTGGAGGTGGGCACTTTAATCTAAAGCCAATTGAAAAGAACTTAGTGTGAACCCTACATCTCTGCAACCCAGAGTTCCGAGCCTAAGAGAGGGCTCATAATTATCATTATTATTAAATCACTTAATTAAACTATGATTGTCATCTAAGTCTTAAGTGCTAGTGGGGAAAGGAGAGGAATAATGAAGAATGAAAAGTGTTAGCCCAGTGTGATAATAATAATAACTTCCGGGAAGTTACGTCATCACTTCCTGTGAACTGTGAACTATGAACTATGAACTGTGTACATACCTCACTTCCTGTCATATGGCACTTCCTGTTGGACTGGTATAAATACTGGACTGTTCAGTATTGTAAGAGGCTTCTACCAGAGGCATGGTAAAGACCTCTCTTGTATATAGTGTGTTTGTAAGTTGCTTAAAGCTTACCTTAAAGCTACTTGATGTGTAAGACTCCTTTTCTTACATCAATTTAAGCAACTTAATATTTACACTCACAAATACTAGACCTTCAGACAAACTCAGAGTTAAGGATCCAGGGAACCACCCATCATGGAGAGAATCCTTAGACCTATTCGTCTGGACTTGGACCCGAATACACCAGCAGCTGGCAGGGTATGGAAGCATTGGTACCGTACTTTTGAGAATTTTCTGGATGAATGTAAAGCGGATGCTCCTACTAGATTGAGGATAATTATCAACTATGTGACCCCAAAAGTGTTCGAATATGTTGATGAATGGGATAATTACGATGAGGTGATTTGGGCACTTAAGAAACTGTATGCCAAGACTCCAAATGAGGTCTATGCTAGACATCTACTGGCCACAGCCCAACAAGGGCCAGGGGAATCGATTAACAAATTCCTTATAGAACTTCGCAGGCTCAGCATAGATTGTAACTTTCAGGCAGCCTCAGCTGAGCTGTACCGCGAAGAAATGATTCGTGATGCTTTCATCTGCGGGATTGCCTCTCCATTTATACGCCAGCGTCTACTAGAAAGTAAAACACTTGAGCTACAAAAAGCTTTTGACCTAGCTTGTTCTCTGGATTTGGCAAAGAGAAATGCAGACCTCTATCAGCTGCCCAGATCGCGATCTGCTGCTTTAACTGCAACCAGACAATTCAAGCAGTCTCAGGTGAACCCTATCATGGGGGAATCTAATTCTGATAATTCTGATGAAGAAGAGGAGGATGACCCCACTTTAGCAGCCTCTTGGCAATCTAGGAGGGAATGCTTCTTTTGTGGAGATGCTTTTCACCCTAGGAAAACCTGCCCTGCTCGCAATGCAATCTGCAGTTATTGCAAAAAAAAAGGACACTTTGCTAAAGTTTGCCTATCAAGGGCCTCTACAAGGGCCAATCCAGCTAAGGCCTACCGAACTGCCCCAATTAGGGCCTATCAGGATGCTCCAGCTAGGACCTATCAAGCTTCCTCTCGAGCTCTCTCCCGAAGAAGCTCACCGAGAGTTTTAGCCACTCTCTGTGCAACGACACCAATTACAGCTGCTTGCCCACAGAACCTGTCTCATGCAGCTACAAAAGTTTCAATTAATGGTCATACCTTAGATGCCTTAATTGACTCAGGAAGTACTGATAGTTTCATTAAGGAACAGATTGTTGCGAAATTGAAACTACATGTCTTCCCATCGGACCAGGCAATTGCGATGGCTCAGTCATCACTGAATACCAGAATCTCTGGCTTTTGTATTGTTGATATGACACTTAATGGTCGCATGTATCCCTCCACCCAACTTTCGGTACTCAAGGACTTATGTAGTGATCTCCTCTTAGGGCTGGATTTCCAGAAACAGCATAAGAAACTCACTATTGAGTTCGGCGGATCCAAACCTGGTCTTACTATTTCTAATATACCGTCTAAATTATCATTTTGTGCATTATCAGCAGCTTCACTGGATGAACCCTCATTATTTGCCAGTATTCCGCCTCGATGCAAACCAATAATAACGAAATCGCAGCGCTTTAATCAGGAAGACCAATCTTTTATTGAGGCTGAAATCTCTCGACTTCTAGCAGAGGATATCATCGAACCATGTTCATCGCCCTGGCGGGCTCAAGTCGTCATTGTCAAGAACCCTCTAAAACCTCACAAACAGCGACTATGCATTGATTATTCGCAAACCATCAATCAATATACCGACTTGGACGCCTACCCATTGCCACGCATTGATGATATGGTTAATAAACTGGCCGAATACAAAGTGTTCTCAACTTACGACTTAAAAAGTGCCTATCATCAGGTACCCTTGAAGGTCTCAGATAAGCAGTACACGGCCTTTGAGGCTAATGGACGGCTGTACCAATTTCGTCGCCTCCCATTCGGGGTTACTAATGGAGTGGCTGTCTTCCAACGGGCAATGGATGGCCTGGTTAAACAGGAAAACCTAAGGGATACTTTTCCCTATCTTGATAACATTACCATTGCAGGTCATGATCAACAGGAACACGACGCCAACCTCCAAAGATTTCGGGATGCCCTCCATCGCCATAATTTAACCCTGAATGAATCCAAATCTGTTGAGTCGCAACCGACCATCAACATCCTTGGCTACTGCATAGGCAATGGTATCATTAAGCCAGACCCAGAAAGACTTTGCCCGCTCCAAGAGCTCCCGTCACCTAAGAATCCGGCTTCTTTACGTCGGGCTCTCGGTCTGTTTGCATACTACGCTAAATGGATTCCTCATTTTTCGGACAAAATCCAACCCTTGCTGCATGCTAGATCATTTCCACTGGGAACAGCAGCTGTTGCAGCCTTTAACCTTCTCAAAAAACAGTTGGAGAAAGTGGCTCTTCACTCCATCGATGAGAATCTCCCTTTCGTGGTTGAATGTGATGCCTCGGAGGTGGTGATCTCGGCTACTCTGAATCAGGAAGGTCGTCCTGTAGCATTTATGTCCAGGACCTTACAAGGTGCCGAGCTACATTATCCTCCGGTTGAGAAGGAAGCCACAGCCATCATAGAGGCAGTACGGAAGTGGAACCATTTTCTAGCTCGCCAGCACTTTACATTAATCACGGACCAACGATCAGTCGCCTTCATGCTCGATAATCGAAAACGAACCAAAATTAAGAATAATAAAATACAACTTTGGAGGATGGAACTGGCCTCTTTTGGTTATACCATTCTCTATCGGCCAGGCAAGGAGAATGTGGCCCCGGACACCCTCACACGGGCATTCTGCTCCACTATGTCGTCGTCGACTCTCATGGATGTCCACAATGGATTGTGTCATCCTGGCGTTACGCGCATGCTACATTTCGTACGATCACGGAATCTCCCTTTTTCCACTGGAGATGTAAAGAAAATATGCTCAGAATGCCGGCTTTGTGCGGAATTAAAACCTCAGTTCTTCCGCCCCTCAGATGGTATACTCATACATGCAACCCAACCGATGCAACGACTTAGCATCGATTTTAAGGGCCCAGTGCCCTCTTCAACTCGGAACACATATTTGCTCACCATGATCGACGAATATTCACGTTTTCCGTTTGCCGTCCCCTGCTCCAATATGCTGGCGTCCACAGTAATCTGCTCCCTTGAGCAGGTATTTTCTCTCTGTGGCATGCCGGCTTATATTCACTCAGATCGGGGTCCATCCTTTATGTCAAGGGAACTCAAGGACTACCTCTCAGAACGGGGAATTGCTACAAGCAAAACAAAACCATACCATCCCATCGGAAATGGGCAGGTAGAGAGGTATAACGGTATCATCTGGAATTCCGTACGTCTCGCTTTAAGATCTCGGGGCCTACCAGACCAGCAATGGGAAACAGTGCTTCCGGATGCATTGCACTCTATACGGTCCCTGCTTTCTACAGCCACAAATACTACACCTCATGAGCGGTTCTTTGGATTCCAGCGTCGCTCATCTCATGGGGCATCACTCCCGTCATGGCTAACTACTCCTGGACGTTCGGACGTCTAAAAATGACCCTCTCGTAGACGAGGTCGAACTAACCGATGCCAACCCCACCTATGCAAACATACGATATTCCGACGGCCGAGAATCTACCGTATCATTACGGGATCTGGCTCCCTGCCCACCAGGACCTAGTGGGACATCGGGTGATGGCATTTCACCAGGAAACTCTTGGGACCTATCGGGTACCCCTCTCCAGGATCCTGATCGGACACCAACTAGCTTGGTGCCGGTAGAACCCCGTACTCAAAGTTGCGACCCTCCCAGTACCGCACATGAAAGTACTGATCCGCCACAGACCAGCTCTGCACCTCCCTCTGAACAGAGGCAGTCCGACTTTGAACCTATTGGGGCTCGTACACGGAGCCATGATCTCCCCGACCCTTCACAGGGTAATCCAGGCCACACAGACTCTGACCAATGGCCAACCGCATGTAACCGGACCAGCGACCCTCTACGACGGGAACCCAAACGGGTGCGACTCTTCCTCGTTCGGCGGCTGCGGAACAAAAGGTAGACCACAGCCTCCTAATCCTGCAGGAGGGAAGAATGTGATAATAATAATAACTTCCGGGAAGTTATGTCATCACTTCCTGTGAACTGTGAACTATGAACTATGAACTGTGTACATACCTCACTTCCTGTCGTATGTCACTTCCTGTTGGACTGGTATAAATACTGGACTGTTCAATATTGTAAGAGGCTTCTACCAGAGGCATGGTAAAGACTTCTCTTGTATATAGTGTGTTTGTAAGTTGCTTAAAGCTTACCTTAAAGTTACTTGATGTGTAAGACTCCTTTTCTTACATCACCCAGCAATGTCACCATGCAACAACCCACATGTATCACTTATCAGTCTGATGTCACGTTTCTCACTCAATCAACGGGGTAAACATTTGTCTTGGATGATCGTGTAGAATTGGTGAAGGCGAATTGGCTTCCCCTTTTACACTTGGTCCCATTCAATGTCAAAGGAAAAGAAAATCGGGCTTAGAGTCAAATGGCTGATTTGCTTTGACCCGTTTTGCACGACAGCCCAAGACACATTTCTACACCGTGCTTCAGATACTAAACTGGACAAATATCCCTGGTTTATAAAATCCAGCAGCAACAAAGAACTGCTGGAAACTCTTTGATCTCATTGTAATACTGATACTAATGGAACCATGTGAAAAGGATCCTCCATTTGTTGTATGTGCTTATTATATTTAAATTATTCTTTTTTACTCAAGTGTAAGCTATGAGGCAGTTACTTAAGCCACAAAACATAGTATTAAAACTATGTTTTGTGGCTTAAGTAACTGCCTCATAGCTTACACTTGAGTAAAAAAGAATAATTTAAATATAATAATTCTGTAAAAAGCCAATGAAGAATAGTGCATGCCTCCACAAAACTGAGATTGGCTGCATAAAGAGAGTACTGTAGAATGGCTGTGTTTTGTAGGAACAGAAAGTACAATCCTCAACTGTATAGTTCTTCATGATGGAATAAATATGTTATGAATAAGCAACTCCACACAAGTGCCTTTTTACTGAAACAGGAAGATAGTTGCGCCTCCATTTCCTGCAATGAAAGAAGAATCTCATTCACTTATAGACCATTTTATATTCAAATAATACAATGCTTTACAAGCTTTGCAGCAGCTGAAATATGAATCTTTCAAGGGAAATTCATTCTGGAAATATATTAGACTTGTCAAATGTTATTAGATTTCATAGAGATTTTGTGTTTATTGAGTCAGAGATGAACAATTACCAACCAAAGGGTTTGCTATGTGCATATGACGGAGTAACAATTCTTTCGGAAGTACCTTACGTTTGGACAAGATGTCAGCTTACATCTCTTCCAATAATTTGAGGGAATGAAGCAGTATTCTTCTTTGGTTAGATGGGAACTATTCCAGTTCCGACGAAGGGTCATTAACCTGAAACGTTAACTCTGTTTCTCTCTCCACAGATGCTGCCTGACCTGCTGAGTATTTCCAGCATTTTCTGTTTTTATTTCAGATTTCCAGCATAACATTGGATTGGTTCCTTTCAGCTCTAAAGACAATGAAAAAGTAAAGGTGATTGCAATGTACTGAATAAATACCTTTGCCCTCCTCATACTTCCTTATACTCCCCCCTCCTTTTTAAGTCCCCATCACCTCTCAAAATTGCTATTGTTGTAAAGGTTTATATCGGCCAGAATTCAGTATTAATGGCCAGCAGTTTGTCATTTGTGTGCCTGTCTGGAAATTACTTCAGCACTTTGGAGCTTTCAGTGCATTACAAAACCAATACTGCCTGATAGCCTTGTGCTTGTTAATTCCTGCTTTCTTTCTAATGGGGGAATCAATGAAATTCCAAACATCACACATTGCACCTACAATGTACTAATTCCACCCATATAAAGTGAATATTACAGCTGAGGCAGGCTCAGATGTATCAAGAATGAGATGGGAACTGCATCAGATTCACAAAGGAAAGTTCATTACAATGGGGTCTGCTTTCAGTTCTCCCCTGTCACTTTACTTAGCAGAGAAACAGAGAAGATCTGCCAGAAATATCATGTGACACCAAAGGAGTACTGTCTGGACTAATTGCTATGACACCCATCACATCTACCAATTCAATCACAGCTACCTGGCAATGACCGAAGAGAATTACTTCCAGAGGTTCAGGTTTATCAGGGATACAGTTATAGAGCTGTGCCATATAACTTCAGTAAGATCTGCAGACTACCTCAAGCATAGGGACAGTATTGCCAGTGGCCATTGAGGCGATCATGGTTCTCAATTTTTACACCTCCAGCATCTTCCAGGTTGATGCAGGGGATATCAGCAGCATCAACCAATTTGCTGTTCACAGTTGCATCAAACAGGTAACTGAGGCTTTCATCCAGGAGAACAAAAACCTTCACATTTCTTCTCGCACTGAACAGGAACAGCAGCTGTCCAATTCCACCAGAGTGGTGGCTTTCCAAAAGTACAGGCACTGATTGGTGGTCATCCACATGAACAGAAAAAGCTTCTACCCCATCAAAATTTAGCTGATCAGTGACCACCAATGCTGCTCTATGCAAGTCACTGCCTGTTTCTAGATGGCACCAGGCTTATTTGATGTGGAAGGGAGACTGAAGATTGGTTTCCCCAAAACAAAGACTTCCCTTTTCAATCTTGGCTAATAATCACTGTAAGAACGTTTTATTCCAGTACAGGCACAATGGGCTGAATGGCCTCCTTCTGTGCCGTATGATTCTAGTACCCTTGGTGAACCCACAGACAGAGGCAAAACACAGATACAGTGAGGCCCATGTGATCACCAGAGCCATTACTGAGCAGTCTTATTGGGATCTTGATGCAATGGATACTGTGGTGATTATTCTTGTTTTATAAGAAGCATTGTAATTGGTTGCCTGTTTTCCTGCCTTGAGATATATGCTGTAAACTTATTGGTTAGTTGATTCCATGTGACCTGTGGTGGCCATCTTAAATTCAGTTTTCTACAGTTTGGTTGAGACTGGGTGCTCAACATGTACTTGCTGGTTTTTTAAGGTTAATAAAGCCTAGCTTTTGAAAGGCAATCTACTCTTTATTTCAATTTATTAACCTTTTGCTATAATGGAACGATATCTTCGACCGGAACGATTTAATGCTGACCCTAATTCTACAGGAGTGGATGATCAATGGAAACATTGGTATCGTACATTTAAAAACTTTTTGGGTGTGTTGGATCAGCAATCTCTAAATAAGTTGGATATACTAATCAACTACATTGCTCCGGATGTGTATAAGTATATTTTGGACTGTGAAACTTATGAATTGGCTATTGCTACGTTGGAATTTTTTTTTGTTAAACCCAAAAATGAGGTATTTGCACGTCACCTTTTATCTGCCCGTAGGCAGCAGGCGGGAGAATCCTTGGATGCTTATTTACAAGCACTCCGGCGCCTTGGTGCTAACTGTAATTATAAGGCCGTGTCTGCAGAAGAACATAGGGAAGAGTCAGTACGGGATGCATATATTAATGGATTACTGTCTAGATCAATTCGTCAGCGGTTATTAGAAAATAAGATCTTGGATCTTAAGAGTGCTTTTGAGCAAGCCTCTACATTGGATTTGGCTCAGAGAAGTTCAGATTCTTATGCTCTTTTTGATCGGCCTGCGACCGTGGTTTCGGCAGTTCCGGATGAAAGGGAGTTACATGGATTTAATAGGAGTGGTTTATCAGATTCTGAAACAGTTTCTACTTCGGCAGCTGTTGCCTCTAGGATTCAGAAGTGTTATTTTTGCGGGAACGCCCGGCACCCCCGTCTGAAATGCCCTGCCCGGGAGGCTGTGTGTAGTAAATGCGGCAAGGGAGGTCATTACGCACGTGTTTGCAAATCGGTTGCCTCCTCTGCGACCATTCAGCCTTTAGATAGGGCGTTTATTGCATCAGTTTCTGCCGCCTTTTCCCATGGCCTAAACAAAGCTATAGTTATGGCCCAAGTTAATGGGTTAGAAGTGAAGGCCCTTATAGATACGGGCAGTACTGAGAGCTTTATGAGTCTTCAGTTTGTGAGGGAGAAGCGTTTGAAAATTTCGCCTGTTTCCTATCAGGTGTGTATGGCTCAGGCGACTCTCACCTCACAAGTAGCTGGTTGTTGCCTTGTGAAATTAATTCTCCTAGGTAATACGTATACTGATATACGCCTATCCGTTCTGCCTAATCTTTGTGCGGACATTTTGATTGGTCATGATGTGCTTCAATTACATGAGTCCCTCAGTCTTTCTTTCGGAGGAACCAAGCCACCTTTGTCTATTTGTGGATTAACTTCTTTATTCATTTCTCCATTATCACTTTTTTCCAATTTGATGCCGGACTGTAAGCCAATTGCTATCAAGTCAAGAAGGTATAGCAGCCAGGATAAAGAATTTATTAATTCTGAAGTTCAACGTCTTTTATCGGAAGGAATCATTGAACCTAGTTTTTCGCCCTGGCGGGCACAGGTAGTTGTCACCACTAATGAGAGACATAAGAAGCGAATGGTGATAGACTACTCTCAAACTATTAACAGGTATACTCAATTAGATGCGTACCCCCTGCCTAAGATTGATGAGCTTATCAATAAAGTATCTCAATATAAGGTTTTTAGCACTATTGACCTAAAGAGTGCTTATCATCAGATTCCTATCGCTAAGAGGGACAAACCATATACGGCCTTTGAAGCTGGCGGAAAGCTGTACCAGTTTTGCCGAGTACCATTCGGTGTTACTAACGGTGTCGCCTGTTTTCAACGGGCAATGGATGCTTTTATAAGTGATAACTCTCTCTCTGACACCTTCTCATATTTAGATGACATCACGGTGTGTGGCAAATCAAGGGTGGAGCACGATTTTAATCTAGAAAGATTCCTTCAAGTTGCGGAAAAAGTTGGCTTAACTTTCAATAAAGAGAAGTGTATCTTTTCGACCACCGAGGTAAATTTACTGGGGTATATTATCTCGGGAAACAAGATTAAACCAGATCCAGAACGGTTGCGACCACTAATTGATTTACCTTGCCCTACTAATTCTAAGGCCTTGCAACGAGTTGTTGGACTGTTTTCTTATTATTCTAATTGGATTGCAAACTTCTCGCAGAAGATCCAGCCCCTTATTCGGGTTACGACATATCCTCTATCATGGGAGGCCAGGACGTGTTTTGATAATCTTAAAAAGGATATCCTTGGAGCAGTTGTGCATTCTATTGATGAGCAGGTTCCCTTTGTGATTGAGACGGACGCTTCCGATTTTGCAATTGGGGCTACCCTGAACCAAAATGGAAGACCTGTGGCCTTTTTCTCAGGTACTCTGAGCAATAGTGAGCAGAGACATTCATCAATAGAGAAAGAGGCGTACGCAATAGTAGAAGCAATGCGTAAATGGAGACATTATTTATCTGGGCGACATTTTACGTTAGTAACTGACCAAAAATCTGTGTCCTTCATGTTTGATGTCAAACATTTCGGAAAGATTAAGAATGATAAAATAATGAGGTGGAGGATCGAGTTGGCATGCTACCATTTTGATATAGTCTATCGTCCGGGGAAGGATAATGTTGCCGCTGATGCGCTGTCGAGGGCTTATTGTTCTGTGCTTCACGGAGATACGCTTATTAATCTTCATAATGCTTTGTGCCATCCTGGTGTTACGAGGATGATACACTTCGTATGCAGTAAGAATTTGCCCTTTTCAGTTGAAGACGTCAAGCGGATGACTTCGTCATGCTCTGTCTGCGCCCGGTGTAAACCGAATTTCTTTAAGCCTCAACGAGCTCATCTTATAAAGGCTACTTCTCCCTTTGTACGCCTGAGCATTGATTTTAAGGGGCCTCTTCCTTCAACGACTCAGAATCGATATATATTTACTGTTGTGGATGAGTTTTCAAGGTTCCCTTTTGCTTTTCCTTGTGCAGATGTATCAGCTGCTACAGTTATTAAATGTCTGACTCAACTTTTTGTCATCTTTGGGATGCCTGCGTATATCCATTCAGATCAGGGAAGTTCTTTTATGTCTTCCCAGTTGAAGGAATACCTCCAGAGTCGGGGAATTTCTACTAGCAGAACTACCCCGTATAATCCCCAGGGTAATGGACAGTGCGAACGATACAATGGGGTGATCTGGAAGGCAGTTATGTTGGCTTTGACATCCCGGAACCTTAAGAATACACAGTGGGAAATGGTACTGCCTGATGCCCTGCATTCCATTAGATCATTGCTTTCAATGGCTACTAATGTGACCCCCCATGAAAGGCTCTTCAACTATCCGCGGAGATCCACTACGGGATATTCGGTACCTTCATGGCTTACTATGCAGGGACCTGTGCTGCTCCGACACCATGTTAGACTGTCAAAGTATGATCCTTTAGTGGAGGAGGTGGAGCTATTGGAGGCAAATTCCCAATATGCTCACATTCGATTCCAAGATGGGAAAGAAAGTACGGTTTCAGTTAAAGACTTAGCTCCTTGTGGTGGCCAGCCCTCTCCTGAGGACATTAACAATAGCCATAATTCAGATAATGTTGATGTCGTCACAGATACTACGAACATTTCCAATCCTATTGCAGACACTCTTAGTCTGCCCCCGATGGATGTTCATGACCCTCCCAGTCTACCTTCTAATGGGACTTCCAATCCGGAAACCGTTGATAATCGGGATATTGATAGCCTCCCTGCAGAAGATATTTCTGTGTCTCCTGGTGTGGGAGGGCAAGGAACTCCACCAAGGCTAAGAAGGTCGACACAAACAAGATATCCGGTCGACCGATTAAAAATGGACTTTTAAAATAATTAATAATTTAATAGTAAAATTTTAAAATTGTTGAAGGCATTATACATGTATTGCTCTAGTCATAAATAACTAATTGTAAACTGTAAAGGCTACCTCGGTTGAAGTATATTTTAAAAGGAGGGGTGAATGTGGTGATTATTCTTGTTTTATAAGAAGCATTGTAATTGGTTGCCTGTTTTCCTGCCTTGAGATATATGCTGTAAACTTATTGGTTAGTTGATTCCATGTGACCTGTGGTGGCCATCTTAAATTCAGTTTTCTACAGTTTGGTTGAGACTGGGTGCTCAACATGTACTTGCTGGTTTTTTAAGGTTAATAAAGCCAAGCTTTTGAAAGGCAATCTACTCTTTATTTCAGATACCTTGTAGGATCTGTACCATCCCAGGGTCTATAAGATCATTATCATCTGCTGTAATGCTCCATAACTTTGCTGTAAAAGGGATCTAAACCATGGAGAAGCTGGAGAATAATTCAGAATCAAGAGTAGAGCAGGAAGCAGACACTGGCTATGAGGATGTAGCTCCTGAAATAACGGGAGGAATTTTAACCCCCCGCCACCCACCCCCACTAATTTAGCAAAGACATTAACCTGTTTTAATACAAGGCATTAACCCATTTATTTATATGATGATGGAGGAAGGAATATCAGACAATACCATTAAACATTCATATGAATGGTGTAATTTCAGGGCTAATATTTGCTAATCTCTAAATTTCCAAAGACACATTTGGTGTCAAATTAGTCATGGTGTCATCACTGTAAGGACATTTTATTTTAAAGTTAGCTGATTTATGACATTGTAAATGTTAGGCGTCATTGTAATTGAATGACACTGTAAATCAGCCAACTTTCCCAGATGTTCACATGGGCATTTTCAGAAATACATTGGTAGCAATTGACAAAAGAACATTGTAGGTGATATTGTCAGATCTGTAGACCTCCCTAATCTTTTTAACCACAAATCTGACAGCAGCAGATTTAATTATAATACCCATTTGTTTCAAATGCCAAAATATGAAACTCGGTGTGATTTGTGGGCACAATATATTGTTTGACAGGCAATAAAAACTGCAAAATGTGTTTGGTTGCCTGCCAAATAAAACTAATAGTGACGGGTACTTTCATTTACTATGCTTCTTATGACAGTGACAGCGCTGCAGTTTGAACAACAACATCAACGTTTGGAACTCATATAGACCTCAACTTTTGGAGTTTTATGTTGCACTGTATTGATGAAAAACAATTGAACTTTTTCCCTCTGTCAGCATATTCAAATTGCTAAATGTCAGTACAATTTTTTTCTCATTTCAACGAGCTATTTCGGTGAAAATTCTGTGTATTGTCTTGACATTTTCTTACTTTGTCAGCACTGTGAGTTGGATTTTCACAAAGGCGCTAGTACAGGTAGACTATCCTTTATCCGCACTTCCGAAAACCGAAAACCTCTAAAAACCGAAAGTTTTTTTGTGATGCGTAAGTCGTGCGCACGACATGACCCGAGTGGCGCCAAACATGACAGGAGTGGTCCGGGAGCTCTGCCTTTCCCTGTGAGCAGGGCAGAGGGTCACAGAGTTCCCTCCTGAGTAGGAGATTGCAGGCCGAGCCGGGCAGTGTGAAGGAGGTACCGGGAGAGTGAACCCAACAATACAGCGGCCCGTCCGATTGCTGCAGCAGCCCGTCCTATAGTCTTTTCTTCCCCCCCCCACCTGATTTGCGGGCCAGCTTAGTGTAGGAGTCAGCCGATATCCGGCTTTCCCACAACTGGCAGCGGCAGTCGAGCCCCAGACCCCTGCTAAGTCAAGGAATTCAGATACGGAGCAGGGGGAGCCGGAAACCTCGATCTAACGGCAGAAATCAGCAGCCGTTTGGTTAGGTTTTTTTTCTTCCCCTAGCATTTTTTCTTCCCCTAGCATTTTTTTAAACAGTCAGGCTGTGGAAAGAGTCTCTGTAGCTTAGCAACAGCTTCAGAGACGCTTCCAAGGCAGGGCCCGAGTGTTTACAAGCTGTTGCTAAGCAACAGTGTTTGTTGTCAGATACGGAGATGAAAACCTTCTGAAATCCGAAAAATTCCGAAAACCGAAACACAGCTGGTCCCAAGGTTTTCGGATAAAGGATAGTCTACCTGTAGTAGCTTTCCTTCTGCCAATTCCAGCGGAGAACTCCACTCCTGCCTGATTTCTAAAATCTCTGCTGCAGCCAGTGATGATCAAATTTAAATATGTCATTGCTTTACCTGACTGAATGCCTGACTTGTGGGAGGAGCCATTTTCTCAGCTATTGCAGGTGGAGTGGAAAGTGTGAAAAGTTCACAGAAGTACTGAGGGTAAGTAAGAGGCAAGAGTTTGTTATTTCAGTTTCCTTCCCATCTCTTCTTGATGTTGCTGAATCATTTCACTGATGCTAGCCCCCATCTGGTACCTCTCTAAGTTTGCCACTTTTATACCTGAGCCCAGACAGTGAATATTGACAGGATGATTGACAATGCGGGACATCACAACCAAATCTGATCCTGTTCTCGTGAGATTACAAGATGATTACAGATGGAGGAAAGCCCAACTTGATCTATCCATCTAGAGAGAATCCACTTGTTTTTAACTGATTACAGGACTTTTGCGACCAGTAATCTATCTGAAAGTTTGCTCCACAAGTGATCACTCTTTATGTAAGAAGTCACACAACACCAGGTTATAGTCCAACAGCTTTATTTGAAATCACAAACTTTCGGAGTGCTGCTCCTTCATCAGGTGAAGTGCAACTCTTCACTTCACCTGACGAAGGAGCAGCGCTCCGAAAGCTTGTGATTTCAAATAAAGCTGTTGGACTATAACCTGGTGTTGTGTGACTTCTTACATTTGTCCACCCCAGTCCAACTCTGGCATCTCCACACCATGGCTACTCTTTATGTGGCGAAGAATTTCTAGATATCTGTTCTAAAAGTATCCTTCTCTAGTTTGAACCTGTGTCCCCTAGTTCAATTCCTGCAGTTTAATTTAACATAATATTCTGGGTTAAAATTTCCTATATCCCTACCTATCTTATATACCCTCTATAAGATCATCTCTCAGTCACCTCCTTTCCAGATTGAAAAGTCCAATTTTCTCCAGTCTTTCCTCATAACTCAGTCCCCTGACACAGGGGATCAGACTATGGCTCTTCTCTTCACTGACTCCAGTGCTTGAACGTCTCTTCTGTTTCATGGTAACCAGAACTAGATGCATTATTCAGGATGGGGTCTGGCTAGATTATAACGTTTGATCTCCTCTGATTTACATTCTTTTATTAATTCATCCCTGGGATGTGGGCGTCGCTGGCAAGGCCAGCATTTATTGCCCATCCCTAATTGCCCTTGAGAAGGTGGTGGTGAGCCGCCTTCTTGAACCACTGCATTCCTTGTGGTGAAGATTGTAGTGTATGTGCCTTTAAGAGCCCCAGGTGTGCTGTAATGCCGGTAATTGCTACTCGGGCTATATAAGCCTGTATATTGTGTATATCCGTTAGAACCCCCCCCCCCAGACTTTGCTTAGTAAACACCTATGAACCAACTCCTGTCTTCAGTGTCTTTATCAACACATGGACACTACAGTGGTGATGAAGTGGAAACGGACTTACCTGCAATTCGGCAGCACCTCAAGGACATCGATTCCTCGGGCATCCAGAAGACTCAAGAAAGTGAGAGAAGCTGTGGTTTCACCAGCTGGCCAAGCTGGTGGCAGGTACTGCGCTAATCCTTCCTGGGCGTCAGGCTGGGGCTCCAGCGGCTGGCTCTACAGCTGAGACAGCAGCGAAATCGGAGGCAAGCAATAACGGACTGGGAGGGAGCACTCGGGAGATGGCCGGCGCGGCAAGCA
Source organism: Somniosus microcephalus (assembly GCF_052327205.1). Taxonomy (NCBI): domain Eukaryota; kingdom Metazoa; phylum Chordata; class Chondrichthyes; order Squaliformes; family Somniosidae; genus Somniosus; species Somniosus microcephalus. The sequence goes on along the minus strand of NC_140987.1, from coordinate 175,589,268 downwards.
GGTCAGCATTCAGACCTGGAGAGAAAGTCCGGCGGGAACGAGTCTCCAACTGTAAATACATTTTTTTTTTAAATGGAAACCGCGGGAAACAGCGTTGTCATCGGCAGCAGCGGCGGGAAAGTGCGGAAAGCGCCATATCTTTGCTGCAGAAAAGAAAGAAAAGCGCGGGAAGCGCCATATCTTTTCTGAAATGCCTAAGTCTGGCAATATTGATGCTTTTGATAGCGAAATAGAAGATTGGACCACATACGTGGAAAGAGTAGAGGTATATTGCACTGCAGATGGAATAGAAGATGAAAAAAAAGCTCCAGTACTGCTGAACCTAATGGGCGCAAAGGCATACGGGCTGTTATGAAATTTAATCACTCCAGCCAAACCAAAGGACAAGAATTTTAAAGAAATTGTTGATACCCTGCAGGAGCACTTAAACCCAACACCGCTGCTGATAGCGGAACGATTCAAATTCTTCAAGAGAAATCAACACAAGAATGAAAGTAACGCTGATTACCTAACCGAATTAAGAAAGCTATCAAAGTACTGCCAATTCGGGGCAGGACTATCAGATTATCTTCGAGACAAATTCGTTTGCGGTCTCTTAAGTGAAGGAACACAAAAAAGGCTGCTTTCTGAAAAAGATTTAACATTGGACAAAGCTTTCAGTATGGCTGTATCATACGAAGCAGCAGCAAGAGGAGCTGCAGAGATACAACAAAAGACACAGGACTTTGGCACCCATGAAATGACACAGGGTTTCGAAAGATGTTATCGCTGCGGCAGATCCACCCATAACCAGAGGGACTGCTGGTTCAAGGACAAAGCATGCAGGCAATGCGGAAATATTGGACACATTGCACGGGTATGCCGATCTGGACAAAATAAATCCACAGACAGAAAAAAAAAAATCAATAAAGGAAAGTACAGGAAGGTACAAATGATGACGGACAGTAGCTCCGAAGACCAGAAGAGCGATAGCGACTCTGAAAACAAGAGACTAAGCTGTCTCAAATTACATAATGTACTTGCCAAAGATGATTACCAAACCATTTGGGTTACCCTCACGATAGCAGGGTCCCCAGTTAAAATGGAGCTAGATACAGGATCAGCTCTAACTGTAATAAATCGATGGGATTACGAGAGGCTATTTTCGCATATACCTCTAAAAGACACATCCATTATCTTAAAAACATAGACGGGGCAGAAAGTATACCCCAAAGGAAAAATAAGGGTGCCTGTTGTATACAACGGCAAAGAAATACAAAAGTTGTATTTATACATTCTACAAGATGGTGGTTCACCGTTGTTGGGACGTGAATGGATCAGAAAGATACGTTTAGACTGGCACTCCATTCAGGCACTGACGGTGACCAGTAAGAAAAAAAACAATGATGACATCATACCTGAACGATTAAAAGGCATCTTGGCCAATGCCAAAGAAGTGTTTCAAGAGAAACTAGGAACCTTGAAAGGCATCACGGCCTCAATAAAAGTGGAAGATGCAGCAATTCCCAAATTTTTTAAAGCAAGACTGGTGCCATACGCAATTCGTCCAGCAGTCAAGGCAGAGCTGGAGAATTTGGAAAAGGCAGGCGTATTATCCAAAATAGATTGGAGCGAGTGGGCAACACCCATCATTCCAGTCATGAAAAAAGCATTGAATAATGATAAATCTGAAGAACAGAGAAAAATTCGCATCTGTGGAGACTTCAAGGTGACTGTACAGTATCACACAGTACAGTATCCTCTTCCGAGGATAGAAGATATTTTCGCCTCACTATCCGGAGGGAAACGTTTCACCAAAATTGACTTGGCACAGGCATATCTACAGATGGAGGTTGAGGAGGCCTCTAAAAAGTATCTCACGATAAACACACACAAAGGCCTGTACCAGTACAATCGACTGGTTTTTGGAGTAGCATCAGCTCCAGCTATCTGGCAAAGAGCTATGGAGCAAGTCCTGCAAGGGATTCCGGGGACTCAATGCTACCTAGATGACATCCTTGTAACAGGAGAAAATGACAACGAGCACCTTGCCAATTTGGAGCAGGTGCTCACTAGGCTGGAAGAATGGGGCCTACGAGCAAATCGCCCCAAGTGTGAATTTTTCCAAAATCAGATATCATATTGTGGCCACATAATTAATAATGAAGGGTTGCATAAATCACCTGAAAAAATTGAAGTGGTCATAAAAGCCCCAGCACCTGAAAATGTTTCACAATTAAGGTCGTTCCTGGGATTAATAAATTACTATCATAAATTTTTACCGAACTTATCAACTCTTCTACACCCTCTTAATGAACTTCTACAAACAGGAGTGATTTGGAAATGGAACGAAGACTGTAAACGTGCCTTCCATAAATGCAAAGACTTAATCACATCCGAAGAAGTTTTGGCTCATTACAACCCATCACTGCCAATCAGACTGGCGTGCGATGCATCCCCTTACGGCATAGGAGCAGTATTATCCCATAAATTCCCTGTTGGCTCAGAACGGCCAATAGCTTTTGCGTCACGCTCACTAAACTCAGCTGAGCGTAACTATGCCCAAATCGACAGGGAAGAACTCAGCCTGGTATGGGGAGTGAAGAAATTCAACCATTACCTACACGGACAAAAATTTACCTTGTTGACTGACCATCAACCCCTCATCTCCATATTCAACCCTAAAAAGGGTGTTCCCATTATGACAGCGCAAAGGCTACAAAGGTGGTCCCTTTTTCTAGGAGCACACCAATACAACATAGAATACAAAGGATCAAAACAGCATGGGAATGCTGACGGTTTATCGCGCCTACGATTGCCAACGGTAGAAGAGGCACCTACAGTAGACCCAGTAAAGATGTTCCACTCTACCATAGTGGAATGTCTACCAGTAACAAATTCTGCCATTGAAAGGGAGACGAGAAATGACCCGACTCTCTCACGGGTCTACGATTTAACAGTGAAGGGATGGCCAGCACATGGCGAACCACTGTTGCCAGCATTCCCGCAAAGAAGAGAACAGCTGTCAGTGTGCTGAGGAACCTTGATGTGTGGATCCAGAGTGGTGATTCCACCCAAACTCCAGGATAAAGTTCTAAAGGAGCTTCACGAGGGGCATCTGGGTGGAGTGAAAATGAAGAACCTAGCTAGGGCGTTTGTATGGTGGCCAGGTATCGATGGAGACATCGAAGAAATGACCAAGAGCTGCCTAGGATGCCAGAAGGTCCAAAACACTCCACCACAAGCCCCTTTACATCCATGGGAGTGGCCCTCATCTCCCTGGCAAAGGGTGCACATCAACTTTGCTGGTCCATTTATGGACTCAATGTTCTTAATCGCGGTTGATGCACACTCCAAGTGGCCGGAGGTAATAAAGATGTCCTCCACCACCACGGAAAAAACCATCACAGTATTAAGGACCATATTTGCCAGGAATGGGCTGCCGGAACAGATATGTTCTGATAATGGACCGCAATTTGTGACCGAAGAATTCAGAAAGTTCTTAAAAAACAATGGGGTTAAGCACTACACGTCCGCCCCATACCATTCCGCCACCAATGGATTGGCTGAAAGGTTTGTCCAGACCTTCAAGAAGGCCATAAAGGCCATGGGTAATGAAGACATAAAACTTCAGCACAAGGTGGATAACTTCTCATTCGCATACCAACCAAACTCCCGCCATGATGTTCTTCAATAGAAACCTAAGATGACGGCTGGATTTGGTCAAGCCCAACATCAGAAGGGACGTGGAGAACCGACAGTTTCAAGGCATGAATGAAAGGCCAACTAGAACCTTCCAGATAGGTCAACAAGTTTTGGCCCGGGACTACCGTACCGAGAAATGGCAGCCTGGAACTATCTGCACACGACTAGGACCACTGATGTATACCGTGGACATTGGAGAAAGCATAATACGGCGCCATGCTGACCAAATCATAAAGTCATCCGAAAAGGGACAACCTACACCACAACTCTATATGTCTAACGATGAAGTAGAGATACCCATATCTACCTCCGATCCGGTGATACTGGAAACCGATGAACCCGACACTGGCATTCAAGCCGAATCAGCCTTGCCAAAAGAACCTACTACACCCCCGAGGCGTTATCCAGACCGAGTCAGGAAGCCTCCTGAGAGACTGACTTATAATTAATTAACTACAGCAATGTGTATATTATTTTTCTTATAACATGTAATTAATAATTACTTAAAATATGATGTACTGGTTAGCTAAAAGGGGAGGAATTGTAGTGTGTGTGCCTTTAAGAGCCCCAGGTGTGCTGTAATGCCGGTAATTGCCACTCGGGCTATATAAGCCTGTATATTGTGTATATCCATTAGAACCCCCCCCCCCCAGACTTTGCTTAGTAAACACCTATGAACCAACTCCTGTCTTCAGTGTCTTTATCAACACACGGGCACTACAAAGGTACTCCGACAGTGCTGTTAGGGAGGGTGTTCCAGGATTTTGACCCAGTGACGATGAAGGGACAGCGATATATTTCCAAGTCAGGATGGTTTGTGACTTTGAGGGGAACTTGGAGGTGATGGTGTCCCCATGTGCCTGCTGCCCTTGCCCTTTTAGGTGGTAGAGGTCACAGGTTTGGAAGGTGCTGTCGAAGAAGCCTTGGTGAGTTGCTGCAGTGCATCTTATAGATGGTACTCAGTTCCGATATGGTGTGCCGGTGGTGGAGGGAGTGAATGTTTAAGGTGGTGGATGGGATGCCAATCAAGCGGGCTGCTTTGTCCTGGATGGTGTCGAGCTTCTTGCACTCATCCAGGCAAGTGGAGAGCATTCCAACACACACCTGACTTGTGCCTTGTAGATCGTGGAAAGCCTTTGGGGAGTCAGGAGCTGAGAAAGTCGCCACAGAATACCCAGCCTCTGACTTGCTCTTGTAGCCACAGTATTTATGTGGCTGGTCCAGTTAAGTTTCTGGTCAATGGTAACCCCCCCATGATGTTGATGGTGGGGGATTCGGCAATGACAATGCCGTTGAATGTCAAAGGGTGGTGGTTAGACTCTCGCTTGTTGGAGAAAGTCATTGCCTGGCACTTGTGTGACATGTGATGTGTATGTTACTTGCCACTTATCAGCCCAAGCCCAAGCCTGAATATCATCCAGGTCTTGCTGCATGCGGGCATAGTCTGCTTTATTCCTGATGTTTTAGGATAATGATTAGGAACAGGAGCCCTGGCTAATTTTCCGCTTTTCCTAATTCAGTGGCACTGAGGCCAATTGTATCACTCCTACAACTACCTGAGCTGAGATCAGCTAACTCACCACAGACCAGAAACAAAATTGGGAACCTTCCTGGTCTGTACGACTTGCTACCACCCTGAACAAATCACTAAACTGCCCACCATCCTAAGAGCATAAGAAATAAAATCAAGGACAAGAGAAGACCATTCAACCTGTTGATGCTCCCCCATCTACTACTTTAACTCACCCTGCCTCACAATTCCACCTGGTCATGAAAAACGTTATATAAATGCAAGACTTTCTTTCTTTATCTCTTACATTCCTCATAAGCCTTGCTATCTCACATACCCAAAATGTACTCATATAATTATGAGTTAAAACAGCAATATCTTTTTAAAAGGCTGTCATCACACTAATCACTCCAACTCTATACAAGTAATGTTGTTGCTATTTATTCTAACAAACCATCTGAATTTGTGCGCCACGCATGGACTATTTAGACTCAACGTTTCGTTGAAAATGTAGCCGAGCATATTCAGCATTCATATTACTTTGTTAAATCCCAAGCTATTTTTCTACATTCCACACAGTATTTGATGTAATACAGCTTTTCATGATAATATCTTACCCAGCCAAATATAACACTACAAAATGATTGGAGTGAAAATGTGCTTCGGCTGCACAATGGCCCATAAATTCCGATAGGAGGCTTCCTGCGTGCGGATGCCTTCTATCGGAAAAAAACCTACGCTCTTACCCGAGGGCTCCCGAGGTCCGGACATTTCCGATGCTGGGCCTCTCCACAGTCAGAATGCACAGGGCCCAGGTATCCCAGGGGCGCATGTGGTTCACAAGCGTACCTGGGATCACGTGGGCCAGGCGAGCCAATGAAAGAAGGGAATCTCCTTTCATACTTTTGACAGATAGACCCATCAAAAGTATGAATGGGGATCACCCGAAAAACACATCAAAACATTAAATACATTTTTAAAAACCATCACGTTTTTAAAATGAGTTACAATGACATTAAATTAAATATTTTAAACAAATTTAATTTTTTGAAAAAATAATTAAAGTTTTGTACAGGGCTAAAAATAAACTTACCTTTTTAAAAAATATTTTAAAATTATAAATGAGTGAAAAATTTTTTTTTTTTTAGTTTTTTCAACTCTTATGCTGGTAAAAGCAGGCCTTACAAGGCAGGTTTTACCAGGCGTAAGATTTCTAATGGTTTTCTGCGGGCAGAAGTTCTCCAGAAAGCGGAACTATCCACCCGCAGAGGCCCTTCTCCAGGGCAGGTGTCCGATCTGTCAAGAGGATTCTTGACAGATCGGAAATGCCGGTTTTCAGCGCATGTGCTTTGCATGCCTGAAACCAGCATTTCCAATGTCCCTACGGGTGTGTACACAACATGTACACACCCGTAGGCATCAGAAAATACAGGCCATTATCTTGTTTAATATTGCCTGTCAAATTGAAAGATTCAGGATTTGATTTTGCATCAGAACCCCAAAAATCAGGCGTTTTTGAAATTGAAGCTGAACATGCAATCCAAATGCAGCTCATTGGCAGCATTCCAATGTGTTAGATCCGTGTGTTAATAGAGACACGGAATGCAGGAGTTGAATTAACAAGTGTTTACTGAACAAAGTCTGGAGGTGAACTAACTACACAAGACGCTTCACAGGCTTATATACCCGAGTGGTCACTACTGGTACTACAGTATACAGGGGCTTCAAAAACATAGTTCCTCTTAAAGGTACATACACTACAATTCCTCCCCTTTTAGATAAATAGTACATAACATTTTAAGTAATCATTAAATAACATTTTTACAAGAACAATAATATACACATTTGCTGAAGTTAATCAATTACAAATTCAGTCTCTCTGGAGGCTTCCTGACTCGGTCCGGATAACGCCTCGGTGGTGTAGTAGCTTCTTTTGGCAAGGTCGATTCGGCTTCAATGCCAGTGTCGGGTTCATCTGGTTCCAGTATCACCGGATCGGAGGTAGATACTATGGGTATCTCTGCTTCATCACTAGGCGTATAGAGTTGTGGTGTAGGTTGTCCTTTTTCGGATGACTCTATGATCTGGTCAGCATGGCGCCTTATTATGCTTTCTCCAATGTCCACGGTATACATCAGCAGTCCTAGTCGTGTGCAAATAGTTCCAGGCTGCCATTTCTCGGTACGGTAGTCCCGGGCCAAAACTGGTTGACCTATCTGGAAGGTTCTAGTTGGCCTTTCATTCATGCTTTGAAATTGCCGGTTCTCTACGTCCCTTCTGACGTTTGGCTTGACCAAATCCAGCCGGCATCTTAGGCTTCTATTGAAAAACATCATGGCGGGGGTTTGGTTTGTAACCACATGTGTTGCGTTCCTGTACGCAAACAAGAAGTTATCTACCTTATGTTGTAGATTTATGTCTTCATTACCCATGGCCTTTATGGCCTTCTTGAAGGTCTGGACAAACCTTTCAGCCAATCCATTGGTGGCGGAATGGTATGGGGCGGACGTGTAGTGCTTAACCCCATTGTTTTTTAAGAACTTCCTGAATTCTTCGGATACAAATTGCGGTCCATTATCAGAACAGATCTGTTCAGGCAGCCCATTCCTGGTGAATATGGTCCTTAATACTGTGATGGTTTTTTCCGTGGTGGTGGAGGACATCTTTATTACCTCCAGCCACTTGGAGTGTGCATCCACCGCGATTAAGAACATTGAGTCCATAAATGGACCAGCAAAGTCGATATGTACCCTTTGCCATGGAGATGAGGGCCACTCCCATGGATGTAGAGGGGCTTGTGGTGGGGCGTTTTGGACCTTCTGGCATCCTAGGCAGCTCTTGGTCATTTCTTCGATGTCTCCATCTATACCTGGCCACCACACAAACGCTCTGGCTAAGTTCTTCATTTTCACTCCACCCAGATGCCCCTCGTGAAGCTCCTTTAGCACTCTATCCTTGAGTTTGGGTGGAATCACCACTCTGGATCCACACATCAAGGTTCCTCGGCACACTGACAGCTGTTCTCTTCTTTGCGAGAATGCTGGCAACAGTGGTTCGCCATATGCTGGCCATCCCTTCACCGTTAAATCGTAGACTCGTGAGAGAGTCGGGTCATTTCGCATTTCCTTTTCAATGGTAGAATTTGTCACCGGTAGACATTCCACTATGGTCGAGTGGAACATTTCCACTGGGTCCACTGTAGGTGCCTCTTCCACCGTTGGCAACGGTAGGCGCGATAACCCGTCAGCATTCCCATGCTGTTTTGTTCCTTTGTATTCTATGTCATATTGGTGTGCCCCTAGGAAAAGGGACCACCTCTGTAGCCTTTGCGCTGTCATAATGGGAACGCCCTTTTTAGGGTTGAATATGGAGACGAGGGGTTGATGGTCAGTCAACAAGGTAAATTTTTGTCCGTGTAGGTAATGGTTAAATTTCTTAACCCCCCACACCAGGCTGAGTGCCTCCCTGTCGATCTGGGCATAGTTACGCTCAGCTGAGTTCAATGAGCGTGACGCAAAGGCTATCGGCCGCTCCAAGCCATCAGGGAATCTATGCGATAATACCGCTCCCACGCTGTAAGGGGATGCATTGCACGCCAGTCTGATTGGCAGTGATGGGTTGTAATGAGCCAACACTTCCCTGGACGTGATCAAGCCTTTGCATTTATGGAAGGCACGTTTACAGTCTTCGCTCCATTTCCAAACTACTCCCGTTTGTAGCAGTGCGTTAAGAGGGTGCAGAACCGTCGACAAGTTTGGTAAAAATTTATGATAGTAATTTACTAATCCCAGGAACGACCTTAATTGTGAGACATTTTCAGGCGCTGGGGCCTTTACGACCGCTTCAATTTTTTCAGGTGACTTATGCAACCCTTCTTCGTTAATGACATGGCCACAATATGATATTTGTTTCTGGAAAAATTCGCACTTGGGGCGATTTGCTTGTAGGCCCCGTTCTCTCAGCCTCGTGAGCACCTGCTCCAAGTTGGCAAGGTGCTCGTTGTCGTTTTCTCCTGTTACAAGGATGTCGTCTAGGTAGCATTGAGTCCCCGGAATCCCTTGCAGGACTTGCTCCATAGCTCTTTGCCAGATAGCCGGAGCTGATGCCACTCCAAAAACCAGTCGATTGTACTGGTACAGGCCTTTGTGTGTGTTTATCGTGAGATACTTTTTAGAGGCCTCCTCAACCTTCATCTGTAGATATGCCTGCGCTAAGTCAATTTTGGTGAAACGTTTCCCTCCGGATAGTGAGGCGAAAATATCTTCTATCCTCGGAAGAGGATACTGTACCGTGTGAAGAACCGGGTTTACAGTCACCTTGAAGTCTCCACAGATGCGAACTTTTCTCTGTTCTTCAGATTTATCATTATTCAACGTTTTCTTCATGACCGGGACGATGGGTGTTGCCCACTCACTCCAATCTACCTTGGATAACACGCCTGCTTTTTCCAAATTCTCCAGCTCTGCCTCGACGGCTGGACGAATTGTGTATGGCACTGGCCTTGCCTTAAAAAACTTGGGAATTGCCGCATCTTCCACTTTTATTGAGGCGGTGGCGCCTTTCATGGTTCCTAGTTCCTGTTGAAACACTTTTTTGGCGTTAGCCAAGATTTCTTTTAATCGTCCTGGTATGACGCCGTCATCGTTTTTTTTCTTACTGGTCACCGTCAGTGCCTCAATGGAGTGCCAGTCTAAACGTATCTTTCTGATCCATTCACGTCCCAACAACGGTGGACCACCATCTTGCAGAACGTATAAATACAACTTCTGTATTTCCTTGCCATTGTATACAACAGGCACCCTTATTTTCCCTCTGGGGTACACTTTCTGCCCCGTATATGTCTTCAAGATAATGGATGTGTCTTTCAAAGGTATATGCGGAAATAGCCGCTCATAATCCCGTCGACTCATGATGGTCAGAGCTGATCCTGTATCTAGCTCCATTTTGACTGGGGACCCCGCTATCGTGAGGGTAACCCAAATGGTCTGGTAATCTTCTTTGGCAATTACATTATGTAATTTGAGACAGCTTAGTCTCTTGTTTCCGGAGTCGCTATCGCTCTTCTGGTCTTCAGAGCTACTGTCCGTCATCATTTGTACCTTTCTGTACTTTTCCTTATTGATTTTACTGTCAGCGGATTTCTTTCCAGATCTGCATACACATGCAATGTGTCCCATCTTTCCGCATTGCCTGCATGCTTTGTCCTTGAACCAGCAGTCCTTCTGGTCATGGGTGGATCTGCTGCAGCGATAACATCTCTCGAAACCCGTGTCATTTCATGGGTGCCGAAGTCCTGTGGCTTTTGCTGTATCTCTGCAGCTCCTCTTGCTGCTGCTTCGTATGATACAGCCACACTGAAAGCCTTGTCCAGTGTCAAATCTTTCTCAGAAAGTAGTCTTTTCTGTGTTCCTTCACTTAGGAGGCCGCAGACGAATTTGTCTCGTAGAGAATCTGCCAGTCCTGCCCCGAATTGGCAGTGCTTTGACAGCTTTCGTAATTTGGTGAGGTAATCAGCGTTACTTTCATTCTTGTGCTGATTCCTCCTGAAGAATTTGAATTGTTCCGCTATCAGCAGCGGTGTTGGGTTTAAGTGCTCCTGTAAGGTATCAACAATCTCCTTAAAATTCTTGTCCATCGGTTTGGCTGGAGTGATCAAGTTTCGTAACAGCCCGTATGTCCTTGCGCCCATCAGATTTAGAAGTACCGATGCCTTTTTATCATCCGCTACTTCATTCGCCTTGCAATATACCTCCACTCTTTCCACATATGTGGTCCAATCTTCTATATCACTATCGAAAGCAGTAATATTGACAGTCTTCGGCATCTTGAAAATCTAAAATGGCGCTTCCCGCGCTTTTCCTCCATCCCCGATGGATCAAAATGGCGCCTCCCGCACTTTTCTTTCTTCCCCGCCAAGTTAAGATGGCGCCACCCGCACTTTCCCGCCGCTGCCGCTGCTGCCAACGCTGTTCTCCAGGGTTCCCGTTGCGACCTGCAGCTTTTCGCGGTATTTCTATTTTTTTTTATATATCGCTTCAATAGTTTCTCCATTACTTGGAGAACCGTTCCCGTCGTGGAGCGGACCCTCTGGGACTTTCCCCTCCCTCTGCTCAGTCCGAACGCCGACCTGCTTTGCAGCACCGGCCGCGCCCTGAGTGCTCCACCCTCTCTCTCTCTTTGCTTCTGCTTCCCGACTCGCTGCCCGGCCCCATTGCAGAGCCACCCGATCGAGCTCTAGCCCGCCGCAGCCCAGGAAGGATCAGTGCACTACCTGCCACCAGCCCGTTTAGCTGGTGAAACCACAGTTTGTTTTTTTTCTTGCTTCTGGCTTCGACCTTCGTCTGAGGAATCGATCCCCTTGAGGTGCTGCCGAATTGCAGGTAAGTTCATTTCTAACTCGTCGCCACTGTTAGATCCGTGTGTTAATGGAGACACGGAATGCAGGAGTTGAATTAACAAGTGTTTACTGAACAAAGTCTGGAGGTGAACTAACTACACAAGACGCTACACAGGCTTATATACCCGAGTGGTCACTACTGGTACTACAGTATACAGGGGCTTCAAAAACATAGTTCCTCTTAAAGGTACATACACTACACAATGCACCCCATAGAAAAGCTGAACAACAACAACTTGCATTTATAAAACACCTTTAATGTGGTAAAACACCTCAAGGCACTTCACAGGAATGTAATCAGTCAAAAATTCAGGATGCGTGACTAACAGCTTGGCCAAAGAGGTAGATTTTTAAGAAGCATCTTAAAGGCAGAGAGAGGGAGAGAGGCAGAGAGGTTTAGGGAGGGAATTCCAAAGCTTAAGGCCTAGAGGGCAATTGTAGGGTAAAGGAAGTAAAGGATGCGCAAGAGGCCAGAGCTGGAGGAACGCAGAGTTCTCGGAGGGTTGGAGGCCTGGAGGAGGTTACAAAGTTGGGATGGTCGAGGCCATGGAGGGATTTTAACATGAAGACAATATCACACAGAATGCAGATGGATAATCAACATAAGACCATCAGAAATCAGATGTAGACTGGCGTTACATCACTAGGGATCAGACTCTGACACCCCGCTATATCATTAGGAAATATGGATGTACATTCATCTCTACGCTGACAGATATCCTCCTGGACAGATCGCTTGCATGAACCTCTTGGGAAATGGATGCATTCTCACTACTCACCCTCCAAAAATCAAACATCACACTGACCATCAATTATCAAATTCCCCCATCAGACCATCAGGATTCCTCACATACTAAAGGCTGCTAGAAATTTTTTTTTTTTTAATTTTAATTTTGTGTTATAATGCACCAAGAACAAAGCCGATTAAGTATGAGATTACCTAATCAAGGTGGTCTCAAACCCCTTGTCCAAATTCAATTTGGACGACTTCACATCCGAGTTCATAGTATTACATAGTATTTATAGCACGGAAACAGGCCATTCAACTCAACAGGTCCATGTCGGTGTTTATGCTCCACATGAGCCTATTCCCACCCTACTTCATCTATTTCCATCAACATATCAATCAATTCCTTTCTCCCTCATGTGTTAATCTAGATTCCCCTTAAATGCATTTATGCTAGCAGCTCAACTATTCCTTGCAGTAGCAAGTTCCACATTCTAACCACTCTCTGGTTAAAGAAGTTCCTCCTGAATTCCTTATTGGATTTTTCAGTAACTATCTTAGATTTATGGCCCCTAGTTCCACCACGCAACCTTAATGTGAAGTTGAAACTACTTCTGCCCACTACAGCAGGCACAGAACCCCAATATGCATATTTAAACAACCTCCCACCTGTTTTGGGTGAGAGTGCTGGACACCCATTTAACAACCTGCCTGAAGATTGACTCAGGTGGGAAAATGGGTGCACAAATCCCATTAGATTTTCCTCAGCTGATTGCCTGATTTTCAGGTGAGAAATTGATGGCCAGCACATGATGGGTTTCCATCCATGTCTAAATCTCTTGTCCTTCTCTATTTTATCAGTACTACTATATTCCTCTCTTGTTCCTCCAAAGCTCCAAACACACTGTTATTTCTCCTCACTGTCTTCTACTCTGAATTATTCTTTCCCTAGAACTCCTTGGGCTAAAAATTCGGTAGCACCCGAAAACGGGCGCCACGATCGCAATGTGCAATTAACCCTCACTCGTTCAAAGTAATCCAGGCAGCACGCAAACTTGGTATTGCCTGCTAATTTAAATGATAGTGGGATGCAGCCCAGTGCTAAATGCACAGCTGAGTGGCTGTATGCATAGCCTAAGTTTGTGCGAGGCTAGCACTAATTAAAGCTAGCCTGCACTTCTTAACGCTAGCCTGCACCTCTTAAAGGGGAAGTGCAGTTTGACGAGACCAGGTGCTGGAAGTCATTCCAGAAGGCAGTTACAACTGAGAAACATTCAGCAATGGCACAACAGGCCAGAGAGAGGGCTCCAAGGTTCTCAGACGCAGCACTGGAGGCCTTAGTACAGGAGGTGGAGAGAAGAGGAGAGGTCCTGTTTCCACAGGGGACCAGGAAGCCCTCCAAACAGAAACTGCAAAGGCAGTGGGAGAAGATAGCCATGTGGCGGAGACCACATAGGGACAGTAACACAATTAACTATGTATAGCCAATGTTGTTATCGCTCCACGTTATGTACGGAACTTGGTTGGGTTATCGGGGCAGGGTCCCTTTAAGAGTCGTCGATTGTGTGATGACGTCATAGCCCTGCGACGAGGCCGAGTCCCTCAGTCCATGCAGAGAGTTAATAAAGCTAACACGCGTTTTTCTTTGCTGCTACAAAAGTCTCGCAATCTGTTGATTTCTAGTGACTCCTACATTGGTAACCCTGTTTCTCTTTTGGACGTTTCCAAAGACTTTATCTGAGATGGCGACGAACGCCGTTTCTCTCAAATTACTGGAGTTTTGGGAACGACAGGCTGCCGCTTGGTTCGCCCAGGCCGAGGCTCAGTTTGCACTCCAGGACATCACCGCGGACGACACAAAGTATTATTACGTCGTCTCTGCTCTCGGCAGCTCCACCGCGGCCAGAGTCATGAGCCTGCTCGAGGACCCCCGGGAGCACAACAAATTTGCGACGCTGAGAACGCACCTCCGAGAGACTTTTGGACTAACTGAACCCGAGCGCGCACACCAGCTTCTCTCTCTACACAGGCTTGGCGACTCCAAGCCCTCAGAACTGATGGACCACATGTTAACCCTTCTGGGCAAGCACAAGCCGTGCTTCCTCTTCAGAGAACTGTTCCTACAACAGCTGCCAGGGCAGGTACGGTCGGCTTTAGCCAACTCTCATATTAGTGATTTCCGCGACCTGGCCAAGGAGGCCGACAAATTTTTCTCCGCCGGGCAACAGTACTGCGCGGCCATGCGGAGCCCTGCCCCCACCACCACAGCCCAACGGCGGCAGCCCCCAAGCATGTGCTTCTACCACGCTCAGTTTGGCCCCAAAGCTAAGAAGTGCCGGCCCCCGTGCAGCTTTACCGCATCGGGAAACGCGAAGGCCCACTCATTAGCTACCATGGCTGTCGGCCGTTCAGGTAGTCTGTTATTCATTACGAACACTGACTCTGGACGTCGTTTCCTCTGCGACACAGGTGTCCAGGTGAGCGTCCTGCCCGCGTCAACCGTAGACATACAGGGGGGGAACCACGGCCCTGCCCTCGAAGCCGCCAACGGCAGTTCCATCCGTACCTTCGGGAAACGGAGTGCGGCGCTGTGTTTTGGCGGGCAACGTGTCGCTTGGGACTTTGTTACAGCGAAAGTGTCCACCCCCCTTCTCGGCGCTGACTTCCTCTGCGCCAATGGCCTTTTGGTGGACATCAAGAACCGACGTCTCATCAACGCTGAGACTTTCAGTTCGCTCCCGTGTTCGCTCAGTGGTTCCGGCACGACGAAGTTGTCCAGTGCACTCTCAGCCTCCGACGAGTTTTCCCACTTCCTCGCCGGGTTCCCGGACCTCACGAAGCCCACTTTCTCATCCACCACCACCAAGCATGGGGTAGAACACCACATCCCGAACACCGGTCCACCTGTCTACGCCCGCGCTTGGCGCCTCGACCCGGGGAAACTCGCCATCGCTAAAGCCGAGTTCGACATGATGGAGAGCCTCAGCATCATTTGCCGGTTGAACAGTCCATGGGCCTCACCCCTCCATATCGCACCGAAACCAGGCGGCGGTTGGCGCCCGTGCGGCAATTACCGGTGCCTCAACGACGCTATGACCCCCGACCGCTACCCAACTCCACACATGGAGTTCGAATTCCTCCGCATGCCATTCGGTCTCAAAAACTCCGCCCAGGCTTTTCAATGCCTAATGGACACCATGTTACGGGACCTGCCATTCCTGTTCGTCTACCTGGATGACATTTTCGTCGCCAGCGCCTCCAGGACGGAGCATGTGTCCCACCTCAAGACTCTCTTCAAACGCCTCAGCCAGCACAGCCTAATCGTCAATCCGGCCAAGTGCCAGTTCGGGCTGTCCTCGATCGACTTTTTCGGGCACCGCATCACGAAGGACGGGGCGGTGCCACTGCCGTCGAAAGTGGAGGCCGTGAAGGATTTTCCATGACCCCTGACCATGAAGGCCCTGCAGGAGTTTTTGGGCATGGTGAACTTTTATCATCGCTTCGTTCCCCGGGCAGCCCAGCTTATGCGGCCCCTTTATGAGGCCCTCAAAGGCAAGCCCACCAAGCTCGCCATCAACTGGTCCGAGGAGATGGCCAATTCTTTCATGGACGCGAAAAGGGCCCTGGCTAACGCGACCATGCTGGCGCATCCGTTGCCCGATGCGCCGATCGCTCTCACCACTTACGCTTCGGACTATGCTGTCGGCGCCGTCCACGAACAGTGGGTCAAAGGCACCTGGCAGCCGCTTGCCTTCTTCAGCCGGCAGCTCCGCCCCAACGAACGGAAGTACAGCACCTTCGATCACGAGCTTCTCGGCCTACCTCGCCGTCTGACACTTCCGTTTCCTGCTGGAGACCTGCCCATTCATGGCATTCGTGGACCACAAGCCGTTGATCTTCGCCATGGCCAAAGTTTCCGAGCCGTGGTCGGCCCGTCAGCAGCGCCAGCTTTCCTTCGTCTCCAAGTTCACGACGGACATCCAGCATGTGGCTGGGAAAAACAACCCCGTCGCCGACTGTCTCTCCCGGGCTGTCGCCAGTGCCGTACACCTCGGCATCGACTACACCCGCATGGCGGCCGACCAGGCCTCCGACCCGGACGTCCAGGCCTACAGGACGGCTATCACAGGCCTTCAGTTAGCGGACGTCACGTTTGACAATGCCGGCACCATGCTCCTGTGCGACGTATCCGCTGGACAGCCACGCCCCGTCGTGCCCGACGGGTGGAGACGGCAGGTTTTCGACGCCGTCCATAGTCTTTCCCAACTGGGCAGGAAGCTGTCACAGAGGCTGGTGGCGGCTAAGTTCGTCTGGCATGGGCTCAAGAAGGACTTTCGCGACTGGGCCAATACCTGCATGGTATGCCAGCGCTCAAAAGTGCATCACCACACTAAGGCCCCGTTGGCGCCTTTCGCGGCGCCCGAGAGGCGGTTCGGCCATGTTAATGTGGACCTGGTGGGGCCCCTGCCGCCCTCCCGCGGGTTCACCCACCTCCTCACGATGGTCGACAGAACCACCCGATGGCTGGAAGCCGTCCCGCTGTCGTCAACAACGTCCGCTGATGTGGCTCGGGCGTTCATCAACACTTGGGTCGCCCGGTTCGGCGCCCCATCTGACATCTCCTCCGACCGGGGGCCCCAGTTCATGTCGGAGCTCTGGAACGCTGTCGCCCGAGGCCTCGGGTTGATACTCCACTGCACCACCGCATATCACCCTCAGGCTAACGGGCTGTGCGAACGGTTTCATCGCTCCATGAAGGCCGCGCTCCGGGCCAGCCTCCGGGACGACAGTTGGATCGACAGACTCCCGTGGGTCATGCTGGGACTCAGGACCGCCCCCAAGGAGGACCTCCAGTCCTCATCCGCCGAGCTCGTCTACGGGCAGCCGCTGCAGGTTCCCGGGGATTTCGTCCCCAACGCCACGAACCCTTGGTCCGCAGCCCGTCAGCGGTCCGCCCTCCAGCACAACGCCAAGGTTTCGCGCCGGTGCCCACGTCGCAGCAGGGTCTCCCTCAGTCCCACATTCCGCCCGACCTTCATGCGGCGGAGTACGTTTTCGTCTGCCATGACGCCCACCGGGGACCTCTTCACCCACCCTACGATGGACCATTCCGCGTCTTGGAAGCCGGGGACAAGGCCTTCGTGGTGGATGTCGGCGGTAAGCCGGACTACATTTCCATGGACCGTCTTAAGCCGGCACACCTAGATCTGGACCGACCAGTTGGGTTGGCTCAGCCCCCGCGGCGGGGCCGACCTCTGGCTTCTGCACCCTCAGCGCACCACCGAGCGCCCGGGGACCCTCCGGCGGCCCCCCCGGTCCCCGCCCCGGATTAAGGAGCCGTTTCGGCCGTGTGATCCGGGCCACTCAACAACTGACATTGCCAGTTCTAGTGAATTCTGGAGGGACGTATGTGGCAGAGACCACATAGGGACAGTAACACAATTCACTATGTATAGCCAATGTTGTTATCACTCCACATTATGTACGGAACTTGGTTGGGTTATTGTGGCAGGGTCCCTTTAAGAGTCATCGATTGTGTGATGACGTCATAGCCCTGCGACGAGGCCGTGTCCCTCAGTCCATGCGGAGAGTTAATAAAGCTAACACGCGTTTTTCTTTGCTGCTACGAAAGTCTCGCAATCTGTTGATTTCTAGCCACTCCTACAGCCACATAAATAAATGCCAACAGTGTAGCCTCGAGGACTAGGATGCAATGCCAGAAGAAGTTCAATGACCTCACATGAGTGGTCACGGTCAGTCAATGCATCTTTAAATGCCCTATCCCACAAACCGGCCAATTACCGCCCTATCAGTCTACTCTCAATCATCAGCAAAGTGATGGAAGGTGTCATCGACAGTGCTATCAAGCGGCACTTACTCACCAATAACCTGCTCACTGATGCCCAGTTTGGGTTCCGCCAAGACCACTCAGCTCCCAACCTCATTACAGCCTTGGTCCAAACATGGACAAAGGAGCTGAATTCCAGAGGTGAGGTGAGAGTGACTGCCCTTGACATCAAGGCTGCATTTGACTGAGTGTGGCATCAAGGAGCTCTAGTAAAACTGAAGTCAATGGAAATAAGGGGGAAAATGCTCCACTGGCTGGAGTCATACCTAGCACAAAGGAAGATGGTTGTGGTGGTTGAAGGTCAATCATCACAGCCCCAGGACATCGCTGTAGGAGTTCTTCAGCGCAGTGTCCTAGGCCCAACCATCTTCAGCTGCTTCATCAATGACCTTCCCTCCAAAATAAGGTCAGAAATGGGGATGTTCGCTGATGACTGCACAGTGTTCAGCGCCATTCACAACTCCTCAGATAATGAAGCAGTCCATGCCCGCATGCAACAAGACCTGGACGACATTCAGGCTTGGGCTGATTAGTGGCAGGTAACATTCGCACCACAGAAGTGCCAGGCAATGACTATCTCCAACAGGCGAGTGTCTAACCACCTCCCCTTGACATTCAACAGCATTACCGTTGCTGAATCCCCCACCATCAACATCCTGGGGGTCACCATTGACCAGAAACTTAGCTGGACCAGCCACATAAATACTGTGGCAACAAGAGCAGGTCAGAGGCAAGGTATTCTGTGGTGAGTGTCTCACCTCCTGACTCCCCAAAGCTTTTCCACCACCTACAAGGTACAAGTAAGGAGTGTGATGGAATACTCTCCACTTGCCTGGATGAGTGCAGCTGCAACAACACTCAAGAAGCTTGACACCATCCAAGACAAAGCAGCCGTTTGATTGGCACCCCATCCACCACCTTAAACATTCACTCCCTCCACCACCGGCGTACCATGGCTGCAGTGTGTACCATCTACAAGATGCACTGCAGCAACTCGCCAAGGCATCTTCGGCAGCACCTCCCAAACCTGCGACCTCTTCCACCTTGATGGACAAGGGCAGCAGGCACATGGGAACACCACCACCCCCAAGTTCCCCTCCAAGTCACAAACCATCCTGGCTTAGAAATATATCGCCGATCCTTCATCGTCGTTGGGTCAAAATCCTGGAACTCCCTCCCTAACAGTACTGTGGCAGTACCTTCACCACACGGACTGCAGTGTTTCAAGAAGGCGGCTCACCACCACCTTCTCAAGGGCAACTAGGGATGAGCAATAAATGCTGGCCTTGCCAGCGACGCCCAGATCCCATAAGCAAATAAAAAATTGCACCATTAGCCTCACATGCTGCTCAATTCACCACGCCCTCATCACTCACCTACTAACAATCTCTATCAATCACGACTCATACCTCACATTCAAATGCTCCATCTCACCCTCAGACACTTACCACCGCTGCAAGCCTCACACCAACATCTCACACCTTGCACACACTACCAGCTATTCAATCATGACAGACACTTCACCCAAACACATTGCACCACACTCACTGACACACTTCCCTCTCTCTTGCAGGACAAGGTGGCTCACAATTGGAGTCAGCAACAGCTAACCGAACGGGGACAGGTGCGCCTCCAAATCCTGACCCCGCTCGAGGAGACGCTGCTTGCCATAATTGCAGTGTCTGTGACTGAGGCTATGGCCAGCGAGGTGCTGAAACCATTGAATATGATGGTTTGCTCATGCCTAATCCTTTTTCTCACATACCAGTTACAAGCTGCAGATGGTGTAAGCATGCACCTTTTGCTTTCACACCCTCCATCCCTAGTCCCCTCACCACAGCCCTACCCCTGTGCCTTTCCCATTTTAGTGACCCAAGAATCCAACCTGCCCAGTCAGTGGTGGAAGAGGAAGAGGAGAGTGATGATGAAGAAGAAACACCATTACGCGATCTGACACTCGCAGCCAATAGCTCAGATACTGGCATTACGCGGAATATAGAGGGTAGCTTAGAGGCAGGATCTGCACATGGTGAGTCACCGGGCACGAGTGGGTTGCAGCCAGGGCAGAAGGACAGGGTAGTGCAGGTGCCAGCTCCCCGGCGGGTGAGGTTGCACATGAGTTCAGCTGCACAGGACTCAAATGAGGACTTTGATGGGGTGGCCTTCAGAACAAAGCTGATGAGTATGCACAACAAATTGCTTGGTGCATTGGCAGGCCTGCCAGAAAGCCTGAATGCAATGTCAAGGAGCATAGAGGAGTCCAGCACCAACCTTGCACAGGGCTTTGCACAGAGCTTGGAATTCATCCTTTCCAGCAAGGAAGGGCTGGACAGATCCATTACCGCACTTGTGGACGCAACAATCATGCAGCGTCTGATGGCCAAAGCCTCAGCTTCCATCGCAGCCCGAGCGCAAGTCACCTAATGTCTGAGTGCTGCAATGGAAGCTCAGACTGAAATCATGCAATCTCAGTTTGCTGCCAGGCAAGCACAGACTGCTGCCAGCATGGCTGCACTTAGCAGTGTTGAAAGGTACTTGCAGGGTCTCACAGCAGTCCAGCAATCTGTCCTCCAGCAGATTACTAGGATTGCTGAGGCGCTGCCCGGTGGAGTGGCAGTGGCTCCATGGAGGACGAACCTGCTGTACTCTCTCAGGATGACAGCATTCATCCTCCCATCACTGCCACTCCACCAGAGCCCTTGCTGTTGCCTGTCAGCCAGCCAGCCCAGACTGCTGCCACCCATGCCGAGCTGGTGCAGTCTGAAGCCAGGCCCGGAGCTGCTCGAGGTCGTCCTGCAAGGCCATCTGCAGTCTCTCCCACTGAAAGTCAGCAGGTTTCCACCAGCCATGCTGCGGCCACTGGGGTAGCACTGCATAGGAGCACTAGAACAGGCAAAGGCACATGCAAGACAGGCACTAAGGGAATGTACAAGGGTGATTCGTTGACTTCTGCATGAAATATTGTACTGATTTGATTCATAAAATTGGTTTGAAATGTTTGTTTTGTGGTGGCTATTATTGTAGCATTGTGGCCAAGAGAACGCTGTGATGGTCAGTGACAGAGGGAAGGTAAGGTATAGTACCATTGATGAATGGGGAATTGGGTTGCATTCACTGTTACCACAGTCCAATGAGTTGATCACGGTCACCCCGGCAGAAAGGAACTGTCTGGGTTGCCTCCTCCTCTTCCTCCTCTTCTTCCTCCTCCTCCTCAGCTGGTCACCATATGCCTGGTGGCAAGGGCTGTGCCCTCATGATGGCAAGATTGTGGAACATGCAACAGACCATGATGAATATTGACATGTGCTCTGGCAAGTACTACAGGGCTCCTCCAGAGTGGTCCAGGCAATGGAAGTGTTGTTTAAGGATACCAATGGTCTGCTCTATCAGATTCTGTGTGGCAGCATGGCTTTCATTGTATGCATGTTGCTCATGTGTGCGTGGGTTGCGCAGGGGAGTCATGAGCCAGGTAGTCAGCGGATAGCCCTTGTCGCCCAGTAGTCACCCTCTGGTTTGTCGTGGTGGCTCAAATGACTGCTGCCAGGATAGCAAGCAATGACCTGCATGATGCACTGAGTATGGCCGCACACCAGCTGGACATTGAGGGAGTGGAATCTTTTCCAGTTGCGGTAAATCTCTGAATTGAGATGCGGCGCCCAGAAAGCGACGTATGTGACAGTCAATGGCTCCCTGCACCATGGGAAAGCCTGCTATCCTGGCAAAGCCGCATGCTCGCTCTGCCTGCTTATCTCTGCGAAGCTTAAAAGTTGCGATTTGGGAGATGTTACAGATGTTCAGCCTGGAAGGAGCCCGACATGAAGAAGTTCAAGATCAGCCACTGGCAATGCCATCCTCACCCTGGACTGAGGTGGCAGGTCTGCCTGCAGCAGATGGCAGATTTCAGTCAGCACCTTAGTGAAGCTGGGATGTCGCATGCACTTTTCCTCGCTGAGGGTGAGGTCGGAGAATTGCTCCCTGAAGACCCTGGGTGGCTATGGCCTCCTGCTGAGAGCCCTTCTCCCCCTCCTCCTCCTCCTCTTCGAGCAGCTTGTCCTGCTCTGTGTCGCCTCTGCTCATTCCCTCTGTTATGCTGCAGGCCAAGGGGGATACAAACTATTGCACCCATGTCTGGGAGCAACTGGTGTGAGGAGACTAGGGGCAGGATTTTCATTGGGCCGTGGAGGCAGAATTGGAGGCATGTGGGGGCTTAAAATCTCGAAATCGGGGGGCATGAACCCATCCCGCCCCCAATCCGCCTCCATGCCAGTTTCAAAGGAGGCGGATACCCGACCTGTACTGGGAGGAAGGGGATTAGTGCCAATTAACTGCCTGTTAACAGGTAGTTAACAGGCAGTTTTTAGCCTAATCTCTATTTTTATTGCTGAAGTGTGGGATTCCCGACGGCTCCAAACCATGCCAAGTTAGCGAGGCGGGCCATCGGGATGAAGGACTTGGAGGGGTCGAGATGTCCAGTGTTCAGGTGAGTGATGGGTGCATGAGTTCAGAGGTATGTGTGCTTGGTGTGTGTAAAGTGTTTAAAGAAGTTTTACTTACATTTACTTACCTTTACAGCCTTCCTTCCTTCAGGTCTCGGGAGTCCCTCATCTCACCGGCACAGAAAGCGGAATGGCCATGAGCTGTCAAAAGTTGCAGCATTCAGCTTTCTGTTCTGGAGAGATCTCTAAATCAGCCTGACAGGAAGGAATTAGCTGGAGTACAGATTGTCAGTGTCTGACAGCTTCAAACAGCTGTCAAATGCTGATATTTCAATTGTCAAAAGCTTTTGACAGATGAAATGTGAATCTGTGACGTCACCTGTTGCCGGGTGGCCCTTAATTGGCCTGCTGAGCCCGCTGGGTGGGCTCAACAAGGTCAATCAAGTGAAAATTGTAGTGTATGTACTTTGCAGAAGGAACTATATTCTGCAGCCCCTGTATACTGCAGTACCAGTAGTGACCACCCTGTATATAAGCCTGTGTAGTAACTTTGCATAGTAGTTCCAGTTTTGTCTCCACTCAGTAAACACCTGTTGTAACCAACTCCTGCAGTCCGTGTCTCAATTACACACGGACATAATACTGGCGACGAGCAGATCCGAACTTACGTACAGTCTGCACCACCTCATGGGGATCCATCCCTGAAGCGAAGTTGTCAGAGGTCGAGGCCAGAAGGAAGAAAAAAAAACAAACAGAAGAAACGGGCGTCGACCGTGGGCAACCGCCTCTGATTCATCGGATTTGAAGATTTGCAGGAGAGGCTGTCGAGAGTGGGGCTTGGTTATCCTGTCTATGGTGTTCCAGCTAATCGGGCTGGTGGCAGGTAGTACACTGATCCTTCCTGGGCTGCGGCGGGCTAGAGCTCGATCGGGTGGCTTTTCAACGGGGCCGAGCAGCGTTGTCGGGAAGAGGAGAGAGAGAGAGAGGGTGGAGCACACAGGGCGCGGCCGGTGCTACGAAGCCAGGCAGCGTACAGACCCAAGAAGAGGGAGGAAAGTGTCCCGTAGGGTTTGCTCTGACGATGGGAAAATAAAAGAAATTAGAAGCGCAGAAAGCCGCGAGGAGCTGCAGTTTGCCACGGGGACCCGGAGAGCAGCGTTAGCAGCAGCGCGGGGGGAAGTGCGCGAAGACCATAGGGCATCACCATCAAGGCATAAAAATGCCAGCAACAGCGCTAGCAGCAGCGGAGAAGACAGAAAGCGCAGGAGGCGCCATCTTAATCCAGCGGGGAAGAAGGCAAAGCGCGGGAGGCGCCATTTTGTTCAATTGGGGAAGAAGGCAAAGCGCGGGAGGCGCCATCTTAGATTTCCAAGATGCCGAAGACTGGCAATATCACTGCCTTCGATAATGCAATAGAAGACTGGACCACGTATGTGGAAAGAGTCGAAGTATATTGCAAAGCAAACGAAGTAGCCGATGAGAAAAAGGCATCGGTACTACTAAACTTAATGGGCACAAGAATGTACGGCCTATTGCGGAACCTGATCACTCCAGCCAAACCGATGGCGAAGAGTTTTTACGAAATTATTGATATCCTACAGGAACACCTAAATCCTACACCACTGCTGATAGCAGAAAGATTTAAATTCCACAGGAGAAATCAGCATAAAGATGAGAGCAATGCTGATTATCTTACGGAACTACGCAAGCTATCAAAGCACTGCCAGTTCGGAGCAGGACTGACAGATACTCTACGGGACAAATTTGTCTGTGGACTCCTGAGTGAAGGAACCCAGAAGAGGTTACTCTCAGAGAAAGAGCTGACGCTGGATAAGGCATTCAGCTTGGCAGTATCGTACGAAGCAGCAGCAAGGGGAGCTGCGGAAATACAGCAAAAGCCACAGGAATACGGCACCCATGAAATGACACGGGGATTTGAAAAATGTTATCGCTGCGGCAGAACAACTCATGACCAGAAGGACTGCTGGTCCAAGGACAAAATATGCAGGCAATGCGGAAAGATGGGACACATTGCACGAGTTTGCAGGTCTGGAAACAAGACTAACGACAACAAAAAGGCTACTAAGGAACAGCACAGGAAAGTACAAAAGATGACGGACAGTAGTTCCGAAGACCAGAAGAGCGATAGCGAATCCGGGAACAAGAGACTAAGCTGTCTCAAACTTCACAACATAATCGCGAAAGAGGATCACCGAACCATTTGGGTCACCCTCACGATAGCAGGGTCCCAAGTCAAAATGGAATTGGATACAGGATCAGCCCTGACCATCATGAATCGACGAGACTATGAGCGGCTATTCTCACACATACCCTTGAAAGAGACATCCATTGTCTTGAAGACGTATACGGGGCAGAAAGTATACCCCAGAGGGAAAATAAGGGTGCCTGTCGAATACAACGGCAAAGAAATACAGAAATTGTATCTGTACATACTGCAAGATGGTGGACCACCGTTATTGGGACGTGAATGGATCAGAAAGATAAGTTTAGACTGACACTCCATTCAGGCACTGACTGTGGCTGGTAAAAAGGATGACGACGTCACACCTGGACCATTGTCAAAAATCTTAGCTAACACTAAAGAGGTATTCCAACGAGAACTGGGAACTCTTAAAGGCGTAACCGCCTCGATAAAAATAGAAGAGAATGCAATTCCCAAGTTTTTCAAAGCAAGACCGGTACCGTATGCAATTTGCCCAGTCGTCGAGGCAGAGCTGGAGAATCTGGAGAATGCAGGCGTGTTATCTAAGGTAGACTGGAGTGAGTGGGCGACACCCATCGTTCCTGTCATGAAAAAAACGTTAAACAATAAGTCTGAGGAGCCAAGGAAGGTTCACATTTGTGGGGACTTCAAGGTGATGGTGAACCCAGTCCTTCTCACAGTACAGTATCCTCTTACGAAGATAGAAGATATTTTCGCCTCACTATCTGGAGGGAAGCATTTTACAAACATTGACCTAGCACAAGCATATTTGCAGATGGAGGTTGAAGAATCCTCTAGGAAGTATCTCACGATAAACACTCACAAAAGTCTTTACCAGTATAATCGACTGGTATTCGGAGTAGCATCAGCTCCGGCGATATGGCAAAGAGCGATGGAACAAGTCATGCAAGGGATTCCGGGGACTCAGTGTTACTTGGACGACATCCTAGTGACAGGTGAAAATGACAGTGAACACCTTGCCAACCTAGAGCAGGTGCCCACTAGACTAAGAGAACACGGGCTACGAGCCAATCGCCCCAAGTGCGAGTTTTTTAAGAAACAGATATCGTATTGTGCCCACGTGATTGATGAAGAGGGGTTACATAAGTCCCCTCACAAAATTGAAGTGGTAGTTAAGGCTCCAGCGCCTGAAAATGTGTCGCAACTGAGGTCATTCCTAGGATTGGTGAATTACTACCATAAGTTTTTGCCGAATTTGTCCACAATTCTGCACCCACTGAACGCCCTACTACAAACTGGAGTGGCATGGAAATGGAGCGATGAATGTAAGCGGGCTTTTCAGAAGAGTAAAGACCTAATCACTTCAAGAGAAGTATTGGCTCACTACAAACCATCACTACCGATAAGACTGGCATGTGATGCGTCTCCCTACGGCATTGGAGCGGTACTGTCACATAAACTCCTTGATGGTTCAGAGAGGCCGATAGCTTTTGCATCACGCTCGTTAACTTCAGCCGAGCGTAACTACGCCCAGATTGACAGAGAGGCCCTCAGCCTGGTGTGGGGGGTGAAGAAGTTCAATCACTACCTGCACGGTCAGAAATTTACTCTACTAACTGATCATCAACCTCTTGTCTCCATTTTCAACCCTCAGAAGGGCGTCCCGATAATGACAGCACAACGGCTACAGAGGTGGTCCCTTTTCCTAGGGGCACACCAATATGACATCGAGTACAAAGGAACTAAACAGCATGGGAATGCTGATGGATTGTCGCGCCTACCGTTGCCGATGGTGGAAGAAGCACCTGCAGTGGATCCTGTGGAGATATTCCACTCGACCATAGTCGAATGTCTACCTGTGACGAATGCAAACATAGAAAAGGAAACACGAAATGACCCGACACTCTCCAGGGTCTATGATTTAACGCTGAAGGGATGGCCAGCACATGGCGAACCACTGTTGCCAGCATTCTCGCCGAGAAGAGAACAGCTGTCAGTGTGCAGAGGAACCTTGATGTGTGGATCCAGATTAGTAATTCCACCCAAATTGAAGGATAGAGTGCTCAATGAGCTTCATGAGAGTCATCTGGGAGGGGTAAAAATGAAGAACTTAGCCAGAGCGTTTATGTGGTGGCCGGGAATCGATAGAGAAATCGAAGAGATGACCAAGAGCTGTACAGGATGCCAGAAGGACCAAAATGCCCCACCACAAGCCCCTCTGCATCCATGGGAGTGGCCCTCATCTCCATGGCAAAGGGTGCACATTGATTTTGCTGGTCCATTTATGGACTCGATGTTTTTAATTGCGGTGGATGCACATTCAAAGTGGCCAGAGGTGATAAAAATGTCCTCAACCACCACAGAAAAAACTATCACAGTCTTATGAACCATATTCGCCAGAAATGGGCTGCCTGAACAGATTTGCTCCGACAATGGACCACAGTTTGTGTCTGAAGAGTTCCGGAGGTTCTTAAAGAACAATGGTGTTAAGCATTACACATCCGCCCCATATCATCCAGCCACCAATGGATTGGCTGAGAGGTTCGTTCAAACATTCAAGAAGGCTATCAAGGCAATGTGTAATGAAGACATACCCCTACAACACAAGGTGGATAACTTCTTGTTTGCCTTCCGGAATGCGACACATGCGGTTACCAACCAAACTCCAGCCATGATGTTCTTCAACCGAAGACTACGATGCCGCTTGGATTTGGTTAAGCCAAACATCAGAAGAGATGTGGAGAACAGGCAGTTTCAGAATATGAATGAAAGGCCGACCAGGAGTTTTAAGATAGGTCAACCAGTTTTGGCCCGGGACTACCGCACAGAGAAATGGCAGCCAGGAACGATCTGCACACGGCAAGGACCTCTAATGTATACCGTGGATGTTGGAGAGAGCATTGTAAGACGCCATGCTGACCAGATTTTAGAGTCACTGGAAAACGTCAATTCCACACCACGATCCGATACACCTGGTGATGAAACTGAAGTACCAATTGCATCTAACTCAGAATCGGTGATATTGGAAGCAGACGAACCAAACAACGGCGTTGTTCCCGAATCAACTTTGCCAGAAGAACCTGATACCCCAAAGAGGCGTTATCCAGACAGAATCAGGAAGCCTCCTCAAAGACTGAACTAATAATTGCTTAACTTCAGCTAATGTATCTAACAACTGTAATTGTAAATATGTTATTTAATTATTAATCGAATGTTATGTACTGTTTAGCTAAAAGGGGAGGAATTGTAGTGTATGTACTTTGCAGAAGGAACTATATTCTGCAGCCCCTGTATACTGCAGTACCAGTAGTGACCACCCCTGTATATAAGCCTGTGTAGTAACTTTGTATAGTAGTTCCAGTTTTGTCTCCACTCAGTAAACACCTGTTGTAACCAACTCCTGCAGCCCGTGTCTCAATTACACACGGACATAATAAAAATCGTGTGGGTTGGCCACAACTCGATGGAGGCAGGACTACAACCCCGAAACTTGTAGTCCCGCCTCATAAACACCTCCTCAGTCAAAATCCAGCCTTAGGAGTCAGTACTAGGTCCTTGAGCACGTGCCACACTATTCCTTGTAGACTTTAGGCAACTTTAAAGAGGTCTAGAAAGCAACAAACACTTGTACAAACTCGAGTAGAAATCAATCAACAACTAACCTGTAAGTAGGAAATGATCCCTTTAAATATCGCTGGTGGGGGATCCTTCCTGCAGCTGTGTGAGGTTAAGAGAGGGTGTTAGCTCCAGCATTGAGGTTGAAAATGGCAGCGTTGGCATCAAATCAATGTTACGCACTGAGTGACGTCACGATCTGCGCACTCTGCATATTTATGGCGTATGCTCCCAGTGCTGACGCTAACGCCCTCATCAAAATGCTGTCCGGCGCGGCCTGCCCCAGAGGGCTGCGCACGTGGCTCAGACGCCATTTTCAACCAAAAATGGCACCCGTAGCACCCAAACAACAGGTGCAATGCAACTGAATTTTTAGCCCCTTATCTTCCTCATTCTTTCTTTCCTCCCAAAATCTGGAACTATTAAAATGCAAGCATGGTGCCACCTAATTACTATTTCTTGATTTATCTTGTCTCATCACAAACTTTTTCCAAACTTGGAGGTGTCCTGCACTATGGGCCGCAGATTTTCACATTGGTTTATCTTTAAAAATGCTGAAGCGGCTTAATTTGTGTTACTTTTGATATGATATGACCCAGCTGTCTATTCTCCATTTTTATTTAGAATGGCAACAAACACTTTCCCAACTACTGAATGCATTACTTGTCCAATCGTTGTGACATTCTTTTAAAACTTAATTCTTCTAATTTTTATCTTTGTTTCAGCTTGCCCTGCAATCCCAGCTTCCATCTTCTGTTGGATACCAGAACTGAGAGGTACAATTATCAGGAAAGATTGAACAGGCTGGAGCTCTTTTCTCCAGAAAAGAGAAGACTGAGAGGTAACCTTACAGAGGTCTTTAAAAATATGAAGGGGTTTGATAGGGTAGACGTAGATAAGATGTTTCCAATTGTGGGGGAGTCTCAAACTAGGGACCATAAATATAAGATAGTCACTAATGAATCCCATAAGGAATTCAGGAGAAACATTTTACCCAGAGAGTGGAGAGAATGTGGAACTCACTCCCACATGGAGTGGTTGAGGTGAATATCATTAATTAATTGAAGGGGAAGTTAGATAAGTACATGAGGTAGAAAGTAATTGAAGGATACGGTGAAACAGATCAGATGAAGTAGGGTGGGAGGAGGCTTGTGTGAAGCATAAACAGCGGCATAGGCCTGTTGGGACAAATGGCCTGTTTCTCTGCTGTAAATTCCATGTAATTCTATATCATTCTAAGTTAAATTGGTTCCCTATTGCACCACATATGGGAATTATCAAGAGAAAAACTTGTGTTTTTAGGCTTGAAGTCTTTTGGCTATTTCTTCCACAGTGGTGCAGCAGGGACACTTTAAATTGGCAATTCTCGCTGACTCTGGCAGACGACCCACATCCTGATGAGAAAACAGCAGGCAATTACATCTTGTTTAAAATCGATGCATGAAACCTGCTGTTATAGCCCACTAAGCATTATGCATACTCAGCCTGGACAGCTGGGTGCATTAAATCCCTACTTTTTAAATTATGTCACAGTCTTTCATGTGGCATTACAGGGTTCCCACATCTGGTCTAATATGTTCTCTAAATGTTCTTGTTATATTCAAGGATGCACTTTGGTTTCGTCACACAGGATTTTAATCCATTTTGAATCAACAATCATCTTGGTACAACTCCTTTTACAAGAATGTACCAAATAAAGCATGTGTTCTTTGGTTGGCCTCGCAAAGATTGTACATTCTTGCCAAATTGAGTTGATGGATATATTTAATCATGAATTTACATTGTACAGGGCATGATAATGAGTGGTCTTAAAGTGGTATGCAAACTTACTGAAACTTTTAAGATATGATTGTTGCAGCTTTGTGATGATTCTCTTTTCTGAGCATCTATCATTATGAATTGGTGCACAATTATGACAGGGGATAAGCAGATTATGATTATACCTGATTACACATACCACCATATATTACAGACGTTTGACAATGTTAATTACAAAGTAGGCAGCATTGTGGTGACTGCTTTCTTTCAGCATTGTAATAAATGCATTTCAGTGACAACTGGTGAACATGTGTTATCACAATAGCTACAATATTGCAATTCAATGACCAGTGTAATGTAATTTGTTTTACAACCAAGCCCAGCACCAAAATCTGCTTTGTGTATAACAGAAAAATTATCAGCTTAGAATAATGTTCTCAGTCTATGAATGTTATGCCCTAGATACTATCACAGCAATACATTTCCAGAGTTGAGCATGACCCATATTAATAAAGCTGCATGAATTTAACTTCTCATAGGTGTTTAGCTATTTGATGGTATTTTCCTTTTTGTTACAGATGGATTACATTAGATAGGTTCAGATGAAGAAGGCCCTTTGGCCAATTTGATCTCATCCCTTCAGAATACCAGGGCCTAGAAATTGGAGGTTTTAGCGCTGGCCGTTAAGGCCCGTTTTGTTGAAAAAAATGGAGGCCGCCTCACTTCCACCCACTTCCGGCGGGCCCCACAGCGGTCGCTATTTGCGGCAAGTCAGCAGCGTTGCCGTTGCCTGCACTCGCGGCAAGTATTTTACTTAGCAATACCGTGACGTCAATCGGTGTGCAATGCCGAATTGGCGCACGCTCGTCTATTTTGGAGCTCGCCGCTCTTCTTACCGCCCTCACCAAAGCACGCCCGTGCATGCAGCTGTTGACAGCGTGTAGAGCCGGGAGAAAGCGGCGGTGAGCTATAACCCGTACAATAAAATGCTGCTGGGATAACTGTTAACTATGGAGGGATCAGACTATGTAATTGGAGTGAAAACTGCTTCCAATGAGATGCATCAAATCTCGCCCCCGGTCAGTCAAACTGTATAGAAGGTAAATACTTTTAAAATAAACTGTACTATTCTGCCGTTGTAATAATCTCAGGAAAAATCAAAGCTGCATTTCCTTAAATTTTTTACATTAGGGTTTTCTAGTTTAGGGACTAATAAAATTATATGCAAAGTTTGGAAGTCTGCTTTTAAAAGGCTTGACAGCATATTCTCACCAGGAGTTTTTCAAAAGTCTGCTGTTGTTGAAAATTTAATTGAACTCTCTTCTGCACCATTTACATCAGTAAACTCCTGACCAAGAGTTCATGTTCCCCTTTTTAAAAATGTATTTCCATTGATGTCTCCTGCAGTGGTATAAGGATATCTGTGCCACAGTCTTATGTGGGGTTTCCAATCACAGTCCTTCCAGATCTGAGCCTGTGGTTTAAGACCTACTCACCAGGGAGTGAATCCCCTATGTGATATGCAGGCTAGTGCACTGTCCCTCCAGCACTATGGTGGAGTACAAACCTCCACACAGCAACCATCTGGGTGAAAGATCTGTGGAGCTATGGCAGCCAGTGAAGGTGGGAGTACCAGTCAGTCTGGCACCCCTTTGTGGACTCCACACAAAACCCAGACAAATGTCCGTGAAAGTAAGAGGGGAGCCGTGGACAAACAAGTGCCTCATGATGTGCCACAACGCACAACGTAAATACTATAATTGAACGTTTCAAAGTGGATGTAGGTGTAGTCCTGGCTAGAATAAGAGGTTTCAAAAGAGATCAGGCTGTTGGCCCTAATGGGATTTGTTATGTATTATGTGTTCTCCTCCCACCTGCGGTGGCGCTGTCACAGCAGATAATTGGTTGGGTTTGTTCTCTTGGTTGGGTTTTTGTTCTCTTTGTTCTGTTCTCTCCAGAACCTTCCTTTTGAATAAAGTAACCTCATATTTGAATCTCTGGGTTCTGAGCCTAATTGTGTCTAGGTAGAAAGGTACAGACACAACAAAGTGGCGACGAGGATCGGATGAATCTGCGTTGTGGGAACTTTCTTGTTTTTGACTACAAAACACTCGGAACAGAGACGGGTGCAGTGAGTAAACAGAAATTAAAATTTGAAACCTGAGATGGCGATTATATTCGGAAACATCGATGATTTTGATGAAAATGTGGTGCAATGGAGCGCTTATACGGAACGTTTTGATTATTTTGTTTTGGCGAATGCGGTGGCAAACGATAAGGTCGTGCCTACCTTTTTGAGTATACTGGCAGCAAAGACATTCAATTTACTGTGCAGCCTTGTTCAACCAGTTAAGCCAGGAACTAAAACATATAAACAACTAGTGGAAATTCTTGGAGCACATTTTTCACCAAAACCTCTGGTTATTGCTGAGCGATTTAGATTTCACAAACGGAATCAAGAGGAGGGGGAAACAGTGACTATGTTTGTTGCTGCTTTAAAAAGGTTGTCAGAACACTGCGAGTTCAAGGAGGTGTTGAATGACACCATTAGAGACAGACTTGTGTGTGGTCTGCAAAGTGCAGCCACACAGAAGCGCCTTCTTACTGAGGACAACCTTACTCTTGAAAAGGCCATAGAAGTTAGTGTCTCCATGGAGATGGCGGAAAAGGAGGCTCACCAGTTTAGTTCAACAGGGAGAGTTCACAGGTGTCGTCTGAGCCTAAAGGTGCGCGGAACGGCACATGTTACCGTTGTGGGCAAATGGGCCATCACGCTAATGACTGCTGGTGTACAGAGCTGGAATGCCAAAATTGTGGCAAAAAGGGTCACATTGAATGTGCCTGTAGAGGTAAAAAAAAGAACAGACAGAACTGGGAAGCATGAAAGCAAAATGTCTGTATTTGGACAAGAGAAGAAAAAGAGTGTTCATTCAGTGCAGTATGATGGAACAAGCAAAATAGAGGGGAGCGACATCTCTGAGGAGGAAGAGGTGCACATACTGACGGTTGCAGGTGGTCCAAATGGCTACTGGGTGACGCCACTGGTGGAGGGACAATCAGTGCGGATGGAGGTGGACACAGGCGCGGCTGTGTCCCTTGTTTCAGACACTGTCTACAACAAAGTGCCAAAGCATCTTACCCTTCAGCCAACAAACATTGTGCTAAAGACGTATACCGGCGAACCTGTGGCCATGAGAGGCGCCATTGAGGTGACAGTTAAATTGAACGGACAGATTGCGAAATTGCCACTATATGTGGTAAAGGGAAATTACCCATCTCTACTGGGACGTGCGTGGCTAGAGAAAATCATGCTGGACTGGCCTGCAGTCCGCATGATGTCAAAAGGGGAGTCAGGTCTGACTGCAGTTTTAAACAAACATGCAGAACTCTTCAATGGTGAACTTGGGAGCATGAAAAAGATCAGCGTGAGACTGAACATTAAACCTGACAGCAAGCCGAAGTTTCACAAAGCCCGACCTGTCCCCTATGCAATTAGGCCAAAAGTTAAGGCTAACTTGGAGGCCTTAGTCAAGAATGGAGTCCTGGAGCCTGTGAGCATGAGCAAATGGGCCACACCCACTGTTCCTGTCCTGAAAAAGGATGGAACTATTCGAATCTGCGGGGATTTTAAAGTGACTATTAACCCGGTGCTGTCTGCGGAACAGTACCCTCATTGGTGCTCTTTTTACGGGCCTGGCCGGAGGGCAAAAGTTCAGCAAAATAGAATTATGCCAGGCTTATCTACAAATGCATGTCGATGACAAATCAAAGGAGTTGCTGACAATTGTGACACACAAGGGGCTATACAGGTACTGCCGCCTTCCGTTTGGAATTACGTCAGCCCCTGCTTTATTCCAAAGGGCAATGGATCAGATTTTGAGTGGACTGCCAGGAGTACAGTGCTACCTGGATGACATCCTTGTCACTGGGACAAATGAGGAGGATCATCTTCTGAACTTGGATGCGACACTACAGTGACTGAAAGAGTACGGACTCAGAGTTCGTAAGGACAAATGTGAATTCTTTCAGTCTTCAGTTGAGTACCTGGGGCATGTGATTGATGCTACTGGCCTGCATAAGGCACCGTCAAAGGTCAAGGCGATCATGGAGGCCCCAGCACCCCAGAATGGGAGCCAGTTACGTTAATTCCTGGGGCTACTTAACTACGATGGAAAGTTTATTCCAGACTTAGCAACATTGCTGAAGCCGCTACAGCAGTTGCTATGTCAAGGCAAAACATGGAAATGGACTGAACTGTGCAACGAAGCTTTCGTCCAAGCAAAGAAAGCATTGCTGAAGTTGGAGGCCCTGACACACTTCGACCCAAAGCTACCCGTGCAGCTAGCATGTAATGCATCACCATATGGTGTGGGAGCAGTCATATCCCACATCATGCCTTCTGGTGAAGAGAAACATATCACCTTCGCATCACGCACCTTGAACAAGGCCGATAGTAACTATGCACAGATTGAGCGCGAGGCCTTGGGAATCATTTTTGGAATTCGAAAATTTCATCAGTACCTGTTTGGGAGAAGGTTCACACTCCTAATGGACGACCGTCCATTGACTTCAATCTTCGGGCCCAACACCGGAATTACGTCTCTTGCTGCAAGCAGGATGCAAAGGTGGGCTTTACTGTTGTCAGGACACACATACGACATCAAATATTGCAAATCAGACTTGCACGGCAATGCAGACGGTCTCTCGAGGCTGCCCTTGCCTGTTACTCCCCCAGAGCCTCGTCAGATAGACATCTTCTACTTTAGACAAGTGGAGGGAGCACCTGTCACTGCAGTTCAGGTGCGAAGGTACACCCGCAATGATCCAGTCCTGTCTGAGGTAATGGATGATGTCATTCAAGGGAGAGCTATAGGAGATTCTCCTAGTTTGAAACCTTACATTTCAAAAAGAAATGAGCTCTCCGTCCAGGCAGGTTGTCTTCTCTGGGAAAGCCATGTCATCATTCCGCCACCTCTGAGGGAACCTGTACTGCAACAACTTCATACAGGCCACAGTGGGATGGTTCGGATGAAGGAAATGGCAAGAAGCTACTTCTGGTGGCCAGGTCTCGATGGAAATATTGAGCAGAAAGCCAAAACATGTTCCCCATGTCAAAGGGTCCCGAATGTTCCACAGCTGGCAACCCTACATCCCTGGGATTGGCCTGAAGATGTGTGGCAGCGAGTACATGTGGACTTCGCCGGTCCTTTCGAAGAGGAGATGTTTATGGTGGTTGTGGACGCTCGTAGCAAATGGCCGGAGGTCGCTGTGATGAGGTCTACCACGTCAGAGAAAACAATTGAGAAACTTGGTGAGATGTTCAGCCGTTATGGCTCACCGGAACAACTCGTAAGTGACAACGGTCCACAATTTGTATCACAGGAGTTTGCAACCTTCCTGCAAGTGAATGGTGTCCAACACATCAGGCCTGTGCCCTATCATCCCTCTACTAACGGCCTGGCAGAAAGGTTCGTGCAAACTTTGAAGCACGCCTTGAAGGCATCGCAAGGTCAGGGCTCAATCCACCAACGTCTGAACAGCTTCCTGTTGTCCTACAGGAACGAGCCACATGCCAAAACCAAAACTTCCCCCGCTTCGCTTATGATGATGAAGCAGTTGCGGACAAGTTTTGACTTACACAAACCTCCAAGGGCCGAGCAGGTTGTCCAATGTCAACAACAAGCTCAAGTTGAAAGGAGAGAGAAAAGAGCCAAGAAGAGACAGTTTCATCCGGGAGAGCATGTCCTAGCTCGAAACTACAACACTGGACCGAAATGGGTCCCTGCTACGGTGATTGCACAGACAGGCCCTGTGTCTTACACGGTTGAGACTGCTGAGGACGTCGTCTGGAGAAGACACACTGATCAACTGTTGCTAGGAGCAGAGACAGCCACAGAGACTCCAACGGCTGGCTGGCCTGAATGGTTTCTGGATGATACCGCAAACCAGCATCCTTTGCCACAGTGCTCTTCTCCAACACTGGAAGTCAAAGAGACTGTTCCACCTGTGCAAACTCCTGACTTTCGACTGACAGAGGCACCTTCTCTATCTAGGCCTGTGTTAATGCCTACTGCTGTGGAAGCCAGCGATGACCGTCGGTATCCTGTCAGAGAGCGGCGGCCTCCAAGACACTTGGATCTGTAGGCTTAGTAACTTACCTGTTGAGGAATAATGTGGACATTTCATATAAGAGGGGAGGAATATGTTATGTATTATGTGTTCTCCTCCCACCTGCGGTGGCGCTGTTCTCTTGGTTGGGTTTTTGTTCTCTTTGTTCTGTTCTCTCCAGAACCTTCCTTTTGAATAAAGTAACCTCATGTTTGAATCTCTGGGTTCTGAGCCTAATTGTGTCTAGGTAGAAAGGTACAGACACAACAGGATTTACCTTAGGGTGCTCAAACAAATGGGAGTTGTGCTATGCAAACCCCTTGCTCATATAGTTAACTGATCTCAATAACACTGTCTTTGTTGAAGTGGTTATGCAGTGTATTTTTAACGATCCCTTCGAGCAACTTACCTGTAATCAAAGTCGTACCAATGGACCTTTGGAAAAGAAGGTCCTGTCACATCTATTCGGTTGAATGTTTTGAGAAAGTTACTAGGTTGATGGATGTCAGAAGCTAGGTCAAACATTGTGTACCTTGATTATTGAAGAGCCTTTGACAAGGTGCAGCACAAAGGCACCGAATCACGTTCAATGCTGTGGGATTAGCAGGCAGTCTTTGGGTTGGATAGGAAATGGTTGCATTCTCATAAAGAGAAGTTAACTTTTAGTGTTAGTAGTGGGGACCGGTAGAGCCTCACAGGTATTGGTGTTAGGGCCGCTGCTTCTTCATTATTTTTATCAATGATGTGGATGAAGATGTTGGGGAAATGCCCCACAGCTTCATAAACGATACAAAGATATGTGTGGGTGTGAGGGCCTTAGATCAGAAAATTAGATTGCAGGCAGAAATAGATGTGATGGGAGAATGAGTCCATATCCAGAAGATGGCTTTTAATATGGATAAATATAGCATAATGCACTTTGGTAGCGGTAATCTCAAGCATGTGTATACCATTCAGGGTTGCGTGCTCAAGGCTGCTGAGCGGAAGAAGGACGGGGGTGTTATACTGCGCGACTCATTGAAGGTGCATGACCATTGCCATGAGCCTACTGTAAAAACAAGTAGGGTGTTAGGATGTATTGCCAGGACAGTTAAATATAAAACAAGAAATACTGTTCTGTTTCTGTGTAAGGCATTGGTCAGGCCTCATCTAGAAAACTCTCACATTGTGGGTGATATAGATGCCCTGGCAAAAAAGTCACTGGAGGGCCATTGGATTGATATTTAATTTAACTCAATTACCACAATAGGCTTAGCGAGCTGGGGCTTATTACTTTAGGAAAACATAGGCCGAAATATTCTGGGGTTCATGCAGGGCGATTGGAGGTGGGTCAGGAACTCGCTGGTCTCCCGCCCCCCCGCTCCTTTCCCTCAGCATTTGCTGGTGTGGCAGCGACCCGACCGGCAGAGGCAGGCAACCTAATTCAAATCATTAACAGGTAGTTGTCAGACCCTTAGAGCATTTCTCAGCCAATCTTTTGAATTTCCCTGGCTGCCCACTAGATTCACACAGCTTGGGAACCATGTTTGTCAGCCTAAGACGGGAGTTGAGTGGCCATTGCTCCAGCTGATTAGGTGACAGCACGAAACGTGCTATAAAACCTCCCACCTCACAGCTGGTCACTTTCCTCAGGCAGAAGCTGTTGCTGACTGTATTCCCAGCACAGACTGAGCTTTCTACAGGCTGCAAGTCTTTCTAGCAAAGTCACCATCAGGTCTCACCTCATTGGAAGAACCTCGCTGACCATTGACAGCTTGCTCCTCTGATCTCTACTTGGCCTGCCATCTATTCCATCAACATAGGTGCCGGGTATACTGTCTCACCTTGGTCCACAGAATCAGACCACGATGAGCCCCAACACCAGCAGCACCAAGCACACCAGCAGCACCAACAACACCACCAAACTTCTCCGCAATCACCTAATGCTACACAGGACAGAGGGCATCAGCGCAGGGCTGCACTGCATTGAAGCTGATACGCCCAACACAGGGTATACAGGCAGAGGATGAGCATTCTCAACATGACTGAGCAGCAGTGTCAACGGAGGCTCAGGCTATCATGCCAGGTCGCCATAGACATTTGCACATTGCTCGAGCAAGACCTGCAGCTTAGAGGAGTGGGTGGACACGCCTTACCAGTGGCTGTCAAAGTCACCAGCGCCCTCAACTTCTTTGCCTCAGGATCCTTCCAGGGATCTGCAGCAAACATTTGCGGCATCTCCCAGTCAGCCACCCACAGGGGCATCACACAAGTCACCAATGCCCTATTTGACAAGTCAGCCAATTATATCAACTTTGCCACTGATGAAGCCAATGTTACTGAGCGGGCACTCGACTTTGCCACTCTGGCTGGCTTCCCACAGGTGCAGGGTATCATCGACTGCACACATGTGCCCACCAGGGCACCCCATCATCACCCAGGAGTCTTTGTCAACCAAAAAGGCTTCCGCTCCCTCAATGTGCAGCTCATCTCCAACCATCGGAAGATCATCATGCATGTGTGTGCCAAATTCCCTGGCAGCTGCAATGACTCTTTCGTCCTTCGCCAGGCCATCCTCCTTCAGCTCTTCACTCCGCCAAACAGAGTTTCCAGCTGGCTGCTTGGAGACAAGGCCTATTCACTGAAGACATGGCTCATGAAACCCATGAGGAGGCCAAGTACTGAGGCCCAGGAGAGATACAATGAAAGCCACATTTCCACCAGATGTGTCATACAGCAGACAATAGGCATGCTGAAAATGCGCTTCAGATACCTTGACAGATCTGGAGGAGCCCTGCAGTACGCACCAGCCAGGGTCACCAGAATCATTGCAGTCTGCTGCACCCTGCATAACATAGCACTGCAGCGAGGATTAGCACTGCATGAGGAACAAGGCACTGAGTGCACAGAAGAGGAGGAAGAGCATCAGCTGGAAGACGAGGAGGAGCAGGAGCTGGAGGAGCTTGCAGGCCAGATCCCACCAGTACCCGAACGTATTGCTGCACAGAAGGCCTCATCGTGGCCAGATTTACTTAACTTTACACAGTTTACCCATATAGCTGCCACATGCTGCGCCAGGTTGGTACCACCCCACAGCAACATCATAAAGGATCCCTACAATGCCCAAGCCATTCCTTTCATGCTGACCACCATTGCTGGAGGTATCGTTATGTCTCACCATTCACTTCAACTCACTAAGCCCCTTCCAAAGGTGCACACAAATGTGTCCAAGATGGGAAAGTGGTGAAAATAAAGATTTTTATGGTTGACATTACATTAACGGAAACTTGACATTAACATTGACTAAAACACCCTTGTGAATCTATTTCTGTGTCATCCTTCTCTTCCACCTGCTTCTACGAGATGCTACCCCTATGGCTTCAGCAGAGGTAGAGGCATCCTGCTCACTTCCCTGCTGCGACTGCTTAGACACTCTTGGAGGACATCATCCGGGTTATGGAGCCTGTGATGGCCCCGCCAAAGACTGCTCCTCCTGCGACAGTGCAGGGACAGACTCGGCCATCGCGATCCGAGGATCCACCTGGGGCTCTGACTGAGGGGGTGGCAATGAGGGAGAAGTGTAAGAGCTTTGAGAGGAGCCCCCACTTCCATGTCCCCTCTCACCATCATGCCTCTCATGGGCCGTGTTATGTATTGTGTGTTCTCCTCCCACCTGTGGTGGCGCTGTCACAGCAGATAAATGGTTGGGTGTTCTCTTGGTTAAGTTTAGCTCTCTTTGTTCAGAACACTCCAGAACTTCCCTTTCCCTTCGAATAAAGCACTTCATGTTTAAATCTCTGAGTTCTGAGTTCTAATTGTGTCTAGGTAAAAAAGGTACCGACACAACAAAGTGGCGACGAGGAGCGGATGAATCTGCGTACGTTACGGGTGCAGTGAGTAAACAGAAATTTAAATTTGAAACGTGAGATGGCTACTATATTAGGACACATCGGTAATTTTGATGAAAATGTGGAGCAATGGAGCGCTTATACGGAACGTTTTGATTATTTTGTCTTGGCGGATGCCTTTTTGAGTGTAATGGGATGGAAGACATTCAATTTACTTCGCAGCCTTTTGCAGCCAGATAAGCCAGGAACTAAAACATATAAGCAACTAGTGGAAATTCTTGGAGCACATTTTTCACCAAAACCTCTGGTTATTGCTGAGAGATTTAGATTTCACAAATGGAGTCAAGAGGAGGGGGAATCAGTGATGATGTTTATTGCTGCTTTAAAAAGGTTGTCGGAACACTGTCAGTTCAAGGAGGTGCTGAATGACACCATTAGTGACAGACTTGTGTGTGGTCTGCAAAGTGCAGCCACACAGAAGCGCCTTCTTACTGAGGACAACCTTACTCTTGAAAAGGCCATTGAAGTTAGTGGCCTAGAAATTCAGTTGCGTTTGCGCCCACTTAGGGGCGAAAGAGTGGGGTGCGCCGGAAGTTTTTTAGTGCCCGAAATTAAGTTGGGCCCTAACATCGGCATTAGCCGGTAGCGCTGCGCCGGCACCGATGACGTCATCGGTGTGCGCAGCGCCCCGGTTCCAACGCGATTCCGTTCCGAGGCCAAATTCAGTTGCGGCCACCTCGCCCGCAGCGGCCGCAAACAACGTTTGGAAAACGCGGCCTTGCAGCTCCGAGAGGCTGGCGCATAAAGGTGGAGGGGCGGCCGGCAGCTTTCCCGGCGGACGCATGGCCGCACCTCCCTCCCCGGACTCCTGCACCACCCCCCCGCGGCATTGCTGTCTGACTCCCGCGAGCCCGGCACTTCTCCGTGGTGCCGGGCTCATTTGCCGGGGGAATCCAGCGGCGATCTCACGGCTGCAGGCAGCTCCTCCTTAAGAGAAGGAGGAGGCCTGAAGTACCCCAGCCTGCCGCACCGCATCGGGTGGCGCAGCGGCAGCTGGACGCCTGAAATAGACTTTCATCGCCCCAAGCGAGGCGGCCAAACCCTGCAGTAGCGCCCGCCTCCGTCTTGGCCCGTCGCAACTGAATTTCAGGCGGGCGCTGCGGGAATCCGGGCGAGCGCTAAATTTCGGGCGCTGAAGACCTGGCGGGGCCTTACTGAATTTCTAGGCCAGTGTCTCCATGGAGATGGTGGAAAAGGAGGCTCACCAGTTGAGTTCAACATGGAGAGTTCACAAGGTGTTGTCTGAGCCTAAAGGTGCGCGGAACGGCACATGTTACCGTTGTGGGAAAACGGGCCATCACGCTAATGACTGCTGGTGTACGGAGCTGGAATGCCGATGTACTGGCCGCACTAGACGTGCTCCTATCTAGTTATCCAGCAAGTTAAACACTTATTCAAAAATAATTCTTCGTGAAGCCGTTTGCTGTTTTGAAGCTTTACTTGAACAAATTTTGTGAAACTGTAAACAAAGACAAAGTATGTTTTGTACATAAACTGAGTACTATACATTCGATATAACATAAGACATAACATATTTACAACAGTAGAATAGACTAATTGTATAACGAACTAACATTTGGACTAACTTCTGTAACTATCAAATATTAACCTTTTATAAACATATTATTGTCAAAATACTACTGTGACAACATTGCTATTATGCTAACAAACAAAGATACTCACAGATATTGCGCTTGGCCTAACATATGAAATCAGATTACATTGGATTGTGAAACCCTCATGGAATCCTCCATTACTGCCAGGTTCTTCCTGGAATTCTACTTCCTGGGATTCTACTTCCTGGGTTACACAGGAAGAAAGGTACGAAGGTCAAATGACCTCTCACAGGAAGAAAGGAGCAAAGGTCAAATGACCTCACACAGGAAGAAAGGAACAAAGGTCAAATGACCTCTGTTTCATACAAACACACTGCTAACACATAACCACCACCAGACGGTGGTATCTACACATAAAATAGTCCATCGGTCCAGAACACTCCCCGTCTGGGGTCGTTAACGACTCCACATAGTCTGAACTCTTACTTGTCACTGGAGTCCTCTGGCGACAAAAGAAGAACCACCTCAGAGACAGTCCGTCGGTGTCGACGATAGAATGCAGCTTCTGTAGACTGCTGTGAGGGGGTAGGTTGCGTTCTGCTACGCACAGTTCCAATCTGGGTATGGTGAGGTCTGGCTCGGGTGCCAACTTGCCTCTATCGAAAACGAAGCCGATTTTGCTTTGTCCTTCTTGAGTGGTGACCTTCAGATAAGCCACACTTGCAATGGCCTTAGCGGATGCGTCTGCAAAGACGCAAAGCTCTTTGAATTGGGCATTTAAGGGAGAGAAAGACGAATAGCAGTGAGGTATTCGGATCTCCTGTAAGTCTTGGAGTGAGTCTCTCCATCTGTCCCACTCTGCTTCCGTCTCTGACTTCCAAGGAGCTGGGCCTGGGTGTAGTGCTGAAACATGCCGATCACTTTCAC
This sequence comes from Somniosus microcephalus, assembly GCF_052327205.1. Taxonomy (NCBI): domain Eukaryota; kingdom Metazoa; phylum Chordata; class Chondrichthyes; order Squaliformes; family Somniosidae; genus Somniosus; species Somniosus microcephalus. The sequence continues at coordinate 175,546,630 of NC_140987.1, read as the reverse complement.
ATTCAGTGCATTTTGCATCTACCTTGCAGTTCTTGGCGAGATGGCTCGTGGAAGAGCAGCACTTGAAACATATAGAGTTCTCTTTAAGATATTGTTTCCAATCTTCCAGGGACATCTCCCTGAAGCCTCTGCACTTCTTTAAAGGATGGGGCTTGTTGTGGATAGGGCATTGTTTGCTCATATCCTCAGGTTTCTTCTGAATTGTTGTGTTCTCAGCTGAGGACACTTGCATTTTGTGGACAGATATTGGTGTCTTTCCATGTCTGTCGAACTTGTCTCTTCTGGCAAGTGCTGGGTGGGAGGAGAAGAAGTTGAAGCTGGGGTCGTTCCTGGCTTTGGCTTCTTTACGGATGAATTTAACGAACGCAGAGAATTGTGAGAACGCCACGTTGTGCTTTAGCTTGAACTTTGATCCAAACGTTATCCACTTCTCCTCTTCTCCTGCAGGTTAAATGGAAGCTTCTCAATGATGGGACTTACCCCTCTGGAAGTGCCTAAGTACGATAGACCGGGTAGGTAGCCGTCCTGCTTTGCGGCTTCGAGTTCTGACAGCAGATCTCCAAGGTCGCGGAGCTTCTGGGGTTCCTTACTCGTCAACCTCAGAAAGTTCTCCAACCTGTGAAAGAGAGCACTTTCAATGGCTTTGGGTGAGCTGTAGCTTTCTTCCAGCCTCGCCCAAGCCTTCTTCAACCCCTCTGGCAGCTGTCCCACATTGGCCGCTTTTATCCTGCAGGCCAGTCCGGCGGACTCTGGGCCGAGCCATTTGATAAGGAGGCTGAGCTCTTCTGCCGACAGGTCTAAGCCCGATATGGCATCGTGGAAGCAGGACTTCCAAGCCCGATAATTCTCCGGCCTGTCATCAAACTTAATCAACCACGAAGTCACCAGCTGGGTGCGTGCAAGGTATTTGGCAAGGTCGTAGATGCTGGGACCTGTGCCAGAGTTGCCTTGGCTAGGGGCTCTGTTGGGGGTCTCAAGGAACCGAGAGGGGATTTGCCTCTGACTTTCTCTATTCGGCGTCCTATTCCTCTGCACCGTGTCTTCCGTTCTGCTGGGGGAGACTCTGCGGCTTGAGGCACGCCGTCTGCTTTGACCTTGGTTGGCAACTTGTGGCATGTTATACGAAGTGCTTGCGTCTGTAGAGATGTGCGGGCCTCCATCCCTTTCTCCTGTAAACTGTATGTCGGCATGGTCGCTCACGTAATCTATGGTGCGCTGTCGTGGACTCTGCCACAAAATGGGAATTAAAGGTTTGTAAGCTGTCTCGGGATCAGCTCCCTCCAAAATTGCCTTGAATACTTGTGTCTCAGCTAATGCAGCATCTATCTCTTTTTGTTGCTGCAGAGCGTCTAATGTGGCTTGGAGGCGGGCCTGTTCAGCCTGGCGTTCAACTTGGTGACGGGCCTGTTCGGCTTGGAGTCGGGCCTGTTCGGCTTGGGATCGGGCCTGTTCGGCTTGGGATTCAGCTTGGAGACGGGCCTGTTCGGCTTGGGATTCAGCTTGGAGACGGGCCTGTCTTACTTTTATTTCTATTTCACTGTTCGCATGCGCAGCTCTGCCTTGAGCTGCCAGTAGCTTAGCCCGTGCTCTGGCGATAGTCACGCTTATTCTAGAACCACCTGATGACCGTGAACCAGCTTGCGATCTGACGTAACCAGAGCTAATAGACCAATTGTCACCTTCTACAGTTTCGTCTACCTGTTTAAGGTCTTCTCCTCGCTGCAAAGCATTTTCGTTATTATCTTCTGACATGTTGATGTGAGGTAGATGTGCTCTACGAGGTTAAGGCTTACACTGGGTTCCTCCTTCTCCGCTCTTCACAGCTAGCCGTATTGCTATCTTTTCACTGATATCTTTTCACTGTATCGGCCGCGCTAGACGTGCTCCTATCTAGTTATCCAGCAAGTTAAACACTTATTCAAAAATAATTCTTCGTGAAGCCGTTTGCTGTTTTGAAGCTTTACTTGAACAAATTTTGTGAAACTGTAAACAAAGACAAAGTATGTTTTGTACATAAACTGAGTACTATCCATTCGATATTACATAAGATATAACATATTTACAACAGTAGAATAGACTAATTCTATAACTAACTAACATTTGGACTAACTTCTGTAACTATCAAATATCAACCTTTTATAAACATATTATTGTCAAAATACTACTCTGACAATGTTGCTATTATGCTAACAAACAAAGATACTCACAGATATTGCGCTTGGCCTAACATATGAAATCAGATTACATTGGATTGTGAAACCCTCATGGAATCCCCCATTACTGCCAGGTTCTTCCTGGAATTCTACTTCCTGGGATTCTACTTCCTGGGTTACACAGGAAGAAAGGAACGAAGGTCAAATGACCTCTCACAGGAAGAAAAGAGCAAAGGTCAAATGACCTCACACAGGAAGAAAGGAACAAAGGTCAAATGACCTCTGTTTCATACAAAAACACTGCTAACACATAACCACCACCAGAGGGTGCTATCTGCACATAAAATAGTCCATCGGTCCAGAACAGCCAAAATTGTGGCAAAAAGGGTCACATTGAACGTGCCTGTAGAGGTAAAAAAAGAACAGACAGAGCTGGGAAGCATGGAAGCAAAATGTCTGATTTGGACAAGAGAGGAAAAAGAGTGTTCATTCAGTGCAGTATGATGGAACAAGCAAAACAGAGGGGAGCGACACCTCTGCGGAGGAAGAGGTGCACATACTGACGGTTGCAAGGTGTTCAAATGGCTACTGGGTGTCACCACTGGTGGAGGGACAATCAGTGCGGATGGAGGTGGACACAGGCGCGGCTGTGTCCCTTGTTTCAGACACTGTCTACAACAAAATGCTAAAGCATCTTACCCTGCAGCCGACAAACATTGTGCTAAAGACGTATACCGGCGAACCTGTGGCCATGAGAGGCGCCATTGAGGTGACAGTTAAATTGAACAGACAGACTGCGAAACTGCCACTATATGTGGTAAAGGGAAATTACCCATCGCTACTGGGACGTGCGTGGCTAGAGAAAATCACGCTGGACTGGCCTGCAGTCCGCATGATGTCAAAAGGGGTGTCAGGTCTGACTGCAGTGTTAAACAAACATGCAGAACTCTTCAATGGGGAACTTGGGAGCATGAAAAAGATTAGCGTGAGACTGGACATTAAACCTGACAGCAAGCTGAAGTTTCACAAAGCCCGACCTGTACCCTATGCAATTAGGCCAAAAGTTGAGGCTAACTTGGAGGCCTTAGTCGAGAATGGAGTCCTGGAGCATGTGAGCATGAGCAAATGGGCCGCACCCATTGTTCCTGTCCTGAAAAAGGATGGATCTGTTCGAATCTGCGGGGATTTTAAAGTGACTATTAACCCGGTGCTGTCTGCGGAATAGTACCCTCTTCCCCTCATTGATGATCTTTTTACGGGCCTGGCCGGAGGGCAAATGTTCAGCAAAATAGACTTATGCCAGGCTTATCTACAAATGCATGTCGATGACAATTCAAAGGAGCTGCTGACAATTGTGACACACAAGGGGCTATACAGGTACTGCCGCCTTCCATTTGGAATTACGTCGGCCCCTGCTCTATTCCAAGGGCAATGGATCAAATTTTGAGTGGACTGCTAGGAGTCCAGTGCTACCTGGATGACATCCTTGTCACTGGGACAAATGAGGATCATCTTCTGAACTTGGATGCGACACTACAGTGACTGAAAGAGTACGGACTCAGAGTTCGTAAAGACAAATGTGAATTCTTTCCGTCTTCAGTTGAGTACCTGGGGCATGTGATTGACGCTACTGGCCTGCATAAGGCGCCATCAAAGGTCAAGGCGATCGTGGAGGCCCCAGCACCCCAGAATGTGAGCCAGTTACGTTCATTTCTGGGGCTACTTAACTACTATGGGAAGTTTATTCCAGACTTAGCAACATTGGTGAAGCCGTTACATCAGTTGCTATGTCAAGGCAAAACATGGAAATGGACTGAACTCTGCAACGAAGGTTTCGCCCAAGCAAAGAAAGCATTGCTGAAATCGGAGGTCCTGACACACTTCGACCCAAAGCTACCCATGCAGCTAGCATGTGATGCATCACCATATGGTGTGGGAGCAGTCATATCCCACATCATGCCTTCGGGTGAAGAGAAACCTATCGCCTTCACATCACGCACCTTGAACAAGACCGAGAGTAACTATGCGCAGATCGAGCGCGAGGCCTTGGGAATCGTTTTTGGAATTTGAAAATTTCATCAGTACCTGTTTGGGAAAAGGTTCACACTCCTGACAGACCACCATCCATTGACTTCAATCTTCGGGCCCCACACCGGAATTCCGTCTCTCGCTGCAAGCAGGATGCAAAGGTGGGCTTTACTGTTGTCAGGACACACATACGACATCAAATATCGCAAATCAGACTTGCACGGCAATGCAGACGGTCTCTCTCGAGGCTGCCCTTGCCTGTTACTCCCCCAGAGCATCGTCAGATAGACATCTTTTACTTTTGATAAGTGGAGGGAGCACCTGTCACTGCAGTTCAGGTGCGAAGGTACACCCGCAACGATCCAGTCCTGTCTGAGGTAACGGACGATGTCATTCGAGGGAGAGCTATAGGAGATTCTCCTAGTTTGAAACCTTACATTTCAAAAAGACATGAGCTCTCCGTCCATGCTGGTTGTCTTCTTTGGGGACACCGTGTCATCATTCCGCCACCTCTGAGGGAACCTCTAATGCAACAACTTCATACAGGCCACAGTGGGATGGTTCGGATGAAGGAAATGGCAAGAAGCTACTTCTGGTGGCCAGGTCTCAATGGGAATATTGAGGAGAAAGCCAAAATATGTTCCCCATGTCAAAGGGTCCGGAATGTTCCACATCTGGCAACCCTACACCCCTGGGATTGACCTGCAGAAGTGTGGCAGCGAGTACATGTGGACTTCGCCGGTCCCTTCGAAGAGAAGATGTTTATGGTGGTTGTGGATGCTCGTAGCAAGTGGCCGGAGGTCACTGTGATGAGGTCTACCACGGCAGAGAAAACAGTTGAGAAACTTGGTGAGATGTTCAGCCGTTATGGCTCACCGGAACAACTCGTAAGTGACAACGGTCCACAATTTGTATCACAGGAGTTTGCAACCTTCCTGCATGTAAATGGTGTCCAACACATCAGGTCTACTAACTGTGAGGGTGCCAGTCAGTTCCTTCTGTAGCCTCTAGATGGCACCTTCACTTGTTTGGTCCTCTTTTTGTAAGACCAAAATAAATTAAACAAATAAACTGTTACTAAAACTCTAATAAATCTTTAAATAAAGCTTAACAAATCAAATTAAAATTTGGTCATTTAAACCAATTATGCACTCCAGTCCCCGCGGCGCCCACCGGTCACGAAAGTGCTCGAGCGCGCCGGCGGACACCGCGTGCTCCATCTCCAGGGCCAGCCGGGCGCGAACATGGCCGCGGAAGCGAGGGAGGCAATCTGGCTGGATGACCCCCTCGACCGCCCGCTGCCTGGACCAATTAATGGCTTTTTTTGCCAGGCCCAGGAGCAGACCCACGAGGAGGTCCTCCAGCCTGCCCGCTCCCCTCCGCACCGGGTGACCGTAGATCAAGAGCGTGGGACTGAAGTGCAACCAAAAATCAAGGAGCAGCCCCTTCAAATAATGGAAGAGGGGCTGTAACCTCACACATTGAACATAAACGTGGAACACGGACTCCTCCAGACCGCAGAACAAACAGGCGGTCTGGGTGTCCGTGAACCTATTTAACAATATATTGCATGGGACTGCTCCATGCAACACCCTCCAGGCCAAGTCCCCAATAGAACAAGGGAGGACTCCCGCATAGAGAGCCCTCCATTGGGGACCTCCGCCTCCGCCGGAAGGCAAAACGGTGTCCGGACGGCAGGCGAAGATGACAAAGTGGAAGGTGTGCAGGAGCAGCCCGTACAGGAAACCCCTCCGTGCAGAATGAAAAGGCACGGAGGGCATCTCCTCAAGACGGCTCAAGTTGTGAGGCGCCGACCCCCGAGGGGAGTTTCGGGGCAGGGCGCCGATAAGGAATTCCGTCCGAACGGGGGAAAGCTCGGACGGGATCGCTCCACGTGCTTGAGCCGCCTCGATACACCTCGTGGCGCGGGGTGCAGCATCGCTTTCACCGCCTCGATGGCATCGACCGCGAGCCGGACGTTGTCCCAAGATATGCGCCGCGCCAACTCCTCCGGCGCCATCCAGCCCGCTCCTCTGCCATCGAGTAGGTCCCCAACTCTAGTCACCCTGCCACGCACAGCCCTGCGTTCCGCCAGCCACCCGAACTCGCGGACGTGGAGGTGCGGATTCCTGAACAGCGGCTCCCGGAGGACAGCCGCCATTCCTGACGGGGGAGAGCTCCGCCTGGAGGCGACGTAGTTCCAAACCCATAGCAGTTCCTGGTAGAAGACAGGCAGCTCCCGCAGGCTGGCATGCCTGCCGCCCATTTCCAAAAACAGGAGCTGCATGTCGTAATTGAGGCCGTGCAGCTGTAGGAAAAAATACGTCGCCAGCGCACACCATCTCGGAGGATTCTCGACGTACAGGTATCTCTGCAGCGTCTGAAGATGGAAAGTCGCAGCCTGGGTGTGGAGGCACACCAACGCCTGACCGCCCTCCCTAAGCGAGAGACTCAGAACCACGGCAGAGACCCAGTGCTTCCTTTTGTCCCAGAAGAAGTCGACGAGCTTCTTCTGTATCTTGGCGACAAACGCAGGGGGAGGGATCAAAGTGACGAACCGATACCACAGCATGGCGGCCACCAGTTGGTTTATGACCATCGCTCGACCCCTGTAGGACAACACTCGGAGCAATCCTGTCCAGCGTCCTAAGCGAGCGATGACTTTGGCCTCCAACTCTTGCCAGTTCGCCGGCCAGGCGTCCTCGGCAGGGCTGAGGTAGACTCCCAAGTGGAGGAGGTGCGTGGTGCTCCAGGCGAAGGGCCTGAACTCCTCCGGCAGGGAGTCCACCCGCCACTGACCCACCAGGAGCCCAGAACATTTCTCCCAATTGATCTTGGCGGAGGATGCGTCCGAGTAAATCTGCTGGCATTCCCGCATCCTCCGCAAGTCAGCGGGATCCGTGACCGTGAGGAGCACGTCATCGGCGTAAGCCGAGAGGACCACCTCCACGCCCGGCCCTTGCAGAGCCAGTCCCGTCAACCTCTTCTGCAAGAGGCGCAGGAAAGGCTCTACGCAAACGGCATATAACTGGCCGGACATGGGGCATCCCTGACGCACCCCACTCCCGAAGCGAAGGGGCGCCGTCAAGGACCCGTTAACTTTAATCAGACACTCCGCGGCAGCATACAGAAGTCGGATCCGGGCGACAAAATGCGTCCCGAACCCGAATGCGCGCAGAGTCCCGAAGAGATACTCGTGATCCACCCTGTCGAACGCCTTCTCCTGATCCAGGGAAAGGAAGGCGACCGACAGACCAGCCCTCTGGGAATGGTGGACCAGGTCCCGGACCAGATGGATGTTATCATGGATGGTCCGGCCCGGGACCGTGTAGGACTGGTCGGGGTGGATCATGTGGGCCAGCACGGCACCTAGGCGAGCAGACATAGCCCTGGCAAAAATGTTTTAGTCCGTGCTGAGGAGGGAGACCGGGCGCCAGTTTTTAAGGAGGCGGAGATCACCCCTCTTAGGCAGCAGGACAATAACCGCCCTGCACCAAGAGAGGGGCATCTCCCCTGTCGCCAGACTTTCCCCCAGGACCCACGCGTAGTCGCCCCCCAAGACGTCCCAGAACGCCCTGTGGAACTCCACGGTCAGCCCGTCCAGCCCCGGGGGCTTTCCCCTAGAGAGCTGGCGGAGGGCGCCGGTCAGCTCCTCCAGACTCAGAGGAGCGTCCAATTTTTTGGCGTTCTCCAGGCCGACCTTCGGCAGGTCCTCCCACAAAACTCCGCGCGCATCCTCGCTGGACGGATCCGGAGAGAACAGGGCCCCGTAATAGGTACGGGTCTCCGCGCGGATTCCCTCCGGATCCGAGACCAGAGATCCGTCGTCGGCCAGCAGCTCCAAGAGCTGCTTACGGACCCCCCGTCTTTTTTCCAGCGAGTAGAAGAAGGGGGAGCCGCGGTCCAGGTCCCGCAGGAACTGGATCCGCGACCTCACGTGCGCACCTCGGGACCCGACAAGCTGCAGGTCTTTCAGCGCGCCCTTCTTCTCTTCGTACACCATCCGCAGGGCCGGGTCCTCGAAGACTTGACCGAGATGGGACTCCAGGTCGAGCACCTCCTTCTCCAACTGCCCGACCCGGGCCTCCCGCCTCTTGGTCGACCCCTTCGCGTACTCCTGACAGAAGAGACGGATGTGAGCCTTGCCCACGTCCCACCATAGCCTCAAGGAGGGGAAGCCCCCCCGCTTCCCTCTCCAGCCGGCCCAGAACCGACTAAACGAATCCCAGAACCGTGCGTCCTCCAGCAGCAGGTTGTTAAAGTGCCAATACGCGGACCCCCCCGGTGCGCGCAGCGGAACAAGCTCTGCCCACACCAGGTGGTGGTCCATGCACGGCACCGGCCGCATGGAAGCCGCCGGAACGCAGGAGACGTATGCCCGGGAAATGTAGAGGCGGTCGATTCTGGACGCTCCTCTCCCAGACCTCACGCAAGTGAAGGCGCTGGAGTCGGGATGGAGGTTTCGCCAGACGTCCACCAAGTCGAGGGACCCGACCAGGTCCCTCAACTTCTCCATCGCCGCCGGGCATGGCAGGGTGCCCGTACGGTCCCTCGCCTCGAGGGCACAATTAAAATCCCCCCCGAGGATGACGCACTCGCCCGCGTCGATGGAGCCCAGAAGAGTGGACACTTCTTCAAAGAAGAGCGCTTGCTGCGCACCGGCTCCAGGGGCGTACACGTTCACTAGATGGAGCGGCACGCCCCCCAGGCGAACAGTGACCTGGAGCAAGCGGCCCGGCACGAGCTCCTTGACCCCCAAGATCTCCGGCTGAAAATGCGGGGCCAGCAAGATAGCCACCCCACTGGAAACACTGGAGAGGTGACTCATGCTGACCCCTCCTTGCCACTCCAGGAGCCACGTGGCCTCGTCTCCCGGAACGGTGTGGGTTTCTTGCAGGAAGCACATCGCGTACTTCCCGTCCCGAAGGACCGAAAAGTTATTAAATCTGCGGCTAGCTTCCCTGCTGCCGTTGATGTTGAGGCTGGCTATGGTTATCTTCATTTCAGAAGCATAATCCACCCTCTACTTAAGACTAATGGGGGAAGGGAGAGGGCGGCCGCTAGTCAACCGCCACTCTCTTAGCAGCCCAGTGAGGAACGACCGGAGCTGACACCGCACGAGCGGGCCCACTCCCGCGCCCGCGTCCATGGCTTTGACGGCGGTGCGGGCCGACCCGAGGAGCAGCGCCAGGTCCGGCCATCTGTCGAGGGCCACCCAAATCCTGTGATGACCCTGGCACGTGGCCACAAAGTCCCGGAGTTCCTCGATGGGAATGAGGGGGGTCCCGGCGAGGGACGGGAGGTCATCCATCGCCTCATCGGCGATGGAATCCCAGTCGTCCTCCGCCCCCACCACCGAGTCCCCGTCCTCCTCCGGGGGGTCGCCACCGGCGGCCGACCCGTCCGTCACGCAGAGCGCAGTGAACGGCTCGGCCGCAACGGCCAGCCCCGCCTCCGCCCGGATCCCACCCCCAGGATTGGTGGCGGAGGATTCCTCCCTGGGCTCCTGCAGGGGCGCCGGGCCAGAAGACGGCGGCGGTCCGGAGCCCCCCTCCGCCCCAGGCGCCGGAACGACCGGAGAGACCGGAGAATATGTAAATCCAATCTCCTCCAAGTCGCCCGGCGCCAGAGACACAGACAGAGGGCCTTCCGCTACCGCGCCACCGGCCTCCGACCCAGCAGAAGGGGTATTTCTCGTAAAATCCTCGACAAGGTCGAGCAGCACCTGGGAAAAGTCCGGGCCGCTTTGGGCGAGCTCATCTTCCGCGAGCTCGCCCGACCCAGACTCCAAGCCGCCCGACTCGTCGAGGGGTAACGCCACCGAAAGGGGATCGATCTTGGCCGCGGGTTGTTCCGCGACCCCCCCCATGGGCAGGGTCTCGTCCCCATCCCCGGGAGGCACGAGCTGGGCAGACACCTCTGCCTCAGCCTCCCCAGGGACGGGCGACCTCTGCCGATCGCTTACGATGGTGACAGCGGTGGGGTGGGGCGCAGTACCCGCGGCGGGCGACGACTCCCCCTGACCGGAGGGACCTTCCTCCTCCTGGTCCTCCTCCTCATCCTGGGGGTCGCGCCTTTTTAAAGTGGAGGGATAGGGGGAGACCTCCATTTCTGCAGGGGCCTCCCCTGCTCCCTCCGGTGGAGCAGGTTCGTCGGGTCCCTCGGGCCCAAGCCCGGCCGCAGGTTCTGGCGCTTCCGCCTCAGCGGTCGCGGCCACAGGCTCGGGCACGAGGCCCCTCCCACTCTCGCCCTCCCTGATTAACGCAGCAACGCGCTCGGGTGTCAGGGGCTCCATATCCAGGGGCACGCCCTCCCTGGGGGGGCCCACCTCACGGTGTTTATTCTTCCGCGCCCTCTTCCCGACCGGACACACTTCCTCCCCCTCGCCGGAGGCCTGGATGGCATCGACCTCCGACGACGACCGCACCCCGGTAGTATTTGTTTGGGGGGGGGCACGGCCAGACCTGGGGGGAGGAGCGGCGGCGGCGCCAGCCTCGGCCACGCCAGACGACCTGGCAGCCTTGGAGGCGGGGCAGTTTTTTTGTACATGCCCCACCTCCTTGCAGGCGTGGCACCGCACGCCGTCCGTCATCCAGAAGACGCGGTGAAGGGCCCCCTCATGGAGGACCGAAAAAGCCCCGTCAGTCTCCCCCTCCCACGCCAGCTGAACAAAGGCCTGGCGCCGGAAGGAGAAGACATGGCGAAGGCTGGCTTCCCGGAATCCGAGCGGGATCGGCATGATCCCCGACCTCACCTCCCCAAGTTGGAGCAAGTGGGGGAGGAGGAGCTCACTCGAGATGTAGGGCGGGACGTTCGATAACACGACCCTCTGCGCGGTGGCCTCTGGAGGGTCCACCAGCAGGAAGGTCCCGCCCACGGTGAGCCCCTTGGTGATGGCCAGGGCCACCGCCCGCTCCGACTCCAGGAAGAACACAGCCTTCCCATACATTTTCGAGGCGGCGAGTATGGCTGGAGGGCCGACAACCCCAGCCATGGCCCTCACGCACGCCTCGATGGTCATGTTGGGGTGGGTGTAGCTCTTCACCCCAAGCTTCTTTGTAACGAGTCGGAACGGCAACGGGGTAGCAGCAGAAGCGGGAGTAGCCGTGGCTTTGGTCGCCACCGCCGCATAGGTTCTTGCCGGCCCCGTCACCGCCGCAGATGTGGAAGCCATAGTGGGGTGGTTCTTTAAAGAGCCACACACACCCCAAGTCACAGGCCTGAAGGTGTTAATGGTCTTGGTAAAAGTCTTCCCTTGAGCAGAGGGAGTGTAAAGTAACTGGCCCGCCTCTCCCCCTGATGGAATTAATTGGGAGAGGGGCCTTCCTTCCCTCTGCTCAATTGGCAATAGGTAGATTTAAAAGGAGGTGCCTTTCCAGAGAGGCAAAGAGAAGACAAAAAGAGAGAGAGAGGGGGGGTGGGAAGGAGGGGGGCCGCAAAGGCAGGGTCCTCACTCAAGGTGGTATTCGGTGGGTGGGTGTCGGCAGGGTGCACTCCCCGATGGAAAAACAAAGTCTTTGGCAGGTGGTCTTCGGGCAGGGGGAGAAGATGTCTTCGCCTGGGTAGGCTGGAGAAAGCCCAGGCTCAGCCCCACACCAGGTCTTCTCAAAGCAAGGGAAAAAGCTTCACCTGGGCAGCTCCAGCCAACCCAGGCCAGGCTTTCCGGCCCGTCTTCTTTCCTCCCCCCACCTAGAATGCAAAGTCTTTAGGGGAATGCACAAAAGACACCCACCTGCAGATGTTAAAGGATGCAGCTCCTCCCCTCCTTCCAAGTTGGAGCTGAGTGGTGTTCCTCTCCCCTCTCTCCCTCTCCTGGACTGGAGGCCAAATTGGGAGGCAGTGATGGAAGGCCTCTCCAGTTGTAATGCTGGCCTCCTCCTCTGTCCTCTCCTCCTCTCTCCCCAGGCACCTCGGTAGATGTAGATGGTTGTAAATGGTAGGTTGCTGGTAGTGGTGGCCTGGGGTCACTCCTTCCCCGCCACTCCCAGGCCAAGGCGACCACCACCTCCCACACAGCAGCAGCAGCAACAGCAGCACAACCTGCTCCACTGAGAGCAAGGTCTCAAATGAGCCTGTGAGGGTGCCAGTCAGTTCCTGCTGTAGCCTCTAGATGGCACCTTCACTTGTTTGGTTCTAGCCCTTTGTTAATTGTTCCTAGCCTCCTGTGTTAATTCTTAACGGCCTGTTAGCTGTTCATGGGTTTCACCTGGTTTTCTTGGTATATAAGTTCTGTGGTTGCTTCTCTCCTTGCTCAGTCCTAACCGGGGAACCGGGGACTAGCCTTTGCTCTGTGGCTCCTGGCTTTGACTAGCTGGTTGCCATGGTTCTCTCGAGCTCTGTATTTAAGATGTAACTAAGTCTGTGTTCTTGTTGTTCTTAGTCTTGATAAGGTGCTGGGCTGGACTAGCGTGTTGCCATGCTGGCGTTTGTCTTGAGCTTTGTATTGATAAGCCTGTTACCCCTGCGGCAGCCCCTCGTGATAGCTTGTTTCGAGTCTCGTCTCGGCAAGCTGGTTGCGCTTGTGGTAAGCTTATCCCAGCTCAGTATGGACAAGTAGGTTGCCTCATGGAAGCTGTCCTGAGTTCCTATTCTTGACTAGCCGTTTTGTAACTTGTCTCGAGTTCTATGTATATTGTTCTTCTCTCGAGTTCTATGTATGATGTGGTGTTCCTGTCTCGAGTTCTTACGTATGCTGTTGTGTTCCTTGTATGAATCTAGTTATGTGTGAATCTAGTTAAGTAATGAATAAAGTACTGTTCCTTAAGATTGTATACCTGCCTCTAGCCTGGTTTCTGCACTTGGGTCCAGAACCTACCTTGCCCAGAGAGCACGGCCCCGTATCTACACGGCCCCGTGGCTCCCCAACCCTGACACAAACGGCCAGGCAGAAAGGTTCATGCAAACTTTGAAGCACGCCTTGAAGGCATCGCAAGGTCAGGGCTCAATCCACCAATGTCTGAACAGCTTCCTGTTGTCCTACAGGGACGAGCCGCATGCCACAACCAAAACTTCCCCCGCTTCGCTCATGATGATGAAGCAGTTGCGGACAAGTTTTGACTTACTCAAACCTCCAAGGGCAGAGCAGGTTGTCCATCATCAACAACAAGCTCAAGTTGAAAAGAGAGAGAAAAGAGCCAAGGAGAGACGGTTTCATCCGGGAGAGCACGTCCTAGCTCGAAACTACAACACTGGACCGAAATGGGTTCCAGCTACGGTGATCGCGCAGACGGGCCCTGTGTCTTACACGGTTGAGACTGCTGAGGACGTCATCTGGAGAAGACACACAGATCAACTGTTGCTAGGAGCAGAGACAGCCACAGAGGCTCCAACGGCTGGTTGGCCTGAACTGTTTCTGGATGATACCGCAAACCAGCATCCTTTGCCACAGTGCTCTTCTCCAACACAGGAAGTCAAAGAGACTGTTCCACCTGTGCAAACTCCTGACTTTCGACTGACACAGGCACCTTCTCCATCCAGGCCTTTGTCAATGTCTACTGCTGTGGAAGCCAGCGATGACCGCCGGTATCCTGTCAGAGAGCGGCAGACTCCAAGACGCTTGGATCTGTAGGCTTTGCGACTTACCCACAAGACTGGGACAGAATAAACCCCAGGGTAAAGTCAGGGGTTGAGGCAGTCTACCTCTACCCTAGTTTAGTTGAGTGCATTGAAAGCAACTTACCTTTTGAGGAATAATGTGGACCTTCCATTTAAGAGGGGAGGAATATGTTATGTATTGTGTGTTCTCCTCCCACCTGTGGTGGTGCTGTCACAGCAGATAAATGGTTGGGTGTTCTCTTGGTTAAGTTTAGCTCTCTTTGTTCGGAACACTCCAGAACTTCCCTTTCCCTTCGAATAAAGCACTTTGGCCTAGAAATTGGGTAGAGCCCCGCTTGAGGCGTTAGAACTGGTGCTGCGCAAAGTTTATAGCCAGACGAAACTTATCGCTGCCTGGCGAGATATTGAGTTGCATCGCCCCCAAAGGGGATTGAGGCGCGAACTCAGACATTGCACGGGGCTCCTAAGGTGCAAAAGTTCAGGCGCTACCCAATATCGGCGCGGACGGGCGCAGCGCAGGTGATCTCAATGACCAGAAACCACGAGACTTCCAGGCGCCGGCCGGCTCTTAAAGGGGTGGGTCAGTCAGCCTGAGCTGCCACACTCAATGCCCTGTAGGCCTCAGAATCGGCGCTCGCCCTTCTCTGGCGCAAGAAACTTGGTCAGGATGGAAAAGGTGAGACAGAGAGCAGAGCGCTTCAGCAGTGAGGCTCTGGACCATTAGGTGTCTGCAGTTGAGCGCCGTCGAGATGTTCTGTATCCTGACAATGGCAAGAGGCCGAATCAAAAGGCTTGCCGGCGATCTTGGAGGGAGGTTTCTCTGAGGGTCAACTCCAGCAGCATGGCGACCAGGACCCCTGTTCAGTGCAGGAAGAAATTCAACGACCTCATTCGGGTCGTTAGGGTGAGTGTTGGTTATGCAAACTTCTGATTCCCTCCATCTGCACCTGGCTTCGAGCACCCTGTTGCCATGATGCCCCAATGGCCATCTGTCAGCAAGCACCCATGGCCCTTTCTGGGCACACACATGGACATTTCACTCAAGGCCACATGTAAGGGCCCTTGCACCATGGGGGGCATGAGATGATCTCTCAAGGCCTCATGTAAGGGCTCTTGCACCATGGGGGGCATGCAATGATCTCTCAAGGCCTCATGTAAGGGCTCTTGCACCATGGGGGGCATGCGATGATCTCTCAAGGCCTCATGTAAGGGCTCTTGCACCATGGGGGGCATGAGATGATCTCTCAAGGCATCATGTTACAGAACTTCCCCTTCTTTCCCCTGCAGTCCAAGCTGGCGGCGAGACGAAAGGACCAGACTCGAACCGGTGGCGGGCCTCCGCAAGTCATCACTCTGATGGATCTCGAGGAGAGAGTGCACCAGATTCTTGGAGGATGTCTGTCTGGTCCTGTTACCACTGCAGCTGCCAACCCCATTTCCGACAGCGAGGGTAAGGCTCTTTCCTTTTTCAGCTGTTTACTTCCACTTGGTCCCCCCGCCAGCATGCTTCCTCAGTGTGCAGCCATGAATATGCTGCCCCAAAAAGCTGTAGAAGCTACATCATTACATAAATTTAAAACAGAAATAGACAGTTTCCTAGAAGTAAAGGGAATTAAGGGTTACGGGGAGTGGGCAGGAATTTGGACATGAGTCTAGGTTCGGATCGGTCATGGCCCTGTGGGTAGCGGAGCGGGCCCAGGGGCCGTGTAGCCTGATCCTGCTCCTATTTCGTGTGTCTAATTCTGTTAGATTCAGGAGATGGTTCTGTGGTAGTAGATTGGCGGTTAGGATCAGATCAGCCATGATCTTATTGAATGGCGGAGCAGGCTCGAGGGGCCGATTGGCCTACTCCTGCTCCTATTTCTTATGTTCTGATGTTCTTATGTTCATGTCAGAGCCTTGCCGCAATCTGGCATGCCTTTCCGCCAACCTGTCCTTTTGCTAAAGCCACTCTTCCACCTCCCTGCTTTCAGATGATGCATCGCCAACTCGGGCTCAACGCCCTGAAGCTGCCAGTGCCAGTGCCTCCGGAGGCGAGGATCAGGAGGAAGCCGGACCATCCATTCCAATCTCAGGGGAGCATACACATCTACAGACTGGGGATAGTAGTTCCCTGGAGGGGAGGGGGGGAGCTCTGAGGATCAGCCAGTTGCCGAAACAAGCGGCATGCAGCAACGCAAGGGGGGTAGGCAAGTTCGGCCACCGTCTCCCCGGAGGGCAAGGCAGGTAGTGATGACTGCTGCACAGAGTGCAGAGGAGGTGCGTCGCCTGGCTGAAATGAGCACCCAGGCCCGGCTCAGGCACACTGAGCTGATGGCTGCAGTGGGGAGGATGCCTCACTCAATAGATACACTGGCAAAGAGTGTGTTGGACTTCGGGGCAACAATGGAGAGGACTCTCCAGGGCTTCGGGGCAACAATGGACAGGACTCTCCAGGGCTTTGGGGCAACAATGGACAGGACTCTCGAGGGCTTCGGGGCAACAATGGAGAGGACTGTCCAGGGCTTCGGGCCAACAATGGAGAGGACTCTCGAGGGCTTCGGGGCAACAATGGAGAGGACTGTCCAGGGCTTCGGGCCAACAATGGAGAGGACTGTCCAGGGCTTCGAGGCCACTATGGAAAGGACTGTTCAGGGCTTCGGACAATCCCTGGAAAGGTCTGTCCAGGGCTTGTCCGAGGCAGTGGAGCGGTCGGCACCGGCCTTGTCCGAAGCAATGGAAAGAACTGTCCAGGGCTTCTCCGAAGCACTGGCACCTGGCTCAGAGGTCCTCACTGCTGCCACGCAGTCACTTGCCGGCCTCGTCCACACCCAGATTGAGGCAATGCGAACTCTCACTGCAGCCACCCTATCTGCATCAGCTAGGATCACCCCGGGCCCTTCCAGTCCCATACAAGGCCAGGAATCAGTGGAGCATGCGATTGTGGCGGATGAGCTGAGCCGGTCCCCTCAGAGAGCCAGTGTGTCGTCCGACCATGGTGCAGATGTCCTCTCTCGGCAGGTGACCATTGCACATGCCAACACTGGTACGTCTGCAGTGCAGCTGCCACCACCTGCAGGGCACACTGCTTCCAGCCATGCTCAGATCAAGCATCCTGCGTCCGCACCCTCCAAGCCCAGAGGTCAGCCAGGCCGTCCCTCAGGGGCTTCTGCGCTTCCACACAGTCAGCAGGCGTCCCCCAGCCTTCACCCCGCCACTGGGGTTCAATTACGTAGGAGCAGCAGGGAGGGAAGGGGCCGTCCGCGAAAGAGAAGTCGTTCTCCATCAAGGGGCCAGCAGCAGAGGGAGGTGCTGAGACGTTTCCTTGGCCAAATTCAAGGACACCCTCACCTGTTGTAATTGTTGGAAATGGTTTGTTTAGTTTTGCGGCTTTGCCGAAGAGTTAACTGTTATTTTGTTAATTATGGTTTCTGTTGACATGACGTTGTTTTGCTGTAATGAAAGACTTTTGTGACAATAAAGAGAAGTTTTAATGTGCTATGGTGCACGTGACTAATTACAGTGATGCTGGCCTTCAGAGGCTTTCAAACACCCAAAGTGCGCAGGAGTAAAGACACTCATCATTCTGCCAGAGGGGCCTCGAAACGAGTCCTCATGAGCCTCTGACAGATGGCCCTTCCACTTTCAGAAGCTCTTCCATCTTCCTCCACCTCCTCCTCCTCCTCCTCCTCCTCATCCGCATGCTCCTCCTCCTCTGCCTGCTCTTCCTCCTCCTCCTCAACCGCCTGCTCTGCTAGTCGTTGAGGGACAGCTGGAATTGGCTGGGTGCGTCGAATCGCCAAGTTGTGGAGCATGCAGCAGACGACGACGATGTGAACCACTTGCTCCGCCGAGTACTGCAGGGCTCCCCCCGAATGGTCAAGACATCGGAAACGCTTTTTGAGCACACCAATAGTGTGCTCTACAATGTTCCTGGTCGCCTGATGGCTGCTGTTGAACAGCTCTTCTGCTGGGGTGGCGGACACACGGAGTGGTGTCATCAGCCATGGGCAGAGAGGATAGCCCTTGTCCCCGATAAGCCAGCCTCGTGGTCGAGCCGGCCCCTCAAAAAGATCACAAACTGAGGTCTACCGCAGGATAAAGGCATCGTGGCTGCTCCCTGGGAATTGGGCGTTGACTGCCATGATGATTTGGCGGTGGTCACAGACCAGCTGCACGTTGAGGGAGTGGAACCCCTTGCGGCTGCGGAAGTCCTCAGGATTCTGGAATGGCGCCCTCAAAGCCACGTGTGTACAGTCAATTGCCCCCTGCACCATGGGGAAGTCCGCAATAGCAGCGAAGCCCTGCGCGCGCTCCGTCTGCTTCTCCAGGGTCAGAGGGAAGGTGATGAATTAACGCCTTCACCTATAAAGGGCAGCTGTAACTTGCCGGATGCAACAGTGGACTGCAACCTGAGAGATATTCGCAATGTCCCCAATGGCTGACTGAAAGGATCCGTTGCCATAAAAATTGAGGGCAACAGTCAGTTTAACGGCCACCGACAGAGAGGTCCTGCACCGTAGACGCGGCTGCAGATCCTCAGCAAGCAGGTGGCACAGCTCAGTAACAACATCCCTCCCGATTCGGAGCCTTCGCACACACTGCTCCTCCGACATGTCAAGGTATGACACCTGCTGCCTAAAGACCCTCGCAGCATACCCTCGGATTGGCTGACCTCCATTGCCCCTCCTCCTTCTGGCCAATCTCGGCCCTCTCTCCCGCCGTCTCTCTGCCCCTTCATAGTGTTCGGCCATGAGGTGGTCGCCCTCCAAAGCATCTCCCATTCCGATGCCAGTTGGTCAAAAGGCTGTTAGGTCTAGTGCTCCAACTGCTCCGGACAGGTTTGAAGGTCCCAAGTACTCTAATGCTAAATTCCAAAAACTCTGCTCCACAGTAGCTCACCAACTCTCTCCACCAACGATCGCAATGAACAGGCCAAGTGGCTGAAGCTTCTCTACTAGAGCTGTCCCCTTTAAATAGCGCCCCCCGACTCCGAGAAGGGCCTGCTAACGCTCCCTTGAACTGTCACTAATAGCGCTAGGCGTAAATGCTCCGGGCGCCACCCAATATCCGCTCAGGCGCCCCTAAAAGGCATTGCACACTGAAATGACGTCATGATCTGCTTGCGCTCGCGGGCGCGCGCAAACACTTAGCGCAGGCGTTAAATGTATAGTCAATATGGGAGTTGTCGCTATCTTCATTGCGCCCGCCCCAACATTGGGTAACGCCCCAATTCTCGGTCTCTTTAGGCGCTAACCGCTGGCGCAAACAACCGAATTTCTAGGCCTTCATGTTTGAATCTCTGAGTTCTGAGTTCTAATTGTGTCTAGGTAAAAAAGGTACCGACACAACAGGCCACCCGCACTTCCCTGCTAGCAAGGAGCTGGAGAGCACCTTGCTGCACATCAGTAGGGCCATGAGAACCCATGCCTACGCTGACATCCCTCCTGGAGAGGTGGTCTATGAGCCTCTGCCATCTATTCTCCATAGAGACCATGTGCTCCTGTGAGATGGCCATCCTAGCAATGGAAGAGCCTGCAGTCACCATCGCCTGTGACATGGTGGTGCTCATGTTGGAGATGGACTCCTCCATTCTCTGAACATTTGCAAACATCGCAGACACAAAATCTGTTAGAGCCCCCTGCACTTCGTCCTGCACCTCCAGGATCGCCCTCTTTCTGGATGGCCCCCGAGGCTCAACGTCTGCATGCAGCTGAGCAGAGCTGGGAGCGTCCTGCGCCCTCCGGCAAGGACTCTCCACTGCTGTCCCTGTCTCCACCATCTGCTCTTGCTCACTTGTGACTTGTGACAGACCCTGTGACAACACTACTCTATCTCGCATGGGACCCACCAAGGTGTGCGTCTCAGCGCTGGTGCTGGGTGTGCTTATGCCTGGTGACACTGCACCCTCAGAGGCTGGAGGCTCCTCTGAGGAGTCGTCTTCCTCTTCCTCCTGTACAGTGGTGGGGCCTCTTGATGGACCTGTGGGGGAGTAAAGAGATGAGTTAAATAGGCCATATGAATAATGGGTACAGATACCATTATGCACATGATGAACATTCAGTGGCTGATGACATCAGTCCTCATATGAGTGACTGCTGTATGCCATGTAGCTGTATGATATGTAATTCTGTCACCAGGTTGCTGAGATGTCCCTCTCTCCAACTCCCACCTCCAGCTGCTCGGCGACTCCAAAACTTCTAAGGCAGCCTCCTCTGCTGTTGTAAGGGTAGCAAATGATGGAGGGCCACCTCCAGTTCTCTCCCTCTTATTGTGGCCATGGCTCCTTTAAATATCCCGGCTGAAAACGCACCATCGATGATGTCATCGGACCGCACCATTTAATAGGGCTGGGTAACGTGCAGGGCGGGCTTAATAGCCCCCACTAGCGCAAAGATGATCTTGTAGGAGTCGCTGGAAATCAACAGATTGCGAGACTTTCGTAGCAGCAAAGAAAAACGCGTGTTAGCTTTATTAACTCTCCGCATGGACTGAGGGACTCAGCCTCGTCGCAGGGCTATGACGTCATCACACAATCGATGACTCTTAAAGGGACCCTGCCCCGATAACCCAACCAAGTTCCGTACATAACGTGGAGCGATAACAACATTGGCTACACATAATGAATTGTGTTACTGTCCCTATGTGGTCTCCGCCACAATCTCAGCAGCGGGATGGAAGCAAGAACGGGGTCGCGACCCGCCACGCCGACCACCCGCACCCAACCCGCCCAGGTACAAAAAACTCCGGCCGTAGACTTTGAGGAGATTTGAAGGAATTAAAGAATTAGACTATAAAGGGGAAAAATTGGGTAGTGCCCCTCCCCTACAAATTCAGTAGTAGGGCCCCAAGCAGGAGGTGGAGCGCTACTGGAAGCGCGCCACCTCCTTGGGGCGCTACTACTCAATGTCGCGGCGCTGTGGCTGCATATAGCGCCATGTTATTGCAGGTTCCCACCCCTGATTAAAGGGGAGGGGCCTAGCGCTGCGCGCACCGGGGCAATGCCGGACCACCGGGGAGTGGGGTGCAATAGAACCAGCCTGGCACTCAAGAGGAGTGCCGGGCTGAGCGATCATGGCCGGCACCCTGCTTGCAAATGTGAAAGGGGGCAGGGGCTGGCAGTCAGCCAAAATAAAAACGGGGCACTGCGCACGGCGATGATGTCATCATTAGGGCTAGAAATTGGGTTGCTTTGCACCTCTTGTTAGCGCCCCCAGGGGGCAATAACGGGGTGCAAACGTCCTAGCATCTGGGTGTGGCACCGCAAATGCCTCCCGCGAAATTCAGCGGTAGCATCTCGCTGTTCTGCGCTGGCGATGATGACCTCATTTGCACCCCGGCCACAAACTTCCCTTGCGCCCCCTGATCTATCGCCGGGTGATGGGACCGACAGGATCAGGGGGCAGTTTTGCACCGGTGGTAGCGGGCGGCGGCACTACTTAAAGGGCAGGTGTCGGATGGCCAGTTTTATTTTGTCCATCTGCCAGCACCTGCCCCCATTCACATTTGTATACGGGGTGCCGGTTGAGATCATTCAGCCTGGCACTCTTCTTGAGTGCCGGGCTGTTTCCACGGCATCCCGCTCCCTGGTGGTCCAGCAGGGTCCCGGTGCATGCAGCGCTAGGCCTCTTCCCTTTAATCACGGTCAATCGCAGATAAGGCCATCTCTGACCACTTCCTCGTATCATTCTCCATCCACATCCCCCTTCCAACCGCCCCACCCCCCAACCCCACTTCCTTCTGTGTCCGCCCCTGGAGAAAACCCTCTCCCATCTCTCTTACAACGGCACTTATGAAATCCCAACTGTCCAGCCTTTGCCCCTCCATTCACCATGACATTTCTGCAGCTACCAATTTGCTCAACCACACCCTGACCACAATCTTTGATGCCCTAGTCCCTATTAAAACAATTACTCTGTCTCACCCTGGCCGCTTGCCCTGGTATGGCCCTCATCTCCACTTCCTTCAGTCCAAGGGATGCAGACTTGAACAGATATGGCGGCACCAGATCTGGCTGGACCACATAAAGCATTATCAGGTCCTGCTCTCGTCTGCCAAAATTGCACACTATTCCATCATTCTGGAATGCAAAGATAAACCCCGGCTCCTATTCTCTACTGCTAAACCCCTCTCCCTGTCTCCTCCACCTTCACCAATGGCAACAAGTGTGAGGAGCTCAAGGGCTTCCTTGTCTCTAAGGTTGAGACCATCGTTCAGCTGCCTCTGCCACTTCCCTTCCTTCCCCTAGCCCACCGGGCCAAACTTCCTCTAAGGTTCCCCACTGCCCTAACCCTGAATTCACATCTTTCTCCAGTTTCTCTGCGATCTCCCCTCATGACCTCCGCACTCATCTTGTCCATGAGACCCACTTTCTGCTCCCTCGACCCTATTCCCACCAAATTGCTGACAAGCCAAATTCCTTTTCTGGCTCCCATGTTAGCTGACAATGTTAATGGTCCTCTCTCCTCAGGTATTGTCCCCCTCTCACGCAAATCTGCCGTCATCACCCCTCTCCTCAAAAAACCAACTCGTGACCCTTCCGTCCTTGCAAACTACCACCCCATCTCCAACCTCCCTTTCCTCTCCAATGTCCTTGAACGTGTTGTCACCTCCCAAATCCGTGCCCATTTTTCCTGCAATTCCATGTTTGAATTCCTGTGCCCTTGCCACAGTACCAAAACGGCTCTCATCAAAGTCACAAATGACATCCTTTGTGACTGTAAGAAATCACACAACACCAGGTTATAGTCCAACAGCTTTATTTGAAATCACAAGCTTTCGGAGCGCTGCTCCTTCTTCAGGTGAAGTGGAGAAATGCATAAAGACACAGCTTATATAGTCAGAGAATCATGTCAGATGTTTACAGGTAACCTTTCCAACTGCCATTTATCGCACCTCGGCAGAGAGATAATCACAGCAGTCAAAGGTGTGAATGGTGTCCAAACAGGTCAGTCAGGGAAATGTTACATCAAAGAACAATGAGGTGGGGTCACAAGGGGTCAAATATTGCAGATGCTGGGGTCTGTATGAAAAACAAGAAAACAGACAAAAAACATTTTTTTTGGCTGGAAATCACAGCAGGTCCAGCCGCATCTGTGTAGAGAGAACAAAAAAAATGTTTTTTGTCTGTTTTCTTGTTTTTCATACAGACCCCAGCATCTGCAATATTTGACCCCTTGTGACCCCACCTCATTGTTCTTTGATGTAACGTTTCCCTGACTGACCTGTTTGGACACCATTCACACCTTTGACTGCTGTGATTATCTCTCTGCCGAGGTGCGATAAATGGCAGTTGGAAAGGTTACCTGTAAACATCTGACATGATTCTCTGACTATATAAGCTGTGTCTTTATGCATTTCTCCACTTCACCTGAAGAAGGAGCAGCGCTCCGAAAGCTTGTGATTTCAAATAAAGCTGTTGGACTATAACCTGGTGTTGTGTGATTTCTTACATTTGTCCACCCCAGTCCAACTCCGGCATCTCCACACCTATGTGACTGTGACAAAGGTAAACTATCCCTCCTCAACCTTCTTAAATTGTCTGCAGCCTTTGACATGGTTGTCCACTCCATCCTTATCCAATGCCTCTCCACCATCGTCCAGCTGGGTGGGACTGCACTTGCCTGGTTCCATTCTTATATATCTAATCATAGCCAGAGAATCACCTGCAACAGCTTTTCTCCCCGCTCCCGCATCGTTATCTCTGGTGTCTTCTAAGGATCTATCCTTGACCCCTTCCTATTGCTCATCTACATATTGCTCCTAGGCGACATCTTAGTGTCATAGAGTTATACAGCACAGAAAGAGGCCCTCCGGCCATCAAGCCCTGTCTATTCTAATCCCATTTTCCAGCACTTGGTCCGTAGCCTTGTATGCTATGGCGTTTCAAGTGCACATCTAAATGCTTCTTGAATGTAGTGAGGGTTCCTGCCTCTACCACCCTTTCAGGCAGTGAGTTCCAGATTCCAACCACCCTCTGGGTGAAAACGTTTTTCCTCAAATCCCCTCTAAACCTCCTGCCCTTTACCTTGAAACTATGCCCCCTGGTTATTGACCCCTCTACTAAGGGGAAAAGTCCCTTTCTATCTACCCTATCTATGCCCCTCATAATTTTGTACACCTCAATCAGGTCCCCCCTCAGCCTTCTCTGCTCTAAGGAAAACAACCCCGGCCTGTCCAGTCTCTCTTCATAGCTGAAGCGCTCCAGCCCAGGTAACACCCTGCTGAATCTCCTCTGCACCCTCTCCAATGCAAATACATCCTTCCTATAGTGTGGCAACCAGAACTGCACACAGTATTCCAGCTGTAGCCTAACTAGCGTTTTGTACAGCTCCATCATAACCTCCCTGCTCTTATATTCTATGCCTCGGCTAATGAAGGCAAGTATCCCATGTGCCTTTTTAACCACCTTATCTACCTGTCCTGCTGCCTTTAGGGACCTATGTACATGCACACCAAGCTCCCTCTGATCCTCTGTCCTTCCTAGGGTCCTACCAGTCATTGTGTATTCCCTTGCCTTGTTAGTCCTTCCAAAATGCATTACCTCACAGTTTTCAGGGTTAAATTCCATTTGCCACTGTTTTGCCCACCTAACCATCCCGTCTATTTCGTCCTGTAGCCTGAGGCTTCCCTCCTCGCTATTTACCACTCCACCAATTTTCGTGTCATCTGTGAACTTACTGATCATACCTCCTATATTCAGATCTAAATCATTAATGTACACTACAAACAGCAAAGGACCCAGCACCGATCCCTGCGGTGCACCACTGGACACAGGCTTCCAGTCACAAAAACAACCTTTGACCATCACCCTCTGCCTCCTGCCACTAAGCCAATTTTGGATCCAATGTGCCAAATTGCCCTGGATCCCATGGGCTCTTACCTTCTTGACCAGTCTCCCATGTGCGACTTTGTCAAAAGCCTTACTGAAGTCCATGTAGACTACATCAACTGCACTACCCTCATCCACACACCTAGTCACCCCTTCGAAAAATTCAATCAAATTGGTCAGACATGATCTCCCCCTGACAAAGCCATGCTGACTATCCCTGATTAATCCCTGCCTCTCCAAGTGGAGACAAATTCTGTTCCTCAGAATTTTTCCAATAATTTCCCTGCCACTGAAGTTAGGCTCACTTGCCTGTAATTCCTTGGTTTATCCCTACTACCCTTCTTGAACAATGGTACTATGTTAGCTGTTCTCCAGCCCTCTAGCACCTCCCCTGTGGCCAGAGAGTTTCTGAAAATTTCTGTCAGAGCCCCAGAAATCTCCTACCTTGCCTCACACAGCAGCCTGGGATACATCTCGTCTGGGCCTGGGGATTTATCCACTTTTAAGCCCGCTAAAACCGCTAGTACCGCCTCCCTCTCAATACTAATTTGTTCAAGTATATCACAATCCCCCTGCTTGATTTCTATGCCTACATCACCCTTCTTCATAGTGAACACAGATGCAAAATATCCATTTAAAACCTCACCTACATCTTCCGGCTCTACACACAGATTGCCACTTTGGTCCCTAATGGGCCCTACTCTTTCCCTAGTTATCCTCTTGCCCTTAATATACTTATAAAACACCTTGGGATTTTCCTTCATTTTGCCCGCCAGTGTTTTTTCATGACCCCTCTTCGCTCTCCTAATTTCTTTTTTAAGTACCCCCCTGCACTTTCTATACTCCTCTAGGGCTTCCACTGTTTTCAGTCCTTTGTATCTGCCAAAAGCCTCCCTTTTTTTCCTAATCCATTCTTGTATATCCCTTGACATCCAGGGTTCCCTGGGCTTGTTGGTCCCACCCTTGACCTTTACGGGAACATGTTGGTGTTGTACTCTCTCTATTTCCTTTCTGAAAGACTCCCATTGCTCTGATGTGGATTTTCCTACAAGTAGCTGATCCCAGTCCATTTTGGCCAGATCCTGCTTTATCATATTAAAATCGGCCTTCCCTCAATTTAGAACCTTTATTTCCAGTCCATCTTTGTCCTTTTCCATGACTACCTTAAATCTCACTGAATTATGGTCACTGTCACCAAAATGCTCTCCTACTGACACATCTACCACTTGCCCGGCTACATTCCCTAGAATTAGGTCCAGTACTGCCCCCTCTCTTGTATGACTTTCTACATGCTGGCCCTATAATTTCTACACTTCTCTGAGATTTGCCTACATATCTGTTCCTCTATCTCCCCCTGACTATTTGGGGGCCTATCGTACACTCCCAACAATGTGCTTGCCCCCTTTTTGTTTTTATGTTCTACCCATATGGCCTCATTAGAGGAACCTGCTAAGATATCATCCCTCCTTACGTAGTAATTGACTCCTTGATTAATATTGCGACACTCCCTCCTCTTTTATACCACCCTCTGTTTTGCCTGAAGATTCTATACCCTAGAATATTGAGCTGCCAGTCCTGCCCCTCCCTCAACCATGTCTCTGTGATCTTCCGAAAACACAGCATCAGTTTCCACATGTATGCTGACGACACCCAGCTCTACCTCATTACCACTTCTCTCAACCCCTCCACGGTCTCTAAATTGTCAGACTGCTTGTCTGACATCCAGTTCTGGATGAGCAGAAATTTTCACCAATTAAATATTGCGAAGACCGAAGCCATTGATTTTGGTCCCTGCCACAAACTTCGTTCCCTAGCCACTGACTCCATCCCTCTCCCTAACATCTGTCTGAGGCTGAACCACACTGTTCGCAACCTTGGTGACATGTTTGACACTGAAATGAACTTCCAACCACATATCCGCAGCATTACTAAGACTGCCTATTTCCGCCTCCGTAACATCGCCCGTCTCCGCCCTTGCCTCAGCTCATCTGCTGCTGAAACCCTCATCCATGCCTTTGTTACCTCTAGACTTGACTATTCCAATGCACTCCTGGCTGGCCTCCCACATTCTATCCTACATGTTTTGATTTCTTTGTGGGTTCAATAACGACTCATTTCTGAAAGAGAATGTTGTTTTAATCTAAAGTCTATTCAACTCTTTTTTACAGCCTTTACAGAACACACCAAGCTGTGATGCATCTAGAATCAAACTGAAAGTAAAACTGTCTGCCTTGCTTCTCTCACATGACCTCTGCTGGTCAGGCACAAGTAATCAAAAACACAGACAAATATGCTGTAAGGCATAAGTAATCAAACACAGACAAATATCATCACTATTTGCTGATATCATTACACTACATAAACTTGAGGTCATCCAAAACTCAGCTGCCCGTGTCCTAACTCGCACCAAATCCTGTTCACGCATCACCCCTGTGCTCGCTGACTGACATTGGCTCCCAGTTAAGCAACACCTCTATTTCAAAATTCTCATCCTTGTTATCAAATCCCTCCATGGCCTCACCCCTCCTTATCTCTGTAATCACCTTTAGCCCCACAATCCCCCCCCCCAACCCCCGAGATATCTGCCTAAATCTCTTCACCTCGTGACCTCTCTTTCCTCCTTTAAGACGCTCCTTAAAATCTACCTCTTTGACCAAGCTTTTGGTCACCTGCCCTAATTTCTCCTTATGTGGCTCGGTGTCAAATATTTTGTCTTTTAATACTCCTGTGAAGCGCCTTGGGATATTTTACTACGTTAAAGGTGCTATAGAAAATAGAAACATACAAAAGTAGGAGCAGGAGTAGGCCATTCGGCCCTTCGAGCCTGCACCGCCACTCAATATGATCATGGTTGATCCTCTATCCCACTACCATATTCTCGCTCTCTCCCCATACCCCTTGATGCCTTTTGTGTCTAGAAATCTATCTATCTCCTTTTTAAATATATTCAGTGATTTGGCCTCCGCAACCTTCAGTGGTAGAGAATTCCACAGGTTCACCACCCTCTGAGTGAAGAAATTTCTCCTCATCTCAGTCCTAAATATCCTACCCTGTATCCTGAGACTGTAACCCCTCGTTCTAGATCCCCAAGCCAGGGGAAACATCCTCCCTGCATCCAGTCTGTCTAGCCCTGTCAGAATTTTATACGTTTCAATGAGACCCCCTCTTATTCTTTTAAACTCCAGTGAATACAGGCCTAGTCGACCCAATCTCTCCTGTCATCCCAGGAATCAATCTGATGAGCCTTCGCTGTACTCCCTCTATGGCAAGTATATCCTTTCTTAGGTAAGGAGAACAAAACTGCACACAGTATTCCAGGTGTGGTCTCACCAAGGCCCTGTATAACTGTAGTAAGACATCCTTGCTCCTTTACTCAAATCCTCTTGCAATGAAGGCCAACATACCATTTGCCTTCCTAACTGCTTGCTGCACCTGCATGTTTGCTTTCAGTGACTGGTGTACAAGGACACCCAAGTCCCTTTGTACATCAACATTTCCCAATCTATCACCATTTAAATAATACTGTCTTTCTGTTTTTCCTACCGAAGTGGATAACTTCACATTTATCCACGTTATACTGCATCTGTCATGTATTTGCCCACTCACTCAACTCGTCTAAATCGCCTTGAAGCCTCTTTGCATCCTCCTCACAACTCACAATCCCACCTAGTTTTGTGTCATCAGCAAACTTGGAAATATTACATTTGGTTCCCTCATCCAAATCATTGATATATATTGTGAATAGCTGGGGCCCAAACACTGATCCCTGCGGTACCCCACTCGTCACCGCCTGCCACCCCGAAAAAGACCCATTTATACAAATACACGTTGTTGTTGTTGTTGAGGCCTGCAATGATGCGGCGCTACATGCCGCCGCGACATTGAGTAGTTGCGCCCCAAGAAGGAGGTGGAGCGCTACTACTGAATTTGCGGCGTGGGGAACGCTAACTTTATCGGGGCGCTAAAATTATATCCCCTGCAAGGGTAGCACCCCAAAATGGTTGCTACCCAATTTTTCCCCCTAAGTATATAAACTATTCAAGCTTGATAGGTTAGAGAGGACCAAGGGACTTGAGTATAAGTTACATAAGAATAGAACTAGGTTAGATGTTAGGAGGCATTTATTTTCATAGAGTCTTTAAGTTGCCGCATTGTGCAGTGAGTGCAGATTCAATGCAAGCATTCAAAGGGGACCTGGTGAGTTTTTTAGAGTGACCAACATAACTTCATATACAAGGAAGGTGAGTGTTGAGAAATGTGTCACCCAGTCACCATAGTCTCTTGGAACTTGTTTCATCACCTTTGGGGTGTCAGATATGAATTTCCCAGAGTTCTTTTCCTAAATTGACCTGATGTTTTTTCTATGTTTTGTTGCCATTCCCAGGAGATTGCGTGGGTGAAGGTGGGAGTGGGTGGATCGGGGTGATGGTGTGCAGAATTACACCAGCATAGGACAGGTTCAATTGAACAACTGGTCTTTACCTGTCTTTCTTTTTTATTTGTGTGTATGAAGAATAGATTCCTATTCCTTAAACATTAAATTCTATTAAAAAACAAATATGATCTTGCACATGAACATTTCTTCAGTAAAAATAGCTAAATGAGTATATTGCCCAATATTTTGCATATAGGCTTATCCAAACAACCAGATGATCTATAAGGTCTTTTGTGATATATAGGGCTGGATTTTGCTGTAAAAATACCAGTGAAGCTAGCAGCACTCACTGTTATTTATGTGCAAATCGGACAGCAACTTCCAGCTACTGCACATGCGCAGTTTAACACAAAAATCCAGAAGTTGCTGTCCAAGGAACCCTGCTCCTCCAAAAGCTACCCAAAAATGGCATCTCGCCATCTGACTCACCATTTAAATACATTGAACGGTGTGAAGTTAGTGTAGTTATCTCATAGATACGGACTAAACTAGCCAGAAAAAGTTAGGGCTTTTCCATTTCAGTGTAACTGCCCATTTAACCTCTCTAGCTCTGAAAATTAACTTTTAAAGGTGTGGAGTCTCATTCCTTCAGCTTTTGATTATTGTTGGAGATTTTTTTTAAACTTTTTAAAAACTTTTTCTTTCTCTCTTTTAGCTCTCACTTAATCCAATCTTTCTTTCCCTCTCTTTATTTTGCTTTCTGTACCTGATTTGACATTGAATTCAATATTCTAACCTTACACTTCCTGCTTATAAACCATTCTTCAATCTGATTGGTTAAGGAGATACACAGTTGCTTGCCCTATTCACACAGGTCCCAGATGCTCTGTGGAGCGTGCTGCATTTTAGTTGGATGGTTGGCTGACAGGAACTCGCCGTGTAAAAGCCCATAGAATGTCTATGGGCAAGTGCAAGTCTAACCAACGGCTGGTGCTATTCTTTTGCCACTCAGAGCAAAATCCAGCCCATTATACATTAGAGTTGAGAGACGAATCAGTTTAGTATCCAAAGTGATTACAAAGCATTTCAAATTTAATTGTAAATCCATAGAAACACAGGAAGATAAGGACATGAAAAGGCTTTGTTATCCATCTGGCCAGAACCATAAAGTAACACCCCACATTCACCTACTCCCTCAAATACCTAAAATAACAAAAGGAAATGCTGGAAGTGCACAGCAAGTCAAGCAGCACCCGTAAAGAGAAAATACAGCTTGTCGGCATCTCAGGTGTGTAATTCTGCATCGGAACCCAAAAATATCATTCAAATTCTCCCTATAATATTTCTATTTCAATCACTTCGACTGTCTTCCTAGGCAGTGTGTTCCACACATTCACCACCCTCTGTATAAAGTAGTTAAAACTGTCTGTGCACATTCCCTCTTCTAATCTTGAACCTGTGTTTCTAGGTTATGTAACGCCTGAGTTTTGTCCAATTCAAATGGCAGTCTGGTGAAGAAGCATTCAAACAGTGCCAGTCTTGAAGGAGGGCATCTGATTTCATAGAGTCCAGTGCCATGTATGTGCCCATTTTCTGTCAGTCAAGTGAGGAAGGAAAACCTGATTCTAGGTATTGCAGGGATGAAGTACATCTTATTTCTTCATTGATGTTGATGGGTTGATCTGTCTAAGAGTGTCTTTATCTATTTCATGGTATTATAGGGCTGAGTTTATCTATTTTTCCTAAAGGTATGACAGGGAAATAAGCAGATTAGCCTGAGATAGATCACGGACAAGAAAAGCTGAAGACACTTGACTTCCACCCACCCACAGTTGGCTTCAAACTGCTTCTATTTAATATTTACACTAACTGCCAATGATATAATTAAGATTAATTATCAAGCCATTATGTAAAGTATCATATTTAAAACCTGATTCCCTGAGACTTTATTCCCCAGAGACCACATTTTGCAAAGGTAATATTTTGGTATATCATATTTCTTGTAATTCAAAAAGCCACACTCTATGAAAACCACATAATAATGTTAACGAAACTCATGGAATAACAAGTGGATGGAATTCAACCATACAGAGTAATGGGGTCATTTAAACCGAAATCATCCAGCAGGAAAATGACAGGATCAGATTGACAGCCCGTTTTTTATCCCGCCCGATTTTAGTTTCCATTGGTTGGGGTGTAAAATGGGCAGCTGATCCAATCCTGTCGGTTTTTCACCAGCAGGTAAGGTTAAAATGACCCCCAAAGAAGATCCCACATTAGCTGATCTCAGCCAGAGAACTGAGAAGGAAGCAACTCACTTCAGTGCCCTTGGGTTAGGGAGGAAAAAATTGTCCAGGGTTCCTTCTGTTGATCACTATTCAGTGACCCTTACTGGGAGGTCTGATTGTCCGGATGTTGGCTGAAGAGAGGATTGGACTCAGATGTGATGCCTCCCCCCAACATGGCTGAATAACCTGCAAACATTTAGGCCTAGAAATTCATTTGCCCTCAAAAACGGGCGCAGAGATCGTGATGCGCTGGCATTCGTGCCCTTTCGGAGGACTGCAAGCAGCACTCGAATTTTGTGCTGGCTGCTCATTTCCATGATTGCTGAGTGGCTAAATGCTCAGCAGAGGTCCCAAGTTCATGCGAAGCTAGCACCAATTAAAGCTAGCCTGCACTACTTAAAGGCAGTCTGCACCTCTTAAAGGGGAGGTGCATTCTGCCTGCAGCAGATCATTGAATTGGTTGAGGCAGACAGTGGAAAGCATCTATTAATGATGACACAACAGGGGAGAGAGCATGTACCAAGATTCTCCAAAGCAGCACTGGAGGCCTTGGTGCAGGAGGTCAATAGGAGGAGAGAGGTCCTCTTTCCACAGGGGGCCAGGAGGCCCTCCAGGCAACAGAGCAAAGTACAGTGGGAGCAGATAGCCACTGTGGTAAATGCCAGCAGTGTAGCTCCGAGGATCTGGACACAGTGCAGGAAGAATTTTAGTGACCTCACATGAGTGGTCAAAGTCAGTAAATTCATCTGCAAATGTCATATCCTGCCATTTACACCACTAACCTCACACAAAGCTCAATGTACCACATCCTCATCACTCACCTACCAACAATCTCTATCAATCACGACTCATACCTCACATTCCCATGCTCAATCTCACACTCATACAGTTACCATTACTGCAAGCCTCACACCCACATCTCACAGCTTGCACACACTGTCAGTTATTCAGCCATAGAAACATAGAAACATAGAGGATAGGAGCAGGAGTAGGCCATTCAGCCCCTCGAGCCTGCTCCGCCATTCAATGCGATCATGGCTGATCATCCAAATTCAGTACCCTGTCCCTGCTTTCTCCCCATAACCCTTGATCCCTTTAGCCTTAAGAAATATATCCAACTCCTTGAATATATTTAATGAATTGGCCTCTACTGCCTTCTGTGGTAGAGAATTCCATAGGTTCACCACTCTCTGGGTGAAGAAATTCCTCCTCATTTCTGTCCTAAATGGCTTACCCCTTATCCTTAGACTGTGACCCCTGGTTCTGAACTCCCCGACCATTGGGAACATCCTTCCTGCATCTATTCTGTCCAGTCCTGTCAGAATTTTATAAGTTTCAATGAGATCCCCTCTCATTCTTCGAAACTCCAGCGAGTATAAGACCAATCGACCCAATCTCTCCTCATACGTCATTCCTGCCATCCCAGGTATCAGCCTGGTGAATCTTCGCTGAACTCCTTCCATGGCAAAAACATCCTTCCTCAGACAAGGCGACCAAAACTGCACACAATACTCAAGATGTGGTCTCACCAAGGCCCTGTACAACTGCAGCATGACATCCTTGTTCCTGTACTCAAACCCTCTCGCTACGAAGGCCAACATACCATTTGCCTTCTTAACCGCCTCCTGCACCTGCATGCTTACCTTCAGCGACTGGTGCACAAGGACACCCAGATCTCGTTGTACTTCCCCTTCTCCCAATCTATTGCAATTCAGATAATAATCTGCCTTCCTGTTTTTGACACCAAAGTGGATAACCTCACATTTATCCACATTATATTGCATCTGCCATGCTTCTGCCCAATCACCCAACCTGTCCAATTCATCCTGGAGTTTCTCAGCATCCTCCTCACAGCACACACGCCCACCCAGCTTTGTGTCGTCTGCAAACTTGGAGATATTACATCTAGTTCCCTTGTCTAGATCATTAATATATATTGTGAATAGCTGGGGTCCAAGGACCGATCCCTGTGGTACCCCATTAGTCACTGCCTACCACTCAGAAAAAGACCCGTTTATTCCAACTCTTTGCTTTCTGGCTGCCAACCAGTTCTCTATCCAAGTCAATACACTGCCCCCAATCCCATGTGCCTTAACTTTACACGCTAATCTCTTATGCGGGACCTTATCGAAAGCCTTCTGAAAGTCCAAATACACCGCATCCACTGGTTCTCCCTTATCTATTTTACCAGTTACATCCTCAAAAAATTCCAGGAGATTAGTCAAGCACGATTTACCTTTTGTAAATCCATGTTGACTTTGGCCGATCCTGTCGCTGTTTTCCAAGTACTCTGCTATTACATCTTTTATAATGGATTCTAGCATTTTCCCCACTACCGATATCAGGCTTACCGGTCTGTAATTCCCTGTTTTTTCTCTACCACCTTTTTTGAATAGTGGGGTAACATTAGCTACCCTCCAATCCGTTCCAGATTCCATCGAATGTTGGAAGATGATCAGCAATGCATCTACTATTTCTAGGGCCACTTCCTTAAGTACCCTAGGATGTAGATTATCAGGCCCTGGGGATTTATCGGCCTTCAATCCCGTCAATTTCCCTAACACCATTCCCTACAAATACTGATTTCTTTCAGTTCCTCCCTTTCATCAGACCCTATGTCCCCTGACATCTCTGGGAGGTTATTTGTGTCCTCCTTTGTGAAGACAGAACCAAAATATGTGTTTAATTGGTCTGTCATTTCTTTGTTCCCCATTATACATTCCCCTGATTCTGACTGCAAGGGACCTACGCTTGACTTCACCAATCTTTTTCTCTTCACATATCTATAAAAGCTTTTACAGTCAGTTTTTAATGTTCCCTGCAAACTTACTCTCATATTCTATTTTCCCCTTCTTAATGAATCCCTTTGTTCTCCTTTGTTGAATCCTAAACTGCTCCTAATCCTCAGGTTTACTGCTTTTTCTGGCCAATTTATATGTCCTCTACTTGCATCTTATGCTATCCCTAATTTCCCTTGTTAGCCACGGTTGAGTCACCTTTTTTGTTTTATTTTTATGCCAAACTGAGATGAACAAATTCTGTAGTTCATCCATGCGGTCTTTGAATGTTTGCCATTGCCTATCCACCGTCAACCCTTTGAGTGACATTCCCCAATCAATCCTACCCAACTCGCGCCTCAGACCATCATAGTTTCCTTTATTTAAATTCAGGACCCTAGTCTCTGAGTGAACTACTCATTCTCCATCTTAATGAAGAATTCTATCATATTATGATCGCTCCGACCCAAGGGGCCTCGTACAACAAGATTGCTAAATAATCCTTTCTCATTACATAATACCCAGTCTAAGATGGCCGGATCTCTGGTTGGTTCCTCGACATATTGGTCCAGGAAACCATCCCGTAAACACTCCAGGAATTTCTCCTCCACAGTATTGTTACTAATTTGGTTAGCCCAATCTATATGTGGATTAAAGTCACCCATGATGACTGCTGTGCCCTTATTGCATGCTTCTCTAATTTCCCTTTTAATGCCATCCCCAACCTCCGCATTACTGTTTGGAGGTCTATATACCACTCCCACTAAAGTTTTCTGCCCCTTGGTATTTCTCAATTCTACCCATACAGATTCCACATGATCAGAGCTAATATCCTTCCTTACAATTGTGTTAATCCCTTCTTTAACCAGCAATACTACCCCACCTCCCTTTCCTTTTTGCCTATCTTTCCTGAATATTGAATACCCCTGGATGTTGAGCTCCCAGCCTTGGCCACCCTGGAGCCATGTTTCCGTAATCCCAATCAAATCATATTCGTTTACCTTTATTTGCGCAGCTAATTTATCCACCTTATTACGAATGCTCCTTGCATTAAGACACGAAGCCTTCAGGCTTGTTTTTTTAATGCTCTTACACCTATTAGAATTATTATTTACTGTGGCCATATTTGATTTAAACCGTTGATTTCTCTGACTGCCACTTTTGCTTTTCTCCTTCCTATCTTTTGCTTTTATCCTTGTTTCCCTTTCCTCTGTCTCCTTGCTCAGGTTCCCAACCCCCTGCCATTTTAGTTTAAACCCTCCCCCAGAGCACTAGCAAGCACTCCCCCTAGGACATCAGTCCCGGCCCTGCCCAGGTGCAAACCGTCTGGTTTGTACTGGTCCGTCCTCCCCCAGAACCGGTTCCAATGTCCCAGGAATTTGAATCCCTCCCCCTCGCACCATTCCTCTGGCCACGTATTCAGCTGAAATATCCTTCTATTTCTACTCTGACTAGCACGTGGCACTGGTAGCAATCCTGAGATTACTACCTTTGAGGTCCTATTTTTTAATTTATCTCCTAACTCCTTATATTCAGCTTTTAGGGCCCCATCCCATTTTTTACCTATATCGTTGGTACCTATATGCACCACAACAACTGGCTGTTCACCCTCCCCTTCCAAAATGTTCTGCAGGGGCTCTGAGACATCCTTGACCCTTGCACCAGGGAGGCAACACAACATCCTGGAGTCTCGTTTGCGGCCGCAGAAACGCCTATCTCTTCCCCTTACAATAGAATCCCCTATTACCATAGCTCTACCCCTCTTTTTCCTCCCGTCCTGTGCAGCAGAGCCACCCCTGGTGCCAGGAAGTTGGCTGCTGCTGTCTTCCTCTGATAAGTCATCCCCCTCAACAGTACTCAAATGACAGGCACATCATCAAAACACATTGCACCAGACTCACTGACAAATGTCCCTTTCTGTTGCAGAAAAAGGTGGCGCATAACCAGTGCCAGCAGAACCTAACTGCGTGGGGGACAGGCCCGTCTGCATTACCTTAGCCCTATGGAGGAGATGGTGCTGGCCATTCTTGGGAGGGGCATGGCTGAGCAAGTGGCGAGCAGTGGGGTGGAAAGAATACAAGATGCCAATATCCTCATACCTTCTTACATACCACTTCACCCTCAGCACACAATCTCTTCTGATTTACAAGCTGCACATGGTGTAAGCATTCATCTCTTGCTTTCCCCCACTCTCCTCAACACAATCCTACCCTTGTGTCTTTCTCATTTCAGAGACCCAAGAAACCCTACCTGCCCAGCCAGTGGTTGAAGTAGAAGAGGGAGAGGAGAATGATGGAGAAGCAGAGACACCGTCACTCAATCTGACAGTCGCAGCCACCAGCTCAGATACTTGCACTGCGCGAAACTTAAAGGCTAGCTTAGAGGTGGGAGCTGCATGTGGTGAGTCACCGGGCACAAGTGGACTATAGTCGGACGGGGGAAAGGGTAGCGCAGTTGTAGCTCCCCAGAGGACAAAGTCGCACACGAGTTCTGCTCCAGAGGACTCAGTTGAGGACTTTGATGGGGCGGCCTACAGAAGAACACTGATGGGTATGCACAACAAAAAGCTTGGTGCATTGGCAAGCCTGCCAGAAAGCCTGAGTGCAATGTCAAGGAGCATGGCATAGACCTTGTACATGGCTTTGCACAGAGTTTGGAGCCCATCCTTTCCAGCATGGAACGGGTGGGCAGATCCTTTAGCACACTTGTGGACCCAACCATCATGCAGCGTCTGATGGTCGATGTCTCAGCTTCCATTGCAGCACAAGCGCAAGGCACCCTACATCTGAGTGTTGCAGTGGAAGCTTAGACTGAAATCATGCAAACTCAGACTGTTCTCCTGCAGGCTCAGCTTGCTGCCACACAAGCTCAGACTGCTGCCATCATGGCTGTGTTTACAAGTGTGGAAAGGGGCTTGCAGGATGTCGCAGTAAACCAGCAACATTTCCCCCAACAGATTACTAGGAATTCTGAGGCACCGCCCCGGGGAGAGTGGCAGTGGCTTCATGGAGCATGAACCTGCTGTCCTCTCTCAGGATGACAGCATTCGACCTCCCACCACTGACACTCTGTCAGTGCCCTTGCTGTTGTCTGTCAGCCAGCTGAGACTGCTGACACCCATGCCGAGGTGGTGCAGTCTGCAGCCATGGTGCTTGAGGTGCTCGAGGTCATCCTGCAAGGCCATCTGCAGTCTCACTCACTGAAAGTCAGCAGCCTTACACAAGCCATGCTGCAGTCACTGGGGTAGCACTTCATAGCAGCACTAGGAGAGGCAAAGGCACACTGAAGACAGGCACTAAGTGAATGCACAAGGGTGGTTAATTCAATTTGTTATGTTATATTGGATGGATTGATGGATAAAGTAGGATTGGAATGTTTCTTTTGTGGTGGCTTTTATTTCAGTATTGTGGCCAAGAGGACGCTGTGATGATCAGTAACAGAAGGAAGATAAGGTGTGGGACAAATGTTGAATGGGGAATTGGGGTTGCGTTCACTCGTACCACAGTCGGATATGTCGATCACAGATAGCCCGGGCAGAAAGGGGCTGTCTGGGTTACCTTCTCTCTTCCGCTTCCTTCTTTTCCATTTTCTCCTCTGCCGCTTCCTCCTCCTCCTCAGCTGGTCACCATATGCCTGAAGCAAGGGCTGTGCCCTCATGATGTCGAGGTTGTGGAGCATGCAGCCGCCACAACAGATCTTGAGATGCATTCTGGTGAGTACGGTAGGGCTCCTTCAGAATGGTTGATGCAGCGGAAGCATTGTTTAAGGATGCCAATGGTCTGCTCTTTCAGATTCTGTGTGGCAGCATGGCTCTCATTGTATGCATGCTGCCCACTTGTGGTAGGATTGCAGAACGGAGTCAGGAACCAGGTGGAGAGGTACAGTGGACTTGCGTAAAATAAAAGCATCATCTCTGCTGCCAGAATACCAGGCATTCACCATCGTGATGTGCTGAGCATGGTCGCACACCAACTGCACATTCAGCGAGTGATAACCTTTGCAGTTGTGGTACATCTCCACATTTGAATGTGGTGCCCGCAAAGGCACATGCATGCAGTTGATGGTGCCCTGCACCATGGGGAAGCCCATTATCATGGCAAAGGCACGTGCATGATTTGCCTGCTTCCCCTGGCTGGAGTGTCTAGAACTAGAGGGCATAGTCTCAGGATAAGGGGTCGGCCATTTAAGACTGAGATTAGGAGGAATTTCTTCACTCAGAGGGTTGTGAATCTTTGGAATTCTCTGCCCCAGTGTGAATGCTGAGTCTTTGAGTATATTCAAGGCTGAGACAGATAGATTTTTGGACACTAGAAGAATCAAGGGATATGTGGATTGGGCGGGAAAGTGGAGTTGAGGTCGATGATCAGCCATGATCTTATTGAATGGTGGAGCAGGCTTGAGGGGCTGCATGGCCTACTCCTGCTCCTATTTCTGATGTTCTTATGTTCTCTGATCAGAGAGAAGACAATGATGTTCCCTCTCCTGGCATAAAGAGCGTCTGTCACTTCTTTTATGCAGCAGTGACCGGCGAACTGGGAGATGTTACAGGTCATCTGCTCCAGCCTGGAAGGATCCCGACGTGAAGAAATTCAGGGCCACGGTCACCTTCACAGCCACTGGCAGCGCTGATCTTGTCCTGGAGTGAGGCTGCAGGTCTGGTTGCAAGAGGTGGCAGAGTTCTGTGAGCACCTCCTTCATAAAGCACTGACACCTCACCCACTGCTCCTGGCTCAGGCTGAGGTAAGAGAATTGCTCTCGGAAGATCCTAGGTGGGTAAGGCTCCCTGCTGATACACCTTCTCCCCCTCTGCCTCTTCCTCGCTCTGCAAGCAGCTTCTCCTTTTCTTCGCTGTCTCTGCTCCATCTCCTTGTCATGCTGCAGGCCAAGAGGGAAGACAACTAGAGCACCCATGACTTCAAGTCAGAACTAAAACCTTCTCCACTTGTAGCACCATGCCCTGTCATCTCACAGTTAGACCCGTGTATCTTAATGTTGTGTCCTTCAATAATCAGACAAAAGACTGCAGGGAACGATCAACAGGTGTTTACTGAATGAGGGTTACTGTAGAACTAACTACTGTACAGATCACTACTCAGGGTTTATATACAGATGTGGTCACTGCCGGTACTACAATATACAGGAGCTGTAAAAAGTAGTTCTCCCCTTAAAGGTACATACATTACAATTCCTCCCCTTTTAGATTAACAGTACCATAACACTCATTTAACAATTAAATATCAAACTAATTACAATTAACACTTTTAACATGCAACATTAGCTGAAAATAGTCTATTTATAAATTCAGTCTTTGGGGAGGCTTCCTGATCCTTTCTGGATAGCGCCTTTCCCGAGTGTCTTGCTCTTGGTGCGGAGGCGATTCTGGCCCCCTATCGTCGGTTGGTTCATCAGCTTCCGATGCTACTGTTTCTGAGGTAGATGCGACCTGTACGTTGGGTTCCTCACCAGGTACGTATGGCCGAGACATGGGGTTGACTCGTTCCTGTGACTCGAGGATCTGGTCAGCATGGCGTCTCACAATGTTCTCCCCAACATCCACTGTGAACATTAGTGGCCCCTGCCGTGTGCATATCGTTCCTGGTTGCCATTTCTCTGTTCAGTAGTCGCGGGCCCTACATTGTCGTGGTTGCCCTACATTGAAGCTCCTTGTCAGCTTCTGATTGATGTGCTGAAATTGCTTACTCTCAACATCTCTTTGTACATTTGGTCTGAGCAAATCCAGACGAGATCTCAACCTTCGGTTAAAGAACATCATGGCCAGGGCTTGGTTGGTGACTGCATGTGTCGCATTTCTGTAGGCTAACTGGAAATTGTCCACCTTATGCTGCAGTGGAATGTCGTCATCGTACATGGCCTTTACTGCTTTTTTAAAGGTTTGTACGAACCTCTCAGCCAATCCATTTGTGGCTGGATGATACGGGGCGGATGTGTAATGCCTTACCCCATTCCTTTTCATAAATCTGCGAAACTCTTCGGACACAAACTGTGGTCCGTTATCAGAGCAAATCTGCTCTGGCAAGCCATTCCTGGCAAAAATGGTCCGTAGGACTGCAATAGTTTTCTCCGTGGTGGTGGAGGACATTTTGATCACCTCAGGCCATTTCGAGTGCGCATCCACGGCTATTAAAAACATTGAGTCCATGAATGGACCAGCAAAATCAATATGCACCCATTGCCATGGAGATGAGGGCCACTCCCATGGGTGTAAAGGGGCATGTGGTGGTGCATTTTGGACCTTCTGGCATCCTGAGCAGCTCTTTGTCAGGTCCTCGATTTGCTGATCGATCCCCGGCCACCACACATAAGCCCCAGCAAGGCTTTTCATTTTCACCCCTCCCAGATGACCTTCGTGAAGCTCATTGAGCACTCTCTCCCTTAACTTGGGTGGAACTACCACTCGGGATCCACACATCAAGGTCACCTGGCATACTGACAGCTGTTCTCTTCTGGATGAGAATGCTGGCAACAGTGAGTCGCCATGTGCTGGCCATCCCTTCACCGTCAAATCATATACCCGAGACAGTGTCGGGTCATTTCGGGTCTCCTTCTCTATACCAGCGTTAGTTACTGGCAAGCATTCAATTATAGTCGAATGAAATATTTCGACAGGATCCACTGCTGGTGCTTCCTCCGCAGTAGGCAGTGGCAGGCGTGATAGCCCATCAGCGTTTCCATGCTGTTTCGTGCCCTTATACTCGATTTTATATTGGTGCGCCCCTAGAAAAAGGGACCATCTTTGTAGCTGTTGCGGAGTCATCACCGAACGCCCTTCTTTGGATTAAAGATGGAGACAAGTGGTTGGTGGTCAGTCAGCAAGGTGAACTTCTGCCCGTGCAGATAGTGATTGAACTTTTTCACTCCCACACTAGGCTGAGGGCCTCCCTGTCAATCTGGGCGTAGTTACGCTCGGCTGAGGTTAGTGACCGAGACGCAAAGGCTACTGGCCTCTCCGAGCCGTCCGGGAATTTGTGCGACAGCACCGCTCCAATGCCATAGGGTGATGCGTCACATGCCAACCGAATTGGTAGTGTTGGGTTGAAATGAGCCAACACCTCTTTTGATGTGATCAATGCTTTGCTCTTCTGGAAAGCTCGTTTACATTCATCACTCCACTTCCATGGTACCCCCGTTTGCAGTAGGGTGTTCAGTGGGTGTAGTACGGTAGACAAATTCGGCAAGAACTTATGGTAGTAGTTCACCAGCCTGAGGAACGACCTCAGTTGTGACACATTTTCCGGTGCTGGAGCCTTGACTACTGCCTCAATCTTTTCAGGGGACTTATGTAACCCCTCTTTATCAATAACGTGGCCACAATACGAGATCTGCTTCTGGAAAAACTCGCATTTGTGGCGATTAGCTCGGAGCCCATATTCCTTCAATCCAGTGAGCACCTGCTCCAGGTTGGCGAGGTGATCACTATCATTTTCGCCCGTGACTAGGATGTCGTCCAAATAACACTGGGTCCCTGGGATCCTTTGCAGGACTTGTTCCATTTGCCAAATAGCCGGAGTTGATGCTACCCCGAACACCAGCCGGTTGTATTGGTAGAGACCTTTATGAGCGTTGATCGTGAGGTACTGTTTCGAGGCTTCTTCTACCTCCATTTGCAGGTACGCCTGGGCCAGATCAATCTTAGTGAAGCGTTTCCCTCCAGATGGCGAGGCGAAAATATCTTCAATCCGCGGAAGCGGATATTGTGCAGTGTGAAGGACTGGGTTCACTGTCACCTTAAAGTCCCCACAGATGCGAACCTTCTTTGGTTCCCCAGGCGCATTACTCAACGACCTCTTCATTACAGGAACGAAGGGTGTAGCCCACTCGCTCCAGTCCACTTTGGACAGTGCTCCTGAATGTTCCAAACCTTCCAGCTCTACTTCGACGGCTGGGCGGATCGCATAAGGTACCGGTCTGACCTTAAAAAACTTTGGGCTTGCATTTTCCTCTATTTTGATCATCGCTGTTATGCCTTTTAGTGTTCCGAGTCCCTGCTGGAACACTTCTTGTGCGTCAGTTAGCATTTTTGACAGTCGTCCAGGTGTGACGTCGTCATCCTTTTTGGCATCTACAGTCAGTGCTTGTATGAAATGCCAATCTAGCTGTATCTTTCGGATCCATTCACGTCCTAGTAGTGGTGGTCCTCCATCTGGCAATACATATAGGTCCATTTTTGGTGTTTCCTTGCCGTTATATATAACGTTCACCCTTATTTATCCTTTGGGGTAGTCTTTTTGCCCCGTGTACGTCTTCAAGACAATCTTTGTATCTCTCAAGGGTATATGTGTGAATAGCCGCTTGTAGTCCCTTCGGTTTATGACTGTTAGGGCTGATCCTGTGTCCAATTCCATTTTCACTTGGACTCCTGCTATCTTGAGCGTGACCCAGATAGTTTGGTGATCCTCCATTTTGATCACATTATGTAGTTTCAGACAACCCAGCTCCTTGCTTCCGGAGTCTGTATCACTTTTCTGTTCACCTGAACTACTCTCTGTCACCTTATGTACCTTCTTGTACTTCTCCTGTGGAGATTTCTTGCTGCTGGTTTTCTTTCCCGACCTGCAGACTCTTGCTATGTGTCCTACTTTTCCACACTGTCTGCACGCTTTGTCCTTGAACCAGCAATCATTATGGTCGTGTGTTGTTCTGCCGCAGCGATAGCACTTCACTGTTCCTTATGACATTTCATTTGTGCCATATTCTTGCGGTCTCCATTGTATCTCTGCAGCGCCCTGTGCGGCTGTTTTGTGTGATACTGCAATGCTGAAAGCCTTGTCCAGCGTA
Source organism: Somniosus microcephalus (assembly GCF_052327205.1). NCBI lineage: Eukaryota > Metazoa > Chordata > Chondrichthyes > Squaliformes > Somniosidae > Somniosus > Somniosus microcephalus. The sequence goes on along the minus strand of NC_140987.1, from coordinate 175,503,848 downwards.
AGATCCTTTACTGATAGAAGCCGTTTCTGGGTTCCTTCACTTTGAAGCCCACACACAAACTTGTCCCTTAAAGTATCTGCTAGTCCCGTTCCAAACTGGCAGTGTTTCAATAGCTTGCGCAGTTCTGTTAAATACTCAGCATTACTTTCATCTTTATGCTGGTTCCTTTTGTGAAACTTAAATCTTTCTGCTATCAGCAGCGGTGTGGGGTTTAAGTGGTCCGGTAGGATTGACACTATGTTTTCAAAATCCTTTTCTACTGGCTTCTCTGGGGTTACTAGGTTTCGTAGTAAGCCATATGTTTTTGCACCCATTGAATTCAACAATACCAGTGCTTTCTTGTCATCTGGCACTTCATTCGCCTTGCAGTATACTTCTATGCGTTCGACATATGTCGTCCAATCTTCGACTTCATTGTCGAACGCTGTGATACTGCCACTCTTCTGCATTTTTGGGTGTGGTTAGACTGGCTTAAAATGGCGTCTCCCACGCTTTCCTTTCTTCCCCGCTGCGGCTTAAAATGGCGTCTCCCGCGCTTTCCTTCCTTCCCCGCTACGGCTTAAAATGGTGTCTCCCGCGCTGCTGCCAATGCCGCTCTCGGCGGTCCTCATGGCAAATGGCGATGCCCTGTGGGTTTCGTGCGCTGCCCCTGCGCTGCTGCCAATGCCGCTCTCTGCGGTCCTCATGGCAATGGCAGCGCCTCGCGTTTTCCTGCACGCCTCTCTCCCCCGTTGACGCTGCTCGGCCCTTGAACACCGGCTGCGCTCTGCTCTCTCTCGCCTCTCTCCCCCATTGACGCTGCTTGGCCCTTGACCACCGGCTGCACTCTGCTCTCTCTCGTCTCCTCCCCATTGACGCCGCTCGATCCTGAACACCGGCTGCGCCCTGTGCGCTCTGCCCTCTCTCTCTCCCCCGTCGACACTGCTCGGCCTTTTTCTGTGCCGCTCGGTCGGCTCTAGCTGCCGCTGTCCGGGAAGGGTCTGCGCAGTACCTGTTGCCAGCCCGTTTTGCTGGACCACCGTGACTGGAAAGCCAAGCCTGGCTCTCGACAGCCTCCCCTGCGATGCTCAAATCTCCGCTGGATGACTGGGCGGTTGCCCGTGGTCGACGCCCGTGCTTCTGGACTCGACCTCCTTCCACTGTTCTCCAGGAGCGAATCCCTGGGAGGTGATGCCGAGTTGCAGGTAGGTTCGAATCTGCGTCGTCGCCAATGTTAGATCCGTGTATCTTAATGTTGTGTCCTTCAATAATCAGACAAAAGACTGCAGGGAACGATCAACAGGTGTTTACTGAATGAGGGTTACTCTAGAACTAACTGTACAGATCACTACTCAGGGTTTATATACAGGTGTGGTCACTGCCAGTACTACAGTATACAGGAGCTGTAAAAAGTAGTTCTCCCCTTAAAGGTACATACATTACACTCACCAACATTAAACAGCTCTGGAATGCCCCAAACAGTTGCACAAACTTACACAGGGACAGTAGAAATTAATCAGCAACTCATCTGAGAGTGGTTAAATAAGGTGGGAGTCTTTGCAGCTGCTAAATGCATGTTCAGCTGCGCGAGGTTAACACAGGGCGTTACTTCCAGCGTTGAGGATGAAAATGGCAGTGCTGGCGTCAATGATTTCATGATCTGCCTACTCTACATACTTCTGGCGCACGCTACCAGTGCCAACGCTAACGCCCACACCAAGATGGCGTCTGGCACGGCCCGCACCAGAATTCTGTGCATGCGGCTCGGACGCCATTTTCAACCCAAAACGGCACTCATAGTGCCCAAACAACAGGCGCTACGCAATCGAATTTTTAGTCCTTAAGGTTCACAATGGCTCCTAAGTAAGCAACGTGGCCTGTAGAACTGTATCTCAGCATAAGGAATCAATGCCTTCAAAAGAGTTGAAAATTGCCATGAAAAAGAAAAAAATGGATTGTCTGAGTAAGAATATAAATCCAAATCAGACTTCCACAACCAATAAGCTCACACTATGCCTGCCATTTGCTTACGGATATTTTGACATAACATTTTAGGCAAGTTCATCAGCAAGGCACTGTAAAATGAGAAATACATTAATTTCCTGTAACGTCCAGAATGATGAATCCAGCATACATCAGTCCAAGGATTGGTAGTGTCTAAGGTTCAGTAATTTTTGCAGCATCAGTACTTTTAGCACAATCAATTGGATGTATAATATTATTCGCACAATTTGTTTCAGGCTTTGTGGCTCCATACAGTAAGCATTAGAAATATCTAAGTAGAGGCATGTTTAATGATCTCAGAATATATTACCAGTTCATGGTGTTAATTGTTTTAGTACATGATGAACACTTATCAGTGCATGCTCTCCAGTGCTGTTTCTAATAGTGCTATTGGTCTTCTTCTTATCTCAATTCCCTAACCCTCTTTTGCATAATTCTTTGTTCAAAGCAGCAGCATTGTGAAGCAGAAAATGTTAAACAAGCAATTGAGTAACCTGAGCATTGTTGCTATTGCTGCGGAATACCTAACCAGTAACTCTTTATTCTTAATTGGACCACCCAAAACTAGTTTACAAATACATTGACAGTGGTTTGTAGATCTTACTTGTTAGCAGATCCTAGCACAGGTTTTCTGCACCAAGTGAAAAAATCCCTAATGAAGCTCAGATAAAGAAATCACAAGAAACAATTGCAAGCCTATCTTTATGAAGCCATTCCACTATGTTTTGTAAACCAAAGTGTCATGTGTTGTTAGCACTCCCTTATCAGTAATACTACAGCTGAATTAATTAGGATCTGAATCGATATGGTAGTAGCAAAGAATAAACTCTGCAAATAATTTGTAGTGTTTTATTATCATATACAAGCTTATAAATTGAATGTGATCCATCCTCCTATCTTTACTCTGTATGATAAGCCACCCAGACATATGCAAACTATGCAATCCATTTGGGAATAGGTTGTCAGTTACACCCTCATACTCATTATATTAAAAGTAATGGCACACACCACAGTGAAGCATATCATACAGAAATTAGGTTTTACTCCTTTCAGTTAAGTATTCGTCATGTACCACTTGACTTATATGAAAGCTTGAAAGTGCAGCCCTTTGTTTAAAAAGTACAAATATGTGTATATTAAAAACATGAAAACCTAGAAAGCTAGCAAAGGCTGGCCAGCACCTTCAACAAAGCTGACACAGGCCACAAAAATCTGGCAACTCAAGAACAGGCCTGAAATTTGAAAACAAGTAGCTGCTCTGGCTTTGCAACTTAAGCTGTAGGTGTAACTAACATTCCATTCTGATGAATGGTCATCGACCTGCAATGTTAACTCTGTTTCTCGCTCCACAGATGCTTTCCAGGGGCATGGTCCCCAGAAATTGTTGATTTTTTTATATTTGTACTGGAATCATTAGCCACGTCTGCAGAGGATAGCAACGATCACTGGTCACCCATCCTGATACATGGTTCGGTCATCAGAGCTGATATGATGGATTGATACATGACAGCTTCCTGGGTAGGGTGCATTAACATGCAGGATAAGGTGTTTGGCATCACACATTAGCTGGATGTTTATTAAATGCAAAGTTTTGCTATTAACGAAATGAAGGGGCTTGTGCAAAGGCCTTTCAAGGTCACATGTGTTTTCTCAATTGCTCCTTGCACTTGTGGGAATCCAGCCAATCTATAAAATTGAACTGTTCACTCTCTTTGTTTTTCCGGTTCCGTTGAGAAGATTATGAACTGCAAGGCTTGCCTGAATAGAGCATCAGTGACGCTCTTTATACAGTGATGAGCGGCTGCCAGATTAATAATCATTCAAGGCTGCCTGTAATGATCCACTGGATCAAAGCAGTGGTCACTTTCACCACTACAGATAATGCTGTGCTCCTCAATGAAGTGGGGTGCAGGTCTTCAGCCAGCAGTTGGCATAATTCTACAAGAACCTCCACGAGAGTAGCACAGCCTTCTGAGCCTTTAATGGGCAGAGAAATCTAAGACATTCTGATGTGTTGGAAACAAGCATTTCCTGCAATGCCTCACTCTAATTCCCTCCAATCTAACCTCTCTCAATTACTCATCATCCTCTTCTGCACAACAAAGGAAGAGAAGGATTGCCATTACAAAATCTATTTCCAAGTGCAAATTTTAAATTCATCCAGTACTCACATGCTGAATGAGTACAGCTCCAACAACACTCAAGTCCTTGTGGGGGTGAAGTCCCGTCTTCACACTGAGGACACCCTCCATTGTGTTGTGTGGCACTACCACCGTGCTAAACAAATCTAGCAGCTCAAAACTGGGCATCCATGAGGTGCTGTGGGCCATCAGCAGCAGCAAATTGTATTCCACCACAATCTGTAACCTCATGGCCTGGCATATCCCTCACTCTACCATTAACATCAAGCCAAGGGACCAACCCTGGTTCAATAAGGAGTGTAGAAGAGCATGCCAGGAGCAGCACCAGGCGTACCTAAAACTGAGGTCCCAAACTGGGGAAGCTGCATCACAGGACTACATGCATGCTAAACAGCAGAAGCAGCATGCTACAGACAGAGCTAAGCGATCTCACAATCAACGGATCAGATCAAAGCTCTGCAGTCCTGCCACATCCAGTCATGAATGGTGGTGGACAGTTAAACAACTAATGGGAGGAAGAGGCTCCATGAATATCCCCATCCTCAATGATGGTGGAACCCAGCACGTGAGTGCAAAATACAAGGCTGAAGCATTTGCAACCATCATCAGCCAGAAGTGCTGAGTGGATGATCCTGGGATGGCAGGAATGACGTATGAGGAGAGATTGGGTCGATTGGGCTTGTACTCGCTGGAGTTTAGAGGAATGAGAGGGGATCTCATTGAAACTTATAAAATTCGGACAGGACTGGACAGACTAGATGCAGGAAGGATGTTCCCGATGGTCGGGGAGTCCAGAACCAGGGGTCACAGTCTAAGGATAAAGGGTATGCCATTTAGGACAGAAATGAGGAGGAATTTCTTCACCCAGAGAGTGGTGAACCTGTGGAATTCTCTACCACAGAAGGCAGTAGAGGACAATTCATTTAATATATTCAAGAAGGAGTTGGATATATTTCTTAAGGCTAAAGGGATCAAGGGGTATGGGGAGAAAGCAGGGACCGGGTACTGAATTTTGAATGGCAGCGCAGGCTCAAGGGGCCGAATAGCCTACTCCTGCTCCTATCTTCTATGTTTCTATGTAAGAAGCTTGACACCATCCAGGACAAAGCAGGCCGCTTGATTAAACCACCTTAAACATTCACTCCCTTCGCCACTGTGGCTGCAGTGTGTACCATCTACAAGATGCACTGCAGCAACTCGCCAAGAGAGAGCACCTCCCAAACCCGCAACCTCTACCACCTAGAAAGACAAGGGCAGCATGCGCATGGGAACACCATCACCTCCAAGTTCCCCTCCAAGTCACACACCATCCTGACTTGGAAACATATTGCCGTTCCTTCATCATCGCTGGGTCAAAATCCTGGAACTCACTCTCTAACAGCACTGTGGGAGTACCTTCACCACACGGACTGCAGCGGTTCAAGAAGGTGGCTCACCATCCCCTTCTCATGAGCAATTAGGGATGGGCAATAACTGCTGGCTTTTCCAGTGACGCCCACATCTCATGAATTAATTTTTAAAAAGTCAGGAGAACTCTCCAGTGAAGCCCCAGAGCACAACATAATTGTTGTCCTGAGAAAATTATAGAAAAATATAGGAAGTTTACCAGAAATGGACTTCTCTATTCAGTACAAAAAGAAAATACTGCAGATGCTGGAAATCTGAAATAAAAACAGAAAATGCTGGAGAAACTCAGCAGGTCAGGCAGCATCTGTGAAGAGAGGAACAGAGTTAACGTTTCAGGTCGATGACCTTTCGTCAGAACTGGAAAAAAGCAGGAAATGGAACCGATTTTTAAGCAAGTGTAGTGGCTGGGAAATGGGGGCGAGAATGAAAGATCAAAAGGGAAGGCCTGTGATAGGATAGAAGGCAGGAGAGATTAAGAGACGTTGAGAGACATTAAGAGATATTCAAGGCAAAAGGAGATGGTAATGGGACAGGTTAAGAAACAAAGGATGGCTCTAGATGAAGTGTAAATTGCGCTGGCAGAATGAAAGACAGCTGCCATGTGGTGGAGAAGAACAGAACAAAAGTGTGGATAAAAAATATATACATGATAGGTGTTAAGTCCGTGAATGATTGAGACATGGACTAGCAGGAGGGAAACAAACAAGTCTTTACTATTGAAAGGCATAAACGAATCTAACCAACAGAGGCTCTCTAGCACCTTTTATACAGGGGTGGTCACTGCCGGTACTGCAGTCTGAGACCAGTTATTCTCTTAAAGGTACATACACAACAATTCCTCCCCTTTTAGCTAAACAGTACATAACATTCATTTAACAACTAATGATAACGAATTACAATCACAATTACTGTTGCTAGATACATTGGTTAAGTTTAAGCAATTATAAGTTCAGTCTTTGAGGAGGCTTCCTGATTCTGTCTGGATAACGCCTCTTTGGAGTATCAGGTTCTTCTGGCAATGTTGAGTCGGAATCAATGTCGTTGTTTGGTTCATCTGCTTCCAATATTACCGGTTCTGCGGTAGCTGCAATTGGAACGTCGATTTCATTACCAGGTGTATCAGATCGTGGTGTGGAGTTGACGTTTTCCAGTGACTCTAGAATCTGGTCAGCATGGGGTCTTACAATGCTCTCCCCAACGTCCACGGTATACATGAGAGGTCCTTGTCGTGTACAAATCGTTCTTGGCTGCCATTTCTCAGTGCGGTAGTCCCGGGCCAAAACTGGTTGACCTATCTTAAAACTCCTGGTCGGCCTTACATTCATATTCTGAAACTGCCTGTTCTCCACATCTCTTCGGACGTTTGGCTTAACCAAATCCAAGCGGCATCGTAGTCTTCGATTGAAGAACATCATGGCTGGTGTTTGGTTGGTAACTGCATGTGTCGCATTCCGGTAGGTGAACAAGAAGTTGTCCACCTTGTGTTGTAGGGGTATATCTTCATTACACATTGCCTTGATAGCCTTCTTGAATGTTTGGACAAACCTCTCAGCCAATCCATTAGTGGCTGGATGATATGGGGCAGATGTGTAATGCTTAACACCATTGTTCTTTAAGAACCTCCGGAACTCTTCAGACACAAACTGTGGTCCATTGTCAGAGCAAATCTGTTCAGGCAGCCCATTCCTGGCGAATATGGTTCGTAAAACTGCGATAGTTTTTCCGTGGTGGTTGAGGACATTTTTATTACCTCTGGCCACTTTGAATGTGCATCCACCGCAATTAAAAACATCGAGTCCATGAAGGGACCAGCAAAATCAATGTGCACCCTTTGCCATGGAGATGAGGGCCACTCCCATGGATGCAGAGGAGCCTGTGGTGGGGCGTTTTGGACCTTCTGGCATCCTGCACAGCTCTTGGTCATCTCTTCGATTTCTCTATCGATTCCCGGCCACCACACAAACGCTCTGGCTAAGCTCTTCATTTTTACCCCACCCAGATGACCCTCATGAAGCTCATTGAGCACTCTATCCATCAACTTAGGTGGAATTACTACACTGGATCCACACATCAAGGTTCCTCTGCACACTGACAGCTGTTCTCTTCTTGGCGACAATGCTGGCAGCAGTGGTTCGCCATGTGCTGGCCATCCCTTCACCGTTAAATTATAGACCCGTGATAGTGTCGGGTCATTCCGTGTTTCCTTTTCTATGTTTGCATTCGTCACAGGGAGACATTCGACTATGGTCGAGTGGAATAACTCCATTGGATCCACTGCAAGGTCTTCTTCTTCCACCATCGGCAACGGTAGACATGACAATCCATCAGCATTTCCATGCTGTTAGTTCCCCTGTACTCGATGTCACATTGGTGTGCCCCTAGGAAAAGGGACCATCTCTGCAGCCGTTGTGCTGTCATTACCGGTACGCCCTTCTGAGGGTTGAAAATGGAGACAAGCGGTTGATGATCGGTTAGTAGAGTAAATTTTTGACCGTGCAGATAGTGATTGAACTTCTTCACCCCCCACACTAGGCTGAGGGCCTCTCTGTCAATCTGGGCGTAGTTACGCGCGGCAGAAGTTAACAACCGTGACGCAAAAGCTATCGGCCTCTCCAAACCATCAAGGAATTTATGTGACAGTACCGCCCCAATGCCGTAGGGAGACGCATCACACGCCAGCCTGATTGGCAGTGCTGGGTTGTAGTGAGCCAATACTTCCTTCAAAGTGATTAAGTCCTTACTCTTCTGAAAAGCACGTTTACAATCATCGCTCCATTTCCATGCTACCCCCGGTCGTAGCAGGGCGTTCAGTGGATGCAGAATTGTCGACAAATTCGGCAAAAACTTATGATAGTAATTCACCAACCCGAGGAATGACCTCAATTCCGACACATTTTCAGGCGCTGGGGCCTTAACAACTGCTTCAATTTTGTCAGGGGACTTATGTAACCCCTCTTCATCAATCACGTGGCCACAATACGATATCTGTTTCTTAAAAAATTCGCACTTGGGGCGGTTGGCTCGCAGCCCATGTTCCCGTAGTCTAGTGAGCACCTGTTCTAGGTTGTTAAGGTGTTCACTGTCATCTTCACCTGTTACAAGGATGTCGTCCAAGTAACACTGAGTCCCCGGAATCCCTTGCAGGACTTGTTCCATCGCTCTTTGCCATATCGCCGGAGCCGATGCTACTCCGAATACCAGTCGATGATACTGGTAAAGACCTTTGTGAGTGTTTATCGTGAGATACTTCCTAGAGGACTCTTCAACCTCCATCTGCAAATATGCTTGTGCTAGGTCAATTTTTGTAAAACGCTTCCCTCCAGACAGTGAGGCGAAGATGTCTTCTATCCTTGGAAGAGGATATTGTACTGTGTGAAGGATAGGGTTCACTGTCACCTTGAAATCCCCACAGATGCGAATCATCCTTGGCTCTCCGGACTTATTGCTTAACGTTTTCTTCATGACAGGAACGATGGGTGTCGCCCACTCGCTCCAGTCGACGTTAGACAACACGCCCGCCTTCTCCAGATTCTTCAGCTCTGCCTCGACGGCTGGACGAATTGCATATGGTACCGGTCTCGCTTTGAAAAACTTGGGAACTGCATTCTCTTCAATTTTTAACGAGGCGGTTACGCCTTTAAGCGTGCCCAGTTCTTGTTGAAATACCTCTTTGGCGTTAGCTAAGATTGTTGACAATCGTCCAGAAGTGACGTCATCATCTTTTTTACCGTCCACCGTCATTGCATGAATGGAATGCCAATCTAAGTTTATCTTCCTGATCCATTGCCGTCCCAATAACGGTGGTCCACCATTTGGCAGTATGTAGAGATACAATTTCCGTATTTTCTTGCCATTGTATTCGACAGGCACCCTTATTTTTCCTCTGGGGTATACTTTTTGCCCCGTATACGTCGTCAAGACGATGGATGTCTCTCTCAAGGGTATGTGTGAAAATAGCCGCTCATAGTCTCGTCGATTCATGACGGTTAGCGCTGATCCTGTATCCAATTCCATTTTAACTTGGGACCCTGCTATCGTGAGGGTGACCCAAATGGTTCGGTGATCCTCTTTTGCGATTACATTGTGAAGTTTGAGACAGCTTAATCTCCTGTTCTCAGATTCACTATCGCTCATCTGGTCTTCGGAACTACTGTCCGTCATCTTTTGTACTTTCTTGTATGGTTCCTTAGTAGCCTTTTTGTTGTCGCTGGTCTTCTTCCCAGACCTACAAACTCGTGCAATGTGTCCAATCTTCCCGCATTGTCTGCATATTTTGTCTTTGGACCAGCAGTCCTTCTGGTCATGGTTAGTTCTGCCGCAGCGATAACATTTTGCAAATCCCCGTGTCATTTCATGGGTGCCATATTCCTGTGGTTTTTGTTGAATTTCTGCAGCTCCCCTGGCTGCTGCTTCATACGATACTGCCACGCTGAAAGCCTTATCTAGCGTCAGCTCTTTTTCTGCGAGTAACTTCTTCTGTGTTCCTTCACTCAGGAGTCCAGAGACAAATTTGTCCCGTAGGGTATCTGCCAGTCCTGCTCCGAACTGGCAGTGCTTTGATAGCTTGCGTAGTTCCGTAAGATACTCAGCATTGCTCTCATCTTTGTGCTGAGTTCTCCTGTGGAATTTAAATCTTTCTGCTATCAACAGCGGTGCAGGGTTTAAGTGCTCCTGTAGAACAGCAACAATTTCGTTAAAACTCTTCGCCTTCGGTTTGGCTGGAGTAATCAGATCCCGCAATAGGCCGTGCGTTCTAGCGCCCATTACGTTTAGCAATGTTGATGCCTTTTTCCCCTCCGCTATTTCATTTGCCTCGAAATATACCTCGACTCTTTCCACATACGTGGTCCAGTCCTCTAATGTATTATCAAAAGCAGTGATACAGCCAGTCTTCGGCATCTTGCAAATCTAAAATGGCGCCTCCCGCGCTTTGCCTTCTTCTCCGATTTAACAAAATGGCGCCTCCCGCGCTTTTCCTTCTTCCCCGCTGTTGTTAGCGCTGCTTTCCACGGTTTCTTGCGCGTATTCTTTTTCTTTTATTATTTTCCCGTCGTGAAGCGGACCCTCTGGGACACTTCCCTCCCTCTTCTGAGGTCCGAACGCTGCCCAGCTTCGAAACACCGGCCGCGCCCTGTATGCTCCACCCTCTCTCTCTCTCCTTGCTTCCCGACTCGCTGCCCGGCCCCGTTGCAGCCCAGGAAGGATCAGAGCACTACCTGCCACCAGCCCGATTAGCTGGGAAACCACGGACCGAGGAACACAGCCTGGCTCTGGACAGTCTCCTGCGAGTTTTGAAATCGATGATTGACAGTCGACGCCCGTTTCTCGAGTTTCAATGGCCTATTTTTTGTTTTCTTTCTTCTGGCTCCGACCTTCAACACGTCGTCGGAGCTGCTGCTGAGTTGCAGGTAAGTTCGTTTCTAACTCGTCGCCAGTGTTAAGTCCGTGAATGATTGAGACACGGACTAGCAGGAGAGAAACAAACAAGTCTTTACTGTTGAAAGGCATAAACGAATCTAACCAACAGAGGCTCTCTAGCGCCTTTTTTACAGGGGTGGTCACTGCCGGTACTGCAGTCTGAGACCAGTTATTCTCTTAAAGGTACATACACAACAATAGGGGCCGGGGTTATGATCTGAAATTGTTGAACTCTATGTTGAGTCCAGAAGGCTGTAAAGTGCCTAATCGAAAGATGAGGTGCTGTTCCTCGAGCTTACGCTGAGCTTCCGTGGAACAATGCAAGAGGCTGAGGACGCTGAGGTCTGAGTGGGAGTGGAGCGGTGAATTAAAGTGACAGGCAACCGGAAGCTCGGGGTCCCCCTTACGGACTGAATGGAGGTGTTCCGCAAAGCAGTCACCCAATCTGCATTTGGTCTCCCCAATGTAGAGGAGACCGCATCGTGAGCAACGAATACAGTATACTAAATTGCAAGAAGTACAAGTCAATCGCTGTTTCACCTGGAAGGGGTGTTTGGGGCCCTGGACAGTGGGAAGTGGGGAGGTATAAGGGCAGGTGTTGCATCTCCTGCACTTGCACGGGAAGGTGCCAGGCGAAGGGGAAGGGGTGTTGGAGGCGATAGAGGAGTGGACTAGGGTGTCGCAGAGGGAGCGGCATTCTGTAGGGACCTGCTTTTTTCCAGTTCTGACAAAAGGTCATCGACCTGAAACATTAACTCTGTTTCTCTCTTCACAGATGCTGCCTGACCTGCTGAGTTTCTCCAGCATTTTCTGTTTTTATTTCTCTATTCAGTATCTGCTTCAGAGAAACAAGTGTACTGCTAACACCACCATTTATATAGTTGCAGTGTTTTCCAATGTCGAGTTTGGGGCACTTATTGGGGGAGATTTCAGGGATAGTTTGGCCATGCCCACTTAAGTCCATTTACATGTGGTGGGTAGGCTCAGGGCAACGATTATCAGGACTGGTGATTTCTGGAGAAGAGAATTTTGGAGGCCACTTTCAAGGGCAGGTTTGCAGTGGTAAACTATACCGCCATATTTTACTAATTTTTGTGCCTAAAACCACCTGAAAATAGTCTTAAAGAAAATAAACCTTCATAAAAGACAACAGTCGGGCATGCATCAGACAAGTTTCTTTGAGGAAAATCAAAAGTTTTTTAAAGCTGCATTTTAGCAGTTCATTTGTTATGTTCTTTGGAGACAAACAATAAATAAAAACACAGGCAGCTGTGATTTTCAGAAACCATCAGGTCATTGTAAAACCTTTGTGGCTCAAGTGTATGTACAGCCAACAGTTCTATCAGCCTTTAGTTTTCTTTCCAACTCTTCTGATTGGTTCTGACAGGCTACAGTTGTGCCTTTCAACTGATTTGATTAGTTTGTGTTGCCAACTTCTAATCCCAGTGGAAAAAGTTAATTTTTCTTATAAAACGCTGACAAGCTGACATACAGGCTGAAAAGCTTATTATCAGGTTGAAAAGCTGATTGTTGGCTTATGAAGCTATCTGCTGGCCTGTCTGGGAAAATGTGGACCTGTGCCTATGATAATTCAAGCAGTGGCATTGGTTTTCCTGCAATCAGAGAAGGACCCATTCAACTGTGTAAGCTACAGACCCATTTCCCTCGTCAACAGGGATTTTGAAATCTTGGTGAAAGTGTTGAGACAGGGGTTCACACAGGAGCTTTTCCATAACAATTAAATAGGGTTTATTGAAGACAGGTATTTAAGCAGATACTATGAAGAAAGTGATGCTGATTATACATGAGGCTGGATTGCGAGATGCCCCAGTAGTGAATCTCTGCTAGCAGAAAAGTATTTTAACCCAGTAGAATGGCATTTTCTGTTTTATTCCATGGAAAGATTCACTTTCAGACAAACGTGTGAGGTGCTTGAAATGATTTATAATTTGCTGCAGGTGTAATGGACTGCTTTCAGACCTTTCGTGCTCAGACAGGAAATGAAACAAAGATGATTGTTCTCATTCATTTCTTTTCCCACAGTGGAGTGGGAAGCACATGCTTGACATGGAGATAGACCTGAAGATATGGTAACAGATATATAAAGTATACATCTGTATCTGATTTAATTTATGCAAGTTAAGGTGCGACTTCAGGTATACAGAACTCCAATCTACCTGTTGGATGTGACAATCATGAAGGATGGTAACAGTCAAAGCCATGGCACTGCAGGGGCAGCTCTTGTTAATTAACCACAAAATGACCTCAAAAGATGCTGAAACTGGCAGAGACCAGATGAAGTTATCATTGTTGATCTTGATCCTGAGTAAAAGAACAGCTGCCAATTGTTAAAAATCCAGTGACCTTCCTACTGTTCAGCACTGGATCAATTCATTATTAGATTCAATGCTAGAAAGACTGTTCTATGAAGGGCAAATAGGATATATGAAAACCAGCATGGAAATCTATATGAATAACTGCAATGGGAGGAAATTTCATTTAGGAGAAGGCGTCTTAGGAGATCTCATAACAAATGCATTCCAGTCAGAGTATGGTTACAGCACAACCTAGGAAGCTGCCAGGTACTCATGGAGAAAAGGAAAAGGATATTGGCTGGACTTGTGCTGTAAATTGAAATTAAACGACAGTATAGAGCTTGGAGTACTAATAGTGAAATATATTGCGCTTCGCACAATTATATAAAAGTACTATCTGGAGTGCCCGGCGGTGCCGAGGCTTTTTTGAGGGCATGTTGTTGTTGGGAGAGAGAGAGAGAGCGACTGGGGGGAAGAGAGAGAGCGACTGGGGGAAAGAGAGAGAGCGACTGGGGGGAAGAGAGAGAGCGACTGGGGGGAAGACAGAGAGCGACTGGGGGGAAGAGAGAGAGCGACTGGGGGGAAGAGAAAGAGCGAGAGACTGGGGGGAAGAGAGAGAGCGACTGGGGGGAAGAGAGAGAGCGAGAGACTGGGGGAAGAGAGAGAGCGACTGGGGGGAAGAGAGAGAGCGAGAGGCTGGGGGGAAGAGAGAGAGCGAGAGACTGGGGGAAGAGAGAGAGCGACTGGGGGGAAGAGAGAGAGCGACTGGGGGGGAAGAGAGAAAGCGAGAGACTGGGGGGAGAAGAGAGAGAGAGAGACTGGGGGGAGAAGAGAGAGAGAGAGAGAGCGAGACTGGGGGGGAGAGAGAGAGATAGAGACTGGGGGAGAGAGAGACTGGGGGGAGAGAGAGAGAGGGGGGAGAGAGAGAGAGGGGGGAGAGAGAGAGAGAGGGGGGTAGAGAGAGAGGGGGGAGAGAGAGAGGGGAGAGAGAGAGAGAGGGGGGGAGAGAGAGAGGGGGGAGAGAGAGAGGGAGGGGGCAGGGAGAGAGGGGGAGGGAGAGAGGGGGAGGGGGAGAGAGAGATAGGGGGAGAGAGAGAGGGAGGGGGCAGGGAGAGAGGGGGAGGGAGAGAGGGGGAGGGGGAGAGAGAGAGGGGGAGGGAGAGAGGGGGAGGGAGGGGCAGACAGAGAGGGGGAGGGAGGGGCAGACAGAGAGAGGGAGGGAGGGGGCAGACAGAGAGGGGGAGGGAGGGGGCAGACAGAGAGGAGGAGGGAGGGGGCAGACAGAGAGGGGGAGGGAAGGGGCAGACAGAGAGGGGGAGGGAGGGGGCAGACAGAGAGGGGGAGGGAGGGGCAGAGAGGGGGAGGGCGGGGGCAGAGAGAGAGGGGGAGGGAGGGGGCAGAGAGAGAGGGAGAGGGAGGGGGCAGAGAGAGAGGGGAGAGAGAGAGTGGGAGGGAGGGGGCAGAGAGAGAGGGGGAGAGACAGGGCAGAGAGAGAGGGGGAGAGAGAGGGTGAGGCAGGTGGGAGAGAGAGGGGGAGAGAGAAAGGGTGAGGCAGGGGGGAGAGAGGGAGAGGGGAGAGGAGGGGAGGGGGAGAGGGGAGGGGGGAGAGGGGAGGGGGGAGCGAGGGAGAGGGGGGAGGGAGAGGGGGAGGGGAGGGGGAGAGGGGAGGGGGGGAGGAGAGAGAGACAGAGGGAAGGAGAGAGAGACGGCGAGTGGCCCGCGGCCGCAAATGGACCAAGCCCGGGAACGGGCGTGAGCCAGCTTGAGGCAGTGAGAGACGGCCGGGCCCGGTTGCCGGGGTAATTCTTCCCCCCTTCCCGCCCTCCCGAGCCCCGCCCTCCCGAGCCCCGGCCCCCCACCCGAGCTGGCTTCAAGACTGCCAATTGCGGCTGGGTCTGCGCTGGTGCCAAGCCCCGGGAACGGGCGTGAGCTGGCTTGAGGCTGTGAGAGACGGCCGGGCCCGGTTGCCGGGGTAACCCTTCCCCCCCCCTTCCCGCCCTCTCGAGCCCCACCCTCCCGAGCACCGGACCCCCACCCGAGCCGGCTTCAAGACCGCCGATTGCGGCTGGGCCTGCGCGCCACACGGGGAAGAGTGAGAGAGAGACGCCGCCGCTCATCAGCGCCTCAGAGCCGGCCGGTGTGCGACGTAGCGCGTGAGGCCCGGCCGGACTCAGGTCGCGCTCCGGGCCGACGTTGACGTGCGCTCCGGGCTGACGTTGACGCGCGTGCTCCAGGCCGACGTTGACGCACGCGCTGACTCCCGCCCCGCCTGCCTTTACTAAGATGGCGGCGATGGCTACACTTGCCTCAGTCCCGCGCCGCCAGCCTTTAGAAAGATGGCGGCGCCACTCAACTCTAGGATGGCCCACACGCACACGCAATGAACCTGCCCCCCATGACACAGCGATTGGTCAACTGTCAGGTCGCGCGACTGTACGATTGGTCAACCTTCACGTCACTCAATGCTAATGAGCGGAATTTTGAACGTTTTTTGGATACCGTCGGCACAAATTTTGTCTGACCAAAAAGTAAATATGCTTATGACCATTCCGGAATCGTAAGCTTTCTTTTGATGTAACACATGTGTAGGTACGCTCTGTAACTTTTGAGTGTATAGAGGACAGACAGACAGAAAGACAGGCAGAAGGACAGACAGAAGAGCTATTTTTATATATATAGAAGACTAGTCATATAGACAGGGGGCTGGTCAGATAGACAAAGGCTGGTCACATAAATTACAGGGGGTGGCCATACAGACAGGGGGTGGCCATACAGACAGGGGGTGGCCATACAGACAGGGGGTGGTCATACAGTCAGTGGGTGGTCATATAGACAGGGACTGGTCATATAGACAGGGGGTGGCTGACTGTATAGACAGGGGCTGTTCGTATAGACTGGGGCTGGTCGTATAGACTGGGACTGAGATAGAGATAAAGTGGTAGAAATTGGTTTGAGCCCATTTTCAGGCACAGAATGAACGCTGTGCTTGGAGCACGTGCCCAATCACATGGACACAACTGAGGCCCCAAACTGGTGCCCCTGACTAATATAAATAATATAGGCAGGCTGCCAGCGCTGCTCAAGCTGATCATCGGCAAATGTGATTGAAGATTACTTATCATGGCAGACAGAGGAGAAGCTGATAGCACGCTCCCCACCCCGCCCCAGTTTTCGCACTCTGCACCAGAAGTATTGCTGGAGGAGGTCGGCAGAAAGGGGGATATCTTCTTTCCACCAGATGGCAGGAAAATACCCAAGCAAGTTGCCCAGCATGAGTGGGTAGAGGTGGTATAGCGGGTGAACACCAGAAGCATCGCCCCAGGACATGGTTGCAATGCAGAAAAAAGTTTAATGGCCTCACAAGGCTAGCTTAAATAAGCCTCTTAACTCATATCTCTCATTACTCTTTGCTTAGCCCTGCACTACCTGTAGTTTCGGCACTCACAACCCTTCCCTCCCCCAATTACCAACATTCTCCTCTAATCACTGCAACATACTTTACTCCACCTCCTTCTCCTCTTACAGCAGCACTCTGCACCTGCTACGCTCCTCACTATTACTGGCTTCACCTCCTCACACTATTGCCATCTTTCACACACACTATTCCACCCTGACATGAACATCCTCAAAACATCTGACTACTCTATAACACTGACGCATGCCCTCCTTTCTTGCAGGACAAAATCGCACACAGTAAGAGGGAGCAGGTAGCCACAGGAGGAGTGGCACTGTTCATCCATGTGCTGTCCCCACTGGAAGAACAAGTGATGGACATCGTGTGGGCGCGTCAGGAGTGTTGCAGTGTTGTACACCATCCTACCCTCTTTCCCTTCTCACTTAAATGTCACCTTCACAAACTGTACATGACAAATTGCTGCTGTTTTCAGAAGCCACTCATCTGTCTCTGGTTACCCATACCACTAAATGATGACCCTTGTCTCTTTCTGCCATTTCAGATGCTGAAGCTCCACATAACAGTCATGGGGCAGAAGAAAAAGAGGACAGCACTGCAGAACAGGAAGTGTCACTCGACCGTACGTTTGCAAAAAACAGCTCAGAGGCTGGCACTACATGTAGTTCAGAGGGTAGGCTAGAGGGTCTGCATGTAGAGATGCACCCAGCACTAGTGAACAGGAGCACGGGCAGAAGTCTAGGCTGGCCCAGAAAGCAGCACACCAGTGGGGGCACCTCGCACCTGAGTTCTGTTGCAAAGGGCACAGAAGACACTGAGGGCCCACCACACATAATAAGACTGATGGTAATGAACTCAGGCCTTCTAAGTGCACTGACCTGCCTGCCTGCAAGCTTACACACAATGTCAGAGACCATGAAGGAGTCCGGTTCCAACTTATGTGCTGTCTTCGTGCACAGCATTGAGACTGTGAGGTGAACCATGGAGTGAGTGGTCAGTTTGTTCAGCACGGCAGGGGCCCACAGCAATGGAGCCACTGGTGACAGCTCTGACAGCTTCAATGGGAGCTCAGACTGCTGCCATTTTGAGTCTGGGGTTCAGCATCTCCTCTGGCTTACAAAGCCTGAAGGAGAGGGTGGATAGGAGCTTTGAGAGCTTCCCAGCATACCTGTGCTCTGTTCTCGCTCAGAGCAGCAGGAGTGCTGAGGCTCAACCTCCTGAGTGTGGCTTTGGCTCCACAGGAGAGGTAGATACTGCCCTCTCTCAGGGTGACAGCACACGTACTCCCCCACCAGTCTCTCAACCGATGCCCTTGTTGGTGCCAGACAGCCAACTGGGCCAGAATGTCCCAGATAAGCCGAGTTGCAGCGGACTGCAGCTGGGTCGTCAGCTGCCAGTGGCCATTCATTATGGCCATCTCAAGTGCCCTGAATGGATGTTCAGCAGCCTTCCACCTCTCAGGCTGTAGCAACTGGTGAATCACCTCATGGAAGCACTAGAATAGGTAAACGAGCAGAAAATTAGTTGGCATAAGGGTGATTTGTATATATGCAAGATTCATGTAACCATTTGTCCAATCAAGAATAGAGTATTTTGGAGTAGTGAAATAAAATGTTTAGTTTAGATATTGTTTTTGGTCTTCATAATCTTAGTGATGTAACAGGAACATCCTTTAGGTTCTATTGTTTGAGGACATTGATATGGTGGATTTTAGCACTGAGTCAGATGGAAGGAGAAACTGTTAGTGCTCTGAGGAGGGGAGGGATGGTTCAGGTGAATCTTTCCTCAATAGTTTGCTACCTTACAGCTCTGGTAGCTCGCAGCACTGCAGTGCTGTGCTCTTTCTGCAAATTTCTGCTGCAAAGAGCACAGATGAAGACATTGAGGGCCCCATTGAGGGAATGCTGGACCCCAGACTCAAAATGGCAGCAGTTTGAGCTCCCATCGAAGCTGTCAGAGCTGTCACCAGTGGCTCCATTGCTGTGGGCCCCTGCAGTGCTGAACGAGTTGACCACTCGCTCCATGGTTCACCGCATGGTCTCGATGCTGTGCACGAAGACAGCACACAAGTTGGAACCGGACTCCTTCATGGTCTCTGGCAGTGTGTGCAAGCTTGCAGGCAGGCAAGCCAGTGACTTAGAAGGCCTGTGTTGATTACAATTGTCTTGTTTTGCACACATTGTAAAAAAATAATAAATTGCAGGACAAAGGAGTATTACAGTTTAAACTCTTTTATGAAGCATCAGGTCTGTGATCTCAAACATACAGCACAGATGTAGACAAGATGGAGTTAGGACCCCTTACAGATGCCTGCAGGCCAATGACAACTCAGCATGTGATCACATGTGAATATAATAGGTATTCCTTACAGATGCCTGCGGGCCAATGATAATTCAATATGCAAATGTTACAACAATCACTCTTATTATGTGTGTTGGGCCCTCAATGTCTTCATCTGTGCCCTTTGCAGCCCTCAATACATCCTTTGGTTCCTTATCCCCTTCTTCACCTTCTTCCCTCCTCTGCAGGAAGCCCCAAGGCAACTCCCCTTTGTATTGCTAGCCTGTGGAGCATGCAGGAAATGATTATGAATCTTAACACTCACTCTGGTCTGTACTGAAGGCCACGTCCCAAACTGTCTAGACATTGTTTCAGGCTGCCAATGGTTTGTTCAATCAGAAGGCTTGTTGCATGGTTATATTAGCACTGTGCACCTTAGCCTGGGTTCCTGACAGGAGTTATGAGGCAGTAGGTGACGAGATACCCCTTGTTCCCTAGCAGCCAGCCTGCCACCCAGTGGCCTGGGTGAAACCGAGAGGGTATTCAGAACTGGCAGAGTATGAAAGAGTCATGATTACTGCCAGGAAAATAGGCACATACCTGCATGACTTGCTTAAATAAAAATGCATCCATTCAAATCAAAATGGGTAACCGCAGGGAGTAAATTAAATGTTACATGGTACATGTAAAATGAGGCAGTGGCCCTTTCACGCTATAATATGTAGGCAGTGATGCCATGCTCCATGAGTAACAGGAGCTACCTCCTTAAGCACAGTGCATAAGTACAAAAGTTGGAAAACACAATGACCTAGAAATTCATTAAGGCGCTGCCAGCTTTGCGGCCAGTTACCGCCTAAAGAGGGCTTCTGCGCCAAAAATGAGTTTACGCTGATATTCAGCGCAGCGGTATTGGCGGCGGTAGCCGTTAGCGCTGCGCCGGCACCAATGACGTCATTGGTGTGCGCAGTGCCCCGGTTCCGCCCCGAAACCGGCCCGATCCCCATATTTAGTAGTGGCCGCCTCCTCCGAAGCGGCCGCAAACAGCGACCAGAAAACGGGGCCGTGCTGTAGCCTTAGTGTGGCGCTTTAAAGGGGAAGGTGCGGCCGGCCGCTTTTTCGGCGGCCGCCTGCCCGCACCTCCTTCCCCGGCCTCCTCCACCCCCCCCCCCGCGGCATTGCCGGCTGCTTTCCGCGAACTCGGCACTTCTCCGTGGTGCCGGGCTCATTTGCCGGCACTCTCCAGCGGCGATCTCCCCATTGCAGGCAGCTCCCCCTTAAGAGAAGGAGGAGGCCTGCAGTACCGCAGCCTGCCGCTCCGCAGCGGCTGGCGCAGCGGCGCCAAGAGCGCTGAAATTCAGTGTCAGCGCCCCAAGCGGAGGCGGGCACACCCTGGTATAGCGCCCGGTTCCGAATTGGGGCGCTAACACTGAATATCTGACGATCGCTAATGGCTCCCCGCCCAGCGCTAACTTTTGGGCGCGAGCGAGCTGGCCGCCCCAAAGTGAATTTCTAGGCCATTGGCTTTTTTCACTCTCTCTCTACACAACAATCACCATTGCATAAGGTGAGTGGGGGAGGTTGAGCTACAGGCCAAGCACTGCCATGACAGATTAAGGAGTGGGAAAAGAGAAGTGTGGAGCATAGAGTACAGGTTGACTGTTTACTTATTCCTTACCGTATGGCCCACTGAGTATCTCATGAAAGTTTATCTGCTTTTGTGAGGCCAGGTCTGTACGGCAACATGAGAGCGATGGTATTCAATTCATTGTGCGGTAATCAATAACTGATGCGTGTTTGTGATTACACTTTTGCCTCCAACAATTATTTGAACCTTGACCTTATCTGGTACCAACCCCTTCTCCCTCCCACTGCCCACTACATTGCACTATCAAACTGTAAAACTGTCAAAGTTGCCAAAAAGAATCACACAGTCTACATTACAGGGTTTAAAAAATAGAACAAATTGATTTTATAACTGCCAGTTCAGGGCCGCCGTACTTCCAATGACTCTTTGCAGCTCTACTAAACTGAACCCACCAGGCCTCTCATGCAGGGACCTTCTGGTAAATAGTTGCAAGAGACAACACATGAACAATTATGCCCACAGATGCACCTAATAGGGCCCAGGGGGAAACCATCACAAATAATTATGTTCAGGAAGTCTTTAATTGCCGACCTGAACTAAGAGAACTCAGGGCTATAATTAATTAAAATATCGTCTGTAATCGAAGTAAACAGCAGACCAGATTTCTTTTTTTAAACTAGAGAAATTATTAATATTCCACATAATTTTAGTAAGCACACAGCTCATTAAAATATCACTTAATATTGTTTCCATTTTCATTGCCATGGTGATATTCATATTCCTGAGAAAAAAACAAAACAATATTACTCATCCATCCGAGGACACTAGGTTATCTAAACCTTGGTAACAGGGCATATATTATATTTCAGTAAAATGCTACTTTCCGGTCACATAATGCAGATAAAAAGCAGCTCAATCTTCAGAAATGCTATAAAAACCTTTTCCTTCCTTTTTCACATGAATGCTCAACGTCAAAAAGGCCACAGTGTTGTCATTCTTATCACGTGATGTTGTTCTAACTGTCACTAAATCCAGGGATTCACACTAAGACAAAAAATAAATGTACTTTGTAAGTAGTGAGCAATGATTGCACTTCACAGAACAGTAACACAATCTTGTGGTTTTAATGAAATACTGATTCAGTCTCATAGTTTATGGTCTTGTCAGAATCCCTTTACTGTATACCAGTCTTCTAGCTCTGAAAACCAATAAAATTCTTTATTTATGTGATACATATTGCCTAATGGTCTCCATTCTTCCTTCAAAACCCAAGCTGAAGAAAACTCATAGGCCCAGATTTTGCTGGAGTGGGGCGTCTCACCGCGTGCCCTGCTAATTAGACTTGTTCTTGCACGTTTAAAATGTTTTGCCCTGTAAGTGGCTGGAAGTGCGAGCTGAGAACGGCGCAGCAAAGGCAACAGGGTATCTGGGACCTTGGTGAACAATGGAACAAACAGTATATCTCCTTAACCAATGAGGTTTAAGGATTGAGAAATAAACAGAGGAAGGCTTGAGCAGCAGGATGAATTAGAGTGGGTGAATTCAATGTCAAGTCAGGTACAGAAAGGGAAATAAAGAGAGGGAAAGAAAGACTGGATTAAGAGAGAGAGAAAAAAGAGAGAAGGGAAAAATAAGAGATTTTTTATTTAAAATTTATATTTTTAAAATCTCCTAAAACAATTCACAACCTGAAGGAATGAGACTCCACACTTATAATTATTTACTTTCTGGGCAATAGAGGCTAATTGGCAATAATTAACAATTACCACATTGCTAAAAAGGTCCTTACTTTATCCATTACTAGACTCTCTCTTGAATGCTTCTTTCCACACATGGAGCAGGTGAATGGACTGTCCCCGGTGTGACTGCGCCGATGAACTTCCGATGCAGACGGGGAACTGAATCCCTTCCCGCCATCCCCAACTTTACCCAATTTCTCCCCATTGTGACTGTGCATGTGTCTCGCCAGGTCAGGCATTAATTGCCCATTAAATTCTGTGGAGAATTTAATGGGCAATTAATGTACAAATGCAGCCACTTCATGAAACTCACAGAGAGGTTAAACGTGAGATGCAGTTTTCGCGAGGCTAATGGTGGAGCAGCGCAATCAGTCAGCAACTTGTGTGATTCGCAATTCACAGGGTATCTCTTTCTCGCTACAAGTTGCTGGCCAATTTGTGCATTAATAACGGTGTGTGTCATTCACAGGGTTATTTTTTTCTGCAAAATCTGACCCATAGTGTGTTTCACCAGATTACTCTGTATGACTGAAGTTCTTTCTCTTATAAACAAGACCTCCTTCATGGGCCAGTTATATGTATTTTATGCTAAAATTACAATGGTTAACCATTACTGGTGTGTGTAGTGTATGTAACCGTCTACCTTTAAGAGGCTATTGTATGTAACCGTTCACCTTTGAGAGAACTATTTTAGGTGTGGCACTACTTGTTTGGCTTCTGTATACGGTAATACCGACGGTGACCACACCGGTATATAAGTGCTGTGGCATGATTTATAGGGCAGATTCGCCCTGACCTTCGAATAGTAAAGTCCTGTTTGTTTGTTACTCCTGAAGTCTGTGTCGTTATTAACTGCACAACCCACAGACTTTACAGCGGCGACGAGTCCGATCGTACCCTGCGGCAAGACTACCAAAGCAACTAAAGAGCGTCAAAGAGAGGCAACCGCCCTCGTCGTTCTGCTGGGAGAAAACACGAGGCTGCAGCAATAGAAAGGAGGAAGACTTTAGCAACAAAAGCTTCCATCAGCAACAGGCACTGACTGTACCTTCTGCCACGGTGCGGAGTGAGCCGATCAGCAGGAAGCAAGGCGGCCACGGAGACTGTGAGTAAGGGAAAGTGTAAAGAATATCCGGAGGATAAGGGCTGTGCACTCGACCACGGTCGAGGGGGAAAGGAGCCGGACGGAAAGTCGGGTCCAACAGCGTCGTGAGACAGCCAGACCGCGATCGGCGGGAAAGCCGGGCAGCGACCGAAGCCACGAAGCGCTGAGACCGGGAGCGTAGGCGCGGGAAGAGAGAAACTCAGCCGCAGCCGGGGAGGGAAGCACCGGACTGCGAGAGGGCTGGGAGGCGAATGGGAACCGAGCGTGCGGGAGAAACAGAGCCGACCAAGGGAGACTGCGCGAGAGCCAGTCCAGCGGCTGAACTGTTCTCCGCCAACGGGAGTACCCAGCGCCGGTAGAGCCGAGCGGGCGGGAGAGAGAGAGACAGAGCCGAGCAAGGGGAGAGAGACTGCGCGAGAGCCAGTCCAGCGGCTGAACTGTTCTCCGTCAACGGGGTGTACCCAGAGCCGGTAGAGCCGTGCGAGCGGGAGAGAGAGACAGAGCCGAGTAAGGGGAACTGTGCGAGAGCCAGCCCAGCGGCTGAACCTGTCCGCTGTGGGGAAAGCGTACCCCTCCCACCAGGGAAGAAACGCGGGAAGCCGCCATTAGGCGGAGAAGACGACAGACGCGGGAAACCGCCAGTGAAGGGGCGGGGAGAGAAGGAAAGAGCGGGAAACCGCCATTTTCACGGGAGAAGCCGCCATCTTAGAAAAAAAAATAATAATTTAAAGAAATACTTGTGTTGTTCCCAAGGAAAGGAAGATGCCTGAGCGTGGGGACATCAACGATTTTAATTCTGAGATAGAAGACTGGACCACGTACGTGGAACGTATTGAGATACATTGTAAGGCTAATAAAATAGCAAAGGATGAAAAAGCTTTAACCTTACTTAACATAATGGGTGCAAAAACATTCGGGTTGTTGAAGCATCTTCTCTCACCAGCTAAACCGGCGGATCAGACTTTCGATGATATTGTAGCAGTGCTGAAGGATCACTTGAACCCCGCACCGTTGATGTTGGCTGAACGATTCAAATTCTATGCAAGAACGCAACGGAAAGACGAAAGCAACATGGAATACTTGGTCGAACTGCGTAGGCTAGCAAAACACTGCCAGTTCGGAGGGAATCTGACAGAGGCACTGCGAGACAAGTTCGTATGCGGATTGTCCAAGGAAGGGACGCAAAAGCGACTACTCGAAGAGAACGATCTTCCACTGGATAAGGCTGTCCTTATCGCAGCATCAAACGAAGCCGCAGCGAAAGGAACTGCGGAAATGCAGCTAAAGGCAGCGGCACTCGGTGTGGACCAAATTACCTCGAGTATAACAAAATGCTATCGCTGTGGGAAGACAACACACGATCAGAACCAATGCTGGTTTAAGAACCAGGAATGTAGGAAATGTGGCAAACTGGGTCACATCGCTAAGGTATGCCGGTCAGGGAAGAAGACCAACAACCAAAGGAAGCCATCACAGGAAAAGTACAACAAGGTACACAAGGTGGCTGAGAAGAGTTCAGATGAACAGAATTCAGACTCAGACCCAAACGGCCAGGAGCTGGGTAGTCTGAGAATTCATAATGTGAGTAAGGAAGCTGACCTACAAACTATCTGGGTCATGCTAAAAATAGCTGGAGTCCAAGTGAAAATGGAGTTGGACACTGGATCAGCTGTATCAGTCATAAATCGAAGGGATTACCACAGGCTATTCTCACATATACCCTTAAGAGATACCAAGTTCGTATTGCAGACATACACGGGGCATAAAGTATACCCCATGGGAAAGATAAGAGTCAAGGTGAGAGATAGGGGTAAAGAACACCCAAGAATGAACTTATACGTACTACCTGAGGGAGGACCACCACTTCTAGGACGGGAGTGGATCAAGAAAATAGACATGGAATGGCACTACCTACAAGCAATGACGAGTGAGGACTCGGTGCAGACAAGCAGCTCAGACTCTGAGCCGGAAGACGATAAGTCCAGCCCAAGTATGAAAAACAAGGTTAACATGAACTCACTGACTAAGGTTGGAAAAACGATGGCGTGTATAAAGACAGAGAATTCTGAGTCTGTTCAAGTTACAGACATATGCATTACGGAGGAACACCGGGCTCGAACTCAACGTTACCTCAAAGTACGACAACAATTAGAACAATTGAGTTACCGTCTCGTACAAGAGATGAAAACAATGAAAAAGTTCTATGACACCGAATGGGAGAGTCTGGAAAGACAACAGAACCTGCTGGCTCAAGCAGAGAGCGACCATAGAGCCATCGTGACCAATTACCGATCACATCTCCCTTATGATGTTCAGGAGTTAGAATATTTGCATGATCTAGAGATACAGCATAAAGGCAAACCACGCTACACTGAGGATTTTGTCCTGCAATTGGAGGCGGAGCTAGCGCAGGCAAAGTTAAGAGAAGCTGAATCGCAATGTGCACTTAAAGAGATGCAGAAAAAAATCTTGGACATAGAAAAGAGAAACGCTTCTTTACCTGATGAGAATAATGTGGCCATGTTGCAAGAGGAGCTTATAGGGGCGAAACTGAAAGAAGCTAAGCAAAGGATGTTGGAACTTGAAACACAGAACCAAATCAGCAGTAACCAGCTATGTCGAGCAGAGAAGGAGTGCAATGGTCTACAGGAGAAGGTGCAATATCTCTCAGCCCAGAATAAGGGACTACTCACTCAGTTAAATGAAAGTAAAGGGAAAATGGCTGAGATAGACTGCAAGAATAAAGAAGATTTGATGGCAGTGAGACTTCGAGAGGCAGATAGCATAGCAGCCTTGGCTGAACTCCAACAGAAAATTGCGAAAGAAGCAAATGAAGAGGAATCTTCAGGAAGCCAGGATTTTATTCCAGTTCTTCTCTACGACTCCTTACAAGCAGAGTGTGAGAAGTTGAAAGAACAGTATGAACAGGCCCAGGCTATAATTCTGGAGGGGGTTAACTCGGCAACCTCCGAAAAGCTACTTTCAGTAGAAGCATATGAGCAACTAAAGGTTGAACATGAGCAAGAAGTCCAAAGGCTGCAGGAAATTCTTGATGAGCTCAAGGCCAAGACAGACTCATCGGTAGAAGTTCCATCCATAGATGAGAAATTAGAGGTGAAAGACATGGCAGAACATGAAAGACAAGATGTCCAAGAACTCATAAAAATATTGAAGGAAACCCAAGACAAATATGAGGCGGCAATGACCGAGGTTCAACAACTTGAAGAACAGATTCAACTGGGAATCCTTTCAGTGGAAGAAAAGGAAACTGTAAGAAACACAGAGACTGTAAGAATGGCCCCTGAACATGAGCTAGAGAGCATCAAGGCGCAACTTCTCCGAGCGCTGAAAGCCAAAGTACAAGAGGAAAAGAAGGTGAAAGCATTGGAGGAAAAGGTGGATGAAATGGAGAAGACTCTGATCCACAGTGTTCCCGTGGAAGAGTTAACGGTCAGCCAACTCCTTCATATGCTGAGGGACAAGACTCTGCAATGGGAACAATCTGAACACGAGCTTCAATCTTCAAAGGGAAGGAGTTCGGAGCTCTCAAAAGTTATGGAAATAGCTGAGTTTGCAACACAGATTTTACTGGGATGCCAAAAGTATGCTGAATCACGTCTATGTGAACAACAGAATGTTGAAACAGCTGCTCCAGTAGAAGGATTGAATAGCCCGATCAATCAATCCCCGATGGATGGGGAAGTATTGAAATCACAAATGAGGTCCTTAGTGAAGGATTTGCAGGAAACCCAGGAAGAGCGGGATGACTATGAACGCATGAAGAAGTCCCTTCAGGAAAGATGTCTAGGGAGGGAACAACAGTCGGCTAACGTCCAGTTGGGTAAGGAAGAAGTAGCAGGCCCTCTCGCTAGACTAGCTCAGGATGACACCGAATATTACCATGACCTGTTGAGTGACACGGAATATTACGAGGACTTGGTCTGCCCAGCTTGTGATGAAAACTCCCAAAGTGCAGAAATCAGGATGAAGCACTTAAAGTCTAAGGAACATAGGGAGATGGTGGCGCTACAGCTGGCAGCTGAGAAGGGAGCCCTGAGAGTCTCCAAGAAGCAAAAAAGGAAAAGACGAAGCCGAAGATGATAACCATCTAAATCATTATCACTTCTAATGGGAAAGTAGGGAAAAATTACTAAGGCAGTCCAGCTGTTTGTAAAAGTCAGCACTGCTGGTTCAGCAGGACGGAAGTTCAAGCTGTTACGTCAAGGGAAAGACTATTGGATGAGTCACGCTAGCAATGTGAACCGGCTACACCACAGAGATGTTGTTCGGACCGAGTCAAGACCAGAGACTGAATCTGTGAACTGTTCCCACAGAGACTGAACCTGTGAACTGTTTTCCGCAGAGACTATATCTGTAAATTGTTTTACATGAAGTTGAATATATGTTATGTTTAATGGGGAATACGTATGTTGTAAGCTAAAAAGGGAGGATTGTAGTGTATGTAACCGTCTACCTTTAAGAGACTATTGTATGTAACCGTTCACCTTTAAGAGAACTATTTTAGGTGTGGCACTACTTGTTTGGCTTCTGTATACGGTAATACCGACGGTGACCACACCGGTATATAAGTGCTGTGGCATGATTTATAGGGCAGATTCACCCTGACCTTCGAATAGTAAAGTCCTGTTTGTTTGTTACTCCTGAAGTCTGTGTCGTTATTAACTGCACAACCCACAGACTTTACAGTGTGACATACAAATTAGAGCACTAAAGGAAATGTGTGTATCAGAGTGGAAGAGGCATATCTGAGGACCATTCATCACACAATCTACCACAAGCAGCTAAATTATTTCAAATAACCCTAAGTTTATTTGGAAGAGAAATGCTCATCACATTCTTAAATTGTTTCTCTGGAAATTGTAATATTGTGCATCCATGTGTTGGATAAGCTTTTTCATATTCTCTTTATTT
This sequence comes from Somniosus microcephalus, assembly GCF_052327205.1. Taxonomy (NCBI): domain Eukaryota; kingdom Metazoa; phylum Chordata; class Chondrichthyes; order Squaliformes; family Somniosidae; genus Somniosus; species Somniosus microcephalus. The sequence continues at coordinate 175,475,531 of NC_140987.1, read as the reverse complement.
TAACAGTGATCTTAAACACTACGGTGTAGCATTAACTATGCCAAGAAATAAGAGAAAATAAGGTACTGAAATATGTCACATATTGTCATCAAACAGATTAAGCGATATATTACTGATCCTCCTCAACAGAAACATCTAAAGCTTACCCTATTTAACATGAAAATAAATAAAATTACACTTATAAGCAAAGAACAAGTAACCAGGGACAAAGATCAAAATCCCTTCCCTGCTAAAATATGTAATTTTTATGAATCAAATCAAGTGTAATGTCCTTCAGGTGTTAATATCGCTGAGGTTTCAAAAGATAGAATGTAGTAATGCATAAAATGAATAGCACATTATTCACTTTTTCAAAGAACTAAAGATGTTCTCTTCCCGCTCCCGCACCGTTACCTCTGGAACCCCCAAGGATCTATCCTTGGCCCCCTCCTATTTCTCATCTACATGCTGCCCCTCGGTGACATCATCTGAAAACACAGCGTCAGATTCCACATGTACACCGATGACATCCAGCTCTACTTCACCACCACCTCTCTTGACCCCTCCAGACTCTTTGCAACCTTGATGTCCTATTTGACCCCGAACTCAGCTTCCGACCCCATATCCTCTCCATCGCCAAGACTGCCTACTTCCCACCTCTGTAACATTGCCTGTCTCCGCCTCGCCTCAGTCCATCTGCTGCTGAAACCATCATCCATGCTTTTGTTACCTCCAGACTCCACTATTCCAATGTTTTCCTGGCTGGTCTCCCATCTTCAACCCTCCGTAAACTTCAGCTCATCCAAAGCTCTGCTGCCTGTATCCTGACTTGCACCAAGTCCCATTCACCCATGAGCCTTGCGCTCACTAACCTACATTGGCTCCTGGTACAGCAATGCCTCAAATTTAAAATTCTCATCCTTTTTTTCAAATCCCTCCATGGCGTTGCCCCTCCCTTTCTCGGTAACTTCCTCCAGCCCTACAACTCTCCGAGAACTCTGCGCTTTTTCAATACTGGCCTCTTGTGTATCCCTGATTTCCTGTGTCCCTCCATTGGCGGCCGTGACTTCAGTTGTCTAGGCCCTAAGCTCTGGAATTCCCTCCTAAACCTCTCCGTCTCTCTCCTCCTTTAAAACACTTCTTAAAACCTCCCTCTTTGACCAAGCTTTTGGTCACCTGTCCTAATATCTCCTTATGTGGTTCGGTGTCAAATTTTGTCCAATATTGCTCCTGTGACGCACCTTGGGATGTTTTACTATGTTAAAAGGACTACATAAGTGCAAATTGTTGTTGTTGATTGTTACAACTCACTCGTTACTTTAATTATCATTTTTGATTTATGCTGAGATACTTACTCAAGGAATAAAATTGACATCCATTCATTGCTGCACATTATCATCAGTATAATTCATATCTGACTTGGTGTTTTATCATCTGTGAAAATCTGACAACGTTTTTGGTGGCTATATTTGTGAATAAAAAAATTGTACAGTTAAGTATGTATACACCGCAACTGGAAAAAGGTTCTGGTCAGTGTGCTCGAAGGCAATGAAATTAGATTTGAAGACCTCCAGCCAGTACAAATATGAGATGGTGTGCTATAGGGGTGATCTCAACAATCCAAATTGTTCTGTTCTGATTTATTCAGCTCCATTGGAAAAGCCGAATTGTAGCCCACATGGCACGTTTAATTAAGATAAATAGCCCACTACACTACATGTGTCTGATCACTTTATCAGCTTTTTTGTCTGCTTCCTATATTAACAATATTGTGTGGTCTGTTCTGCCTCACCATTTGTTCTCTGCATGAATGCGATACAGGTATTGATAAATGATCGGGCTTAGAAATTGAAGGAACAGTATCAAAATTTGTTGATGGCACCAAATTGAGGAGGATGGAAAACTGTGACAAGATAGGCTAGCAGGGTAGGCAGGTGCTGGTCAATGTAGAAAAATGTGAAGCAATACATCTTGTAAATAAGGATAAGGAAAGAAAATACACCTTAAATGGAAAGATTTTAAATGGTGCAGAGGAGTAGAGGGATCTTGCTGTGCAGATGCACAGTTCATTAAAAGTGACAAGTAGATAAAACCATACAAAAGGAAAACAACACCTTTGGTTTCTATTTAGAGACATGGGCCCCAAAAATCTGTGGGGGAGCAGCATCCTGCGTGCCCATCCGCGCACTCCGCGGCTGACGCTCTAAAGTTTACAATGGTCAGGTGACGAAGAATAACTAAGACTGCCTATTTCTACTAGAGTCTCTTAGTGTAATTTCCATGTCAATGTGGTTATTCAAAAACATTCAAAATAAAATCTTATAAACCATATTTACTGAACATCAGTATGAATAATGTCACAGAACAGGATGACTAGTTTGTCTGGTAGCATCTGTGGAGAGAGAAACAGAGTTAACGTTTCATGTCGATGACCCTTCGTCAGAACCTTCATCATCGACCTAAAACGTTAACTCGGTTTCTCTCTCCACAGATGCTGCCTGACCTGCTGAGAATTTCCAGCATTTTCTGTTTTTATTTCAGAATTCCAGCATCCGCAGTATTTTGCTTTTGACTAGTTAGTCTGTTTTACTAAATAACACATTCAACTGAAATGGTTTTCCATCAGTCCTAACCAATGCCAGTACATCAGCCCAAGGAGAAGACTTTTTGTCGCTTTATTTCTATGGCAATTTTTCTCATTAATTTATAGATTATAACAACAACTTACATTGACATAGTGCCTTTAATGTAGTAAAACGTCCCAAGGCGCTTCACAGGAGTATTATCAAACACATTCTGACACCGAACCACATAAGGAAATATTAGGACAGGTGGAGGTAGGTTTTAAGGAGCATCTTAAAGGAGGAGGGAGGGGTGGAGAGATGGAGGGGCTTAGGAAGGATTTCCAGAGCCTAGGACCTTGGCAGCCGAAGGCACAGCCGTCAATGGTAGGGTGATTAAAATCGGGGATGCACAAGAATTATGTAGCAAGCAATACATTGCAAGCATGTTACACATCTTTATTTAGTCGTACATCACCACCAGCGCTGCTGTGTCATCTCCATCATTATTTCTGCGGTCCAAAAGTACATTTAATAGCCAACCTTATTTTATGTCTATAATACGCATGCTTACAATTATACTCAGCTTCATTCTGTGAACTTTATATTGGTGGGAAGTAATAAATCACTGTTTTAACATTTAACATTAGTTCTTTAATAGCCAGCTTTGCAGTCAATTATCCTGTTCAAATAATGTCAGCATACGTGTATTATTATTATTAATGAAGGAATTATGCGCAGAACCAACCGGTTCACCTCAATCGCCATAATAATGCTTTGTGCTTTGTAAACTATGTGCACGTTAAATGAGTAACATCAATTTTAATAAATATTGACGGGGACTTTGGAGGTTAAGTTTGTCTTGGGCGATGGTGCAAAACGGGCGATGGTGCAAAACAGCGCATCAGCAGTCTGTTTTACACTCTGGTCAATTCATTTTTCCCCAATGGAAAAGAGAATCAGGTGGAGTGTAAAATGGGCTGATGACTTACTATCACCCAAGACTAATTTCATCATCTTCATCTTAAAAGTGTTATAAAGGTGATACATTTTGGTAGGAAGAATGAAGAGAGGCAATATAAACTAAAGGGTACAATTCTAAAGGGGGTGAATGAACAGAGAGACCTGAGGGTATGTGTGCACAGGTGGCAGGGCAGGTTGAGAAAGTGGTTAAAAATCCAAACGGAATACTGGGCTTCATATATAGAGGCATAGAGTACAAAAGCAAGGAAGTTATGATGAGCCTTTATAAAACACTGGTTCGGCCTCAACTGGAGTATTGTGTCCAATTCTGGGCACCGCACTTTAGGAAGGATGTGAAGGCCTTAGAGAGGGTGCAGAAAAGATTTACAAGAATGGTTCCAGGAATGAGGGACTTCAGTTACGTGGATAGGCTGGAGAAGCTGGGGTTGTTCTCCTTAGAGCAGAGAAGGTTGAGAGGAGATTTGATAGAGGGGTTCAAAATCATGAGGGGTCCAGACAGAGTAGATAGAGAGAAACTGTTCCCATTGGCGGAAGGGTCGAGAACCAGAGGACGCAGATTTAAGGTGATTGGCAAAAGAACCAAAGGCGACATGAGGAAACATTTTTTACGCAGCGAGTGGTTATGATCTGGAATGCACTGCCTGAAAGGGTGGTGGAGGCAGACTCAATCATGGCTTTCAAAAGGGAATTGTATAAGTACCTGAAGGAAAAACATTTGCAGGGCTACGGGGAAGGGTGGGGGAGTGGGACTGGCTGAAGTGCTCTTGTAGAGAGCCGGCACGGGCTCGATGGGCTGAATGGCCTTCTTCTCTGCTGAACCATTCTATGATTCTATGAAAATTAACAATATCTCAAAATTAGGCTTCCTATCTGCTGCCTTGGCAATTGGAGTAATGGGAGCCTTGAGCTCCTGCTTCTCCAGGCCCCATAAGGAAAATAAAAAAAAGTTCAAACTTGCCATTTTGGGTCTCTTCCAGCCCTGATCCACTTCCACGCTGGGTTGGGATGGTGGGAAACTCACTGCCGCTTCCCGCTCCGACCACCCAGTAAAAATTACTGTCCAGTCTCGATGACCTCATCTGGCCCAACATGCATCTGTACAAAAGGACTCGGCTGGCTTAGGGCATGTGTCCATGCCACCAGCTCAAGTGAGCATTCGAAAATGGCAGCAGATCAGGTCCCAGCAGCTCCAGAGTGGAAAAGAATCCTGGATGATTTTAAATTCCCACCCGTCTGGTTTCCAGCACACTGTCCAAATATGGAGCTATCAAATTATGTATCTCTTTAATGTTCTCCCTTCCCAATCTGAGCCTTCACATGCTCCGTAGATGAACCAGGATGACTCATCCTTGGCCTATAATACTTCATTGTAACAGCAACAAGTGTACACGGAGACCCAATAGTAAAAAATCCATGGCTCTCCATGGAGAGAGCAATAAATAATTAATATGAATACATCTCCTACCAGGTAAAAGTTACCATATTCATTTACTCAAATAATATACAGATGTGTGGATATTTTGTCCTGAATATGCTCCCCATAGACTTTCTTTCTCCTGTTAAGTACCTTTCTCTGAGAAAAGGTCTACCTGTCTATCTTTTTCAGGTAACCCAGCAGCAACAGAAAACAAACCCAGCAATGGTGAGTGTTTATTTTTAAATACTGAGGTAATAAATATATAGTTGCATCTTTCAGACAACGTGCCCATAAAGAGATCTTCAGAAATTGAAGTATTTTCACTCTGAATGTGCAGGTGGTCTGTGATGTCAAGTGTAAAATTATTAATGTGGTTGCCAAGTTCCTAGGATCCTCACATGAATTATGCACTCTGGCAAACTCAACACTGGCACAAGCTGTTAATGCACACAGGATCTCCAGGTGTTGGTAAGTTATATCCATATTTATTTTGTGGGTGACGATGGTTGCTATGAGACTATTGTGTTTCCTGTTTTCTTAAAGCGGACAGTGGGCATGCCTTGACCTTGGCTGATGAGTATAACAATGTGCATAGTCCTGCTCAATTACTGATCAAAGAAACTACTGACATTAATAACATCTGTTTGAGAGTGGCCAGTTGGTGCTGCCTCATTAGTGTCCTAATGCACTGCACCGCAGAATGGTAGGAGGTGGGCCTACATCTGCAGGCTGTGAAATTCTTATTCGAGTTGGGCTGTCAGGTATCTCTGATTGAAGGCAGTGTGCATCAGAGAGGTAAGAAAAAACAAGAAGGTTGAATAAATCCAGATAGATTTTACACCTTCTTAGTGACTTCAGGAGCAGCATAGGCTCAGTTCAAAGCACAGATCAGCTCCTTGGCAAGCTGAAAATCAAATTCCAAGAACATCAGCATATTTTTCCTGCTATCTGTAATCTGTCATTATTCCTTTGCCTCCTTATTTATTGCTTCCAAATTGTTTTGGAATGATGTAACTCTTCTCTGAGTCACTGATGGTTGTTTATCTATATCATAACTTTTTTTTATTACTTTTAAGCATTCATTCATTTTGATACAATTCAGTGCTAATGTTCAGTGAGTTAAAAGTTAACAAGTTCAATAAAATAATAACTAAATAAAAATGCTCCATTCAGCACTGTACTTAATATTTTTGTGTAAATGGCATAGCAAACATGTGTAACAATTGTAAATCATGCCACCTATTCAACTCTGATTATTAAGATTATAGTGGATGTTAACATTGATGCATAGTGATGACAACATTGTCATTCCAATCATGACCTTTCATTTGTGGAATTTTGTGAGAGTATTTTATCTTTGTTTGAATTTACTTCCATTTCTAGCTTCTTTCACTTTATTGAGTGCTGTAGGGGTGGGAAAGATAGGACCATTAACTATGCCACGTTCGCATGAGTTTCATGTGAGCCTCATCATTTTAATAGAGGGCTGTCATTACTGCTGTGACAATGACAACAACAACTTGTATTTATACAGCGCCTTTAACGTAGTAAAACATCCCAAGGCACTTCACAGGACTGTTATAAGACAACAACAAAAAATTGACACCGAGCCACATAAGAAGAAATCAGGGCAAATGACCAAAAGCTTGATCAAAGAGGTAGGTTTTAATGAGCATCTTAAAGTGTCTGTGACAGATGAGATAGCCTCAAATCCAATGCTGCCTTCTCTTGTGAGAAAAAGCAAGTGAAAACATTTGCATATACTGTAGTGTATGTACCTTTAAGAGAGAACTACTTTTACAGCTCCTGTATACTGTAGTACCGGCAGTGACCACACCTGTATATAAGCCTTGAGCAGGCATCTGTACTGTCAGTCTTTAGACTACCCTTCTCCAGTAAACACCTGTTGATTGTTAATTTACATCCTCCATCTAGTTATTGGAAAACATCATACTTTAAGAATCACGGATTCAACAGTGGCGACGAGGTCGATTCGAATCTACCTGCAACTCTGCATTTCCTTTCAAGGATTTGCTCCGGGAGGACGGTGGAAGAAAGTCGAGGCCAGAATCACGGGCGTCGACCACGAGCAACCGCCCAGTCATCCGGCAGAGGGTGAACATCGCAGGGGAGGCTGTTGAGAGCTGGGCTTGGTTCTCCAGCCACGACGATCCAGCAACAGACTGGCAACAGGCACAGCACAGACCCTTCCTGGACAGCGGCGGCTGGAGCCGACCGACGGCACAGAAAAGGCCGAGCAGCATCGACGGGGTAAGAGAGAGGGTGAAGCGCACAGGGCGCAGCCGGGGGTTGAAAACCGAGCGGCGTCGAGGAAAAACAAAAAGAGAGAGAGGGTAAAGCAGCAGCCGGGGTTCAGGACCGAGCGGCGGCAACGAGAGAGGCGCACAGGAGAACGTGCAGAGCGCAGCCAGGGCTCAAGGGCTGAGCAGCGTCCACGGGGAAAGAAAGGGAGAGCGCGGGAGATGCCATTTTAGAAGCCGCAGCGGAGAAGAAGGGCGAGCGCGGGAAGAAAGGAAAGCGCGGGAGACGCCATTTTGAGCCAGCGGAGAAGGAGGGAGAGAGCGGGAGACACCATTTTAGACAGTTTAACCAAACCCAGGAATGCCGAAGAGTGGCAGTGTCACTGCGTTCGACAATGAAGTCGAAGATTGGGCGACATATGTGGAACGCATTGAGGTGTACTGTAAGGCAAATGAAGTGCCAGATGCTAGGAAAGCACTGGTTTTGTTGAATTCCATGGGTGCAAAAACTTATGGCTTACTGCGAAACCTAATAACCCCAGAGAAGCCAGTGGATAAGGATTTCGAAAGCACAGTGGAAATCCTACAGGACCACTTAAATCCCACACTGCTGCTGATAGCAGAAAGATTTAAGTCCCACAAAAGGAACCAGCAAAAAGACGAAAGTAATGCTGAGTACTTAACGGAACTGCGCAAGCTATCGAAACACTGCCAGTTTGGATTGGGACTAGCAGATACGTTAAGGGACAAGTTTGTGTGTGGGCTTCAAAGCGAAGGAACCCAGAAACGGCTTCTATCAGAAAAGGATCTTACGCTGGACAAGGATTTCAGCATGGCAGTATCACACGAAGCAGCCGCACGGGGCGCTGCAGAGATACAATGGAGACCGCAAGAATATGGCACCAATGAAATGTCATATGGAGCAGGGAAGTGTTATCGCTGCGGCAGAACAACACATGACCAGAAGGATTGTTGGTTCAAGGACCAAGTGTGCAGACAGTGTGGAAAAGCAGGACACATAGCAAGAGTCTGCAGGACAGGGAAGAAAACCAACAGCAAGAAATCTCCACAGGAGAAGTACAAAAAGGTACATAAGGTGATGGACAGTAGTTCAGATGAACAGAAAAGTGATACAGACTCTGGAAGCAAGGAGCTGGGTTGTCTGAAACTACATAAGGTAATCAAAATGGAGGATCACCAGATTATCTGGGGCGCGCTCAAGATAGACGGAGTCCAAGTGAAGATGGAATTGGACACAGGATCAGCCCTAACAGTCATAAACCGAAGGGACTACAAGCGACTATTTTCATATATACCCTTGAAAGCTACAGAGATTGTCTTGAAGATGTACACGGGGCAAAAAAGTCTACCCCAAAGGAAAAATAAGGGTGAACGTGACATACAAAGGCTAGGAAATACCCAAAATGGACCTATATGTATTGCCAGATGGAGAACCACCACTACTAGGACGTGAATGGATCTGGAAGATACAATTAGACTGGCATTCCATACAGGCACTGAAGGTTGAGGCCAAAAAGGATGACGACGTCATACCTGGACGACTGTCAAAAATGCCAACTGACACACAAGAAGTGTTCCAGGAGGGACTCGGAACACTAAAAGGCATAACAGCGACAATTAAAATAGAGGAAAATGCAAGCCCAAAGTTTTTTAAGGCCAGACCTTATGCGATCCGACCAGCCGTCGATGCAGAGCTGGAAGGTTTGGAACGTTCAGGAGTACTGTCCAAAGTGGACTGGAGCGAGTGGGCTACACCCATTGTTCCTGTAATGAAGAGGATGTTGAGTAATACGCCTGGGGAACCAAAGAAGGTCCGCATCTGTGGGGATTTTAAGGTGACAGTGAACCCAGTCCTTCACACGGTACAATATCCACTTCCACGGACTGAGGATATTTTCGCCTCACTATCTGGAGGTAAACGCTTCACTAAGATTGATCTGGCCCAGGCGTACCTGCAATTGGAGGTAGAAGAAGCCTCGAACCAATACCTCACAATCAACACTCATAAAGGTCTCTACCAATACAACCGGTGGGTGTTCGGGGTAGCATCAGCTCCGGTTATTTGGCAAAGGGCAATGGATCAAGTCCTGCAAGGGTTTCCAGGGACTCAGTGTTATTTGGACGACATCCTGGTCACGGGCGAAAATGACAGTGATCACCTCGCCAACCTGGAGAAGGTGCTCACTAGATTAAAGGAATATGGGCTACGAGCTAATCGCCACAAGTGTGAGTTTTTCCTGAAGCAGATCTCGTATTGTGGCCATGTTATTGATGAAGAGGGGTTACATAAGTCCCCTGAAAAGATTGAGGCAGTAGTCAAGGCTCCAGCACCAGAAAATGTGTTACAACTGAGGTCGTTCCTCGGGCTGGTGAACTACTACCATAAGTTCTTACCAAATTTGTCTACAGTATTACACCCACTGAACACCCTACTGCAAACGGTGGTACCATGGAAGTGGAATGACGAATGTAAACGAGCTTTCCAGAACTGCAAAGAATTGATCACATCAAAAGAGGTGTTGGCCCATTTCAACCCAGCACCACCAATTCGGTTGGCGTGTGATGCATCACCCTATGGTATTGGAGCGGTGCTTTCGCACAAATTCCCAGACGGGTTGGTGAGGCCAGTAGCCTTTGCGTCTCGGTCACTAAACTCAGCCGAGCGCAACTACGCCCAGATTTACAGGGAGGCCCTCAGCCTAGTATGGGGAGTAAAAAAATTCAACCACTATCTGCATGGGCAGAAGTTCACCTTGCTGACTGACCACCAACCACTTGTCCCCATCTTTAATCCAAAGAAGGGCGTTCCGGTGATGACTGCACAACGGCTACAAAGATGGTCCCTTTTTCTAGGGGCGAACCAATATGAAACAGCGTATAAGGGCACAAAACAGCATGGAAACGCTGATGGGCTATCACGCCTGCCACTGCCTACTGTGGAGGAAGCACCAGCAGTGGACTCTATCGAAATATTTTATTCATTGATAATTGAACGCTTGCCAGTAACTAACGCGGATATAGAGAAGGAGACCCAAAATGATCCGACACTGTCTCGGGTATATGATTTGACGGTGAAGGGATGGCCAACACATGGCGACTCACTGTTGCCAGCATTCTCATCCAGAAGAGAACAGCTGTCAGTATGCCAGGGGACAGTGATGTGTGGATCCCGAGTGGTAATTCCACCCAAGTTAAGGGAGAGAGTGCTCAATGAGCTTCTCGAAGGCCATCTGGGAGGGGTGAAAATGAAAAGCCTTGCTAGGGCTTATGTGTGGTGGCCGGGGATCGATCAATAAATTGAGGACCTAACAAAGAGCTGCTCAGGATTCCAGAAGGTCCAAAATGCACCACCACATGCCCCTCTACACCCATGGGAGTGGCCCTCCTCTCCATGGCAACGGGTGCATATTGATTTTGCTGGTCCATTCATGGACTCAATGTTTTTAATAGCCGTGGATGCGCACTCGAAATGGTCTGAGGTGATCAAAATGTCCTCCACCACTACAGAGAAAACGATTGCAGTCCTACGGACCATATTTGCCAGGAACGGCTTGCCAGAGCAGATTTGCTCTGATAACGGACCCCAGTTTGTGTCCGAAGAGTTTCGGAAATTTATGAGAAGGAATGGGGTAAGGCATTATACATCCGCCCCGTATCATCCAGCCACAAATGGATTGGCTGAGAGGTTCGTACAAACCTTTAAAAAGGCAATAAGGGCCATGTGCGATGATGACATTCCACTACAGCATAAGGTGGACAATTTCCTGTTAGCCTACAGAAATGCGACACATGCAGTTACCAACCAGACCCCGGCCATGATGTTCTTTAACCAAAGGTTGAGATCTCGTCTGGATTTGCTCAGGCCAAATGTGCGAAGAAATGTTGAGGATACGCAATTCCAGCACATCAATGAGAAGCCGACAAGGAGGTTCAATGTAGGGCAACCAGTCTTGGCTCGCGACTACCGAACAGAGAAATGGCAACCCGGAACGATATGCACACGGCAGGGGCCACTAATGTACACAGTGGATGTCGGGGAGAACATTGTGAGACGCCACGTCGACCAGATCCTAGCGTCACAGGAACGAGTCAACCCCATGTCTCGCGTACCTGGCGATGAACCCGACATACCGGTCGCATCTATCCCAGAAACAGTAGCAGCGGAAACTGATGAACTAACCGACGAAAGGGGGCCAGAATCGCCTCCGCACCAAGAACAAGACACTCAGGAAAGGCGCTATCCAGAAAGGATCAGGAAGCCGCCCCAAAGACTGAATGTATAAATGGACTATTTCAGTTAAATGTGCATGTTAAAGTGTTAACTGTTATTTGAATGTTATGGGTACTGTTAATCTAATAGGGGAGGAATTGTAGTGTATGTACCTTTAAGAGAGAACTACTTTTACAGCTCCTGTATACTGTAGTACCGGCAGTGACCACACCTGTATATAAGCCTTGAGCAGGCATCTGTACTGTCAGTCTTTAGACTACCCTTCTCCAGTAAACACCTGTTGATTGTTAATTTACAGCCTCCGTCTAGTTATTAGATACATAGATACATAGAGATAGGAACAGGAGTAGGCCATTCGGCCCTTCGAGCCTGCTCCGCCATTCAATGAGATCATGGCTGATCTTCGTCTGAGATCATAGCTGATCTTACCAGTTCAGTACCCCGTCCCCGCCTTTTCTCCGTAACCCTTAATCCCCTTAGCCTTCAGAAATATATCCAATTCTCTCTTGAAAATATTTATTGAATTAGCCTTCACAGCCCTCTGTGGCAGGGAATTCCACAGGCTCACCACTCTTTGAGTGAAGAAATTCTTCCTCATCTCTGTTTTAAATGATTTGCCCGCTATTTTTAGACTGTGGCCCCTGGTTCTGTGCTCCCCGGCCATTGGAAACATTCTCTCTGAATTCAGCCTGTCCAGGCCTGCCATAATTTTATATGTTTCGATGAGATCCCCTCTCAATCTTCTAAACTCCAGTGAGTACAAGCCCAAACTATTTAATCTCTCTTCGTAGGTCATTCCCGCCATTCCAGGTATCAGCCTGGTGAATCGCCGTTGCACTCTTTCCATGGCAAGAACATCCTTCCGCAGATGGGGCGACCAAAACTGTACACAATACTCCAGATGCGGTCTCACCAGCACCTTGTACAGCTGTAGTAAGGTATCCCTATTCCTATACTCGAACCCCCTTGATATGAAGGCCAACATACCATTTGCCTTCTTAATCGCCTGTTGCACCTGCATGCTCTCCTTCAGTGACTGGTGCACAAGAACACCCAGGTCCCTCTGCACTTCCCCATCTCCCAATCTATTGCCATTTAGATAATAATCTACCCTCCTGTTTTTACCCCCAAAGTGGATAACCTCGCATTTATCCACATTATAGTGCATCTGCCACGTATCCGCCCATTCCCCCAACCTGTCCAAATCACACTGTAGCCTCCTGACATCCTCATCAGAGCCCACCCCTCCTCCTAGTTTAGTGTCGTCAGCGAATTTGGAAATATTGCATCCAATTCCCTGATCCAGATCATTTATATATATTGTGAACAGCTGGGGTCCCAGGACAGATCCTTGCGGCACCCCGCTGGTCACTGCCTGCCACTCCGAAAACGAGCCGTTTATTCCAACTCTCTGTTTTCTATCCGCCAGCCAGTTCTCTATCCACGTTAATACTTAGAAAACATCATACTTTAAGAATCACGGATTCAACATATACCACTGTCTGGAGTGTTGTGAAGAGAGAAAGATAGGAAAAAGAGAGATTTTTAAAAAACTATGAGAAAGGACAAGTAAATTAGAATGAGAAAAAGAGAATGAGAGAGATGTTGTTTTGCTGTTGATGTCCCCAGTGGCGCACATGATAGATGCAGCTTGGTAAGCTCGTGTCGTGAGTCAATACCCCAGGTATACGGCTTATGGTTGAAAATCTTACATTTTTCATTTTTCCAATGTTGAGTACTCTGGAGAAAATGGCAGTCACTTTTCTGAATGGAGAAGTGTGACAAGTGATTGCATAGTGATTATGCAAGTTAGGGACTATGTATGTGACCATATTAAAGATTATAAAGAAACTATATAGAAAAATAATAAATTCTGTGATAAGAGGAAAGAATAACTGTAATATAGACAATTACACTCGGAGGCTCCCTCCTATTGGAATTGCATTCTTTAGCTCCCACTCACTTCTGGCTCTCTGTGGAGATGACTATATTGCAACTTTAGCATGAAAGGCCACATTTATTACATTCAGTACCAAATCCATCCTCTGTTGAATTCTATTTTTTCCCCATCCTCCTTGTTGATTTTTTCAATTCTCCATCCTAATAAAGTATACTGCTGCCTCATCTTTCTCTGGTTCTGACTTTGCTCTTTCAGGTTAATATTGCTCAATTTGATGCCTCATGATCTCTTTGGTTGAAAACCTGGCCTGTGTACTGCACTGCTACTGCTATCAGCAGACTCACATGCCATGTTTTGAAGGTACTGTATATGATAACACCCTTTCAACACTCAAAGCTGCAGTGTGTATGTTTCCTGTCATCTATTTTCATTAGATACAGCGGTACAAATTTTAAATCAAATTCATATATTCAGAATCAGCCAACCACATGCCCACTTTGAGTTGATTTAGTAATTGAACTGTTGGTAAAATGAGAGCAATAAAATTTTAAACTGTATCACTAGATATATATGTACAAATGTATGTTGAAATGTTTAAGTGTCCTAATCCAAATTGTACACTCTCGGGAGCCGCAAGCCTACATTTCGTTGTACTGCACTTGTGCACTAACAATGACAATAAAAGTTGATTTGATTTTGATTTGATCAGTTTAATCTCAGAGGAAGAGAGATCTGAATTCCCAGTGTAAAGGCAGGATTCAATAACCGCAATATTGGGCTCCGTAGTGCCAGTTGTTTCAGCGCTACGAGTGCCAATTTGCCTCTGAAATGGCATCCACAGCACGTGTGCGCACATTTGTTGTGAGTCATGCTGGACGCCATCTTGGTGAGAGCATTAGTGTGGGCGCAGTGAGCGCGTGCCGGAAGTATGCAGAGTTGGCAGTTCATGACGTCAATCAGCGTGTAATGCTAATTTGAAGCCAGCGCTGCCATTTTGGAGCTCAATGCTGGAGCTAATGCCCTCTCCTAAGCTCACACAGCTGAACATGTGTTCAGCAGCAGGAAGGATCCCTCACCAGCACCATTTAAAGGGATCATCAACTACTTGCAGGTTAGTTGCTGATTGATTTCTACTGACTGCTGCTGAGTTTGTAGAAGTGTTTGCTGGTTTGTAGAGTTATTTAAAGTTGCTAAAGCCTACAGGGAGTGGTGTGGCAAGTGCTGAAGGACTTTGCCCTGACTTCAAGGATTCTGCACAAAATACTTGCTCCACGACATGGGCGTAGCTGTAGGCATTCCATTTGGCCTACAGCTTGACAGGGAGAATGAGCAGAGGCGTCACAGAGAGTAGGACAAGCTGCTGTAAGAGGGAGGAAGAGTAGGGGGAGACGGGCTCTCAGCAGGAGGCCATATCTACCCAGGGTGTTCAGGGAGCAATACTCATATCTGAACCCCAGCGAGGAACATTGTATGATATGTTTGCGCTTCACCAAGGCCGTCTTCACTGAAATCTGCCACCTGCTGCAGCCACAACTGCAACCTCAGAGCAGGGCGAGGACCGCATTGCTAGTGGCTGTGAACATCACGGTGGTCATGAGCTTTTATGCATCAGGCTCCTTCCAGGTTGGAGCGAGCGATATTTGTATCATCTCCCAGTTTTCTGTGCACTGTTGCATAAGGGAGGTCACTGAGGCTCTGTATTCCAAGAGAGCTGAATACATTTCCTTCTCTCTGGCCAGAGAGCAGCAAGCAGAGCGAGCACGTGGCTTTGTGAGAATTGCAGGCCTCTCCATGGTGCAGGGTGCCATTGACTGCACGCACCTCGCTTTGCGGGTGCCGCATGTGAACTCTGAGATGTACCGCAACCAAAAGTGTTTCCGCTTGCTCAATGGCCAGCTGCTGTGGCGGAAGGCTGCTAAATTTCAGTGGGGGAGACTGCAAGTGGCTTTGGAGGATGATCTCAAGCAGCTCTGGTCCTAGGAGGCCCGGCTGCGACTGCATCATCTCGGAATGGGCAGCAGCAGTGTGGTGAAATAATCTTATAAGTATATACCTTATTCTACCTGTGTATAGTTTCCTATTGTAATCTATTGTAACCCTGCTGTTTTCTTGGTTGGCCAGGAATGCTGATGTACTGTATACCACTCTGCTGTGCCATTGATTGTCCTGATTCTGTTACTTCGCCCCTGGCTCCGCCCCCTAGCAGTTCTGAGAAGCTGGTCAGTAGGCTAACATGTGTGTTCTGTTCTGTCCAGTTCTAAGCTAATAAAAGCCAACTGCTTGAGTTATAACTACCAGTCTCTGTAGTTATTTAAGGTACATCGATTTTATTAGCTTACTACTTCCAGGGATGGACAGACTCCTGAAGCCGGAGTGTCTAGACAGTGATCCACATTTGGCGGACGCATCGAAGAAATTCGCACATTGGCTCCGGTGTTTCGAACATTTCATTGCATCGCTCGATGATGAGGCCAACAAACTGGGCCTACTGACGAACCTAGTAAGTCATCGGACCTACTCGCTAATCGAGGATGCTCCTACTTACGAGGATGCACTCGCGACTCTCAAGGCCCAATACCTGAAGCCTGTTAACGAGGTGTATGCCAGGCATCTCTTGGCTACCCGCAGGCAACTACCGGAAGAATCGCTGGATGATTTTCTACAGAATCTAAAGGCACTGGCAAAGGACTGCAACTACAAGGCTGTGACGGCCATTTTGTACCAGGAAGAAGCGGTTCGCGATTCGTTTATATCGGGCCTTTGATCGAATTACATTAGGCAGAGGTTGCTTGAAAGGGACACTCTGGATCTAAAGACGGCCGTGGCTACAGCTCGATCGCTGGATGTGGCGCAGAAGAACTCCGAGACCTATGCGTCAGGCCATGCGGCCCTCTCAGCCTCGTGCGCGCCGAGCGAGGAGGCGCCATCCTCTCCGCCTGGGCCTCGGACCAGCCCTATACCACGGGAGTCTCCACCCAGCCCCACCACTGCAGCGATGTCCCGCGGACCAAGATGCTACTTCTGCGGCCAGCTCAAGCACCCCAGACACCGATATCCTGCGAAAGACGCCACATGTTTCAAGTGCAAGAAATGGGGACATTTCAGCAAGGTATGTAAGGGGAATCCCGTACCTGATACAGTCTCCGCGGCCCTACACGTGGTCCCAGAATTTGATACCGTCTCAGCGGCCGCCTACGGATCTACGATAGCCTCAGTCACGGTTGACCAGTCCAAACCGCATCCACTATCAAAGTCTATGATGGACGTTAAGGTAAACGGACACCCGACGAAGTGTTTAATCGATTGCGGGAGTACTGAGAGTTTTATTCACCCTAGCCTCATCAAACCGTACTCACTAAAGGTGTACCCTACCCGGAGCAATGTCGCGATGGCATCTAAGTCCCTCACTTCGGAGGTAAGCGGTTTCTGTAAAGTAACACTGACTGTTAAGGGCACAGAGTATAAAGATTTTAAACTCCTTGTGTTGCCACAGCTCTGCGTGAAACTAATTCTAGGCCTAGATTTCCAGTGCCACCACGAGAGCGTCACACTTGCATATGGCGGATCCCAGCCCCCGCTCACAGTTTGCGGCCTCTCCACTTTAAAGATAAGCCCGCCATCTCTGTTTGCGAGCCTCACACCAAACTGTAGACCTATCGCGACCAAAAGTCGACGGTACAGTTCGGAAGATAAAAAATTTATAAAAGAAGAAGTAGGAAGGCTACAGCGGGAGGGTATCATCTAAAATAGTAATAGCCCGTGGCGTGCTCAGGTAGTGGTGGTTAAAACTAACGAAAAGAAATGGCTCGTGGTCGACTACAGCCAGACCATCAACATATATACGCAACTAGACGCTTATCCCTTGCCTCGCATCTCCGAGATGGTGAACCAGATTGCCCAGTATCGTGTGTTTTCCACTATTGACTTAAAGTCTGCCTATCACCAGCTCCCCATAAAAGTAGATGACCGTCCTTATACGGCTTTTGAAGCGAATGGGCGCCTGTACCAATTCCTTAGAGTACCCTTCGGGGTCACGAATGGAGTTTCCGTTTTCCAATGGGAAATGGACCGTATGGTAGATGAGAATGCGTTGGAGGCAACATTTCCGTACCTGGACAATGTTACTATCTGTGGACGCGACCAACAGGAGCATGACCGGAATCTCGCTAAATTTCTAGAGACTGCCCAAAAGCTAAACCTGACCTATAACGAGCACAAATGTACTTTCAACACTACTCGTCTGTGTATTCTCGGCTGTGTGGTAGAGAATGGGGTAATCGGGCCAGACCCTGAACGATTACGCCCGCTTAAAGAACTACCACTGCCACATAACCCTAAGGCCTTAAGAAGGTGTCTGGGATTCTTCTCTTATTATGCTCAGTGGGTGGCCAACTACTCGGACAAAGCCCGAGCCCTTATCAAGTCGACGTCTTTCCCTCTATCAGTAGAAGCGCAGGAGGCATTCACCAACATCAAACGGGACATTGAAAAGGCCATGGTATGTGCTGTAGATGAGAGGATACCCTTCCAGGTAGAGAGTGATGCTTCTGATTTCGCGTTGGCTGCAACCCTCCACCAGGCCGGGAGGCCGGTAGCCTTCTTTTCCCGTACACTACAGGGTGCTGAAGTCAGGCATTCTTCCATTGAGAAGGAAGCACAAGCAATTATCGAGGCGGTCAGACATTGGAGACATTATCTCGCCGGCAAACGTTTCACACTCCTCACTGACCAGCGGTCTGTGGCCTTCATGTTTAACACGAAGCAGAGAGGCAAGATAAAAAATGACAAGATCCTAAGATGGCGGATAGAACTGTCCACTTATGACTACGATATTATGTACAGGCCAGGAGCACTCAACGAGCCACCCGATGCCCTATCTCGAGGGGTATGTGCCAGCGGTAGTACTGACAAGCTCCAAAGTCTCCACGACGCACTCTGCCACCCAGGAATCACCCGATTGAATCACTTCATCAAGTCTCGCAACTTACCCTACTCCATTGAGGAGGTCCGAACGATGACCAGAGCCTGCCGCGTTTGTGCGGAATGCAAACCCCGCTTCTACAGGCCCGAACAAGCTCACCTCATCAAGGCAACTCGGCCATTCGAGCGCCTAAGCCTTGATTTCAAAGGTCCTCTCCCATCGGTTGATCGTAATGTCTATTTCCTCAACCTTATAGACGAATACCCTCGTTTCCCCTTTGCCATTCCCTGCCCGGACATGACCAGTACTACGGTAATCAAAAGCCTCTGCAACTTATTCTGTCTGTTCGGTATGCCCAACTATATCCATAGCGACAAAGGAACGTCGTTTATAAGAACATAAGAACATAAGAAATAGGAGCAGGAGTAGGCCAATCGGCCCCTCGAGCCTGCTCCACCATTCAACAAGATCATGGCTGATCTGATCCTAACCTCAAATCTTCTATCACTCTGCATCCACCCGAACCCATGTGATCTCCCGGGAGAGGCGAAAAACCAGATAAAGACCCAATGGCCAATTTGGGAGAAAAAAATCTGGGAAATTCCTCTCCGACCCATCTAGGCGATCGAAATTCTTCCAGGAGATCACTCTGTCCCTATATTTTCTACAGTACTTACCTTCTGTAAAGGCGATCTCCACCCCAGCCAGGAACAGGAATAAAACCATCTCCTGAAATCTAACAGAATTAGAACACAGTAGGAGCAGAACAAGGCTACACGGCCCCTGGGCCCGCTCCACTACCCACAGGGCCATGACCATTCCGAACCCAGACTCATGTCCAATTTCCTGCCCGCTCCCCGTAACCCTTTATTCCCTTTACTTCTAGGAAACTATCTATTTCTGTTTAAAATTTATTTAATGATGTAGCTTCCACAGCTTTCTGGGGCAGCAAATTCCACAAACCTACCACCCTCTGAGTGAAGAAGTTTCTCCTCATCTCAGTTTTGAATGAGCAGCCCCTTATTTTAAGATTATGCCCCCTAGTTCTAGTTTCACCCATCATTGGGAACATCCTCACCGCATTTAGTTATGAGTGATGAGTTACGCCGGGTCTTACTATCAAAAGGGATTGCTACTAGTAGAACCACTAGCTACAACCCCCGGGGCAATGGGCAGGTTGAGAGGGAGAATGCGACAGTGTGGAAGGCAGTCGTCCTGTCTTTAAAATCGAAAGGCCTACCGACCTCTCGCTGGCAGGAAGTTCTCCCCGATGTACTGCATTCCATAAGGTCTCTGCTGTGCACCGCAACAAATGCTACTCCTCATGAGAGGATGTTCGGTTTCCCCAGGAAATCTTCCTCAGGTATTTCACTACCCAGGTGGTTGATGGCCCTGGGCACTGTACTGTTACGAAAACATGTGAGAGGTCATAAGACTGATCCCCTAGTGGAGGCAGTACAGCTCCTCCACGCCAATCCTCAGTACGCGTATATCCAATACCCTGATGGACGTGAGGATACTGTTTCAATAAAGGACCTGGCTCCGGCAGGAGAAGAGAGAGAGAGCGATGCTGCTAGCGAAGATGTGGGTGTGGAGCACCGTGATGCGCCGCCTGTGGGGGTGGGATGCCCGGAGGTACAAGACGTACAAAACGTCGTTTTGGAAAACCCGGCAGACGCCAGGATGGCAGAGGAACCTGAGCAAGTTCCCCAGGAGGTTCCTCGGCCGACGCTACATTGCTCACTACGAACTGTAAAACCCCCGGTCAGACTTAACTTATAGGAGGGGTGAATGTGGTGAAATAAGTCTTATAAGTATATACCTTATTCTACCTGTGTATAGTTTCCTATTGTAATCTATTGTAACCCTGCTGTTTTCTTGGTTGGCCAGGAATGCTGATGTACTGTATACCACTCTGCTGTGCCATTGATTGTCCTGATTCTGTTACTTCGCCCCTGGCTCCGCCTCCTAGCAGTTCTGTGAAGCTGGTCAGTAGGCTAACATGTGTGTTCTGTTCTGTCCAGTTCTAAGCTAACAAAAGCCAACTGCTTGAGTTATAACTACCAGTCTCTGTAGTTATTTAAGGTACATCAAGCAGTCTGGGCTTGTTGGCTGACAGGCAACAGCAAGGGTGTGATGAAATATTCCATTCATCACTGCCTGTGACTGTGGTTGGTTTCAGGTTTCAGTTCCCTTACCTCAGTTCCGTCTCCTCACCATTGTATTGTATATTGTAATGTATTGTGTGTAGGGCTCCGCCCATACCTGGCCCCTATGTAAGCAAGCTCAGTCTGGCCTCATATCCAGTACTGCAGACCTCCAGATGGAAGATACCTCTCTCCACTGCGTGTTACCTTCTAAGTTAATAAAAGCCTTGTTTTGTTTCGCTAACATCGAGTCTCGGAATTATTGAGGCACATCAATTTTATTAACTTATTTTTCAACACAATGGATCAACTCCTAAAACCCGAACGTTTGGATTTGGACCAGCATGCTTCGGACGCATCGGCATGCTTCGGACACTGGTTTATGTGTATGGAATTCTTCCTGGACAATTCCGCAGCCGTCAAAGACGCTACGGACGCTGCGAGTATGAAACTCGGAATTCTGCGGAATTGGGTAAGCCACCGGGTTTACCCCCTCATCCAAGACGCCGACACGTACCTGGCCGCCTGCGACATCTTAAAGGCGCATTACCAGCAGCCTACGAATGAGGTGTATGCTAGGCATCTGCTCGCTACTCGCGCACAGCGACCCGGGGAATCAGTGGAGGAGTTCCTAGGCACCCTGAAAATGCTTGGCAAAGACTGCAAGTGCCAAGATGTAAAAGCCGCAGTGTACACTGACGAGCTTGTTCGCGATGCCTTTATCACAGGCCTCAGCTCCACTTACATCCGGCAGAGACTGCTGGAAAAAACGGGATTGGACCTGAAACAGGCTGCGGACACCGCGCGATCCCTGGATGTGGCCCAGAGAAACTCGGACGCCTACTCTTCAGCCCGCACCGTCCACGCAGCCACGTGTGCACCAAGGCCGCCACCATCTTGGAAGGCATCTTCCCCGCCTGGCAGCCCGACAGCGCCGGGGCCCCGCTCTCCCCCCAGAAGCCCTACGACAGCCGCGACGCGTCGGGGACCCAACTGCTACTTCTGCGGGCAGCCAAAGCACACCAGAAACCTGTGCCCGGCGAAAGGCACCACCTGCTTTAAGTGCGGTAAGAAGGGGCACTTCGGGAAGGTGTGCAGAGGGAACCCCGCCGGAAAACCCGCCACTGCCGCGTGTGCGCCGTGGGAGCGGCCATCTTGGACGCCATCTTGCCCGACCTCGTGGGGTCCGCCATCTCATGAGCAGACAGCGTGGATGCCATCCTGTCTCGATCAGGGCCCTACAGTGGCATCGGTCACAGTGGACCAGACCAGGCCGCACACGCTATCCAAATCAATGGTGGACATCGAGGTAAACGGGTGCCGGGTTAAATGTTTAATTGACAGTGGAAGCACGGAGAGTTTTATCCACCCTGAACTGGCACAACAACTCTCCCTAAAGGTGGTCCCTACTCAGGGTACCATCTCTATGGCTGATAAAACCCAGACTTCGACCATTCTGGGTTACTGCATGGTACAATTGTCCGTTAACGGAACTGTATACGATAATTTTAAAGTATTAATCATGAAGAATCTATGTGCGAGCGTGATCTTGGGCCTGGATTTCCAGTGCAACCACCAAAGCATCACGCTCAAGTACGGTGGGTCCCAGCCGCCCCTCACAGTGTGCGGTCTGGCTACCCTGAAGGTAAAGCCGCCTTCGCTATTCGCGAACCTTACCCCTAACTGCCGGCCAATAGCGACCAAAAGCAGGAGGTACAGCTGGGAGGACAGGCGGTTTATCGCGACCGAGGTAGACAGGCTCCTGAAAGAGCGCATTATTGAACGCAGCAACAGCCCGTGGCGTGCCCAAGTGGTAGTGGTAAGGGGTAGCGAGAAGAAACGGATGGTGATCGACTATAGCCAAACGATCAACAGGTACACCCAACTAGACGCCTACCCGCTACCCCGCATATCAGAAATGGTGAACCAAATCGCCCAATACCGGGTGTTCTCCACCATCGACCTCAAGTCAGCGTACCACCAGCTCCCTATCAGACCAGAGGACCGCCCGTACACCGCCTTCGAGGCGAACGGATGCCTCTACCAATTCCTCAGAGTCCCCTTTGGGGTGACGAATGGGGTCTCGGTCTTCCAGAGGGAGATGGACCGCATGGTCGATGACCACCACTTGCAGGCAACCTTCCCCTACCTCGACAACGTCACCATCTGCGGTCACAACCAGCAGGATCACGACTCGAACCTCGAGAGGTTCCTGAAAACCGCACAAAAACTCAACCTCACCTACAACGAGGACAAGTGCGTTTTCAACACCACGCGTCTCTGCATACTAGGCAGCGTGGTGGAGAATGGGGAAATCGGACCAGACCCCGACCGATTGCGCCCCCTACGGGAGCTGCCCCTGCCCAACACTCCCAAAGCCCTGAAAAGGTGCCTGGGGTTATTTTCTTATTATTCCCAATGGGTCCCCAACTACTCCGACAAAGCCCGCCCCCTCTTGAAAGCATCCTCTTTTCCGCTCTCTGCTGAGGCCCACGCCGCCTTCAAAAGCATTAAGCAGGATATTGAGCGGGCCACGCTACAGGCAGTGGACGAGAACACTCCCTTTCAAGTGGAAGGTGATGCGTCTGACTTTGCCTTGGCGGCCACCCTCAACCAGGCGGGGCAGCCCGTAGCTTTCTTCTCGAGGACCCTCCAAGGGCCCGAGATCAGACACTCCTCCGTAGAAAAGGGGCCCCAAGCCATCGTGGAGGCAGTGCGCCACTGGCGCCACTACCTAGCCGGCAAACGCTTCACCCTACTTACCGACCAGCGGTCGGTAGCGTTTATGTTCAATAATAAACAGAGGGGGAAGATTAAAAATGATAAGATTCTTAGGTGGCGGATCGAGCTCTCCACCTTCGAGTATGACATCATTTACCAGCCAGGGGCCCTTAACGAATCCCCTGACGCCCTCTCACGAGGGATGTGTGCCAGCGCCACCGGGGATCGGCTACAGACCCTCCACAACGATCTCTGCCACCCAGGGGTCACGCGGCTGTTCCACTTCATAAAGTCCCGTAACTTACCCTACTCGATTGAGGAAGTTCGGTCTCTGACCAGGAACTGCCGCACTTGCGCTGAGTGCAAGCCTCGGTTCTACCGCCCAGATAGAGCCCACTTAATCAAAGCTACACGGCCCTTTGTGCGGCTCAGCTTAGATTTCAAGGGCCCCCTCCCGTCAGTCGACCGCAATGTTTACTTCCTGAACATTGTGGACGAATACTCCCGTTTCCCATTCGCCTTCCCCTGCCCAGACATGACCAGCGCTACGGTCATTAAATGCCTCAACAGCCTGTTCTGCCTGTTCGGTATGCCAAGCTACATCCATACGGATAGGGGGGCGTCCTTCATGAGTGAAGAGCTACGCCAGTACATGCTGTCCAGGGGGATCGCCACGAGCCGTACCACCAGCTACAACCCCCAGGGTAACGGTCAAGTGGAGCGAGAGAACGGGACAGTATGGAAAGCAGTCACTCTAGCTCTAAGGACCAAGGGCCTCCCTATCTCCCGCTGGCAGGAAGTCCTCTCAGATGTGCTCCATTCGATACGGTCGCTATTGTGTACTGCCACTAATGCCACGCCTCATGAACGAATGTTTGTCTTTCCCCGGAAATCCACCTCAGGCGTATCCATGCCGTCATGGCTCTCCACCCCAGGTCCGGTATTCGTGCGAAGGCATGTGAGGGGCCACAAGACGGACCCTCTCGTGGAGCCAGTGCACCTACTCCACGCCAACCCCCAATACGCGTATGTCCGGCACGCCGACGGAAGGGAGGACACCGTGTGCATAAAAGACGTCGCCCCAGCCGGTAACAACAACAACCATGGCAATAGCAACAACAACGATCACAGCAACTCTTACCCATCCACTACTCTTTCATCACCCCCGGAAGAACATCGACCAATGGCACCCCCACCAACTACCCCTTCAACAACCCTGGCGGCACCCCCGGCAGAGACCCAGGAGGCCACCGGGGACACCCAGCCGACACCCGCGACACCACAACAGCCACGTCGGTCGCAGAGGACTATCAAACCCCCGAGCAGACTAAATCTATAGAAGGGGTGAATGTGATGAAATATTCCATTCATCACTGCCTGTGACTGTGGTTGGTTTCAGGTTTCAGTTCCCTTACCTCAGTTCCGTCTCCTCACCATTGTATTGTATATTGTAATGTATTGTGTGTAGGGCTCCGACCATACCTGGCCCCTATGTAAGCAAGCTCAGTCTGGACTTATATCCAGTACTGCAGACCTCCAGATGGAAGATACCTCTCTCCACTGTGTGTTACCTTCTAAGTTAATAAAAGCCTTGTTTTGTTTCGCTAACATCGAGTCTCGGAATTATTGAGGCACATCAAAGGGTACTGGCGGTGTGGCAGTGGTGGGAGGACAAATGCTGTCATCCTGAGAGAAAACAGCAGGATTTACCTCCACTAAGCCACAGCCACTCCCCTGGGGCGGCACCGCAGCATTCCTAGTAATCTGTTAAAGGACAGATTTCTGCAGTGCTGTAACACCCTGCAATTCCCTTTGAACACTGGTAAACACAGCCATCATGGCAACAGTCTGAGCTTGCATGACAGAAATTTGAGCTTCCACTGCAACACCCAGACGTTGGGTGGTTTCTGCTGGTGCTGCAATGGAAGCTGAGACATCGGCCATCAGACACTGCATCATGGTTGGTCCACATGTGTGATGATGGTGATGGCCACCACTTCCATGCTGGAAAGGATGGGCTCCAAGCTCTGCGCAAAGCCCAAAGTTGGTGCCGGACTCCTCCATGCTCCTTGACATTGCACCAAGGTTTTCTGGCAGCCCTGCAACTGCGCCAAGCATTTCATTGTGCATACCAATTGGCGCTCTCCTGCCCCATCGAACTGATCATCTGAGTTCTCTGCAGCAGAACTTGTGTGCGGCCTTGCCCTCCGGGGAGCTGGCACCTGCGCTACCCTTGCCCCCTGCTCTGGCTGCAGGCCACTCGTGCCTGATGTCTCAGCACGTGCAGATCCCGCCTCTATGCTATCCTATAAATTACGCACAGTGTTAGTATCTGTGCTGGTAGCTGCGAGTGTCACATTGAGTGATGATTCTGTGTCTTCAGCATCACAATTCTCCTGCTCTTCCACGTGTTGCTTTTCCACCCCTACCTGGCTGGTTGCAGTTCTTGTGTATCTGAAAGGAGAAAGGCACAAGGGTAGGGTTGTGGTGAGGGGAGGGGTGGTGGGAAAGCAAGAGGTGCATGTTTACACCACCTGTAGCTTTTAAATCAGAAGAGAATGTGGGATGAGGAGGAAGTAGGATGTGAGAAGGAGGATAAGGTATGTGGATACCGTTATCTTCATTGGTTTTAGCCCTGCCACTGACTATGCCCTTAGCAATGGCCATTCCAATAATGGCCAACACCATCTCCTCCATGGGGATTAGGATAAACAGCCGTGCCTGTCCCCCACCAGTTAGCTCCTGCTGCCTTCGGTTATGTGCCCACTTGTCCAGCAAGAGAGAGGGAAGTGTGTCAGTGAGGTTTTTTTAAATTCGTTTATGGGATGTGGGCATTGCTGACAAGGCCAGCATTTATTGCACATCCCTAATTGCCCTTGAGAAGGTAGTGGTGAGCTTCCTTCTTGAACTGCTGCAGTCAGTGTGGTGAAGGTACTCCCACAGTGCTGTTAGGGAGGGAGTTCCAGGATTTTGACCCAGCGATGATGAAGGATCGGCGATATACTTCTAAGTCAGGATGGTGTGTGACTTGGAGGGGAACTTGAAGGTGGTGGTGTTCCCATGCACCTGCTGCCCTTGTCCTTCTAGGTGGAAGAGGTCACGGGTTTGGGAGGTGCTGCCGAAGAAGCCTTGGCAAGTTGCTGCAGTGCAACTTGTAGATGGAGCCACGGTACGCCGGTGGTGGAGGGAGTGAATGTTTAAGGTGGTGGATGGGGTGCCAATCAAGTGGGCTGCTTTGTCCTGGATGGTGTCAAGCTTCTTGAGTGTTGTTGGAGCTGCACTTATCCAGGCAAGTGGAGAGTATTCCATCACACTCCTTACTTCTGACCTTATGTTGGAGGGAAGGTCATTGATGAAGCAGCTGAAGATGGTGGTGCAGTGTGGTGCAATGTGTTTGGGGTATGTGCCTGTCATGGTTGAATAGCTGGTAGTGTGTACAAGCTGTGAGATGTGAGTATGAGGCTTGCAGCAGTGGTCAGTGTGTGACGGTGAGGTTAAGCTATGAATGTGAGGTATGAGTTGTGATTGATAGAGATTTTTGGTAGGTGAGTGATGGAGGTGTGGAGTATTGAGCAGTGTGTGAGGCTAGTGGTGCAGTTGGTGGGATATGGCATTTGAAGATGAATTCACTCACCTTGACCACTTGTGTGAGGCCATTGAACTTCTTGCGGCAGTACATCCAGATCCTTGGGGCTTGACTCCTGACATTGACTGCCACAGCTATAGGCTCCCAATGCCTTTGCAGAGTTTGTTTGGAGGACCTCCTGGCCCCCTGTGGATACAGGACTTCTCTCCTCCTGTCCACCTCCTCCACCAATGCCTCCAGTACAGCAGAGAGAACCTTGGAGCTTGCTCTCTCCCATGTTGTGTCTTCTTCCAGGTTAGAATGTCTTCCACAACCGCTTCCAGCACCTGCTCCAGCCAGAATGCACCTCCCCTTTAAGAGGTGCAGACTGACTTTAAGTAGTGCAGGCTAGCTATAATTGGTGCTAGCCACACACAAACTTGGGCCCCCTGTTGAGGTGTGCAGTGCGAAAGCAACGGGTGTGGGTTAATCGCGCATCGCCTGTATTTGAGAGCTATCCAATTTAGCCCCCAATATCTTTTAGAATTTTTAATAAACTTTACATACTAGTAACACTATCAAGATAATTTTAGCAGCACTACATAATAGAAACAGGAAAAGTACAACATTTCATAATAGTTTGTAAAACGTGATGCACAGGACCAAAGAGGTAAATGGGTAGAATTTCTGCCAAGTCTGCTTTTAAACACACTGGTTAACATACTCAAGCAAAAATCCCCTGTTCGCTATATTAACAAAATTATTATTAAACAGGTCCATAGCTGTGTTAAAATAGCATAGGTAGAAATGTTCCACCAGTGTGTTAGCCAATTGGCTAAAAGTAAGGATAAGTGAATTTAAAACCTGAAATTGTTTTTACAATAAGCACAGGCAAACTTGGATTGCATTTCTTTACTCTTACACTGCTGGTGATCGGTAACTTTTGAATGCGCTGTTTATTTTATTCTACAAAATATTTCAGAATCTGCTTTTTTATATGCTCACTGCCAAGCTGGATGTAGACTTTACTGTTTAACAGTGTCTGAACTTCAATATAGTTTGATGTGACAGCCTGGCCTTATTTGTAACAGCTGATCAATTTGCTTGACAAACTGTTTACTGTATTCAATTTAATCATAGAACAAGCATAATTTAATATAGAATTGGTCTGAGGCATTGATTTTTGCCAAATGCTTTCTCAAATTAGTGTCACTAAAGAAAGCAGTGGAGCTGAACTAACAATATTAGACATTTCTGCAATTTATCTTAACATAATGAACAGTAAATGGTATAATAAACAACAAGATTAATAAGATATATAATGCCACTATTTTAGCTCAGCTCTACTGATTTCCTTTGTCTTATTTTAGATACGTACTGGCACATAGGCACTTACAAAATAAAATAATTGTGTTAGATGCATTCAGTGATTCTTCACCTTATCTATTGGTCACAGCTGACTTGATAATTTGTTTTGTGTCTTCCCAGGGTTTGGAGGCACAGTCAGTAACTATACCATAAT
Organism: Somniosus microcephalus; assembly: GCF_052327205.1. Taxonomy (NCBI): domain Eukaryota; kingdom Metazoa; phylum Chordata; class Chondrichthyes; order Squaliformes; family Somniosidae; genus Somniosus; species Somniosus microcephalus. The sequence continues at coordinate 175,447,301 of NC_140987.1, read as the reverse complement.
ACAGGCTAAAATTACATTGAATCCAGATATAGTAGAGACAAAGGGGAGGAATTGTAACTCAGTGTAAAAAGAACGGCAGGGCAGTTAAAATGGAACGGCGACTTACCCACCGGCTGGCACCAAGAACACCCGCCCGAAGCCGGTGAGGTGCTTCTTTAAATATGCAGATCAGAATCCAATGATGTCATCAGGATGTGACTGCCATTTTAACATTGGCCTGAGTGGGGAAGTGGCGGTAGAATTTCTGTCAGGCTGAAGCAGGCTGATCACCAGGAGAAGAGGCGCCTCAAGGTATTTCTTTAATTTGGGGCCCGTAGGAGCAGGTGTAATCCTCTGGAGCCCACAAGAAAAGTGTAGGAAACTCCCACCTTCTGAAACTGTTGAATCAGAGCCACTGTTTCACCCCATCCCTACACTTATCTTGGGCCCAGCCAACGGTCTCCAATCACCTGGTTGTAATGGCTGAGTCACCGCTTCCTGCCAGCTTCCTGGCCGTTTTAGTCGAGAGGTTGGCCAGCCGAATGATAATGAAGCCAGGCTAATAAAATTGTCTGGGCCTCCCGTTCGCTAGGCCACTTTTCCACCCATGAGTTAAAATTCCCCCACTGCAGCTAACAATGTGTGGTTATCCACAGACGCAGAGCTACAATTTAAATGTTCAGACAGTTGGACAGCAGCATCTCCACTCTTTAAACATTTATATTAATTGCAGGAAAATTTAAAAGGTGTCCAGGAGGGCCGTGAGAGCTTCTTTGCATGTGGTGTCACACTAAAGTGGTGTGAGACACTAAGAACATAAGAAATAGAAGCAGGAACAGGCCATTCAGCCCTTAGAGCTTGCTCTGCCATTCAATAAGATCATGGCTGATCTTCAACCTCAACTCCACTTTCCCACCCAATCCGCAGATAGCTTGAGTCCCTTAGTATCCAAAAATCTAACGATCTCTGTCTTGAATATACTCAACAACTGAGCATCTGCAGCACTTTGGGGTAGAGAATTCCAAAGACTCACAACCCTTCGAGTGAAGAAATTTCTCCTCATCTCAGTCCTAAATGGCCGACCCCTTATTATGAGACTGTGACCCCTGGTTCTAGACTCCCTAGCCAGGGGAAATAACCTCCCATCATCTACCCTTTTAAGGCCATTGAGTATTTTATGGCCTAGAAATTGGATTAGGCCTGAAATCAGGTGGTGTCTAGAGCCTGCACTATTTGTCTGTGCCCATTGAAAGTGGTCAAGGCAGCATGCAAAATTCGTGCTGCCTGCTTATTATAATGATTCGTTCTTCTCTTCTTCTTCTTAGGCAGTCCAGCGGAGCTGAGGAGTGTAACGATAAAAGTGGTTTACCACATTCACCCCTTGTTTAGATTTGAGTCCGGCGGGGTGAAGTGTACTACCAGTTCTGGTATGTCAGTCTGTCCGGAGGCCTCGTAAGCCTCTCCGATCGTCGCAGCGGCGGTGCTGCATTATCCGGTGTTAGTGCTGGTGTCTGCGTGGTCGGCGAAGGCTCGTGGGGTTCTGGCATGCCGTCTACCTGGGCTGGAATTGGGGGGGTGGTGGGGGGGGTAAAGGTGGAAAGAGAGAACGCGACGGTATGGAAGGCCGTCCTCTTAGCCTTAAAGTCTAAGGGCCTCCCAACCTCCCGCTGGCAGGAAGTCCTCCCGACAGCGCTGCACTCCATCCGGTCACTACTTTGCACTGCCGTTAACGCCACCCCCCATGAACGAATGTTTGTTTTCCCCAGGAAGTCGACTACGGGAACCACTCTACCAACCTGGCTGACCTCTCCGGGGCCCGTCTTGCTGCGAAAGCACGTGAGGGCCCATAAAACAGACCCCCTGGTCGAGAGGGTGAACCTCCTGCACGCCAACCCCCAGTACGCCTACGTGGCTTACCCACTAAAAATGAGTTCGCAGGTGACTGATGAGTCCAATACGGGACCTACAGTCTCTGTCACAGGTGGGGCAGACGGTGGTTGAAGGGGCGGGTGGGTGGGGTGTTTGGGTTGCTGTGCGCTCCTTGCGCTGCCTGTGCTTGGCTTCCACTTGCTCCTGGCGAAGAGACTCGAGGTGTTCGGCGCCTTCCCGGATGCTCCTCCTCCACTTTGTGCGGTCTTGGGCCAGGGATTCCCAGGTGTCGATGGGGATGTTACACTTTTTCAAGGAGGCTTTGAGGGTGTCCTTGAAGCGTTTCCTCTGCCCACCTGGGGCTCTCTTGCCATGCCGGAGCTCTGAGTAGAGCGCTTGTTTTGGGAGTCTTGTATCGGGTATGCGGACAATGTGACCCGTCCATCGGAGCTGATTGAGTGTGGTCAAAGCTTCGATGCTGGGGATGTTGGCCTGAGCAAGAACACTGACGTTGGTGCACCTATCCTGCCAATGGATTTGCAGGATCTTGCGGAGGCAGCGTTGGTGGTACCTCGCCAATGCTTTGAGGTGCCTGCTGTACATGGTCCATGTCTCTGAGGCATACAGCAGGGCGGGTATCACTGCTGCTCTGTAGACCATGAGCTTAGTGCCGGGTTTGAGGTCCTGGTCTTCAAACACTCTCTTCCTCAGGTGACTGAAAGCTGCACTGGCACACTGAAGACGGTGTAGAACTTCGTCGTCGATGTCTGCCCTTGTTGACAGTAGGCTCCCGAGGTATGGAAAGTGGTCCATGTTGTCCAAGGCCTTGTTGTGGATTTTGATAATCGGGGGGCAGTACTGTGTGGCGGGGGCAGGTTGGTAGAGGACCTTCGTCTTACGGATGTTTAGTGTAAGGCCCATGCTCTCGTGTGCTTCGATGAAGGTGTTGACGATGGTTTGGAGTTCGACCTCCGAGTGAGTGCAGACGCAAGCGTCGTCTGCATACTGTAATTCGATGACAGAGGATGGGACGACCTTGGATCTGGACTGGAGGTGAAGGATTGCAGCACTAATCTCATCACTAAACCCACTGCTGAATGGATTGGCGCTGAACAGATGGGCCAATATCAGGTGCAATCTAATAGGCAGTAATGTTTGGCCGAGGATGGCTGCACCACCTAAAGACGAGGCTCCTTGTTGCAGCAGCACCTCATTTTCAGTCAGGCTGAAGACATGCCTCAGCAACCTAGGAAGCGAGCACGAAGTTTCTCGGATGCTGCACTGGAGGCCTTGGTCATGGCCATTCAAAGAAGGTGGGCTGTACTATTCCCGCAGGATGGCAGGAAGTCTTCCAAAGCCACTTGCAGAAGGCTCTAGCAGGAGATAGCTAACTCTGTCACGGCCACCAATGTGGTCCCAAGGACATGGATCCAGTGCCAAAAAAAGTTTAATGACCTCACACGGCAGGTCAAAGTGAGTGAAGGCTTGAAAAATGGCATATCCCACCTGTAATAATAATAAATAACTTCCGGAGGAAGTTATGTGCACATCACTTCCTGTGAACTGTGAACTGTGAACTCTGTGCATACATCACTTCCTGTGCATACGTCACTTCCTGTGTTTGGACTAGTATAAATACTGAACTGCTCAGTATAGTAAAAGGGCTTCTCCTAGAGGCATGGTGAAGACCGCTCTTGTATATAGTAGAATTATAAGTTGTTTAAAGCTTACTTTAAAGTTCCTTGATGTGTGAGACTTTTTATTACATCACCACCATCTGCACCACAAGCCTCACACATTGCTCAATGTACCACACCCCCATCAATCACCTACCAGCAACCTCTACTTATCACCACTCATACCTCACAATCATGACTTCACTTCACCCTCACAACCTTACCACTGCTGCAACACTCACACCCACATCTCACACCTTGCACACACTGACAACTATTCAACTATGGCAGACACATCACCCAAACACATTGCACCACACTCACTGACACACTTCCCTTTCTCTTGCAGGCCAAGGTGATTCACAACAGGAAGGAACAACGGCAGACGGGAGGCAGCCAAGCCGCTATACAGAACCTCAGCGACCTGGAGGAGTCCGTGCTGGACATTATTGGAGGGGCAGTGACAGAGGCCGTGGCAACAGGAGAAGTTGAAGCCATTGCTGATAATGACGGTATGGTCCTATTGAATCCTTCTTCTTACATTCCCCCTCATCCCACAATCTCTTCTCACTTACAAGCTGCTGATGGTGAATGCATGGATATCTTGCTTTCCCTTCCTCCACTCATTATAACCTGACCCTCGTGCCTTTCTGCTTTCACATACCCAACAACTGCCAGCAGCAAAGCCTGTCCCTGAAGTTTAGAGCAGAGTGATGCAGGGAAAGAAGAAGACACACTATCACTGCATCTGACACTCGCAGACACCAGCTCAGAAAATGGCACTGCATGGAATTTAGCGGGTAGTATAAAGGTGGGATCTGCACATAGTGAGGCACCGGGCACAAGTGGGCTGCAGCAAAGCCAGGGGGAAAAGGTAGCTTGGAAGCCAGCTCACCGGAGGGCAAGTTCACGCATGCGTTCTGCTACACAAGACTCAGATAATGACCTTGATGGGGCGGACTTCAGAAGAAGGGTGATGGGCATGCACATGGAAATGCTTGGTGCAATGGCAAGCCTGCCAGAGAGCCTCTTGTCAGTGTCAAGGAGCATGGAAGAGTCTGGCTCCAATATTGGACAGGGCTTTGCACAGATCTTGTAGCCCATGATCTCCAGGATGGAAATGATGGACAACTCCAGGAGAGACCTTGTGGAACCATCCATGATGCTGCGTATGATGGGCGATATCGTGGCTTCCATTGCAGCACGGGTAAAAGTGACCCAATGTCTCAGTGCTGCAGTGGAAATGCAGACTGCTGTCCTGCAGGCTCAGATTGCTGCCACGCAAGCTCAGACTGCCGCCATCATCGGTGGGTTTACGAGTGTCGAAAGGGGCTTGCAGGATGTCGCAGTAGGCCAGCAATCTGTCCTCCAACAGATGGCTAGGAATGCTGAGGCACTGCCTGGGGGAGTGGCAGTGGCTCCGTGGAGCAAGAACCCGCTATCTTTTCTCAGGATGACAGCATTCCTACTCCCACCACTGCTACTCCGCCAGTGCTCTTGCTGCTGCCTATCAGCCAGCTAGCCCAGACTGCTACTGCCCATGCCGAGGTAGTGCAGTCTACAGCTGGGGCCTTCTAAGCCCACAGCTGGTCGAGGATGTCCTGCAAGGCCATCTGTAGTCTCCCCCACTGAAAGTCAGCAGCCTTCCACCAGCCATGCTGCAGCCACTGGGGGAGCACTGCGTAGGAGCACTGGAGGAGGAAAAGGCACACGATCGACAGGCACTAAGGGAATGCACAAGGGTGATTAGTTGATATTGTCATGTTGATTGGCTTCTGCTAAATTTATGATTTTTGTTTGGAATGTTTGTTTTGTGGTGGCTCTCATTTCAGCTTTGTGTCCGGGAGGACGCTGTGATATTCCATGATGGAGGGATGGTATGATGGGGAAATGGTGAACAACGGGGATCTGGGGTTTCATTCACTAGAAATCGGAGTCTGATGAAGTGTTCACGGACAGCCCATCTGAACAGAGTTTTGCAACCTGTCTCCTCCCTCCCTCCTCGTCCTTGTCCTCCTCCTCCTCCTCATCCACTTCCTCTTCCTCCTCTTCCTCCTGAGGTGATCCCGCAATCCCAGGTGGCAAGAGCTGCACTCTGATGATGGCCAATTTGTGAAGCATGTAGCAGACCACCACGAAATGGGACACCCACTCTGGCGAGTAGTGGAGGGCTCCTCCCGAGCAGTCAAGGCAGCGGAACCGTTGCTTGAGCACCCCGATGGTCTGCTTGATAATGTACTTGGTGGCAGCATAGCCATCATTATATGAGTGCTGGCCATGAGTGGTGGGGTTGTGGAAGGGAGTCATGAGCCAGGTGCAGAGTAGATAGCCCTTACCTCCGAGCAGCCACCCTCGAGCTTGACATGGTGGCTAGAAGATTGCTGACACACCGGACTGGTGCAGGATGAAGGCATCATGACTGCTGCCAGGATACTGGGCCTTCACCATCATGCTGCCCTGGGCGTGGTCGCACACCAACTGCACATTAAGTGAATGGTAGCCTTTGCCATTATGGAACATCTCAGGATTGCTATGCGGTGCCCGCAAAGCCATGGGGAATCCCACTATACTGCCAAAGCAATGGTGCAAGACTTTTCAATGATCTCAGTAGATCACAAAACGTTTCTGCAAAGTTACACTCAACCTCATCCTGCTGTGCCACTCATCACATCTCCATCACTCTGCCTTCCATACTCTATTCCTGCACATCCTTACTTACACCAACTTACCTTGCACCTCCACCCATCCCTCCCTATCTACATTATCACTTCCCCATCTCACTTGCCACCCCTCACACTCACCCTCATCCTAATCCATTCATATCAACTAACAACACACAAGGGTAGGCACTTGAGTGTTTTAGCCAATGTTCATGTGAAGTTTCTGTTAATGTGCTGTCAAACATTGAAACCTTTATTTTCAACACTTTGCGTTCTTGGACAGATCTGTGTGCACCTTTGGAAGTGGCTTAGTGAGTTGCAGTGAATTGTGAGACCGCAATGGTGATGAGTGTGAAAAGAATAGCTTGGGCACTGTAGGAATGCTTTACAGTGTTGGTGTGGGGTGGTGCCAACCTAGCACATCATATGGCAGCCAGGGTGTACAGCATCAAGTGAAGTATATCTGGCCATGGTGAAGCCATCCTTAGCATCCAGGGCAGCAATATGGTTGGGTGCTGATGCCCTCTGTCCTGTGCAGCATTGTTGATTGCTGAGAAGGTTGGTGTTGTTGTTGGTGATGCTGGTGTGCCTGGTGCTGTTGGGGCTGATCGTGGTGGGATTCTGAGGTCCAAGGTGAGATAGTTTCAAGGGCACTGATGCTGATGTGAAAGATGGCAGGTAAACTTGAGATGACAGAAGCGATCTGTCAATAGTGAGAGAGGTTGTTCCAATGAGGTGACACTGGATAGAGAGTTTGCTCCAAACACTTGCAACCTGCATAAAGCTCAGTCTTCCAAATGCATGAAGCAACAGCTTCTGAGCTTGGAAAGTGAACAGCTGTGAGATGGGAGCTTTTATAGCACATTTGCAACTGTCAAGTAATGAGATGATTCCATGGTCATACAACTTCCGACCTCCTTACCCGATGTGATCCCCGAGCAGCGTGGACCCCATGGGTGACCTCATGAAATGGTAAGGTGAGCTCAAAATACTTCCTAATGGGCTGTTAACAAGGTCATAATGACCTAAATTGCCTCCACCGTCACTGCGTGTCGGGTCTGTTCAGCCCTTACAGACCCGACATCTTGGAAAGTTGCGTGGCGGCGGGTTCACAGCGTGGTTCCAACGCGCTGTCAAAAAAAAACATTTTCCCACCCGATCCGACATCAAATGTGCCCACTGACCCCCTGAAAAATTCCCCCCTTGAACACTGTTTCTCTCTCCACTGATGCTGCCTGACCCTGCTGGGTATTTGCAGCATTTTCTGTCTTATCAGAGGCCTTCCTTTACCATCCAAGGCCGTGCAAGCATCCAGCAGCACTCCCTACACTCCCTGCACACTTAAAAAACTTTAACATGTATTGCAACAAGCCACTAATTAAATAATTCTTTTTTTTTTAAATCCAGTCCAGAAGCTTAAATGCAAACGTTACCTGAAAGATGTGTGTGTCCCTTTAAGAGGTGCTGATTGCATCTATGTCAGTCTGCTGATCTCTGGGTTATCATTGATGAGCTTAGGACCCAGCGCGCTGAACTCAGCACTAAGGTCGAAGTTTGCTGATGACGTTAAGTCTGCATTGCATGCCAACTGATGTCACC